>NC_090929.1:275686028-276311028 GCF_040938575.1 Ambystoma mexicanum | reverse complement strand
TGTTATCCTGAAGGGTTGGAAGGGGGAGTGGCCTGCACTGTTGGTTGGAGAGGATGATCACCCCAACATGTGCTCTTGCTAGTTGAGGTGCTGTCACAGTCTATTTATATTCTATTATATTCTGGTGATGCTGTGTTAGAAGCAGCTAGTTCTTCTTCACAACTGAAACCACACACTTAAGGATTGCTCTGAGAATGAGCTGCCTCCTGTCCCACCCACCCTGCCAATCACTCCCCTGACATGCAAGTAATAACCCGATATCACGATTTCTATTGCCTAAACATGGATGCATATGAATGCAGGTGCTAACAAATAAAACGACTTTACATTCCCTATTTTGTAGGCATTTGGTGTTCTTAAAGCATTCTGTGATTTTAGGAGTCTGCACTCTGATTTAAAAAACTCAGAACGTAACATGTGCTGCAGGAGTGCACAGATTGTATGCAGCTAATTGGTGCTTTGCATGTGCTTTCAGAACACAACTGCCCCTTTGCACTTCTTAACATGTTAAGAACGTGTTGTCCAAAACAAGGGTCTCTTAAATAGATCATCACTCGCTTTAAATGCTCTGCTTTAAGAAACAGTGATCAGCAGTGCTTACAAGGCCAGCAACGCCTATTGGGCCACTGGGAGGGGGTTATTTGGCTCTCCAGAGTCGCAGCAGGAGGTTGAAATGTCACACATTGCTTCACAGGACAAACAATAAGCCTCGAGGAGGTAGAACAGCAGCATTTGAAAAAGATATTCCACAACACCTGCAAGCTTCCCCAGCACTGCAGCAAGTACTCTGAGCACACGGCCCACGCTGCAGCCTGCAAAAAGAGTGAGTCAAGGGCACCCTCGTTGCGGGGCCCTAGCAGGCGCAGGGCCAAGTGCAGAAGCACATGCTGCACACGCAGAGCCCTGTCCCTGGAGGTGATAATCAAATGGGCAATATCCCTTGCAAACCTCTTGTTATTAAAGGCTATACTAGTGTACATGGGAAATTCTAACAGTGGTCTTTCTTACAGTTGGAATGATCTGTTGTCCAGTCCCTCTGATCCTGTGCTTGCTCTGAGGCTCACTTGAGCTATCAGTAGGACGGCATCTATAATGTGACTTGACATTGTCTCCTAAATATCATTTTGCAATCGTGAGCTGTCTCGTATCCCACAATTGCTTTTAGCATCCTAAGCAAAGCATTGCGAGACCTTACTGTAGCCCTGCAGCCTGCAAGCCTGCAAACAATTGTCATCTGTAGGTCAAAGGCATAGGGCCAAACTACATTACAAGAGAAGATTTATTAGAATTGATCCTTGTCAACGCATAAATAATGGTATGGATTTGGCTGTCCCACACATTACGCAGGCTGAAAAATGTGCTCTTTCTTGATTTCCACTGAGCATAATATGATTTCTCCCCCTATCCAAGCCAATCACGGTGTCAACACTTTCGGATGTTTAGGACTGTGCTTTGGAGGGTTCCAGAGTGCACTGCATCATGAAAACAGCGAGTGGCTGGTGAACCCTACAACATTCTTGACATCTCAAAATGCTGTCAACAGCAAGTGCTTCTATTCTCCACTTCAATGATACTCATTGTATGACCCACATGAAGGGATAGGCAGGATCCTCCAGATGAGATGGAACTCTCAGGTTTTTGCATCTATCCTTGCCTGGAGAACTTGTAAAAGTATGCAGCTACTAACTTGCTGAAAGTCAGCGTGACAAAATATGGCACCTTGTACATATTCATATAGGAAAGTCAATACTACATATCTATCTAGTAGGCAAAGCTAGTTCTGGGAGAACTCCAAGTCAAGTTGCAAACAAATATTCAAAGGTCATCCCATGCAAGATCTGCAGGACCGAAGAACATTCCTGGGAGCTCGGGTGCCTGAATCCCACTATAAACGATCCTACTATTGTCACTGTTCTTAGCTGGAACCCCCTCCTCACCTGAGTCTTCTTCAGTAGAAAGCTCTCCTCTTCATCCGAGGGAATAGTGGACCCCTTCTTCTTCGAATTCTTTCTCTACTTGTAGAGAAAAGGCCGACACCGGGAGTTAGCCACTATGCCCGCTGGAGGCACAGCCTAGGCAAGAGGCCGACCTCCCAGGAGCCGCCAAAGGTGAAGGGAAAACGCCACAGGCATCAAAAAACCCTCTTGATGGCAACTGCAGGACTTCAGCTTTCGTGTATTTCGTAGGTAGTGGTAGGCCTCTGGAACCGAGGCACTCCAATGCGAAGGTAAGTAGAAAGAAGCAGAAGTAACAGTATATGTAAGGTCTCAGTGTGAGTGGAGAAAGAGAAGTCTGGAAGAAACTGCAGCTGGGCAGAGTGATAGAACTCGAGAAAGGATTGTTGGCTGCAATCCAATGTAAGTGGAGGAGCTGCAATGAGCTCTCTGTATGTAGAGCTGCAGTGGATATTGAAGCGGCTGCAGAAAGGTGAGAAGCAGGCGAGCCGCGGGGCGAACCAAGGAGCCCCATATGGAAGAGAGCCGGAGGGGGAAGGCAGCAGTAGTCTGTGCGGAGGAGCCGTGGGAGGAAAAGGTGACCCACGTCCAGCGATGAAGCAGGAGCCGGGAATGTGCATCAGACCACTGCGTGCTACGCGGTGGGGGCGCAAAGTGAACTGGGATATAAAGCACAGAAGTGCTGTGCAAACCAGAAACGAGAGGCGCAGGGGCACCAAGGGAAGAAGGATAGAGAGGGATAGCAGGAAGCAAACTCACAGCATGCAAACCAGTGGGGAAGAATACACAACGGTTGCAATGCCGTGATAAGTGGGCGTGGCCTCCTTATGAACCTGGAGTGGAGCAGAAAGACTGGAAAGGGTCATCATGTACTGAAGAAACATGATGGCTGTTTCAATGGAGGATCTTCCATCTACTCCACACGCTCCAATTGCGTAAGCAGGTGACAACTATAAACTAGCAGTGGGACCAGGAGCCCACCCACACCTGTAACAAAATGTGTCAAAATACTATTTCTAGAATTATTGTTTGTACTATTTCTGTTACTGTGGAGGGGTGCTAAAACTAGGAAAAGAATAATAATCATAAAATGGGTGGGCCATGTGGTAATAATAGCAACGATTATTTCTAAGACAAGTGCCACTCATGCTTTAACACAAATAATAGCTACTTCATTATTCTTAGTGTGTTTATGCTTCATAAACACTCTCCATTGATCTGCTGGGCCCCTCTAACTTGTCCCCTAGCAACGATTATTTCTAAGACAAGTGCCACTCATGCTTTAACACAAATAATAGCTACTTCATTATTCTTAGTGTGTTTATGCTTCATAAACACTCTCCATTGATCTGCTGGGCCCCTCTAACTTGTCCCCTAGCAGGACAATGGAGCATAATAGGGCCCTTTCTCTCATTGGCCCTCATTATGGGTCTGGCGGTAACCCTGCTTCATTACGGGTTCGGCGGCAACCCTGCAGGTAAAACCGGCAGGTAGCCGCCGGACCCGTAATGATTTACTGGCTCCTGACTTGCCTGAAACGGTTGCCAGTCAATTCGTCGAAAAAAATTGGTCGACCAGACAAATGGTCGAATCAAATTGGTCGAAAACCATTTCGTCCAATTTTTTTTTTTTCTATTTTAACCCTTTTTTTTTTTTTTTTTTGGGGGGGTCCCCCCCCAACCCCCTTTTTTTCTCTAAAAACCCATTTTTTAACAAAACGAAAACCCAAAAAATAAATATATAAATAAAAAATGTTTTTCGACGAAATGGTTTTCGACCAAATTGCGTCGACCAAATTGCAGTCGACCAGTTTTTTTTCGACGAGTTGACTGGACACCGCCTGAAACACCGGGGCATTACAACCCCGACAGTCCGGTAAAGCAGGCGCCAGTAAAATGTTGATCTGCATTCCCACAGAGTCCCATAGGACCATAGGGGAGAGGGGACCACGGAAGCACCGACACTGTTAATAACAGTGCTGGTGCTTCCGTGAAAGTCTGCGGGCGGGTGCCGTTCCGCCTGCCAGGCGGAACGGCAGCCGCCTGCAGACTCGTAGCTTGCCAATCTGGAAACAACGGTGCCGGTAATCTTACCGGCACCGTTGTTTCTGGACCGGCAAGCTTGTAATGAGGGCCATTGACTTGAATCAGCCCCAAATGTTCAGTGATACAGTGAACTCTGAATCATCCAAAATGTGGTTCAGAGTTTATACGAATATGTTAGCCCAGCTCTAGGCACAGCACTTCATATCCATGTATTAGTTAAAGAGAATAATTATATCACAAATTATTATTTATAACGCGCTTCAATATCGAGTCGTTTCTTAGTGCGAACCTGGGAATTGAACCCGTGTGGGCCAGCGTTATCTTGCTTCCTAGGCAAGCGCGTTGCACCTGAGCAATCCTGCCGAGAATAGAAGTGACTGATTCACTGCTGAACTGGCGCCGAGTTGAATTATATCAAAGAATACTAGTGTGTGTGTGTGCAGTGCTCCAACTTTTCTAATAAGTTCCCGGTGGCATGGCGACTGTGGGTGCGGTCAAAAGTGTGAAACTTTTGCAAAATTTCATGTTGCTGCAAAGACGATTACAAACCTGGCAAATGGCTTTGTGAAGCATGAAAGAAGTGGGCCAAAGAACGAGGAAAAAGGTGACAGTACGTTTTGACAAAATCCAACGCAATCCAACAAAAGGAATGAGTCAATGAACATACGCTCAACGTGCCACACTGACAGAACACAACATTGTTCAGGTTAACATACAGCCGCTGATTCCTACAAGTCCAGGGTTTCTAATTATTGACACTAACTGAGTGCCACACTGGCAGTATCATATTGGTATGTGCAGTGGGGGGGTAATGGAACACCATGTTACATGATGTGTGCTTAAACCCACACTGAATGCCTGACAATGCATACATTTCTATGTACCATGTCCACATGAAATGTGACCCTGTGAATGCTGAGAACAGTAGCAGCATTTTCCAATGGGTTAACAGAGTAGAGTGGACGTTAGTGTCCCGGCGGCAGCCGAAGCTCCCTGCATCTATCCCTTTGTTGACTCAACCCCATAGTACTATTCTCTAAACTGTATATGTTTTCTGATTGATGGTCAACGGGGGTAACTCCACATGCATATTCAAGCTGGCAGTGACAGGGGTCAAATATGCCTTCGGCATTACCTGGGCATTTGTCCATTTGTTACGCCAACTTACATCACCTTTGCTCCTTCGCTTATGCCCCTTCCTTTGCCCTCCAGTAAGGTGCAGAATGAGACATGTTTTCATTTTTTTTGGCATAAAAAGGCCACATATTTATTTTCACACATAATAAACACAGCAAACAATAGTGAAAATAGCTCCAAAGGTGCAGCGACTGCGCCGTATCCAAAACCTGCTTTGCCCTTTATTCCAGAGTCTATAATAGGCACAACTCCCCAAGCCCTTCGTGTCTGAGACCCGCCTCGTCCTGCAGGTGTTTCTGGGCTGAGAGAGCGTTGGTTGTTGGGGGGAAGCTGAGCCCTCATTGCTTCCACCAGACGCCCTAGTCGTTTAGGCTCCCAGGAGGCTCTGGCCCGAACGAGCGAAGACCCTTTAAGCTTAGCAATGGCTCATTCAGAGTCTGTCTCTTATCACTGGAAGCCAAAACACTGCCTTGCCATCCTGCGATGGCAACGGCCAGGCCTCGCCGTAGTTGTTCCTCCTGAAGGGTGGGAAACAAAATCATTTTCTTCGGCGGCGGGCATCCTGCCGTTGAAAAACTGCAAGTCCCTTCGAGCAGGACGCCCACCGCTTATATGGGGCTTGACCCGCCCCTTCCTTTTGTTTGCCCTTTGCGTTCTTTCCGAGCGCTTTGGCGCTCATTTGAATTAAGACCTTTCTCCCTACCCCAGGAAGGGGGAGGGGAGAGAGAGAAGAGGAGGGAGGTCCCTGCCCCGGTTATCAGGGTTGCTCCTCCATTTTGATGGTTTTCCCATCGTCACCTTGAGTTCTCTCTGTCTCAACACACTTCTTGTCAGCGAGGGTGGCCTGCCACCTGCAGACACAGAGCTTAGCTCTCAGGGCGGGGCCGGCCTCTGTCTCACTCTTTACCTGCTATCAATTACCACTGTGTCTTCCATCCCCATCCTCTGCTTTCCAGCCCCGTTTCCAGAATCCGGGCAATCTGTGAATCCAGGCAAATACAATACTGTTTGCCTTCATACGAGAGTCCGGTTCCTGTTTGATGTCTTAATACACCATGATAATCCAGGCCGTGTTTTCCTTTATATTTCTTAGACCATTGTGTTCGCATCTTCAGACGGACAGCTCGTTTGCCATTCCATTTAAATGTTGGCAATCTGTGCTTCGATTGCGTCCCCTTAATTGTGGGCTGGTATTTTGTTCTGGTGTTGTCATGTTATCAGTTTTCCGCAGAGCTCTGTCCCTGTCTCCTGTGTTGAGCCAGTTCTCGAACTGAGGCTTCAAGTTTCACTCACCACTTCTGCAAGTCTAAGCTCTTTACACGGCTTCCTTTTGTTGCTGTCAACACTGTGAGAGGTTTGGGGCTCCGTCCTCTAAACACAAATCCTTCGCAAGTGATATCAGTGTCACAGTCCTGTTGCATAGCAGCTATGTTTCAGCAACCTCCAGAAATCCACACACCTCTGAGAGCCCAGCAACCACTTGTGTACTACTAATGAGTCATTTATTGCTGAATCCTACAGTGGTCAGTGTCCCAGGTTATAATCCTTATATACAAAGAGCTATAGCAGTCGGAGTATTAAGCATGATTTTATACAATCAGATCAGTTTTGCAGCACAATCTATGGAGCCCAGTCCATTGTGATTTCAGCTGCAGCATATTATCTACAGAAAGAGATTCTTCAAGAACTAACCAGTCCCATTGCTGTGCTTAATACATCCTAATATTGTATCTCTCTTTTTAGTGAAATTGAGATATTTACGCATGAATTGTATTATGTAATGCACTCTCAGGCGAGTCTTTTATTTGTGATTTTATAAAATAACACTACCTTTATTTTATGCTATGTATTTTATATTTTGTATTGTATTGTGCAAAAGGTTTGTTGTTTATAACTATATGCATTAAATAAAAACAATAAAAAACCAGTGGTCATATGCCATGTCACCAGCATCTGAATGGTGTAGTGAGTGGCACAGTGGTCTAATAGGCACACCAGATTAGGGATTTTCTGAAATGCATCATGGATGGAAGCAGCTGCACCTGCTACGCTCATATCCAAGTTGCCCATTGTACTAATGGGCAGATTCAGAAGAAGGGTGTCTTGTTTTTGCGCCCGTGGCATTGAGTGCTCAAGCATAGGAGTGGCTTTCATTGCTCTTGAAGCATGTTGCTTATTGGTGTTTGCTGTGCACCTGGGGAGTAGCGCACAGTTGGTAGTTTGTTATGCTTCCTTCTTCTGATCTGTATGCTGTGGGACAGCAGCAATGAGCACACTGGCAATTGAGGTTATGCCCTGTTGGTGAAGTGTACATTTTTCCACCAGATCTGGGGAGTGGGGGGATAGGCTAACAAGCTCTTTCATCTGCCGCAACATATATATGAGAGTCAGGTGGGAAGTCCGAGTGGTATACATTGAAGCCATATGTCTGCAAAGAATGGTCTAACTAAGTCTACATCACAGCGTCTCAGTCTCAGTGATGTTGCTGTGCTTTCATCAACACACACACAGGACACAAAAGTCCCTTAACGTGTTACATATATTTCAAAATATCAGCGCAGTGTTTTTCTGTGAAAAGGAAATGACACCATGGCCTCCAAGTGCAACAAAGCCATGAGGGTTACACACCTGCAATACATGTGTTCCTGTTGGAAAGGTGCATACACCAAACTGCAGAGCACCCTGTTTTATATTCATGAACAAACCATAGTTTTAGCATGCTCAAACAAGGACAAAGTCACTGGTAAAATGAAGCCCTTCATCCCAGTAAACAATTCCAGTTCTGCTGTCCAAGCCCTGATGCTCTCCCACCTGCATGGTGGCAAACCTCTTCTGGAAGACTTCTGGTGACCACCATGGCACGGCAAAGATGTGTTCTACATATTATTACATGACTCAAAGGATCTCTCAAATTCGATCACATTTCCTCGACCTTCATTAAACTGCGCTGGCTCCTGCTGCAAGCACGTAGCACCTTCAAATCCTGCTGCATCATCAACAAAACCTGCACCCTAAGGTCCCTACGTAACCTCGCTGAGAAGCTTGGCATCTCTGGAGGCCTACGTGCAATCAGAAGGAAGGACATGTAGTAGTAGAAGTAGTTAATTCATGAAGTGCGAATCAGTTGCCAGCAACAATAGTTCCAAGGCACCTTACCATCAGCACAATGCATTACATCGCAAGTGCCCATATGTATGGTGCATGTACATACTTGAACTCTGCTGGTGCAAGAATGAAAGAAGACAGGCCTTCTCTGCCTATACCCCAGACTCTGGAACATGTCTACATCAGACTCTCCTCCTCAATTCTACATTTAAGGAACGTGTTCAAGACCCTCCTCTTCAAGGTATGGCTCTGTTCTGACACCCAGGTCCACACACGCTCCTCTGTCTTACTCTCCTGAGACTGGATGAATTGCTCTCTGCTGTTTCCTAACCTGGTTGCCTATACATCCCATGCCGACTATTGTCCGTTCTCCGTGACCCACGTTGTTAGGTCCCCTCTCCCTTGTATCTCTGCTTCATTCTCTTTGTACTTCCCCCATGACTTATAAAGTGCTCTGTTTTTCCGTAAACTGGACCTGCGCTAAAAAATACCCTAAAGATGATAATAATAATAATAATACAAATAATAATGGAAAACATGGTAAGTCCCTGAATTTGCCATGGTTAGCCATTGAAAAACACACACGTTAAAAGGCTCAGTCACAGACCATGGATAACTATGGCCTAACAATGTCCATGCCACGGGCAAGAATGCTTGTCCCGCCCGGATCCTGAAGAGTTTGAATAACCATTAATAACCATTAATGGCCAAGATCATATGGGTGGCCTGGCATGTTTTTTAGTCCTTGTTCATTTTACCTGCGGATAATGTGAAACATCTTTGGTTTAAAATTAAAACCATGTATGACCATGGTTAGCAATATTTTCCCCGAAACAGCACTGTTGTGTGAAGTACTGCTGTGGCTAAAACAAACATTGCCACTGAATATATAAATGCCAGCAATACCAGAGAAACCCTTGCAAATAAACAATTAATGTGGGAGCAGGCGCCATCAAAAACACAGACCCTTTGCATTGTCCACAAGGCTTTCTGGGGCAGGGGCTTGCACTACATCCAGCGCTCTCTTCCAAAATACCTTCCTTCTCGAGCCTTTCACTCAGCTACCTCCAACTCTCTAAGGGTCGGACGCTTCTCCAGGTAGAGAGTTGGGGTAGATCTATGTCCTCTGCAGGTGCCTCCTTCTGTAATGGCCGCCCTGCCCCTCTCAATCTCGAACCGGACCACCTGAAGTTCTGGAAGTGGCTCAACACTTTCCTCTTCTCCTCTGCTTTCTCTCTGTCCCCCGCTGATCTACCTGCCTGCTGTCCTGACTGGTTGCTTGGCTAACCTCAGAGTCTCACTGGGTACCACGCTCTTTTTTTAATCCTTCACCCCTGGACTCCCTCCGGCCTAGCACACACTTAGGTGCTTTAACTGTAAACCTACAGTCCCTTGTTCTCCTTGCACTACACAGAGCGGCGCTGCCATGGCTGCACTTACTCAGAGCATTGCTGCCCTGTTTCCCCTCCCCTCTCCTTTACACTTCACCCCTCTGTTTCCCCTTGCACATCTCGTTCTCGCACTTGCACGATCTGAATGACACAAGGCCTAGTAAGATTGTTTGTCTTGTCCTCCCTCTGTCTTCCCTTCCTTGCCTTGTCGCTCTTAGAAACAAATGTGTACAGGTGCATTATAAATGACATATCATATCATATCATATCATAACTCACACTTTTATAACAGATCAGATTTTCCTGTTAAGTTACATGTGTCTGCTTAGTGTAGGTCCATACATGTGAAGGACTCTATCAATTAGATTAGGTTGTTTTTTCAAAAACATGTATTTAAAAGTAAAAGGGAACAGAGGCTCTTGCAGCAATTCATACTTTAATCATCAACTCCATATTTCTGCTCAGCTAGCATTCAAGACCATATGGGTCTCTTCCTCAGGCAAGTCTACCAATTAGGGTGACTTTAATTAAATATATTGTGAAAAGATCTCAGTAGTGTTAGACGGAAAGAAATATTTATACATACACTGTGAACTATTACAAAAATGTATTCATTCATGTGGGAATGAAAACATAACTTGTTGATATTGTGTAAAGGAATGTGAGCTCACCCCCGGGGAACAGAGTGTGCAGTTCTCTATATTGGTAGGTACACTCTCTGCCGTGCATTACATGGAATAAATGCAATGTGCTAGCATTTCCCGCTGAGTGTTCCAAAACATTAATTGGGCTAACTATATTTGTAGATGTAGAGTGAAAGGACAATCAATTGGGTTGTACTAACATTTACTGGTATTTTTGAAGGGTAGAATTTCAGAGCTGTTGTGTTTTTGAAAGGGTGCTGAAAAACTGTAACTACAATATCATTATTAAAATAAATGCAAACTCTCCTACCAAACATTAACACATCCCCATTTAATGTTTATCTATGACATAGAAGATGAGAAAATCAAAGATTCATGTCAATGGCTCACGGACAAACCAAGCTCAGGTTACATTTAACACTATCAAAACTGAATAGTCTGACAATGGACAGCCCTGAAGCTGTGCCTCTAAGCACAGAGAGCAAGGCATCCACATCTGGATTACGCTGGGTAATTTAGGGTTAATCCCACATATTATAAAATTAGCAAAGGTGTGGGAGCCCGTCTACTGAGAAGGAACACTGAAATAACATGTTCTCTGGCAAGGTTCCCACTCAAGAGGTCCTGCAACCACACTTTAGCTCACCGTACCTTTCACAGAGGAGAAATTCCATTTACATATCAATCAGGTCCCACCCACAAGGACAATCCAGCACCAAAATTCTAGGCAATTCTCCTCTGAAGAAAGGTGCCAGAAAACCCAGACACGTGTTTCGGCCTTGTTGGGCCTCACCAGTGAAAATCAGCTTCATAATAAATGCATTGATTTGTGTTCAATTGTCCTCATTAAACAGTTCATCAGAGATGGTTTGTAAAAGATTAAATTGTTCAAACTTAAAGATTTGCAGGTTTTATTTATATTGTTGTTGCTCCCTGAGAGCCTTCAATGTAGTGGTATTGTTCACAGAGTCTAGTACCTGAGCCCACTCTTTTGTGCTCATCGACGCAGCTATTACTTTTCAGTATGGAACATTCAGTGTTAGACTGCTATATGGATGGTAATCCCCAGTCCTTATTTTCCTGGTAGATCAGTTTGGTATAAACAATGTGGTGTCAGAGTTTGCCATGTTCTGAATTTATTTTGGACTGGATCCTAGCTCAAATACCTTTTTTGTTATTTTCAGTGCCCACTTTGCATTTTTAATGACTCATTATTTCTTATTTTCGGTTACCTCCTCCATAGGGATATTCAGTTCACCATCCTGGAGCCTCTTCTTCCTTTTGCTGAAACCAAAGGGTGTCTCACCGACTAGTCCCTTGGAATCTGTCATCCAGGTGGCCGGGGCATGGCTATCGCCACTGGATCCAGACCACAGGGGTGGACCAGTGCTGGAGTATCACCTAGATGGGGGGACCCTGGGGTGTGGGAGTTGGGCACCTGGCAGAGAGACGTGGTATCCCTACACCTATTTCCCTGTAGGGCACCCTCATTCTATATACTATCTAGGAACCTTATCCGCTCCCCCCTTTTTTAAACACACTCTGCTGCATGGACAAAGCGCTTCAGAGATAGACAGACTCACACACAACCAGTCCGTTTGACATGTCCCAATATCAGGGTCAGGCAGAGCCGGGCACTTAATCCTTATGTGTCGCACCTGAATCTTGTTCCCTTTCCCCACTGGAATAAAAGGCGGAGCATGACAGCACCTGAGAGGCAAGGCAAGAAAGGCGAGCAAGGCGACCAGAACCAGCAAAGCAGCAGTAGAACAGATCCCGTGAAATTGGAGCGATCGTGGAAGCAGAGCAGAAAGGACCAAGAGGCGAGAGAAGGGCCATGGTCCGGCCAGCTGCAGAGTGAAGGTCGTGCAGACCTTTCAAAGGAAATCTCCCTGCTAATGCACAAGGTGAACGCGGTCCCTTCTTTGGGTGAACAACGGAGTTGGGAGAAGGAAAGCTGTGCTGTGCTGGTTGCCTTTGCTTCAATGAAACGCTGGGCGAAAGGTATCGAGCGCTACCGGTGAGTGTACTGTGAAACCGGTTGGCATTATCGCGTGAAAGATACCAAAGCTTGTGATGAGGCTTGCAGGTTTTTGTGAAACCACGAGCAAAAATATATTGTAACCAGAACAATAAATGCAGAGGCTGCGTGTGTCATGGACAACCGCGAGGGAAGCCTGCAACATTAGAAATTTGTTGAAGACTGACATATGCTAAGAATAACAGAGTGGTCCGGTATAGAATATTACCTTCTCGAAAGGCTCTGCAACTCAGAGTGAAACTGTTAGATTGAAAGTAAGATATTTGGATAGACTGCAAACACCAGAAGGCCTTAGGAGAGACCAGCCAAAGTCAAAGTGGTCATACGAAGGTGCAAGCAAAATCTTTGTACAATCAAAAGTCTTTGACAAGTGGGAAACAAAGAGAACAATTGTAGAGTAACGCATTGCGATAAAGTTGCCCAGGCAAGTGTGAACCCGATGGAGTGATGCCAAGAGAGAGAGAGGGGAGTGAATCCTGCATTGTTATGAAGTTGTAAAGGACAGTGTGAACCCAGCGGAGGGATGCCAAGAGAGAGGCAAGGGGAGCGAATCCCACATTGTGATTTGAAGGCTATAATGAAACCCACGAGGGATGCCGAGTGAAAGCAAGGGAAAGTGAATCCTGCATTTTGTTAAAGTGACTGAACAGTGGTGTAAAGAAGAATGTGAACCCAACAAAGGGGGTATCACGAGGAAGCTGGGGAAGAGGAAAATCTCACATGGTGAGAGCTTGAGAAAGTCTTGTGATGCCAAGCAAAAGACATTGGACCTCATTACTAGTTTGGAGGTAGCCATGCCCTTAGTAAGGGCATGGCTACCTCCAAACTCGGGTCTGGGTAGGGTCCGGGGCCCACGAAAGGGGAATTACTGGGCCATTCTGACCTTGGATGGCCCGGTAATTTCCCTTTCGTGGGACCCGGAGCTGGTATGTCCCCATTCCCATTTGAGCCCCCATAGGGCTCAATGGGAATGGGGAGGATGGTAGCAGTGGTACCGTTCATAACGGTACCGTTGCTACCATCGTGCTCTGCTCGCGGGTGCCACTCTGCATGCCTGGTCTGAGCCAGGCGTCCAGAGCAGCACACGTGAGCAAACTCGTAATGTTGCGGCATGGCAACAACACAACGGTAGCACTACCGGCGCCATTGTTGCCTTACCGCAACAGTCATAATGAGGCCCATTGTTGTGCGGGATCCTGCCTTTTCTAAAGAAACTGCTTTGTGATGACTCAAGGGGTGCTCACAGTCATGCCACTGTTCCGCCTTGTCTCGTGCTGTAACGTGGGGAAGGGAGTACACTAGTTCAGTAGTCCTGAACTATCGAAACCCTTTTGGACATTTCAGCTTGCAAGACACGCTTTTGTTATAAATATTGAGCTTTGAGCCCTTTTGGCAACACGCATGCAATGGATGGGATGCAGAATAACTCTGACACCAAATAATCATACCACTTTAGGAAGATGGCAATGTTTTTCTGTTTTAATATCAATTTTCTAAAATAGGTATTTACAACAGACATCAACGGACGTTCGCTCGAGCTCCCATATATTTAACCAAAAATCACAGTTATATAGTAAAAATGTGCCATATGTGATGTGATACTAGGTGGCAAATACGAGAAACCTATGAGAGACTGTGATTCGCTTAAGGGGAACATCTAATTATACTTTCTATAAGGGGTTGGGTTGCGATTGGGTCTCTACTGTCAGGTAGACATCTTGTGCCTACCGGTAGTGCAAGTCATCTTCAACTTTATTAGGTACACAGTTTATCATTTGCTCTCAAACTATAAGGCCCTTCGTTATATGTGGCCTTCTACAATTGGTTGGCACACTCGTGTCATGTCTGGAACATTCAGTTCAATTAGCAGCACGTAAGCTCACACCCAGGTGCCAGGGGGTGAGCTCGACTTTACCTCCCCACCCAATTAGCCCAACGTCTCTCATCATCCATGCCTTCTGCCATGATGATTGTCTTTGAACTTGGCCTTGTAGTGTATTCTTGTCTCCGGAATATAAGGGAGTGCGAGCATGCCCTATCCCTTGTTCTAGAACTCCAAGACCAACTATATTTCCATCATTGGCTCACATGACAGCAGGCCACGATGTGCACCATTTTTCTGCATTTAATTGTCTTAAATGAATAGAACTAGACACACATGCTTTTCTTTCTTTGCACCTTAACATGGAATGATTCAGCTTCCCAAACATGCCGCCTTCAAGAGTAGATAGCCAGTCTTGGCTGCCTTCAGCCTTAACACCAGGCCAGACAGTTTCGCCATTCATTTTCACGATCTCAGCTATTTCTTACTCTGACACAGCTCTCAGCCTTCCTTCTCCATGGCTCTGAGCTTACTAAAATTATGACACAGAGGTTCAGCTTCTATATAATGGTGGCTCTGCCTGCAGTCACTTTACTATGTATATCCAGCTTCTATGATCACTTAGTCTACTTGCGCTGCTGCATCTGTACAGTTATTGAAAGGCTTACATTTTCTGCAGCCTTCTTCACACGTGCACTCTTTTCTATGCATATGAAAGCTTACTTTATTCTTTATTTTGTCATCAGTTTCTATAAGGGTAATGGATCTTTTTCAGCCAGTCTTCTCGGTGTGTCACGCTCGCTTCTTGTGACATCATCAGCTCCTTTTCTTGCTCTTTTTCATATTCCTTTGGGATTTACTCCATACGATTGTCATCTCTTTGGGAATTCATTTGATAGGGCTTTCTCAGTGGGTAGCTTTTTTTAATATTCTCTGGGGTATGGTCACAACTGCTGGTGTCAAGCATGGCACAATTTCAGACCAACAACATACAGGTGGTAGGGGGTGGGACTGCCTGCAGAGGAATTTGGCTGCTCCTCTGCATTCCTCCCTTTGGTTGAGTCATCGACAACACCTTCACCGGTCTCCTCATCTTGATACCTTCTCTTAAAAAAGTGTTACTTCGGAGTCCAAATCTTCATCACCCGTTTCAGGGTGCCAGCTGACTTTACATGTTCATCCACACTCCAGGTCTTGTAGCTACAATGTCCATTCGTTTTTCAATGGACCCATCATCCCACCTACTTCTTTTGATTCTTTTGATACAGGAACTTTGTTCCCTCAGGTTCTACGATGATGGCCTCTATATATTTCCTGACATCGTCATCAGTCAATTCTTTGGGTCCAAACCCTTATTGGACATCGATCATGATCTTCATTTCTACTTCCTTCTTTGCTGTCTTCTTACACTACGTAATTATTATCCTGATCACACAGAATCCAAACATCACTATCACTAATACTGCGCCAAGAAACTTGAAGATGTTTGCCGTCTACTGCGGAATCCATCAGAATATGGACGCAAACCAACTGTCATCTGCAATGTCCTCTGTCTCATCTTCCATCTTGTTGTCCTGGTTTGTCAACAGCATTATGACCTCTGTCAAGGTCCCATTCCCCTCATCGTGAGAAGGTATGAATGTGCAACATGATGGCCCAATTTTGCCTCAATCTCCTCCTTCCATCGCAGTGATCAATGCAAGGACATATCTGTCCTTGATGGCATTGAATCCCTTTATGGTGGTGTTGATTGTCTGCAAAAACTCCCATCTGGTCATTTGTAACCATTTGGCATTTGCCATTGTCTGGATACCAGGCATGAAGATGGTCATGAAGATTGAAGCAGTATTGCTGGTCAACCTTGGTTCATACAGAATAGAGTTGTATGCTTCTATTGATTTAGCTGAGTAGTAGTTCTCCCTTCTGGTTCAACTGAGAAATTCAAGTGATCTTCTTCTCAAATGGGCATCCACCTTCGGAAATTCTCCAATGTTCAAGTCACTCTGAGGAATCACTAATGCTGGAACATGAATGAGCACCAAGGAACATGTCCCTGCCCAATCCTTGGACAGCTTCATGTAGGCCCTAGTCAACAAGCCCAATATTGACAGCTGTTCCTGCTCCCATTCTAGTGATGTCAACTGTAGTTTTGCAGCCTTTGTTATCTCCCACATGATTATTTCCATGTCTCCGGAAGCACAATGTTGCATTCGCCAATGGGATCACAACCATAGGACCCAATTCATCTTCTACCCATGTCAGCAGCTTGACATGTTTGGCCCATGACTTCAAACGCCCATTGTTCACACTCTGCACCCCTTGCACATATTTGCCTTTAGTAGATGAGCTGTGCAGGACATCAGCCCTTCTTCCCACACCTTCTTGGATTTCACTCGTCCATAGACTAAGACTTGAGTTTGTTCCCAACATCCAGGCCATCCAACTACTTCTGTTTTATCAGGGCAGTTCAGTCTCTTCATCTCTGCAACGACTACTTCTTCCTGTCCTGTCGCCGGATAAGTAAGCATCTTGCTCTTCCATGCAGGTTCCTTTTCCATCTGTGTAGTCTTAATATAATCATCCTGGAATGCAAAACACCATTTCAATCCCCATCGCAGAGTAGCCCAAACGCCTTGGAGTTGTCATTTTGTCATACATGCTGCAAGATGAACGAGGCACCTGGCATCATGTTCTGGAATTTTTCTGGAGATGAAAGTTCGTACTGTATTCATGGCATAGGGTTTGAGAGTGCAGACATAGCAACTCTCCTTAGATGTTCTCCCACATTTTTCATGTGCTGATACCACATGTTATTACCCAAGTATGCTGCAGTGTCTAAATCGGTATTTATCCGGTCACTATCTTCCTCTGCATTTCTCTTATATCTCATCAGAAGGTCAGTGCTTGTATAGCACTCATGAAGCAAATCAAAAAGAGTCCTCACGGTGGGGAGAACAATAGGAGCCTCTACCTTAGTGGAAGTAAGTACATCAAAAGCAGTTCCTGTAGTGGGGGGGAACCATAATGGCCTCTTCCTCAGTGGGAGCACTAGTATGATAGAGAATATGAATGAAGAGGGATAGAAAGACAAAGAGTATAATCGTGCAGGCATATATCATGCACCAAAGATCCTGTAAAAAAGTGTGAATATCAACGTCTCTTCTGACAAAAGCAGATAAGCTTGATGGATGAATACAAAAACAGCTAGCACAAGTCTATGCACATCACTATCTGTGAGGACCATAGATGTTAACTACTTAGAACATGGTGAGGAAACTGACACAGACCCGGGCACAGGCAGTGAGGAGCGCGGAGCATGTATTTCTCTGGTTCTCATGCGCAGAGCTGGCGGTGACCACGCGATTTGGCCGCCATCTTGCGTCGTGGTCGTGAGGGTTGCAGCTTCTACCAGGAGTACTTGTGCACCCCCATGTGCAATTGTTGGACTCCCTGCAGAGGGGACAGCATTGTGCTGTGCAAATATTCATTTTGAAGTGTTTTGACACTTCTGGTACATCGAGTGTGAGGTGAGGAGCTGGGGGAGGCCTACTATCCTTTGTCCTTTGTCCCCTGAGCCCACCCCACTCAATTTCTGGCATCACAGTCTTGGATTAGAAGATCCATTCTAGTCTTCCTGGCTGTTTTGGACATTGGTGGAGGCGGCTACTTTGTTAATTGCCCCAGGGTGTGTTAGTGGCAAGTAACTATACGCCCAATTTCTGGATATTTAGAGAAGGTGCTCGGCAGAGCTTTTGGTGGCTGTGTGGTGGTGGAGATAATCAGAAGTAGCTGCAAGGGGTGTGTCTGGCCAACATCATCACACTCAACATCTTAACGCAGTTTTGGCACCAAGAAATGAATCTGGACACTGAGCTTGTTTCCAATTTCTGATCAAGAAATAACATTTAGGCAGAACTTTGATACGTTACTGTATTTCTAAAGTTAATTTTTCAGGATTCCTGGGATTCTCAGCAAGGGTTTGCACTTCTACTAAAATATCTGTTTGAACCTCAGTCCAAATGCAAAATCTGTATTATCAGACGGTTGTCTTATCATCCTTCGTTGTCATCAATCGGGTCTGAACACGCTGAAATTCTTCTTCTTGTCTTGCTTCTGGATCTGCAACAGTGGGAGGGAAGGTCTCACCTTTATAGGCTTTTATGTCATTTAAGTGAAGCCAAGCTTGTCTCCCTTGGACCTTCACAGGTGAGGGGGTTATGTTTTCAATGCAAAATGGGCCATGAAAACGTGGCTCGTGCCACTTCTGGGTAAAGTTCATTATTAAAATCTAATCCCCAACATATAGCATGGGTGCCGATAGTAGTTCAGTTGATCTGGTTGTTGAATTGTCTTCATATTTGTTCTGAGACCGACGCCCCCTGACGCTTGAGTTGACCTGAAATGAGAGAGATGCTAAAGGTCATACATGTGAAATATGATAAGTTATTTATAAAGCGCTTAATACCCAGAGGTATCTTATCGCGGAACCAGTGATCGAACGTGTGTTGCTCTGTGTCGTTTTGCTTCCCAGGTGTGCCTGTTGCCCCTGAGCTATCCTCCTAAGACTAAAATAATCATGCAGTTTATCACCCAAAGTCTTAGCTACACTCTGGGCATCATTTCTACTCCTAGCCAGAGGTATAAGAGGCATTCTCATTTGCCACACTGCCACTAGTTTGTGGGGCGTGAGGTGGTGGTCTGAACCAGGCTGATTCCAAAGGGCATACAAAGCTTAGGATTGGCAATATAGCCATTCCTTCTTCAATGTTAATTTAATCTTGGCAATCCTTTCCTTAAGGAGTTGAGTCTCTCACATATCCTGTTTGCTTGCGGGTGATAAGCAGAAGAAAACCTGTGTTTTATATTCAATAGGAGCCCTATCTGTTCAAACACCTCATTCACAAAATTTGGTCCATTGTCGGATCACATCACTTCACACACTCCCCCATCTTGGAAAGACTTTGCAAACTAAAAACATTGCTGTACAAGTGTCATCATGGTGTTACATGGACCTGCCTCGATCCACCTAGAGAAGGGACTCATCACCGCTAATAGATACCTATATTCATTACACACCTGCAGCATATTGACATAGTCAATATGTAAATGCTTAAACTGACCATTCGGTTGAGGTATTACCCCTCAAATTGTTCTCATTGTATGCCCAGCAGTAAACTTTTGATACACAATGCAACTCACCATAAAGAATTCAACGTTTTCTAACACATTTGGAATTAACCAGTCTTCCGCAATCATTGCAGCAAGACTCTCCGTAGTTATATTTGCGGGGCAATGCATCTCTTCAAGCATGACCCTTAATAATGCTACGGCATCACCGGCTTTCCAGTGCTATCTTGTTGCCATAATGCTTCAGTGGGAGATAAAGAAAACCCTCTTTGTTTCCATAATTCCTGCTCTTACTGTGGTGCACTCCATTGAATCTCCATTAGTTGGGTCATTGACAAGTTATTAAACCCTTCTTGTATTACCATGATCATGGATACCTTTTCTTTAACATTCATAGTATCAAAACTCAAAACATCTGGAGAATATGCAACCCTGTTGGCTTCTACATCTGTGACTTAGTTCCTGCAAGAGATAAAATATGTTCGCTTAGTGTGAGCTGTGCACTTAATGAGCGCTATGGTCACTGGGAGTTGTAGTGCTTTAATAAACCTGTCCAATAAGCATGCGTGCTGCACTAGATTGCCGTCCGCACAGAGGTAGCCCCTCCTTTCCCCCTCCTTTTCCAATGTGCTAGCCCTGCTTGTACGGTTGATGACACATAGGCGCAGTCTCTACAGACATCACTTTCTGCCCTTCCTGTTTCTCGAGCATGCCAATAAGCGCTACCAATTCAGCTGCTTGCTCTGAAAAGTGAGACAGTAACCTTGCACTTGGTACAACTTCAAATTGTCCATTTAACTTCTGCCTTACTACCACTGCATCTGAATGCCTCTCCCCACTAGTTTAATATGTTTTTGAAGAACCATCAATAAAGAGAATTTCCCCTCTGGACAAAGCATTTTCTTGCACACTGTCTTACATCACTGTCAGTTATTGGCTCAGCTACAAACGTGGCAGGATTCACTATTTTGCATCTTACAATTTTAATCGTTGGATTTGAAATCATTACCTCATAGGCTGAAGCTCTTTGGGATGTCACTGTACCCTTGGGTTTTTCTAAAATGGCAAACAGAGCATGGTCTAGAAAGAGAGTCACAGAGCAGGCCATGACAGTACTTCTAGACTTCTCAATTGTGAACACGGGGGCTGCCAATGACTGTTTGCAAGGAAAGTGTCCTTTCATAAGTGGGTCTAAGATCCCACTGTAATATGCTAAAGGTAGTTCTCTGTGTAAACACTGCTGTCATGACTGTCCCATTTGTGCATGAAAACAGATAAAATTCCTCCGCATAATTGGGACTTTCCAAAACAGGGGCCGTACAAATTGCTTTTTTCAATTCCTTAAACCCTTCCTCCATTTCTTCAGTCCACTCTATTTTCACTTTATCCACTTGTGCTTTCTTTAAACCTTGCAAAAGGGGTCTCGTATATGAATTGTAATCAAACACCCAGGCCCTAACATAGTTGCATAGCCCCAGACACTGTTGCATCTGTTTTACTGTGTTTGGCATTGCGGTCTTCATAATCACCTCAGCCCTTTCCGGTGTCACCTTCTTTCCTTCATGTGAAATCAACTGCCCTATGTATAGCACTTCTTCTTTGCAGTATTGTAACTTCTCTTTGTCTACCTTTTATACCTTGTCTCCTAGAGTAGTAATCAACTAAATTGAGTCTTGTCTGCACTCATCTTCCGTGGTGCTACAAATTAAAATGTCATCTACGTACTGTATCACTGCACTCTTAAGATCAATATTTCCTAGATCCATCTGTAAGACTCTATTAAATATTAATGGGGACTCACAGTACCCCTGGGGCAAACGAGTATGTTTCAGTCAAGTTTGGCGGAACGTAAAGGAAGTAAAGTCTTGTGAGTCTTTATGCAAGGGGATTGAGAAAAACGCATTTTTCAAATCGATCACCGTGAAATATCGAGCTTCCACTGGGATACAGCATAGTATCGTCACCAGATTGGGAACTAAAGGAAACTCTGCTTCTACAATCTGGTTAATCAGTCTCATGTTTTGTCTAAAACTCCACGACCCTCCCTTAAATTTTTTGATCGGATACACCACTGTATTACACAATGATTCTGATGGCAACAGAATTGCTTGTTTCATTAGTTCTGAAATAGTCCGAAATATTCTGTCATCAGCCTCTCGAGACATGGGGTACTGTCTTACTCGATATAGAATCACCCCTGGCTTCCGTTTTATTTTAACTTCCCCTATTCATTTAATAGACCTACGTCATAAGGGCCTGTGGTCCACAGGACACTTGGCACCTTCTCCAAGTCTTCCTGAAAAACTGCCGGACAGTGCCGCATTATCGCCATTTGCTGTGGGACTTCCCTTTTCTCTATTCTTATCCAGTACGTGATGCTCATAAAGAACACTACCTCATTTTCTGTTTAGACTTCCCTAAACATGTTATCTTCAGTGATGTCAGTCAAACTGTACCCTTCTTCAAGAGCTATTACTGTTCTCCATGGTCTACCCTCATCGTTCATTCCGTTGATCCTCGCCATTTCCCTTTGTACTATGGCTGCTTCTAATCCTATAGGGATAGTCTGTCCCCCCTCTTCGTCCATTGGTATCTGTGGCCTAAACAAGGACTCATCAGCTATCCTTACAGAATGTTCACCCCTTACAGAAAAACGTCTGGATCTACTGGAACACCTCGCAGAGCCACTTGCCCTGTAAATGGCAGTATACATTCACCCACGTTTAAATAGTTTATTCCTGGAGTGGAGCACACTATCCCTTGATCAGTAAATGAAATCTTCATGTTAGGTTTTGTCATTAAGGGGGTAATTCATGGATTATTTGCGCCGTAAAAAACGGGATGTGTGGGCCATTCTGCCCGCAAATCCCCATTTGTTAAACAGGGATTTGCGGGCAGAATGGCGCACAAATCCAGTTTTTTTTGGCACAAATAATCCATGAATTACCCCCTAAATCTCTTTCTAAAATGTTAAATGGTGTCTGTCATGAATATAGCAAAGGAACAGACATGTCACACTCTCCTATAGAGACTGGTAATTCATCAGTAAAAAGAACTCGACTTGTAACTCCAGAGAACCCTTGAGCATTCATGGCAATTCCCGACATTGGATATTTTCCCTCTCGTATACGTGAATGAGTAGCCCCAGTGTCTACTATAAAAGAAAAAGATTTGCCTCCTAACGTCACATCGAACCTTGGTTCCTCTTGGGGGTCTTGTGTCACAGATGGTATTGAACTCATCAAGTCACCCTGTGAGATGTCCTATTATGGGTACAGGCACACTCCAGTCCCTGTGAACGGATTTCCTCCTACCACAGTGGCCCCTCCTATTCTGGTTGTCAGCACTTGTCCTGTGTTTGCCTACTGCTGTGTACGCGTAGGGTCTTGTTCTGACTGTCCTTGTGTTAGATTCATTTGCACTTGCTCTGGTAGCTGTACCTGCTGCACTTGCGGCACTTGTGTCTGATACAATGTCTGATTTTAGGCAGACGATTCCCAAGTTTGTGTGCTATATGGTGGAGGATAAGCTGTCCCCCCTCTTGAGAATTGACCATTCTGTACATTCCCTAGGCTCCCACATATGTGTGCACTGTGCCCTGTCATCCCACAAGTCCAACATATTGGGGGTACTGGTCTAACAAGTCCGCCTTGGTTAAAACCTCCTTGGGTTCTCTGGTTCTCATTCTGTGCATTCTGAAACCCACAATGATTATTTTAGAATCCGTCTCTTCCTCTGTAGCCTGTACTTCTGCCTCGTGGCATGAACCCATACCCACCTTGAGCCATTGGGTGCTGATTATTTGCCTGTGATACACCCATTACTTCATGTGTTCCCAGTCCTTCTCCTCGTGTCAATACTGCCCCTTCTATGGCATATTTTGATAATTTCTTTTGAACTAACTTGGCTTCCTCGATTTTCCTAGCCTAATCGTTCTATTTGTCTCCTGCAATAGCTGACAGTGATGAACTATCGTCAACTGTATCTCAGGCCACGGTTTTGCTTCCATCCCCAATTGTTTCTTCATCTGCCTCTGTACTGGCTCAGGTAACCCCTGACAAAAAATGTAGTAAAATAATGCTACAATTTATTCCCAAGGCTCGCAAGTTTCAATCTGCCATTTATCTTAAATACCCTGAATGCAAGAAATGGGTCTTCATCTTCCTTCATCTTGCATGTCATACTTGAACCCATTTCTGATGTATTGGGATACTGTATCCTGAAAGCCCTCCACACATCTGCTCTGCAATTATTAAATGGTGCTCCATCATGCGCTTTGTTTTGTGCCATCACACTTGAATACCCTGCTCTCCTCCATGTGTCATCAGCCCTTTCTCCAAGAATAGCTGCCAGGAGACCTTTAATGTACCCTACGGCCAATGTATTTCCTCCTGTCATTTTTCTAACTCATATATCCATTTCCCAGCACCCAAGGTCAAACTCGGGAGCTTTCACCTTAAATTATCCTTGTCTATCTGCGGCCATGGAATATACTGTGGTCTTGCTCCCCCTTTTTCCAATAAGGGAAACTGTAAACCCGCGCCTCCAGTCGGCTCCCATTGTCAGCCTATCCATGGCGTGGACGACCGTGCCTGTCCGTCTCATTGATGGTAGCGATCTCTACCTGCTTACATATGGTGGTGATTCTCCCTTCTGACTATACGATCGTCCTCGGGGATGCTCTGGATATGCTATGGGATCTGGAATCCTATCCTTAGCTTGTTCCAACTCCGACCACCTAACTTCTTTGTCTAAGTGCAGGCTTCCTTCAGGTGCGCACACACTCCCCCTCCTGCATCTAGGATTGAGTTTCTGTCCTTGTCTGACATATCCTATCCCCAAGAAGTATCCTATCCTCCCCTTCACCTTGGTCTAAGTTCAGTCTGCTTAAGGACAATGATCTATGCTAGTGACTGAATGGAATGTCTTCTTTGCTTCATGATTGAAATACTGGCGATTGATCCCTCTGCCCTCGACTTCCATAGTTGCTACCTTCCGTTAATTCTTCATAGGCTTATCGATCCTATATCCGATGCTTCCGAATCAAAGTTTTCTGCTTCCAATACTATCCTAGATGCCCCTGACATTGCTTCCTATATCGGAAGGAACTCTTCTGTTCTATCCCATCATATTGCTGGGCTTGGCCATACTGACACCTTATGAATAAGGCTAATATCAAGGTCCCGCTGTATTCTTCTTCGTTCTATCTCTTCATCTATTTCCATTTGTTTTCTCGCCTCCCTTCTAATTCCTTATTCCTTTTGTCTGTGTTCTTCTCTCCTTACTCCTGCCCTCCTTTCCTCTTCCTCTCTTTGCCTCTGTATTCTTTTGTCCCTTAATTTCTGTGCTTCCTCCTCTTCTCTCTTCCTTTCTTTTCTATCCCTGTCTTCCATCGCTCTCTGTCTATTGTCATACTTTCTTTGCTCTTCTGCCCGTTATTCTTTCTTTTCTTCCTCCTCCTGATACATCTTTTCTCACTGCTCCCTGTTCTTCCTTTTCTGCACATCCTCTTTCAATCTCTTATCCCATTCTCTATCCCTTTTATCTTGTTCATCCTTATCTTCTCTTTGCCTAACCTCCTTGATGCTTTTCACATCTAGCTTGAGTAATATCTGTCCACCCATCCATTTGTTCTGCAGAAGCATTACCTTGTCAGCTTTACTCTTCTCTCTTTTCCATCTCTTAATTTCCCTTTCTATTTCTGTCGATATGTTCGACCGCACACTCTTCTCGTCTTTGTCTTGCAGGATCTTAAAGATCTCTTCTTTTCTCTTCTATTCCTCTCAACCATCATCACTGCTATAAGCGGGAGGTTTGTATATTGGATTAATATACCCCATCGCCTCTTTCAATTCCTTAGAAGGATACAACCCTGCTTCTTCCATACTATTGCCTTTTACTTCAGGTGAGTTGAGGGGATCTGGAGGCTCAAAACCATCCTCTTTTCTTTGACTAAGCATCCACTCCTCAGGTGGCAGATCCTCTGTCTCTTCCTGGTACATCTTCCAGAGCTCTAGAATAGCAAAACATTTCTCCAATTTCTTCCCAGTGTACGCAGCGTACCAGCATGTGGGCATGTGTTGCAATACCACTTTTGACAATGAACCCCCTTGTGGCCACGGCATGAACAGCTTATCTGCTGTGCCTTTCACCCATTCTGCACTGTTTGAGCGTGGGCATGTGACTTGGCAGTGTCTTACATAAGTGCATCAAAGGAGTATCTCCCATAATGACAAGTCTCAATTGACTGTCAATACTTACCAGACTTATGAATTAACCTGTATACTTTTTACTCAAATCACCACTTTTACAATATTTTAAAAACAACAAATATGAGCTCACAGCAACAATCATTGCTCAAGCCTCTAGTTTCTTAATTAGCTATCTCTTCCTCTGTATTGGTAGCAACCTCTTCACTAGGTAGTGAGCTTTAGCTCCTTAATTATTTTCTCAGTGACTTCACAACTTCTATCGTTCTTCGATATCTCTACTCAACAAACAACACAAAGACTAGTCGCCTTTACAAATTAATAAAAAATACTGTGATCACACTTTTTCTTTTCCCTCGCCTTTCTTAATACCCTGTACAGGGTTTGCGACGTCCCCTTACATGAACATGTTTGTGCGTTATATTTTTCTGCTCTACCCCCGTTGGGATTTGAGACATCTCCTTCTGAAACTTTCTTGAGTTTAGGCGCTTATCTCTTCTTCACACAATATTTCCTTTTGCTTAAAAATTATCACAATCCCATGCCCTTAATTTGCCATTCCCCTTAGTCTACTCACCACCTGTTTGTTAATCGACTCAAGGCTTTCGGTATTGTCTCCTCCTCCAACCAACCACTTTGTCTTTCATCCGCTGAGCACCGGTGGAAACCGGGCATGGATTTCATCAAAGGGGGACCTGTCCAACGTCTCGGTTCTTCTTGCAAGTTTATTTCTATTCGGCTGCTCTCCACAGGAAACCCTGCCCAATCGTCCAAAATTCTGGAGTTGAACTAGTTTAGATCTTTTTTAACCATCCTCTGCTACCACGTGAGCTTTGAGCCTTTTTGGCAACACACATGCAATGGATGGGATGCAGAATAACTCTGACACCAAATAATCGAACCAACTCAGGAAGAAGGCAACGTTTTTCTGTTTTAATATCAATTGTCTAAAACAGGGAGTTACAATAGACATCAACAGACGTTCGCTCGAGCACTCATACATTTAATAAAAAATCACAGTTATATAGTACAACTGTGTCATATGTGATGTCATACTATGTGGAAAATACAAGAAACTTACGAGGGATTGTGATACGCTCAAGGGGAACATCGTAGTATACTTTCTATAACGGGTTGGGTTGTGATTGGGTCTCTACTGTCAGGTAGACATCTTGTGCCTACCTCCAGTGCAAGTAATCTTCAACTTTATTAAGTACATGGTATATCATTGGCTCTCAATCTATAAGGCCCTTCGTTAAATGGCCATCTACAATTGGTTGACATGCTTGTGCCATGTCTGGAACATTCAGTTCACTTAGCAGCATGTAAGCTCGCACCCAGGTGCCAGGAGGTAGACTCGACTTTACCTCCCAACCCAATTAGCCTAAGGTCTCTCATCACCCATACCTTTGTCCATGAAGATTGTCTTTGAACTTGGCCTTGCAGTGTATTCTGCAAGCGCGCCCTATCGCCTAATGCCAAGCCCATCTCTATTTCTATCCTTAGCTCACATGACAGGAGACCACGATTTGGACCATTTTACTGCATTTCATTGTCTTAAATGAATAAAACTTGGCACGCATGGTGTGCTTTCTTTGCGCCTTAACAAGGAATGATTCAGCTTCACACATTTTCCGCCTTCAGGAGTAGATAACCAGTCTTGCCTGCCTTCAGCCTTGACACCAGGCAAGACAGTTTTGCCATTCATTTTCACAATCTCAGCTAATTCCTACTGCGACACAGCTCTCGGCTTTTCTTCTCCATGGGTCTGAGCTTACTAAAATTATGACACTGATGTCCAGCTTCCATATAATGGTGGCTCCGCCTGCAGTCTGTTTACTACGTATAGACAGCTTCTATGATCACTTAGTCTACTTGTGTTGGTGCATCTGTACAGTTATTGACGGCTTGCATTTTCTGCAGTGCTCTTCACACGTGCACTCTTTTCTTTGATTCGTTATTTTGTCATCAGTTTCTGTAAGGGTCATGCATCTTTTTCAGCCTGTCTTCTCGTTGCGTCACGCTCACTTCTTGTGACATTACCAGCTCCTTTTCTTGTTCTTTTTCATATTCCTTTGGGGATTTCCTCTATCAGATTGTCATCTCTTCGTTCGGGAATACATTTGATAGGGCTTTCTCAGTGGGTACCTTCTTTCAAATATTCTCTGGGGTATGCTCATGACGCTGGTGTCAAGCATGGCACAATTGCAGGCCTCCAACATACAGGTCATCGGGGGTGGGGCTTCCTGCAGAGGCATTCGGCTGATCCTCTACAATTTCATTATCCCACACCCTTTTGTTATATAGAGTAAGGATTTGGTAATAGGTTTTTTAGTATAGGCCATCTTGTTTTGACACAACATAACTAGGGCAGCGTTTTCTTTTATTTGATGGTTATAGCTTGCTCCCATCTTAGATTTAGGCTTAGATTAGGCATTTTTATCACCCATATACAGTTTAATAAACACCCTTGGATTATACTCCTTGTGTCTGTCGTGCCTTCCTTACAGGGTTCTAGCATTCTCCTGTCTCAATTCACATCACTCTGTTTCTGTCCTCTGTTCTGCTCTTGTTTAGGACATTCTATGATACCTGGTCACTAGCCCTGCACTCTCTCTCACCCCATGTGTGATTGAAAAAAGAACCTGGGCCTGCAAGTTCATAACCTGCACTGCCTTTCTGGCAACCCCCGCACTTGGGGACTGTTTTCCTTATCCCTACAGTCCCATTACCAGCACTTGACACCTGATGCCTGCACTTACCCTTGCACTTGCCACCTGCTGGCAGTACTTTTACTTATTGTTTATTTATTCTATTATCCCTTGTACTGCACTGTCCCCTCCCACTTACCCCCCGCACTTTCTGCCTTCCCCTACACTTGCACGATCTGAATGTCACCTGGCCTAGTAGGATCGTTGTCTGTCTTCCCTCTGTTCCCTCCCCCTTGCTTCGTCGCACATAGAGGCGCGTTATAAATGCCATATCATATCATATCATATCATAAGCCGCCATTACATAACTTTTTGTAATTGGCAAATGTCAACAAGTTGTTACATTCATATGCACCATATGCGGCAACTGAACTTTTCAACTATTTGTGATATGGTAATTATATTACACTAACTTTACCCGCAGTATCCTACACTAATTTCCTGCATGGTATTTTGAAACATACAATTGTCATCGTGTGTTTCCTGCAGAAATGTTGCATCAAAATGAGAGTGCATTGTCCATAATGGGGGGAGCTGGGGAGAACAGATAGGCTATGTGGGGGGTGTTGATCATCAGATTGCCATTGTATAGGTCCAGAGGACCTGGTTGCAGGATCTAAAACTGTGTGGGATAATTTCTATTATTTGTTAATTATTATCATGTGTGCATACCAAAACAAATGCAAGTGTGCGGCAGCACTACCAACAACCAATAGCCAGCATGTAGAAGTTAAAAAACTGAGAAAAGAACATTATCAAAACCTAGACTAAAAATATAAATTATTTTCTGACAGCAAGGTTGGCAGTCGCTTGCCCAGAACCCCATGCACAGACACATTCAAAGAATCATATAAATAGGATAGGATATCATTCAACGCTGTGTATTAATTACTGGAAACCTTGCACTGTTCCCTGGCTGGTGTGCACCCTAACCGGAACCTTCTTTCAGAAATATGGTGATTACATGTTTCAGTGAAAGATACATTACTCAGCTCACATTTACTTTGAAGTACGGTCCTCGGGGGCCCCCAACACATTAGGAATTCTGGATAACCATGGACTCTGACGTAGCTTGCATTTGGATTCAATGTTTTTAAATGTATTTTGTGAGACTATCTAAAAAAGATGGAGTTGATTATGCTCCTGGAGAGAGGACTTGGAGTCTCTGGAATTGGCGCTCTCTAAACAAGAATTATAAAAGAGCTGTGAATCTGCTCAGCAGTCATGAATCACGGACACAAATCGAAGTAAACTCTGACGACATTGCTGAAGCATGGTCGTGCCATACTCCTTGGCATAAAAACATGTTTATGTCTCTCAAAGTCAACAGCTGCCCCCATTCTGATACACAGTTCACTTGAAGCACATGTACTCCAGAATACCCATAAGAGGACGTTCACACAAACCAGACATCACATGAAATCCATTAGTTCAGAGCCGAGTTAAGCTGGTCATGACTTCCCACATCCGCTGAATTTCAAGGGTTTTGTTGTGTTAAATCTGCACAACTTAACCGCACCTTTACTAAGGTTTTTTTTAGTGAATTTCAAGGGTTTTGTTATGCCATAGTTTTTTTTAAAGTAAACAATAAACAGACCTTCAGCATGTGGGTGTAGCTAGATTTTCCTGATGCAGGGCATAGCAATACTGGACGGGGATAAAGAAAACAATTAGCCCACTCTAACTCCAAAATATACATTCAATTTGTATCATTATAAACAATGCAAAAAAGTAAGAATGTGACCTAAAAGCTTGCTCACAGGTACTGGGCAAATGTAAAGTGCAATTCAAAAAGTGAAGCGTGCTTGCTAAGACAATCAACAATTCATGAGTCCATCAACAATTAACACAATTCATCCAAACAACAGAAAAAAACAGCAATACATATAAACATCACAATACATATACACAACTAAATATAGGTTGTATTTATTATTATTCGTTACTTTTTACAACTTCAGTCCATATGACTAATAGTACCACACTCCTTACAAGTAGGTGGGTCAATTCTAACCCAGACACACCTACTTGTAAGGAGTGTGGTACTAATAGTGCTGTTTTTCTATTGTTTGGATGAATTGTGTTAATTGTTGATTGAATCATGAATTGTTGATTCTCTTAGCAAGCACATGTCACTTTTTGAATTACACTTTACACTTGCCCAGTACTTTTAGGTCACATTCTTACATTTTTGCATTATTTATTGAATTTATATTTTGGAATTAGAGTAGGTTAATTGTATTATTTATCCCTCTCAAGTATCGCTATGTCCTGCAACAAGAAAGGCTAGCTACACACACATATGCTCAAGGTCTGTTTATTGTTGTTTAGTGTTTAACCAGAAACGGCCTTGCTGCATCTCATCCTCGTGTCCCTTTTTTGTTATAGAAGTGGATCATTTTTTTTATAGGTCACTGGCCACGGCTAGTGGCCATGGCTGTATATTTTCCCGCAATAGGTTTATTTTGAACCCATAGGTGGCCATGGCCGAAGACATGTCCTTCAGGCCCACTAGCCAGGGTCTTTGTGCCCTCTGTATCTTTTAAAACATTACCTTTCTTTCCCACTCACTAGCCATGGCCGTTGGCTGTGGACACTGTTAGCTGACATTGTTATGTAAGCTAAATGTGTATAGCGCATGTTCACCCAAGAGCATCTTGACAATTGGAAACACACAGCCAGAATGAAACATAAAGATAGCCTAAAATAGCAGTGTCTTCACTGAGCGTCTGAATTCAAAATGGATGTGGACACACCTAAGAGCCAGAGCCAGGGCATTCCATAACTTGCCAGCAGAAATTGAGAATGCACGGCCCCCCACCCTAGAAAGGGGAAATTTGAGCACCAAGACTAAGGAAGCACTACCCGAGTGAAGGACCCACCTGGGAAAATAAGGAACAAACCTGTCTTGAAGGTAATCAGCCCACAGGCGATAGTAAGCCCAGTGGACCATGCAGAGAGATTTGAACTCAATCCTCTTGGCCAGGGGGAGCCAGTGGAGTGAACGTAGTACAGGAGTGATGTGTGAGCCAAAGGGGGTATTAGTAGCCACCAGGGCAGCCCAATTTTGCAGAAGCTGCAGCCAGCGAATAAGGCAAATGGGCTGGGCTAATAACAAAGCGTTGAAGTAGTCTATACGACTTTAAACTAATGAGGCAACTATCAAGGGCTGTAGATGGCTAGGCAAAAGTGGCAGCACTTTGTGCAGCACTTAAGATGGAAGTGGCCCGTTTTGCAGACCGCACTAACCTGAGTGGCCATTGAGAGTGACAAGGAGAGGTAGACACCCAGATTCTTAACCAACGTCACTGGCAAAGGAAAGTCACCAAAAGCAGAAGGCTAAAAAGAAGAGAAGGAGTCCAAATAGAAGGATTCAGAGGAGAACCAATGACCAGAACCTCTGTCTTGCCCCCATTAAGCTTGAGCCAGTTGCTGTTCATCGATCCAGTCACATCCGCCAAGCACTCATATAGGCGCAACAACACCTTAGTATGGTTGAGATCTAAACAAACCAGAATCTGGGTGTCGTCAGCATACAATTAGCATCGGAGGCCATCGGAGTGAATGATACAGACAAGAGGCTGAATACATATGTTAAATTGTACAGGGGACAAGGCAGGGCCCTGTGGGACACCACAAGAAAGCACATGAGGAGGAGCTGCGAAAGTAGTAAGAGAAAGTCAGTGGCCCCTGTCAGTCAAGAACCATGTAAACCACACCAGAATGGGCCCTGACCTGCTGAGGCCAGGTGTGACACAAGGATAGAGTGGTCGACAGTGTGGAAGGCAGCTGAAAGATCTAACAATATCAAGGCTCCCACTCCACCGTTGTCAACCAGCCTGGCCAGATCATCAACTACGGAAACCAGGACATTCTCTATGCCACGCCCCAGATGAAAACCCGACTGAAATTAGTAAATAGAATGAAGATTCAATGAAAGAGGAGTTACCAGAGATTCCAACAGTTTCATAAAGAAGGGAAGAAGGGGGATTGAACAGAAGTTAGCAGGAACAGAAGAATCCAGTGGCAGTTTTTTAAGAAGGGGAATGACAGTGGCCAGTTTGAGCTTCACTAGGTCGAAGCCCAACTGACAAGACAGATTGACTGCCTTAGTAACTCAGGAGACCATGCCAGGCGTGATGTCTTTGAGTACACCCAGGGGGGCAGGATCAGAGGGAGCAACAGATTTAAACTGAATGCTGTTTCCAAAGAGAACATAGGGACTTGCGACCAAGTATGTGAAGCTTCAGCCTCTTCCTTAGTCAGGGCAGTAGTGGCAGCACTCTGACTTGCCAGATAGATGTTATTACATATATCTACAATTTTGGTTACCATGAAATTAGACAGCGTGACACAGATTATTTGAGTGGGCACCACTCTGGGTATAGAGTAAGTGGTAGAAGAAAGCAATTTAACCACTGTAAGCAATTCTTTAGACTGATTCAGGGCCATCTAAAAAAAGAGCCTTTGCGATCTTGCATGACTGCATGATAGTGTTCGGTAAGTTGACGAAAAGCTGTCTTCTCCGCCAGGCCATAGACAAGATGCCACTTACGTTCAGCTTGTCCTAGCTTGCGACGTCGAGCTTTAAGCTTGTGCAAGAACCATGGATCTGAAGAATGTCTCTGAGGTGAAATGAGTTTAAAAGGGGTGATTTGAACACAGAACTCGTTTGAGATAGAAAGGACAGATCAACCAATGGACCACTATTACACCTATTGTTAATCCTAGACAGTAAAACATTTTAGTCTACAGAGCGCCAGTAGCGTCGCATAATAGCTGAAGATTGGGGTTTAGATAGTGGCACCGGAAACTGTACCAAAAAAGGCACTAAGTGATGATCAGAAAAGAGAACTCAAAAGAGGAAACAAGAATACGGGAATCCACTGAAGAAACAAGATCTAAAATATTGCGTAACACATGAGCGGGCTCATGGACTGGTTAAGGCCAAGATCTAGTAATGGCTCAAAGAACTGGCCCAGTGCAGGAGCATGCAGAGGATTAAATCTAATATTAAAGTCGCCTAGAACTAGTAGGTTAGAAAACTTTACTTGTAGCGAAGCCACCAGATTTAAAAATGGGTTCAAGAAGCTAGAGGATGATCCGGGTGGGCGATACTCAATTAAAAAGTGCCAGGAAAATGAGCAGGATACAGTGAAGCGGGCTAAAAGGGCCTCCATTTTCACACTGTGAGACAAAGAGATAGTTGAAAATAAGAGATTCGTTTTCACAAATGATTGCTACACCACCTACAGGGTGATATGAGACCCGGTCAAGATGAATGAGCCTGTATTCATCCGGGAGCGCCTGCACCAGAACGGGTGCAAATGCTTCAGTGAGCCACGCCTCAGTTAGACATACGACATCTGGAGAGTGCTCACACAAAAACTCGTGGACGAACGCTGCAATGGGCAACCATAGAGTGCACATTAATTAAAAAGGCTCTAAGCTAGAAAGTCCCACCTTTATCATAAGCCAAGCTACCAGAGGTCACTTTAAAAAGTGTATTTGAAAACACTGTACTCAAAGGTGCAAGTTCTAAAATAGCCTTCTGTGTAAGCCTTGGAGCAGCCAAAAGAGTAAGACTGTCTGGCCCATCCTTAGCCCAGACCGGCCCAGACAGGCCCTGCCAGGCTCATCTTTGGCGCAACTTCAGCACAACGAGCATGCTCCTGCTGAGCACGACCGCTGCGCTGTCGACCTAGTTCCATAATATAAGGGCACATGTTATTATCGTAGCGACTCCCAATGTGCTGTCCTCGGTCTGTGAATGCAGGTAGGAAAGTTAAAGTAATGCCCGGCAGTGACCAAGCAGAGGCCTCGAATTACTGTGAGGCCAGGCTCCCTCACCCATAGGTTACTGGCACTACAAGGAAAAGAACAAGATAAACTTTAGAAAATAAAAATAATTAAATAAAAGTAGAAAGGCACTAAAATGCATGCGAGTGGGAGGCACCCATTCACCTAAAAGGAACTTGGAGCCTGACACGTGCAAATAACACAATAAAATAAATGAACAGAAAAAAAAGGCAGGAGGCCAGCAGCCGTACCGCGTGTGTCTGCTGCAAGTCAGTGAGTGAGGAGACTAAGCTCCACAATGGCCAATCCATGCACGATGCACGATGCCAATGGGCAGTGAAAACAGACTGTCCTCAGTTTGTGAATGCGGGTAGGAAGGTAAAAGTAATGCTCAGCAGTGACCGAGCTCGGACCGCGGTTTACTGTGAGACCAGGCACCCTCAGCCAGGGCTTACTGGCACTACAAGGAAATGAAAAAGATAAAATGTAGAACATTTAAATAATTAAATAAGAAAGGCACTAAAATATAACATGCATGCGAGTGGGTGGCACCGAGTCACATGTCATCGCCCTGGTGTTAGCCTGGTGCCTAAAAGGATCTAAGAGCGTGAGAAATGCAATTAACACAATTAAAATAAATGAACAGAGTAAAACACAGGAGGCCAGCACACTATACATGTTCCATGAATAACTTTCTTTGTGGCCCACTAACCTTTCGGCCGTGGCCACCCCACTAGTTTCTTTGAAGCCCACTAGCTTTGGGGCCCATTAGCCATAGCCTTCAACTCCAATAGCTTTACATGTTGCCCCAATAGATTTCTTCGGGTCCCACTCTACATGGTTCTCCATTAGAGGTTTGCTAAATGGGCCCACTAGCCATGGCCTCCGGCTGTTACCACAGCACAAGGTTTCTTTTGGTCACACTAGCCATGGCCTTCGGCCGAGGCCCCTTTCCACATTACAACATTAGGTTCCTTAAAGTAAACAACTATCCATAGCCTTTGGCCACACCCATTAACCCCACCTCACTGTAGCAATAAAATTCCCCTTTTTTGTATTAATCTCAATTTTTAAACTCTTTCTCTTTCCCTAACCACGGTCAGAAATTGCAATGTACTACAGATGCCCCCTGTTATCCGTAAACGCTCACAAATAACCATGGGTATCGAAAAAACATGTGCAGAATCCAAAACTCTTCCCTGCCCTCTGAGAGATTCACCAGGTACCTCCCCCCTTGTGCCATGCATCGCCCATCCCCCACAGGTCCTTCTTCCCTTGCTAGCCCTCTCCCATTCCTTCCAAACACTTGTTTCATGTGACGCACTTTCATTCCCGATTGCTTCTTCTATCATAGCCACTTACCCAGAAGGTTTCCCGCGCTATTGCTGCGGTTTTGCAAAACCCTTTTGTCCTCTTAACTTGCTCCTGAAGTCCACACCCCCAAGTACCCAATTTCACAGTGTGTGCTCTTTTCCCCTCCCAACATCTGTCATGATGTCATTTCATCCTTTTTCCTGCTCCAAGTGCCATTTTTGGACATTTTCATTTTCGGCTAACACTGACATAACTGCGGCTATCTCTTGCATCAAGCAAAACAAAATTTCAGATTTTTCATTTCCAAAAAAACGCTCTGATGCATTGTGGGGCATGTAAATAAGTATACTTTTGGGAGAAGGGGGAGCCCTCTTCCCCATCAAATATTTTAATAACTACTGACCCCTCCCGGAAATGGAGTCAAAGCTCTCTGCCCAAGTTGTTTCATACCTGGTCCAATTCCATCTAGCGTTTTTTGCTGTGCGCTGTGTGGAATTGTTGTCTTTTTCTCTATGAGAAAATAAATCATAGTAGGCCGAAAACAGTGTTGCTTCACATCTTTTTAATTTTTTAACAAATCTTTCCCAAAATGTCCAATGCGGGGGGTGGGGGGATGACAAAACTTTTGTAGGAACATTTCTGTCAAATCCATCATGCAAGTCAAAGTATATTAGCAATTCTATTTTCTGGTTTCCTATGGAACTAGCTGCGCAACTTAACTATTTAACTATAGTGTAGCGACCGCCGCACTATAATATGCTACATATATAATTTTGTAAGTATGTCTGCACATTGGAGACTGGGCCTTTGCAGAGCCATCCTTACCCTCAAATTGAGCCTCCCCTCTGAGCCCCGCCTATAATTCAGCATAGGCAAGAAGAAGGCGTCCCTTAGATCTCAGTGAAGTGACTGATGGGTCAGCCATTTCATCCCCACACCCACATCTTGAGGTTGTACAAAAGAGTATGTATGGTTCCAGGCTGCATATGCTTTAAAGTTAGGATGAATATTATGAATAATTACATGCACGCTAAGTCCAGTGTGCATTATGTACTTGGGGGGGAGCAGGGGGGGGGGGGGGGGGTCAAGCACTGAGCCCATATATCAGATATATATTTGTCAAATATAAGGATCTGTGGTCATTGTCATCTTATGTTCACAAAATGCTCTTTGAAAAGCAGGCAGGATTCCTCAGAGGTGCTACTTGTCACTGTGCCCTTTCTAATGGGAGTATTACAAAATAGTACAATAGAAAATAGTCTATATTGTTATTTTAGGTTTTAAAATTGAGCTTTGCTAAGTAAAGCAAATGTAACATCCTTTCCTTGACTATTATATATAGTGAAAGTGATCAGTAGAAACGAACGTCGTAACATTTTGAAAAGAGTGAGTTTAAACAGTCGCTACAATTAAATATTTGTTAATAGCTTCTTTTGCTGAGAATACACACCATCTTCTCTCTATAAATATCCTTACTGTTTGGAAAAAATGCCATGCTCAGATTAAAAACAATGTGAGAACCAAGCCAATGTTTATTTGGGAGGCACCTAGACAACGAGATAGTGGGGGTGAGAGGGAGAAAGAGAGAGAGAGAGAGGGGAGGAGAGTGGCAATGATAGAGAGGAAAGAAAGAGAGGGGTAGTGATAGGCACACATAGGGGAGAGGTAGTGATAGAGGGAGAGAGAGAGAGAAGCGCACAGTGGGGGAGATAGAGTGAGAGGGGGACAGAGGAAGAGTGGGAGAGAGAGAGAGAGAGAGAGAGTGAGAATGAGAAATAGAGGGAAGTGGATAAAGACAGACACATAAAAGGAGATTGGTAGGGAGAAAGAAACCCAGGCCATACTGACAGAGAGAGCAAACGTGCACCAGACTGCACTGACACAGAGAGGCAGAGTCAACAGAGCCTGCAAGACCACAGTAACAGAAGCAGAGGTATAGAGTGAGCGAGAGAAAAACTACATTAACATAGAGAAAGAGAGAGAAGCCGACTGTAGCAATAGAGATAGGCAGCGGGAGCATACCATAACTGACTGATAGAGAGAGGAAACATGGATAGAGACCACCTCACAAAACCACTCTGGTCCATAGAGACAGACAGAGAAAGAAAAGCAGGCTTGATTGCTCGACCACGTACCAATAATAGAGAATCTTGACTGGGGTCCTCTGTGCCTCTCCTCTACCATATAGAGAGCGGAAGTACAGACACCCCCTACCAGTCTTTACAATAACTGACTGACAGAGAGAGGAAACATGGATAGAGACCACCTCACAAGACCACTCTGGTCCAGAGAGACAGAGAAAGAAAAGCAGACAGAGTGCTAGATTGGTATATGGTACTCCGGTATAGCTACTGCATTATAATGCTGTTTACTTCAATCCAGCAGCAAATAAACACACCTTTAAAACAATAACAAGTAAAAAAAAAGGAAATTCTTCCCAACTAAACACGGAGGGGCAATCTTAGTCAACCTATACTATGTTCTTACTTATGAGCTTGAATGTACTTTTACGTTACAGTAAGTAAAGTGCATTTGATTGATTTCATTGTTTGCATGGCATTCCTCTGCATCGGCCACCTCAGGCTCTCGGCAGCCTGTGTGCTCTCTTGTCTTTGCTCAATACCAAGCTCTTTGTTTTCTCATCCCCTTCCACTCTCTCCTGTGCGGCTCTTATTTTTCCATTTGAAGCCTATAAAGACTGTGAGGGGGTAATAAAAGCTCATGTACCAGGAGAAGTACAGGGGACAATGGATTTGGCCTTTTTGGATCTTAGCAAAACCTTCGGCTCCACCCTTTTCAGGCACATTAAAAGGATAGTAGACGTCTACCCTTCCAGTGGCATTGACACCTTAACATTTGCCCAAGGGCCTAGAAAAACCCTCAAATAGATGTGCAAAGCATGATAATGAGGAACAGATTTTGCTAGCTTTCTAGGGGCTCACCTCCTATGAAGATGCCCCAAGAGGAAAAATGTGTGGATTTAGCTTTCAGCTCCACCCTATGTCATTAGGATTCCAACAAACTCCATTTGTTTCTGAGTGGACACCATTAAATTCTGAGGGTTATGACGTATCTCCCTAAAGGAAATGCAATGGACTGACCCCTTTAGGATTACGGACTTCTACTGGGTCTGTGCTCATATATAGACTATGGAAACCATCATTTTACCAGGCCCACATTCAGCACCGAGGTCAGCAGAGTGGCAACTCTCTGGGGCAGTGACATCATTCCTTGGGCTAAGATGAGTAAAACAAGATTGATGCTGAATGTGCCATGAACTTGGGCAGGAGAACGTGAAAGACCCTTAAACGGGTATTGATAAAATACTCAAATCAAGCCAGGACAAACTCCAGGATGTGGTGGCCCCCTTAAGACACATTTTTGAACGGATTTAAGACAATGCTGCCAATAATACACCATTAGATGTTCAAACATTTAAAGGATGGATTCAGCACACTCTTAGCCTTGCCACCAGTACAAACCTATCTATAGAGACACAGGTGGTCTTACTAATGAGATTCCATCCTAAATGTACAAACGTCATGACCACGAACAAGGCTGGATCTAGAGTACAGGGCTTTCTCTTTGTAGATAGGTTGATGAAAGGCCTATATACCTGTGTGCATCTACTCCCAGCCCTAGACAAGGCACAGACCTATATTCAGAAGTTGTTCATCGAAGAGGTTTTCACCACAGTTCAAAGAAGCAGAGCCTGGTCCTCTGGTTGCCCCTCCACAGGTTCACCTCCATGGAAGCCAAATTTGTTTCTTTCTCTTATTGTGGAGGGCAGGATTCCTTCTCTCTGAAAGGGGGGGCCAGTAGAGGGACGGCCTCTAGAGAGGTTCTGGATGCTCCCATCCTTCCACAGGTAAACAAGTGAACTGTTTCTTCCCTAGAAGGTGGTGAGACAGACTTACACAATTTTCACAAGCACAAACAACTCGCATCTAAATCATGGGTACTACAGGCAGTTTTTGGGGTAGAAAACAAAGTATTACCTCCAAAGCCCTCTATGTATCAGTTGGCTCTCCTCTTCTCCTCTCTCTCAACCAGGAGAAACAGGCCCTATTATATCTAGAAATTAGATAATTGATAACACAAGGAGCGGTTTATTTAAACTCATCTCCCTTCTCCAATGCTCCTAGATCCCAAAACAGACAATGAATATTGTCTTGTTATCAATGCTGCCCCTCTTTATCTGAATAAGGGAATTTCCTTGAAACACTATTTGCATGATCTCCGATCTGCTGACAGTATCTCTCTTGTTACACCACTCTTCAAAAAGGCCAGAGCTGGCGAGGTATGCATTGCTGTCACTGCCCCCTCAATGTGGAACATGCTTCCCCCAACATCAGAGATGAAGGATACTATTCTACCATCAGGAAATTGGTCAAGATGTGGCTCTTTAATAAATAAGAATAATGTCACTCTGTATTTAAAGCACAACCATCAAGTTACTATCGAATGTTTACAATAGTCACTTGTCTGTTTCTGCTGCCTCCTTTTTCCATGTCTATGCTGTACAAATGCTGTGATACCAAAGTGTTTTGGCGTTACAATAATGTGATTAATGAATAAATATATCGGAAAGCACTTAATGCGTCTGTAGTGTACCACCACTTCAAGAAGGTGGACATCCATCACTTGAGAGATAATCTCTCGCAAGGAAGCTGGAAGATGAAAGTAGATCTGAAAGATGCCTGTCCCGTGGTTTCAGTTCTGCCCCATCAGCAGGAATTCCTCCATCCAAATTCTACTCACTCGGCAGAGGGGCCGGTTTTCTTCTCTCCCATTGATCCTATCATCATGGCACTTCACACTGCTGGTAACTGCCATGGCTCCCCACAGATCCTGGGGAGACTCGATACTATATCAGATGGCATGCTGCTTCTTGCACAGGATATCAAGTTGGCAGACAGTTTCCCTTCTCCAAGACCTTGGTTTCATCATAAACTCCCAAACCTCTGTCTTAAATCCTTCTCAATGCAGCCGCTTTCTGGGCTTCGTTATAGATTCACAACAGTGTATTCCCCTCCTTCCAAGAGTTAGACTGAAAAGAAAAAGCCAAGATATTGTGCTAATTTCCTAAAAGAATGTTTTCCCTGTAAGGTTGCTTGCATGGACGGGGAGGCTATCAACATTCATCCAAGCAATCTTTCCTCGCCCCTTTGAGGACAGTGCTCCCTAGCATTTGATAGCCAGACACCACCACAGTGCTTCCACTGGAAGAAAATGGTCAGTGAAAGAACATCAGCTTTATATAAATTACTAGGATAATTCTGAAGGCACGTTTGTGATAAAACAAACGCTTGGTAAAAGATCAGGTGAATTGTGTCTGTTTCCACATGGTTCATTTTACCAGCAGGACATATCCAAGGGTCTTGTGGATGGGCCGAGGATTTTTGGCTTTTCCACCTGGACATGAACATAACTCAGAGGCAGATTACCTCCTGTGGTTATCCATTGTGGTAGCAGATTGGAATTCTGGGTACCTTCAAGAAAGGAGTAAATGGATGTTAGAACTCATTCAATTTGTTCTTCCACAATATATGTGTGGTCCCGTAGAAGTATTAATATCAATTTTTAAACTATTTCTTTTCCCCTAATCATGGTCAGAAATTGCAATGCCCCCTGTTATCCGTAAACGCTCACAAATAACCACGGGTATCAAAAATACATGTGCAGAATCCAAAACTCTTACCTACCCTCCGAGGGACTCAACAAGTACCTCCCCCCTTGTGCCATGCACCCTCCATTCCCCCCAGGTCCTTCTTCCCTTGCTAGCACTCTCCCATTCCTTCCAAACACTCCCAACATCTGTCATGATGTCATTTCATCCTTTTTCCTGCTCCAAGTGCCATTTTTGGACATTTTCATTTTCGGCTAACACTGACATAACTGCGGCTATCTCTTGCATCAAGCAAAACAAAATTTCAGCTTTTTCATTTCCAAAAAAACGTTCTGATGCATTGTGGGGCATGTAAAGAAGTAACATTTTGGGAGAAGGGGGAGCCCCCTTTCCCATCAAATATTTGAATAACTACTGCAGGGAATAACCCCAGTCCCCTCCCGGAAATCGAGTCAAAGCTCTCTGCCCAAGTTTTTTCATACCTGGTCCAATTCCATCTAGCAATTTTTGCTGTGCACTGAGTGGAATTTTTGACTTTTTCTCTATGGGAAAATAAATCGTAGTAGGCCCAAAACAGTGTTGATTTCTTCACATCTTTTTAATTTTTTAACAAATCTTTCCCAAAATGTCCAATCCGGGTGGGGAGGGGACAGGGGCACGAAAAGCCTTTCGTAGGAACATGTCTGTCAAATCCATCATGCAAGTCAAAGTATATTAGCAATTTAATTTTCGGGTTTCCTATGGAACTAGCTGCGCAACTTAACTATGGTGTGGCGACCACCGCACTATAGTATGCTACATATATAATTCTGTAAGTATGTCTGCACATTGGAGACCGGGCCTTTGCAGAGCCATCCTTACCCTAACATTGAGCCTCCCCCCTGAGCCCCGCCTATAATTCAGCATAGGCAAGAAGAAGGCGTCCCTTAGATCTCAGTGAAGTGACTGATGGGTCAGCCATTTCATCCCCACACCCACATCTTGAGGTTGTACAAAAGAGCATGTATGGTTCCAGGCTGCATATGCTTTAAAGTTAGGATGAATGTTATGAATAATTACATGCACGCTAAGTCCAGTGTGCATTATGTACTGGGGGGTGACAAGCACTGAGCCCATTTATCAGATATATATTTGTCAAATATAAGGATCTGTGGTCATTGTCATCTTATGTTCACAAAATGCTCTTTGAAAAGCAGGCAGGATTCCTCAGAGGTGCTACTTGTCACTGTGCCCTTTCTAATGGGAGTATTTCAAAATAGTACAATAGAAAATAGTCTATATTGTTATTTTAGGTTTTTAAATTGAGCTTTGCTAAGTAAAGCAAATGTAACATTCTTTTCTTGACTATTATATATAGTGAAAGTGATCAGTAGAAACGAACGTCGTAACATTTTGAAAAGAGTGAGTTTAAACAGTCGCTACAATTAGATATTTGTTAATAGCTTCTTTTGCTGAGAATACACACCATCTTCTCTCTATAAATATCCTTACTGTTTAGAAAAAATGCCATGCTCAGATTAAAAACAATGTGAGAACCAAGCCAATGTTTATTTGGTGGGAGGCACCTAGACAACGAGATAGTGGGTGCGAGAGAGGGAAAGAGAGAGAGGGGAGGAGAGTGGCAATGATAGAGAGGAAAGAAAGAGAGGGGTAGTGATAGGCACAGACAGAGGGAGAGGTAGTGATAGAGGGAGAGAGATAGAAGCACACATTGGCGGAGATAGAGTGAGATGGGGACAGAGAAAGAGTGGGAGAGAGAGAGAGTGAGCATGAGAAATAGAGGGAAGTGGATAAAGACAGACACATAAAAGGAGATTGGTAGGGAGAAAGAAACCCAGGCCATACTGACAGAGAGAGCAAACGTGCACCAGACTGCACTGACACAGAGAGGCAGAGACAACAGAGCCTGCAAGACTACAGTGACAGAAGCAGGGGTATAGAGTGAGTGAGAGAAAAACTACATTAACATAGAGAAAGAGAGAGAAGCAGACTGTAGCACTAGAGATAGGCAGTGGGAGCATACCATAACTGTGATGCTGGAAATGCATTGGAGGGACTGTCCTGATCACTGCTTTCAAGGAGTCAGGAACATCCCAACGTCCTTGGAAGCAGGCCCCTAACCGTTATCTTAGGCACCAGCCGGTCCCCACTGGGACCTTTTGGACCTTGTCCTGGCGCCGGTGGCACCAGGCTCATTAAAGCCATCGGTCCCGGCACTGGAAGCGCCGGGCTCATAATATGTATGAAGATGCTTGGGTGGACTTACCTGCAGCAGACCATGCTGCTTACTTACCAGCCACTTAGGAATCCTCTGTGAACAGGAACTACTTTCTTACCTGGGTGGGGCAAGCTCCACTCCCTGGATACAACACGGGAACTCTTCTGGAACTGGAACTCTTTTCTTACCTAGGCGGGGCCGTGGAGGAAGACGCCTCATCACTCCGAGGCTATTTAAACCACACCCGATTGAACAAACGTGCTTCGCGTTATTCTGCATCTGCAGCAGAACGCTCACCGAGTCTGTTCCAGCCTTTCTTCCTTCCGATCCTGAACCTGCAAGAACAATACTTACCACTCCTGTATCCAGTATTCAGCAGCACCTGCAAAGACAAGAAACAACAGGTTAGCACTGCAACCTTTACACGCAGCGCTTTCCTCACCTGATCCATCGGCAGCGAACATTTCTTCACGCTGCACCTCCGCCTGTGAAGACAAAAGCATTGTTATTACTTACCGGCACTCCGCGAATTCCGGATTTCTTCAACGCTGCAACCCAGCATCTGAAAGACAAACGAAGAGACATTAGACAGGTATTTACTCACGTCCATCGCGCTCGCCACAGTAGAACGCCTGCAAATACTCCGGCGTTTTCCAGCATCTCTTCAGCACGAACTCACAGCTGCAAGGGAAAAGAGACAGTTAGAGCGCTTGCATTTACTTACGCATTTCCAAGCGCTTCATTCCAAGGCTCTGGCTCCAACTTCGGCTCTCTTCACACCATCTCCTATCTCAAGAGCCCTGCAAGACAAATAGGAAAAAGCATTATACAGAGTCCTGTTCTATATTAACGTGCCCGCGCACCTAAAGACTAAAAGGACTAAAAAGGTGTCCAGCAACTCACCGCTCGTGCAGTTAACGACGGTAGCGATCCTCTGATGTCAAGAGGCCTATGTTTCACCAGTGAAGGAACTGGCAACGGCACCCTGCACCAGACGCAGATGGAGAGTCCAGCATTCACCTATCTAAGGTGAGTACGTTGACCTGGGGGCTCTACGGAGAAGCTAAGAAGAGAGAAAGAGAGAGAGGGACATTCAACAACCCAGATCAATAACCCCCATATTCTTTCACCTGCAGAAATCTCACTCTTCGAGTTCGACACACAGTGCGAAGAGGTTCGGCCCCAGAAGCAAATCGAGTCCTGCACATCACTTATCGGGTCACAGACACCTTCCTGCCAAGACCAGCGCCTCCGTGGGAATCAGGTGAGCGTTACAGGACAGGGCCTCCGTATCCTTGTCCTTTACTGCTTTTATCGTGTGTTCTGTTGTGTTTTCCGCTCAGGAATTCATGGGGGACTCCTGGCGGTGCAGCTCTCTTTCTTTTGGTTTGGTGAACGGACCCTTGGGATACCTTTATTGCACCCATGGGTGGGGGTACAACCCTGTGCCCCTAGTGTATGTTTTTGGGCACCTGTGGGTGGCCCGCAGAGCAGGGTATGGGCTGGTGGCAGCTCCATGCTGAACTTAACAGGTGCTCGGAGTATCCTCCATTTTGGGATACCCCGGCCCTGCCCTTGTGATCAGTTGATTCCTGATGGAAAACAAGATGGCCCCTGTGGCCGCTTGCTTTCTATTACCCATTACCTTGTTTTCCCAAAGTCCTGGGAAGCCCTGACTCTGTCCCTTCCCCTGACTGGTTGTTGGGTGGAAATGCCATATATGGTGTTGTTGTGAAGGCCCGGCCAGACTAGCTGGAGCCTTCCCGGTGATGTATGTTGTGGGTACCTCCTGTGGGTGGGACCTGGGTGAATAGAGTGTGTGACGAATATGCATTCTGTGTTGTGGGTGTTGAATCTGGTGGTTGACACAATGACTGAGACAACCCTGCCCGAAACCGGTGTGAAGGCAGCTTGGAGTGTTGAATGGCTCGGTACTTGTCCCAATACACATAACTTGTTGTGAGTGTCTGGAGAGAAGTAAATGGCCTGAATACCTCGTGTGCCTGATTGGCTGCCTGCCTGCATGAATGCCCTTAGTCATGATTGGATGCTTGAGTGTGACCCAGCGGAATGAATGGGAGATCAACAGTATATCTGGGGACCTCTCACTGCTAGGAATAGTGTTCAGAAACTGACGTCCACTACGACGAGTAACTGGAGTAACTGACGCTTGACCTTGAAGCCCTGCTGGACAAGAAGAATTGCTGTTGCTCTCCTTCACAATCTGAAAGCTGCTGTGTTTCCAAGGACTGACCCAGAGAGGACCTGGTAAGGCGCCCTCTGACCGAGCTACGAGGGACCATAGTGCACAGCTTATCTTTGCCAAAACTCCCTGGTAGACAGACCTTTGACAGGCTGCCGACCCGAGACGGGGACTACCGCGGAATCTCAAAGAGACGCACCAAGACTGTTGTCCGCCACTGTCGACCGCCGTCGCCGACCGGAGCCGCAGTGCTCCCGTTTGCCTAAGAACTTCAATTGATCATCGGATGCTCTCGTCTGCATCGTCACCACTTGTCTCCCGCTGGAGAAGGCCTGACCGGCGACGCGCCGAGGAGCTTCCACCGGTGGGTTTCCTGCCACCTAAAGACCACAGAGACGCCGACGACTCGACGCCCTTGCTGGGCCACAGTTCTTCATCATCTCTTTGCGGTCCAGAACTATCGTCACCGAGGAGCCCCGCACGCCTCTTCCTTGCAGGACGCCAACGCTCTGTCATCGACGAGCACCGCTAGGAACGAAGCTGCCGCTCCCCTGCCGTAGTTCAACCTGTTCACCGTCGGACGTTCGACGACCCGTGACTCCCGCCTTAAAGGGAGGGCACTCAAGAAGGGCCGTTGATTCCCCGACACCGAACGCCGAGGTCCTCGACACCTCTCGATGATTTGTGGCTCCTGCCTGAAAGGGAGTCACTCAAGAAGGATCGGTCGACGCTTCGTCGAAGAACTCTACTCCAGCAGGTACATTGGGGGGGGTAAAACCTTAATAGGAGGAAGTAAGACTATTGAACATTTGGACTGGGCTTGTGCTATATATCTTTATTTACAGGTTACCCAGGTGGGGGGATCTCCACTCAGAACTGTGCCTCGTGGTAGGGGTCAGTATTCTGCCTACTGTTTCAACCATCTTGCGTTCCTTCCTATCTCTATTGCTGGTTTCCTCGTTATTAATCTGTGTGACATTTTAACCATACAGTTGATGCACTTTAATGAGATTTGATAACATTGGTGGTACCACTTTAGAATTGTATATATTTATCATTATTGACTTCCGAGTACAAAGTGCGTTATTGTGATCGTGTACATACCCTTGAATATTAATTATATAAAGACTGTGTTTTCAGTAATACAGTGTGTTGACATTCCTTTGTGGGGGTTCGGGGACTACACTGTACTTAAGAACCAGCCTGCATCACCTCCTGAAAAGCTAGGCTTGATTGCTCAACCACGTACCAATAATAGAGAATCTTGGCTGGGGTCCTCTGTGCCTCTCCTCTACCATATACAGAGCGGAAGTACAGACACCCCCTACCAGTCTTTACAATAACTGACTGACAGAGAGAGGAAACATGGATAGAGACCACCTCACAAGACCACTCTGGTCCAGAGAGACAGAGAAAGAAAAGCAGACAGAGTGCTAGATTGGTATATGGTACTCCGGTATAGCTACTGCATTATAATGTTCTTTACTTCAATCCAGAAGCAAATAAACACACCTTTAAAACAATAACAAGTAAAACAAAAAATAGGAAATTCTTCCCAACTAAACATGGAGGGGCAACCTTAGTCAACCTATACTATGTTCTTACTTATGAGCTTGAATGTACTTTTACGTTACAGTAAGTTAAGTGCATTTGATTGATTTCATTGTTTACATGGCATTCCTCTGCATCGGCCACCTCAGAATCTCGGCAGCCTGTGTGCTCTCTTGTCTTTGCTCCATACCAAGCTTTTTGCTCTTTATTTGCTCATCCACTTCCACTCTCTCCTTTGCGGCTCTTATTTTTCCATTTGAAGCCTATAAAGACTGTGAGGGGGGTAATAAAAGCTCATGTACCAGGAGAAGTACAGGGTACTGTGGATTTGGCCTTTTTGGATCTTAGCAAAACCTTCGGCTCCACCCTTTTCAGGCATATTAAAAGGATAGTAGACGTCTACCCTTCCAGTGGCCTTGACACCTTAACATTTGCCCAAGGGCCTAGAAAAAAACCTTCAAATAGATGTGCAAAGCATGATAATGAGGAACAGATTTTGCTAGCTTTCTAGGGGCTCACCTCCTATGAAGATGCCCCAAGAGGAAAAATGTGTTAGTTTAGCTTTCTGCTATGTCATTAGGATTCCAACAAACTCCCTTTGTTTCTGAGTGGACACCATCAGATTCTGAGGGTTATGACGTATCTCCCTAAAGGAAATGCGATGGCCTGACCCCTTTAGGATAAAAGCCCTCTACTGGGTCTGTGCTCATATATAGACTATGGAAACCATTATTTTACCAGGCCCACATTCAGCACCGAGGTCAGCAGAGTGGCAACTTTCTGGGGCAGTGACATCATTCCTTGGGCTAAGATGAGTAAAACAAGATTGATGCTGAATGTGCCATGAACTTGGGCAGGAGAAAGTGAAAGACCCTGAAAAGGGTATTGGTAAAGTACTCAAATCAAGCCAGGACAAACTCCAGGGTGTGGTGGCCCCCTTAAGACACATTTCTGAACTGATTGAAGACAATGCTGCCAATAATACACCATTAGATGTTCAAACATTTAAAGGATGGATTCAGCACACTCTTAGCCTTGCCGGCAGTACAAACTTATCTATTGAGACACAGATGGTCTTACTAATGAGATTCCATCCTAAATGTACAAACGTCATGACTATGAACAAGGCTGGATCTAGAGTACAGGGCTTTATCTTTGGAGATAGGTCGATGAAAGACCCATATACCTGTATGCATCTACTCCCAGCCCTAGACAAGGCACAGACCAATATTCAGAAGTTGTTCATCGAAGAGGTTTCACCACAGTTGGAAGAAGCAGAGCCTGGTCCTCTGGCTGCACCTCCACAGGTTCTTCCCTCACCACATCGTTTACCTCCATGGGAGCCAAATTTGTTTCTTTCTCTTATTGTGGAGGGCAGGATTCCTTCTCTCTGAAAGGGAGGCCAGTGGAGGGACTGCCTCTAGAGAGGTTCTGGATGCTCCCATCCTTCCACAGCTAAACAGGTGAACTGTTTCTTCCCTAGAAGGTGGTGTGCCAGACTTACACAATTTTCACAAGCACAAACAACTCTTGCAACTACATCATGGGTACTACAGGCAGTTTTGGGGTAGAAAACAGAGTATTACCTCCAAAGCCCTCTCTTTATCAGTTGGCTCTCCTCTTCTCCTCTCTCTCAACCAGGAGAAACAGGCCCTAATATATCTAGAAATTAGATAATTGATAACACAAGGAGCGGTTTACTTAAACTCATCTCCCTTCTCCAATGTTCCTAGATCCCAAAACAGACAATGAATATTGTCTTGTTATCAATGCAGCCCCTCTTTATCTGAATAAGAGAATTTCCTTGAAACACTATTTGCATGATCTCGATCTCCGATCTGCTGACAGTATCTCTCTTGTTACACCACTCTTCAAAAAGGCCAGAGCTGGCGAGGTATGCATTGCTGTCACTGCCCCCTCAATGTGGAACATGCTTCCCCCAACATCAGAGATGAAGGATACTATTCTACCATCAGGAAATTGGTCAAGATGTGGCTCTTTAATAAATAAGAATAATGTCACTCTGTATTTAAAGCACAACCATCAAGTTACTATCGAAAGTTTACAATAGTCACTTGTCTGTTTTTGCTGCCTCCTTTTTCCATGTTTATGCTGTACAAATGCTGTGATACCAAAGTGTTTTGGCGTTACAATAATGTGATAAATGAATAAATATATCGGAAAGCACTAAATGCGTCTGTAGTGTACCACCACTTCAAGAAGGTGGACATCCATCACTTGAGAGAGAATCTCTCGCAAGGAAGCTGGAAGATGAAAGTAGATCTGAAAGATGCCTGTCCCGTGGTTTCAGTTCTGCCCCATCAGCAGGAATTCCTCCATCCAAATTCTACTCACTCGGCAGAGGGGCCGGTTTTCTTCTCTCCCATTGATCCTATCATCATGGCACTTCACACTGCTGAGAACTGCCATGCCTCCCCACAGATCCTGGGGAGTCTTGATAATATATCAGATGGCATGCTGCTTCTTGCACAGGATATCAAGTTGGCAGACAGTTTCCCTTCTCCAAGACCTTGGTTTCATCATAAACTCCCAAACCTCTGTCTTAAATCCTTCTCAATGCGTCCGCTTTCTGGGCTTCGTTATAGATTCACAACAGTGTATTCCCCTCCTTCCAAGAGTTAGACTGAAAAGAAAAAGCCACAATATTGTGCTAATTTCCTAAAAGAATGTTTTCCCTGTAAGGTTGCTTGCATGGACGGGGAGGCTATCAACATTCATCCAAGCAATCTTTCCTCGCCCCTTTGAGGACAGTGCTCCCTAGCATTTGATAGCCAGACACCACCACAGTGCTTCCACTGGAAGAAAATGGTCAGTGAAAGAACATCAGCTTTATATAAATTACTAGGATAATTTTGAAGGCACGTTTGTGATAAAAACAAACGCTTGGTAAAAGATCAGGTGAATTGTGTCTGTTTCCAAATGGTTCATTTTACCATAGCCAATGGTCTTGTGGATGTGCCAAGGATGTTTGGCTTTTCCACCTGGACATGAACATAACTCAGAAGCAGAATACCTCCTGTGGTTATCCAGTGTGGTAGCAGATTGGAATTCTGGGTACCTTCAAGAAAGGAGTAAATGGATATTAGAACTCATTCAATGTGTTCTTCTACAATATATGTGAGATCCCGTAGAAGTATATCTGTTTGCTTCTTGACCCAATTGCCAGGTCCCCCCAGTTCTTCAGATGTTACCCAGATCCAGACATGTTGACCACATATGCTTTCCCTCAGGATTGGTCCTATATCTGTGGCATGGCTTCCCATCCTTCACAGTGATCCTAGCACAAATCATCAGGAAACAAACATCTCAGGTTCTTATGCCCCCCTTTTTGGCCAATTGATTTTCTAGACTCCTCCCTTCACATACACATTTACTCACAGCCCCAGGAGTGTCGTTCCATGACCTGGTGTTATAGGGCTACCTGTCCCTTATTTCCAGGGAAATGTTGGCACTTTGCGTGGTCTTTCATGGGCCTAACAGTAGATTATTTTCAGGTTTGGGCTCAATCATGTAAATCCCATTATTCCTAAGGATTGATATGCTGGGTGGCAACATCAATCCAATTCATCCCCTCAGGTAGAGGTAGTCACTGTATTTAGAGAGGGGAAAACTAACAAGATAATTTCATGGCTTTAGATGCACAGGTTTGGTGGATCATATCATGGTGAGGAAATCATTAATTCTATCTGCATGAAAATTCCTCCAATAGCAAAGTGTTCAATTTTATGGGATGCTAATGTTATTTGTCGCCTCTCTCAATGATGGCCTGAAATCGAATTTCGTACTTTGCAACATCTTTTTGCTAAGTTAACTATATTGCTATGCCTCATCTCCATATTTCAGATGTTAAAGCATTAGATGTTGATGGTAGAAAAAATTCACCAGATGGTGCAACTTTTTCATAACACAAAGATTGAAATGCATGTCCACTTCAGTTACTTAACGTTGAGGAGTGCGTGGTCCACTTTTGCAATGTTATGAACAGAAATACATTGCTTTCAGAATACAGTCACACCCCCAACCTGCTTATTTTCAACCACAAACCCCATTGCCCAGTCTCTTCCACCTCTCTTGCATGATGGGTGCGTTGAGTTGTGATGGAAGCCTGTATTGACATATGTATCTATGGGGTACGGTTCACTCAGCCTGAGGAGCCATGGCATCGAAATTTGTTTTCCTGGACAGGGGACTAGCAGACATCTTGAAAGCAGCTGATTAGTTGTGGGAGCCCACCTTTGAACATTTTATCATACATATTGAGCAAGTATCAAATAATATACTACAAGGCGATCTACTTGCACAATAGTGAACCTCGGGCGTTGACAATACATTTCTAATCTCCCTCACTATCACTAGAAGAGGCTTAGATGCTATTAAAGACACAGGGGTGAGCATTACCGAGAATCTTCATTAGAAATTGATCAGCTGACTGCATTCCAGTCCCGTTTGGTGTACTCAAGGATTGTGCCTGTCACCCACACTCTACAACACGTACACAAAACCATTCTTTGACATTTTTGATTTTCTGGGCATCACCTATACCAATTTAGCAGATGATACTCAAATCCGTATCCCCATCACAGGTAACCACCCAGGAGACACTGCTAGCATAAATAATGATTATAGCTCAAATCAAAATTGGATGGCCACCCACAACCTATGCCTAACCGATGATTAAACAGAGCTACTCATTGTGGGCTCACCCTATCGCCTAAAGAACGTTGACACAGCCTATTCCCGTCCAGTCACAAGTGGCTATAAAACCCTGACTATTGCTCACTGTTGCATATACAATGAAGCTCCACTTTATCTCAAAAATAGCATCACCAAGAAACAGCAGGTGCATCCACTGTGATCATCTAATATCTCTTTGGTCACCCCTCGATTCAAACATGCTAGAACAGGAGGTCTTATTTTCCATGTCACAGCACCACCCTCTGGAATGCCCTATCTCCTCATATCAAGAATGAACCCTCCTACCCATCCTTCAATTGAGTTCTGTTAACTTAGCTGTTTCACAAATATGATTCTTTGTACAGACCAGACGCTTCCTATTATGCAGTGAACTCCTTTCATGACAACCAGCAGCAAAATGTTTCAAACAAGAGAAAAACAATTTTAAAACATATCAACTTAAGAATAGAACACAAAAGACCCCAATTCAAAATGGCAGTCCTTGCCATAACAGCCAATCAGGGTCTTTCCCTTTCTATAAATGTCCATGGAGCTAGTCCTTCATCCTCTTCTTTGCTGCTTGACCGGCAGATAAGTGTTATCTTTCTATACTGTTCAAGCGTTTTATTGTGTATGACTTATAATGTGTATGAATTATGGTAATATTCAACGTATTCAGTTATATAGTATGACATTTTGCTTATTGCGGTCAATGTTATGAGATATTGTGCATTAGGTACCATTGTTTGTAGTTGATGTAGATGATGCCTCATGCTTTCCATTTCCTGTTTTTTGGGGAGCTGTGGCTTCCAACATTGGGCAAACGGTGTCCACGGTAAGACGCCTGTGCCCTGCAGAGTTCGGAATGTGATGCACTCGCGTCCCAGCGGTGTGCACTCCAAAACTGCCTTCCTTTGACATGAGCCCCGTCGGTGGGGCTTGCACCGTGTGTACGTCCCAGGCGTGCTCTCCAGCGCCTTCTTGTGGACTCCCTGGCCTTCCCACGCTTGCTGCCAGCATTGTCAGAACTCCTTTCACAGAAAGGATACTTTGTGTCTGTGGGACATACTTTGTCGGCATTGGCCTGCTGGTGTGAAGAGCAGCCTTTGCTCGAGGTGTGCTGTTTGGTGGCATTTAGTTTATTGCCCTTTAACTGGCAGAGCCTGTTATAGGACCCTAGTTTAAAGGTGTGTGTTTTCTGTCAAGCTTTAAATAAAACCATGTCATCTACTAGGGAGGAGGACCTTCAGGAGAAAGAATGTGCATTTTCATCAACCAAGGGAGTACCTCTGATGTAATGGGGTCGCAGTTAAGTAGGGGGCTTCAAGTCATAGGTTAGGATCTGGGGACAGAAACCTTTGCAGGGTGGTCCAGGAGTTCATTAATAATGCTTTCTGCGATTTGAACAATACTGGCCTCTGCTTTTGATTGGCTGGTGGCGGGTATAGCTGATTTTCAGTCTAAGTGAACTGCAGGTTCTGTGGAGGTCCCTAGGTCAGAGTAGACTCGGCCTGGCAAATGTGTAGCTAAAACCAGGCATGTGTGTAGGGGGTCCCCATCCCGAAAGAGGCATAGATGTGTGGATAAGGGTTCCCCTTATTCTTCTACAAGATCCTCCTCTTCTTCCACTGATTCAGATTCTCCTCCTAAGAGGAAGAAGGTTAAAAAGGAGGATGCCCTGGAGGGGAAAAGGGTGCTTCGGCTGTGTTAGGGGAACCTTTCTTTGACCCAGTTGATATCCAATACCCTCACTGGACAGAGTGGTGGCCCTCAGAGGCAGTGACAGCCTTTATCCAGCACTGGGTTTGGAATCCCTTGATAAGGAGGCCTGTATAAGCTTGGATGAGAATGTCCTTGCCACTCTTTTTCTGATGAGGTATCAGCTACTTGTAAGAGGATTCAATTCAGCACTACAGCTAAGTTAACGCCTAGTCTAGAATACTGAATGAAAACCCTTATTGATATATCTTTAGGTCCAGTTCATGCGTTCTGGATGACTACCCTTGTATAACACCCCTCTCTTGGAATCCCCCTGACCCCACTGAGCCAAGAAGTAATTCGGTTTTGCAAGTTTAAAAGGTTTATTTGATAAATTAAAATATATATCACACTTTTTAATAAATTAATAATTGAATATCACACTTAATCTGATATGGTAAATATTAACAACGGAGAATCTGGCACTAGCACACTTCTTTAATCACTAATGAGTTGACATGAAATGGATAAGGTAGCACACTGGTAAATAGGAACAAAAGTATAATGTGGTAGAGGATGCTTTATGTAGGCTCAGGTGGATGCAATATTCAATGAATGCAGTACAGAAAATACGCAATATGATTTCAACCAAACAATGTAATCACTTTTCTCTGGCTACTCCCCTCCCCCCCTTGATGCAAGGCAAGGAAATGGAAGGAAAACACACAGTTCTCAGAAATGCAATCAACTGTAATTCAGTTCAATCCAGCAAGCTTAAACAGAAGTTTGAAAACACAGGCAAATGCTTTGATAGGTGCTAGCAATGAATGAGAAATATGCTGGAAACGCTCTTAATTCCCTTTTAGAGGTTCAGGATGAGTGGTATCTAGTTAATATTAGTCCAGGCTCACACTAGCAATGATGCAGGGATAGTTAGCAGGTTAAACGAATTTCTGGCAAATGAAATCAGGCAGCAGCAGTTTTTTTACATGTGAAGAAATTGCAAATCGCGGCAAAATTCGCGGATGCGCCGAGCGCTATTACAAAGGAACCGCAAGGACTATCTCTACCGTTTTGGGGTCCTAGGAAAGCCTGGGATCTCAGCTTCCAAATGAAAGTTATTGCAAGTCTCTAGCCCAAACGGTTGCGGAGATATGAGTAATTTAGTAAAGGTCGTTTTTGGTTTTGTAAATTTTAAACACACACTTTTTCAAAATGACAAATTTTACTAGAAATGACAGGTGACAGATAGGAGGCAGTTCTACTTAGGTTAAATAGATTGAATTAGATGAATTTAAACTAAGAGATGTGTTCTGAGTTTTGCTAAGTACTCACAAGAGATTTTGAACAGGAAAGCGACTTGGTCACGATCTTCAGTCTGGTCAGGTCTTTCCGGATTCTGCTCACAGCGCCTGGTCTGGTCTTGGCTAGGCACAGCACTGCTTTCTCTCTGGTCTGGTCTCTGCTAGGCACAGCACTGCTTTCTCTCTGGTCTGGTCTCTGCTAGGCACAGCACTGCTTTCTCTCTGGTCTGGTCTCTGCTCTGGATAGATTGAAGTCTCTAGTTTGGCTTTCTGGAGTTTGATGGAGGTAAGTATGGATTTTTCCGGCAGGGCTTCCAGCGGCAGATGAAATTGAATCTGTTTCTATGTGTCCTGACTCTCTGCTTTTATCTGTTTCTTGAGAATGGGTGTGTGTGTTGCATCACTAGACTTGCCCCTCTCATTCGTCATTGGTCAGGCTTCCATTCCTCCGCTTGATTGGCAAACTGAACTGTGAGTCAGATTGATGTCATTTTATGATCTCTTGAAACAACCTCCCTTATCATCTGTGCATCCAAATATATATATGATCAAAATCCATACTTCAGAGTTACACAGTTGTTTGAAATTACATATACATGGTGTGGCTGAATTTAGCCATGTCTATGTCCAAATCTGCTCATTCTCGGAGCTTGCATTCAAAGGGTGTACATAATTGACTTTTTAACTGCTTTTTCAATTTCCGACATGGACCCAACTTTACATACATGTGTGCAGGGGGTAGGGCCATTAACTGATGAAGTTTCAGATTTTTAACATGCACACATTTAGAGTAATATCCACTTTTCCGCTAAAACCCCCCTGAACATACCACCGGTTCCTACCACGTCTTAAACTGTGGGCAGAAAAATCACAAGAATTATGGTATCATTTATAAAATTTTCACATGTCCGCACTATGAATTATCCCCCTTTTTATAAAACCATATCCTTGCTGCAGGGGTGTGTCTTTTCAGGTCACATGGTACAGAAACCAGTCTTTCCAGTTTCTGCCAAGCCAGCTTGCTTCTCACAGGCAGTGCCCCTCCCAGCTTCTCCAGGAGGAAGCCACTTTTTACGACGTCTGTAATAAAAACCTTTGCCTGAGTGGAGAGGGCTTTGTTCCCTCTCTGGCAGAGCACAGGAAATTCAATTATCAGATAGATGGCATATCCTTATTGTGGGCAGCAAAAGGAACATTGGCCTGGGAACATAGTTGTGACTCAAGTTTCACTCCTGATGGGATCCGTTGCTAGGCAAAATCAAGTTCCTTAAGCCAGACCTTCAGCTAACTTTTTGTTGCTTTTAAAATAACTTGTAATTTTACACATGCAGCTAGAATGCTGATTCTAAGTGCAAAACTATGACATTTCAACAGTTACAAAGGCATGTGACACCAAACATAGGTCACTCATTCAATTTAACATTTTCGATTTTGGTGGTTTTAAATCCAGTTGCAGTTAGGCTTAAGCTGCTGACTCCATAGCATTTTTGTTATAAGCATTGTTTTTGGGCTCTTCATTTCCCAGATTTTGTAGGCACACAAAACTCCATTCTGCCAAATGTCTGCTGGTGTTCAGTGAATATTTTGCACATGTTGCAAGGTTTGAAATAGGCATTTTGGCTTGCCTTCAGAAACACACAGAGTGGTTTTAAAACGCCGGCTTTTGGATAGTGGTGAGTACTGGTACTGCACCCATTTTTGGGATTTAAGAAATGAATTCCCCACACTTCTAGGTTGCATTTGGCAATCAGCATTGCCATTCCCAATGGTTTCAGACTACTGTGCGGGTAGTCCAATGGTGGTTTTAAAGCGCTTTGAAGCTAACCGGCGCTACTGTTTTTCCTTTGGCAACCCATTTCCCTCATGGCAACCCGGCCTTTCATTCTCGCACTGGTGGGTGGCAAGTGAGGCAACCATTTTAATGTGCGCGCAAACTGCGCAGCTTTCCTGGATTTCGGCGCACATGTGGGTTTTCCGCCATCTTGAATTTCCTAAGCCCACAGCACCAAATGTTGTAGCAGGGTAGCTTAAACGTGGGTCAGGACACCCTACAAGCCCCCCCACGTGACTGCACTTTGAGTTTGGGTCGATGGGGAGTCGCGTGCCCAAGGGTTTTGACCCACGCACCGGTCTGTCCGCATAATCTTCTTCCTCTTCTGTAGATGGCACAGTTCAGCATCTTCTTCTCCATCCGGTCAGATCGATCAGTTCTCCTCGCCGGTCCTGATGGGAAGATTGGGCGGTACCCCGGGCCCGTTGTGTCTTTGCTCACGGTCTCCGGATCGTCCTTCTTGGTCATCCTTCATGGTTTCATCTCTCCTAGGATGATAAAGGAAGAGCGGCAATATCTACTCATAGACGATTTTTTTTTTCCACCACTGTTGAGATAGTGGGGCAGCATATGCATTTCATCGTAACGAAATATTACATTCTTATTTTGAAAAAAAAAACAGCATCACTAGAGACAGTTTCATGTAAATCACAATATTTTAGAGACTAGATGTGGTAGGTTTTATGATTGGAACTGAATTAGTCTGATACAGTACCCGCTAGGATTCCAGAGGATTCCTCCAGTTGTTCCAGAGTGTGCCTGGGATGGCAACATTTCAACTGGTTTATGTGGACCCACTTGTCTTCTCCCTCTGCCAAAGAACCTTTGGGGATGTGGATTTTGTAGGCCACAGGGGAGATCTTATCGACGATCTCAAAGGGTCCCTTCCATGTAGGCAAAAATTTGCGCTGCTTGGCCTGGTTCCTTTGGAAGTTGTATAGATAGACCCGGTCTCCCACCTGATATTCCTTCCTGGAAGTTTTCAGGTCATAATGGGTCTTCATGCTATCAGTCGATCTTTCTAGATTCCGCTGAGCATAAGCAAAAGCATGTTGGAGGTGTTTCCTTAAATTCTCTACATACTCATGAGTAGTGGAGGCATTTATCAGTGTCTGCTCTTGGGTCCTGTAGAGCAAATGCTGCGGAAGCACCATCTTGCGCCCAGTCATCAACTCAAATGGTGACATTTTGGTTGCAGATGAAGGGGTAGATCTGATGGCCATTAGGACCAGAGGTAATCGGATATCCCAACTTGGCCCAGAATCTGCCACAAACTTCTTTAATATGCTCACAATTGTCCGGTTATATCTCTCTACTGCCCCAGAAGAAGCTGGTCTATAAGCAATATGCAGCTTTCTCTTGACCCCCAGTATCTCCCACATCTTTGTCATTACTTCACCGGTGAAGTGGCTACCTCTGTCTGACTCAATCCTTTGAGGTAGACCAAAACGGGAAAAGATGTGGTTAATCATCAAGGCCGCTGCAGTTTCTGCCTTGCAATTTGGGGCTGGGAGACATTCCACCCACTTGGTAAACAAGCATGTCACGGTCAACATGTACTTATTCCCCCTAGCCGAGCGAATCACAGGGCCTACAAAGTCGATTTGTAAATCTGACCATGGCAGTGTCATTCCCCTCTTTTGTAAAGGCGCCCGGTGCGTGAGGGATGATGGCTGAAATTGTGCACACACAAGACACCCCTTCAAGTATTGGTCGAGGTCCTGCCCCATGTGTGGCCAGTATGCAACCTCTCTTAAGATTTCCAATGTTGTGTGAAACCCCCTATGACCGGCAGTGGCCGCATCATGGGCGTGACTTAACATCAGGCTTCGGAATGAGGTAGGAACCACCCACTGATCGTGGCCAGCTTTGGATTTCCTTACCAGCAAACCGTCTTGGATTCGGAACATTTTTGGACATTTCATCAACACTCTTAGGTCCTCTTTCCCAATGTAATCGGTATCCGTCAGGGGAAAGTTCTCAGGGTCCTCAAGGTGCTGGTAAAATTTACCAATTATTGGATCCCCCTTCTGAGCAGTAATCAAATCAGCATCAGGGGTCTCCTTACTCCATTGTGCAATTGAGGGGTCGTTGTGAGCATTTGTCTGGGACCTAGTGATGGCAGTGACCTGGATTTCCCCCAACAGGGACTCAATCTCAATTAGATCCCCTTGGATGGCCCCGGTTTTGGCCAGCTGATCAGCTAAGTCATTTCCAGTTTTGTCTGGTCCCTCTACTTTGGAATGACCCTTGATCTTCTTCCAATAGATGGTCATCCCATTCGAGGTGACCAGATCATCAATGTTTTGGATCAACTTCCCATGTTTCAAGGGTTTGTTGTTAGCACATACCATGCCTCTGGTCTTCCAATTAACCAGGTGCTCCACGAACCCGTTCCGTACATAATCCGAATCTGTGATTATGACCAGTTCGTGGAGTTGATTCTGGACAGCAGTGAGGATGGCCTGATGCACAGCCATCAATTCTGCCACCTGACTACTTCGGGGACCAATTTTGTATCCAGCGGAGGGTTCTGGGGACTCATTCACCCATGCATTCCCTACGCCGGCCACCAGTTCTTTCTCCCCGTTGTTGTCGACATGGTAAGAGCATCCATCCACATACACAGTGGGCATTCCCTCACACTTGTCTTCTTCAAAGACTTTGTGGGGGGAATTAAGGTATGCCTCCATGTTGTCCTTTATTTTTAGACTTTCGTCCTCGAGACAGTTTTCTCTGGCACAATCATGCAAGTCAGCCAGACCTTGCGCGAGGGGACTCCTCTTGTTTTGGCCATATCTGACCTCCACAGGAAAGCCTTGCATTGACAGAATCCAGGAAGTAATTCGGGAATTACTCACATTTCCGGCCCGGATTCTGTCACTTTGGAGATATTGCAGAGGCTGGTGTGGAGTCTCCACTATGATGTGTTCCCCCTGGATAAACGGGCGGTAATTCTTCAATGCCCACACCGTTGCCAGGAGTGCCTTCTCACAATCGTTGAATTTTTCCTCCACAGAGGATAAAGTTTTGCTGGCATAGGAGATTACTTTATTGACCTTGTCATGCTTTTGATATAATACTGCCGTCAAGCACGTATTAGAGAACCCCGTCTCCAGGAAGAACTCCTTGTTTCTGACAGGGTAAGCTAGGCAAGGCGCTTGTGAGAGGCTTCTTTTGAGTTGTTTTACTGCCTCGGCTTGTTCTGGACCCCATTCCCACTTGACCCCCCCCTTCAGGAGATGAATCAGGGGTCTGGTGATCTCTGCGTAGCCCTCAATGAACTTTCTGCTGTAATTAGTCAGTCCAAGGAGGCTCCTTAGTTCCCGCAGAGTTGTGGGGTCTTTCAGTTTCTGAAGTGCTTCCACTTTCTTTTCCTGGGGACAGAGACCCTGAGGAGTAATCTCATGCCCCAAGAAATTAACACGGGTTCTACACCACTGTGCTTTCTGAAAGGAAAGTTTTGCTCCGGCGGCCCTCAACTGTGTCAGAACATAACGGATCTCTGCTATGTGTTCCTCCACAGATGAACTTTTGATGAGGACATCATCTACATAAGCCAGGTTACCCCTCGTACCCAGGTCGGGCATGGCCTTATGTAGGAAAATATTGAACTCATTACCGGAGTTAAGGTATCCGAAGGGAGTCCGGGTCCATGTGTACTGCTGGCCCCCAAAGGTAAAAGCCAGCTTGTATTGGTCCTCCCTACTGACAGGCACGGTCCAGTATCCATTGGTCAGGTCTATTGCAGTGAATACCTGTGACCCCTGAATCTGGGCCAGCCCTTGGTCAATGTAGGGAAGAGGCCATCGGGAAGTGTGGACCCGTTTGTTGAGCTCCCTGAGGTCAGCGCAGAGTCTCCACTGGCCGTTTGGCTTCAATATTCCCAGCACCGGATTATTGAAGGTGCTGTGGACTGGACGGATTATTCCCCGGGACTCAAGGTTCTTAATTATTTCAGTAAGGGACTCCATTGATGCGAGAGGCAAGCGATATTGCTTCACAAACACTGGAGTCATGCCAGGGTCCGTGGGGATTGTTGTGGTGTGGATGTCGGTGCGACCACAGTCATATGAGTCTACCGCAAAGAGATCTTGGAAATCCAAGAAAACTTGTTTCAACTTTTGCTTTTGTTCCAGAGTCACACAGGCATCAGCTAGGTTGACTCTCTCTTCCACCATCTGCCTGAAGCCTGGAAAGACTTCTGGTTTGGCTATCTCCGCGGCCTCCTCCAGCTGGGTGGAGAAGTCCCTGGTCAGAGTGCTGATTTGGACCGGAGGCTTCAGGTGGGAAAGGCAGCCCTCATGGACCTGGAAAATCACCTCATCCCTCCTGAAGTCACAGGTCACATCTTCCTTACCATAGGGGCAGGAAGTGTACACCAGGAAGTTCCCCCCATGCCGGGTAAAAATCCTGTCTGGTGTTGCGTTGTCATCACTGTCACTGTCAAAACAGTCCTTGGGGATGGGTCCTAACAGTTCATTTACAAGATCAATGGAGAAATGTCGGTCATCAACCGCCATTCCAATAATGGTGCCTGCGGCTAGAGTAATACTCTTTAAGTCGCTGTTATCCACCTCTATTAGAATGGGGTCATGTTCTATGTTGACTAATGGAGTCGGGTTTACCCCCAACCCTTGCTGTTGGAGAGAAGCATTTAGATGTATGTAAGCATCAGGGTTTTTCAACTCTTGTCCCCTTTTAACTTTCACTTCCAGGGAGAATTGTCGGGTCCTTTCTGGGATGGTGACTTCCTCTTTAACCTGAATTTCAACTGCATAAGGTAGCAATTGAGCTGACCTAAATGCTTTTTCTGGATCATCAAAGCCCATGGGATTATCCGCTAATCGGGACCAAGCTTTGAAGTTTATTAGGTCCAAACTAATGGCAAAGCGATTGAGAATGTCACTGCCTAAGTAAAAGGCGGCAGTGACGTCTCGCACGACCCAACAATTATGGACTATGCTCTTGTTGCCAATGGAGATTTTGAGCATACACCTGCTTGGCAGGAGATGTTTGGAGTCAGGTGCTTCCAGGTCCATTTCCCATTTGTCTATCAGTTTGAAGGTGGGAATGGCTGGATCTTTTGGGAGTTGGCGGAACATGGCTTCGCTGATGAAGCTCTTACCGTTGTTCACACACACTCGAGCGAGAACAGAGTCCTTCCCATCATTTAACTGAACAGGGATGAACAACTGCTCTCCAATTTGCTGAATATCAGCCAGGCTTTGAGCTGATTTCACATCTTTCTGGACTATAGGAGTGGGGGTTTCTGATTGTGGATTAGTATAGAATTTCAGAGTGTTTCCTTCCAGCGTGGAATACCACTTTAGACTGGAAGGAAGGTTGATTTTCAGAAATAGAGAGGACCCCCCATCACCAGTCTGTTGTCCTACTGCTATTACCGTCACGTCTGGAATTTGGTTGTTCTGGAAGTGAAATTCTACTTGGTCAGATTTTTGTTCAACCATGTGGCATGTGCCGTTTAAACTAACATGGTTGACACTCTGTTTTAATTTTATGGGTCGGCTAGTCTGAGTCCAGAGGACCTTGTTTACGCAATCTATTAGGGGTGACAACCTTCTCAGGAGGTCATTCCCTAGTAAACAAGGGGTGCCCTCTGGGGTCACAACTATGACCGGGTGTTTCAACTTATGTCGCCCGATCTTAATGTCCAAGTCTGCCGTCCCCTCGACGGGAATTTCCTTCCCGTCAAAGTTCTGCAGTTGTCCAGGAAGAGAGGTGAGAGGAATTTGGTAATTCTCTCCCCTTCCTGCATTCAGTTCGTCAAAGGCCCTTCTGGACAGAAGGGTAGCTTGAGATCCAGTGTCCACCAGTGCTGAGATTGTACCCTGCCCCTGTACTTGTACCGGGGCATAATATCTTCCCTCCTTCTCCTCAAGGGGGCACAGATAATGTACATTTTTGGACAACTGGTGGGCTAATTTTCTGGTTTTGGACATCGCTAGCGAGGAGATTTGGGCAGAATTCTGTGGAGAGTCTTGGGAATCTGAAAGAAAAAATTTGCAACTGGAGATCAGAGCCATTGTGGGTTCCCCTGGCTCCGTTTCTGGGCCGCCCCCCCCTTTTTGGAGGCAGTCGCCAGGATGGGTTTGAACCAGGGGATTTTCTTGCTGTTGGTTCTGGGATGAGATGGTGGGCGGCGGTAGCTCAGTCTCCACATCTCCCCAGTCTGGATTTGCATCCCTAGGGACCCATTTTTCTTTGGGAGGAGTTCCCCCCTCTCTGAAGGAGAAGATCCTTTTCCCAGGATCCTCTGAGGATCCCTCTCCCTCAAATTGGAAGATCTGTACCTCCTCCTCAAACTGAGTCTGTTTGGGTCTTTTGTTTCTCCTACCCCCCCTCTGCTCCTTAGGAGGCAGACTTTCAGGGGCAAGAGATTTTGTTTCCGGTTCCTGGGTTTCCAGGGGCTGTTTACAAGTGAGGAAGGAAGCTTCCTCCAAGGCTTTACACCCCCCTTCCCTTTGTGCCTCCTCCCTGGGAACCGGTGATTTATCGGGGTGCTGCCCCCGTCATTGTTCTGGAGCACCAGGTCCAGAGTTGGGTGCGTTCTGCGCCGGCATGCTGATCTGAGGGTTCTGCTGTGCCCTCAGTATATGACCCATATCCCGCGCCATGTTTTGAACCTGGCGCTCTAACTGGGAAACCCGCTCAGGCTGATACGGGGCCCTGTTTTCTCCCCTGGGCTGATCCCGGGAAGGGTAGCTGTCCCTCCTCTGGTAGTACCCCTGGTTGGGAAGATTTTGGTACCCCTCCACCCTTGGCCTCCCCTCTCCCGGATTCAGTGGTCTGGGCTCAGGGAATTGAGGAAAGAAGGATGGATGATTTTGGGGTTGGAAGTCGGGTGGATATCTGGGGAAAAAGTTCTGCCCAGGGTTTGGTAAATTTCTGCCCTCCTGTGGGAAGTTTGGAGGGAAGTTCCCTGGGTTAGGCGCTTGGCTGGATCCCCCCCCTTGGGCTGGAGGAGTCCACACATAACCCAGGATGGGTCTGTTACCTTTGTAGCGAGGACTTACATAGTCAGGAGAGCGAGGGACCCCATTTGTGGGGCTGCCTCCCTGGCTCCCTGTCTGCGACTGGCCCGAGGACCTTCTGGGCCTAGCATTATTAGGTGCAGGTAGGTTTTTAGGCCCCCCCATCTCCAAATCCAAAACGGGGGTGACCTTTACCTCTGCCACCTTGGCAGCAGCAGGGGTGCTGTTGGCTTTGGGGTTTTTCTGGGCATTGCTTTTATTTTCTATGGGCTTCTGCACCTCATAGATGCGGGTAGCCTGTTCAATGACCCAGTCTAAAGATCTTTTCTCGTGAAAATCCCTCACGAGCTGGGTCATGATATATTTGGGCAAGGCATGGAAAAACGTGTTTATAAATTCACGGCTATCCGTGCGCACCCTTCTTGTGGTCTGTGCAAAAGCCCGCTTTAACTCCTGCACAAATTCTTGTGGGGCCTGATCCTCCCCACATTGCAAATTGTAGGCTGCCTTGCGAGCCTCTTGAGGATTTCTGTGAACAGAAAAATGTTTCAGGATGGCCGCCTTATAGGTGGACCATCTTAAATGATTTTGGTCCTCCAGCCCCGCAAAGAAACTGGAGTATTCCGGGGAGAAGGTCCACTTTACATATTGAATGCAGCTTTGGCTGTCCTTCAAATGGAAAGTCTCCATCATTTGTTCAAACAACTCTAAGTGCTCCCAAACAGAATACTTAGCGTTCTTATGGTAAGGCGTGATGACGCTCCTGATCGCCTTAATCTGCTTTAAGGGGTCCTTGAGCAAGGCCCTTTTTGCCTTATTGGCCTTTTTGGTTCGGGTAACCCTTGTCCATTCTTCGTCGGACTCAGAGGCACTGCTCCCAGAGGTTCCCGTCTGTTCTTCCAGGTTTTCCCGGATTCTGCGAGCCTGGGAATGGCTGGCAGAATGTGGGGACCTGGTCTCCTGTGTCCTGCGCAGTTCAGAGGAGTCTTCAGATTCCTCCTTGCTGTCAGGATTTGATGGGTACCCCCTCCACTGACCTAACTGGGCAGAGGTTTTCAGGATGCCCTTAATGGGCCTACTCTCCTGGGGTTCCCCACTGAACTGTATTGTACTTGGGTGCCCATACCCGGATGCCCACCCCTCCATTCCTGGATGGTACTGGCCTATGAGCCCCATGCTTCTGGCTGGATAGTAATCTGCCATCCCTGTGGCCCTGTGCTCATGTGCGCCAGGGGACATGGGGGTGGCAGAGTCCAGGGACTGAGAGGTATGAGGGCCTCTGGTACTAGGGCTCCTGAGGTTATGCTCCGGAGTTTCCATTTCCCAGCGAACCTCATCTCTATCCGCCCCTGCTCCCTGTTGCAATGCAAGAGCCTGCATTTGTGCCTTCAGTTCCTCAGTTAAGGCCTTACTCGACTCTATCAGTCTCTCCTGCATCGCTACCTGCTGTTGGAGCCTATCATTGTGTTGACAGAGGGCCTCATTTTCCCTCTGTGCTTCCTGGTTGGTCCTGGAGAACTGGGCCAGTCTTTGCTGCAGGAGGGTTACCTCCTGAGCTGTGTCCCTATTGGCCTGCTCCTTTCTTGCTAGAGCATCCTCCACCCTCCTGGTGTGCTCTAGCAAGTTCTGGTTTTCTTTTTGGAGGTCACCCAGTCCCTGGTGGGCCAGGTGATTTTCTTCCATTTTCCTTTTTAAATGGCAGACTTCCTGGCCTAAGGCGTCTCTTTCCTGACTAAGAGCCTGCATTTGTGCCGCCAGGTCGTCCCTTTGCCTTTGGAAGGCACCAGCTTTCTGGCGCTCCTGATCAAACTCTGCCTGGGTATCCAGGTCTTTCAGGATCAGTTTATTGCTCTCCTCTTTCTCTCTGTCTAGTTGGATTTGCAGGGTGGCTACCTGCTCTGTGCATGCCCTGTTGAAATTGATCTGTTGCTCCAGCTTTTTCTGGCTCTGCAGTAAGGAGTCCAAACTGTCTTGGTGCTCCTTCTGCAGGGCCAGAAATCTAGTATCCTGTTCTGACTTTTCCCTTTGCAGCACATCCATATCCTCCTTTATTTTAGTAATGTACAGTCTGCTGTCATTTTCTGACTCCTGGCTCCTCTGCAGCCTCTGCTCAGAAGAGTCCAGATCAGATTGGACCTTCTGTAATGCCATCTGTTGCCTATTTGCCAGATTTTGGCTTTCAGCACATCTATCCTGCATGTCTCCCATATATAGGTACAGGTATGCTGCTATCCTGGCGATCTTATTGTGTTCCTCTTTGGCTTTAGGAGCCATATATAGTTCACTCAGGGCCACATGTAAGGGACCCTGATCTCTATATATATCTGACCCTGTTTCAGTGACCTGTTGTGTGATGGCCTGCAACCACACATCCTGGCCCTGTTCGGTCCATTCACCTCTCACAAATAGCTTATGCAAGAGGTGCTCTCTGGCTATTTTCATGTCTACTAAGGTCGTCATTCTAGAGATTGGTCTCTGTCCTGACTTACAGAAGTTAGTATTTTATTTTTGCAGAACAGAACTTTTCTTGGAGTGTCCCTTTTGAGGAATGCTTCACAGCGTAATGCAGCGTGGTGATCCGACCGGGTGTATGTATCCCGTCAGTTAGCACACTGTATTAAGCTGCACAACTGGTAAATCTAACCCAACGTCTCGGCTCGAGCCCCCACTTTGTAAGAGGATTCAATTCAGCACTACAGCTAAGTTAACGCCTAGTCTAGAATACTGAATGAAAACCCTTATTGATATATCTTTAGGTCCAGTTCATGCGTTCTGGATGACTACCCTTGTATAACACCCCTCTCTTGGAATCCCCCTGACCCCACTGAGCCAAGAAGTAATTCTGTTTTGCAAGTTTAAAAGGTTTATTTGATAAATTAAAATATATATCACACTTTTTAATAAATTAATAATTGAATATCACACTTAATCTGATATGGTAAATATTAACAACGGAGAATCTGGCACTAGCACACTTCTTTAATCACTAATGAGTTGACATGAAATGGATAAGGTAGCACACTGGTAAATAGGAACAAAAGTATAATGTGGTAGAGGATGCTTTATGTAGGCTCAGGTGGATGCAATATTCAATGAATGCAGTACAGAAAATACGCAATATGATTTCAACCAAACAATGTAATCACTTTTCTCTGGCTACTCCCCTCCCCCCCTTGATGCAAGGCAAGGAAATGGAAGGAAAACACACAGTTCTCAGAAATGCAATCAACTGTAATTCAGTTCAATCCAGCAAGCTTAAACAGAAGTTTGAAAACACAGGCAAATGCTTTGATAGGTGCTAGCAATGAATGAGAAATATGCTGGAAACGCTCTTAATTCCCTTTTAGAGGTTCAGGATGAGTGGTATCTAGTTAATATTAGTCCAGGCTCACACTAGCAATGATGCAGGGATAGTTAGCAGGTTAAACGAATTTCTGGCAAATGAAATCAGGCAGCAGCAGTTTTTTTACATGTGAAGAAATTGCAAATCGCGGCAAAATTCGCGGATGCGCCGAGCGCTATTACAAAGGAACCGCAAGGACTATCTCTACCGTTTTGGGGTCCTAGGAAAGCCTGGGATCTCAGCTTCCAAATGAAAGTTATTGCAAGTCTCTAGCCCAAACGGTTGCGGAGATATGAGTAATTTAGTAAAGGTCGTTTTTGGTTTTGTAAATTTTAAACGCACACTTTTTCAAAATGACAAATTTTACTAGAAATGACAGGTGACAGATAGGAGGCAGTTCTACTTAGGTTAAATAGATTGAATTAGATGAATTTAAACTAAGAGATGTGTTCTGAGTTTTGCTAAGTACTCACAAGAGATTTTGAACAGGAAAGCGACTTGGTCACGATCTTCAGTCTGGTCAGGTCTTTCCGGATTCTGCTCACAGCGCCTGGTCTGGTCTCGGCTAGGCACAGCACTGCTTTCTCTCTGGTCTGGTCTCTGCTAGGCACAGCACTGCTTTCTCTCTGGTCTGGTCTCTGCTAGGCACAGCACTGCTTTCTCTCTGGTCTGGTCTCTGCTCTGGATAGATTGAAGTCTCTAGTTTGGCTTTCTGGAGTTTGATGGAGGTAAGTATGGATTTTTCCGGCAGGGCTTCCAGCGACAGATGAAATTGAATCTGTCTCTATGTGTCCTGACTCTCTGCTTTTATCTGTTTCTTGAGAATGGGTGTGTGTGTTGCATCACTAGACTTGCCCCTCTCATTCGTCATTGGTCAGGCTTCCATTCCTCCACTTGATTGGCAAACTGAACTGTGAGTCAGATTGATGTCATTTTATGATCTCTTGAAACAACCTCCCTTATCATCTGTGCATCCAAATATATATATGATCAAAATCCATACTTCAGAGTTACACAGTTGTTTGAAATTACATATACATGGTGTGGCTGAATTTAGCCATGTCTATGTCCAAATCTGCTCATTCTCGGAGCTTGCATTCAAAGGGTGTACATAATTGACTTTTTAACTGCTTTTTCAATTTCCGACATGGACCCAACTTTACATACATGTGTGCAGGGGGTAGGGCCATTAACTGATGAAGTTTCAGATTTTTAACATGCACACATTTAGAGTAATATCCACTTTTCCGCTAAAACCCCCCTGAACATACCACCGGTTCCTACCACGTCTTAAACTGTGGGCAGAAAAATCACAAGAATTATGGTATCATTTATAAAATTTTCACATGTCCGCACTATGAATTATCCCCCTTTTTATAAAACCATATCCTTGCTGCAGGGGTGTGTCTTTTCAGGTCACATGGTACAGAAACCAGTCTTTCCAGTTTCTGCCAAGCCAGCTTGCTTCTCACAGGCAGTGCCCCTCCCAGCTTCTCCAGGAGGAAGCCACTTTTTACGACGTCTGTAATAAAAACCTTTGCCTGAGTGGAGAGGGCTTTGTTCCCTCTCTGGCAGAGCACAGGAAATTCAATTATCAGATAGATGGCATATCCTTATTGTGGGCAGCAAAAGGAACATTGGCCTGGGAACATAGTTGTGACTCAAGTTTCACTCCTGATGGGATCCGTTGCTAGGCAAAATCAAGTTCCTTAAGCCAGACCTTCAGCTAACTTTTTGTTGCTTTTAAAATAACTTGTAATTTTACACATGCAGCTAGAATGCTGATTCTAAGTGCAAAACTATGACATTTCAACAGTTACAAAGGCATGTGACACCAAACATAGGTCACTCATTCAATTTAACATTTTCGATTTTGGTGGTTTTAAATCCAGTTGCAGTTAGGCTTAAGCTGCTGACTCCATAGCATTTTTGTTATAAGCATTGTTTTTGGGCTCTTCATTTCCCAGATTTTGTAGGCACACAAAACTCCATTCTGCCAAATGTCTGCTGGTGTTCAGTGAATATTTTGCACATGTTGCAAGGTTTGAAATAGGCATTTTGGCTTGCCTTCAGAAACACACAGAGTGGTTTTAAAACGCCGGCTTTTGGATAGTGGTGAGTACTGGTACTGCACCCATTTTTGGGATTTAAGAAATGAATTCCCCACACTTCTAGGTTGCATTTGGCAATCAGCATTGCCATTCCCAATGGTTTCAGACTACTGTGCGGGTAGTCCAATGGTGGTTTTAAAGCGCTTTGAAGCTAACCGGCGCTACTGTTTTTCCTTTGGCAACCCATTTCCCTCATGGCAACCCGGCCTTTCATTCTCGCACTGGTGGGTGGCAAGTGAGGCAACCATTTTAATGTGCGCGCAAACTGCGCAGCTTTCCTGGATTTCGGCGCACATGTGGGTTTTCCGCCATCTTGAATTTCCTAAGCCCACAGCACCAAATGTTGTAGCAGGGTAGCTTAAACGTGGGTCAGGACACCCTACATACTCCAGATATAGATCACTCCATGGTAGTGTTTCTCTGCAAAAAGGGCACAGACCCTAGGAAGGGTATTGATACTGCTCTGTGGTCTTGTCAGGACAAGCTCTTGGACATGTTAGGTTTTTGATATATTGGAGGAGAGTGTGGTGTATATCACCCCCTTCGATGTTGCTGTGCTCAGGGGATAGGTGCAGCATTGTGCTTTCCTGCTCTGCAAAGCTAATTGAGCTCTGTCATAAGAGCAGAGAAAGATGTTGCTAATGCGCCTAGATCCTAAACTTGCGGACATAGCCCCAGCAGAGGCAGGCCCTAAGGCCCAAGGGCTGCTGTTCTGGGATAGCTTTGTTAAGGAACTCTCTTCATTTGTGTATATGTTTACTGCCCTTGATAAAGCGCAGACTAACAGCCGCAAGGCCGTAACCTTGGGTGTTTTTGCCAAGGCTGGTAGAGGTAGAGCCCACTCCTCTTGCCGTACATTTCAGGGCTCCTCAAGACCAGCGTAGTTCGCGTCCAGAGGGAGAGGGTCAGGGTCCTTCAGCTCCAGAGGCGCACCAGACAATTTCTTTCTGCAGCGAGGGATGCAGTGTAGAGGCCGCACTCACTAAGGAGCAAGTTGTGGCCTGAACACTTCTGGTGAGCAGTTTTTTTTTAATGTTTCTTCCCAGGGAGAGCTTGAAGTGTGGTTGTTTCATTTTGCTCACAACTGGTCCCTGATCACAGCGGACGCTTGAGTTCTTCAGACAGTGCAGTGGTTCTGCATGGGGTTTTATCGCCCTCCCCTTCAGGTGGTTTGTCCTCTCCCTTTAGTATTCAGAGAGGAGAGGCAGATCTGAGTCGACGCGGAAGTGGGCGACTTGCTTCTGAAGGGGGCCGTGGTTCCCGCTGAGTTAACAGCAACCGCTTTTCTCAGTTCCATCTTTTTGGTCCCAAAACCGGATGGGGGTTCGGACCGGTTATCATTCTAAGGGCCCTCAATTCCTTTGTGGTGTATCGCCACTTCAAGATGAAGTGGATTAATCTGCTAAGGAACCCCCTCCCGGAGGGGGATTGGATGGGCACGATAGACCTGAATGATACATATGTGGTAGTGCCGGCCTTTTCTTCTCATTAGGAGTACCTGCAGTGTCAGAGGCAGGGTCGAATTTGACAGTTTGCCTCTCTACCATTCAGCCTTTCTTCAGTGCCACAGTGCTTAATAAAACTTCTCAGAGCAGTAATGGCTTTCCTTTGGGGGAGGGGAGTAAGTATAATAATCTACCTGGATGACAAGCTTATTCTGGCGCAGGAGGAGAGTCTGCTTCTCTCCCAGCTCCAGTTGACGGTGACCATACTGCAGGATATGCGGTTTGTAATCAATCTAGACACGTCTGTTCTCGTTCCTACAGAATGCATCCAGATTCTGGGCTTTGTTATAGATTCTCAGCAGTGTCAACTGTTGCTGCCACAGAAGTGGATGCAGGGCATCTGGTCTCAGATCAGATCCATTTTAAGGAAGGGGATTCTTTCACTCCGTCTTCTTGCCTGAATCATTGGCATGTTATCGGGATCCATTCAGGCCATCTTTCCAGCCCTGCTCCATTATAGGGCTCTTCAAAGGTTGAAAATGGGTCATCTTCAGTCAGGGGCCCTTTATTCTCAGGTGGTGCATAAGTCCCAGGATGCAACGGTTGAGTTACAATGGTGGCTTGAACACATGTAAACCTGGAACAGCCAAGCTATCTTTGGCCTCTCTCCAGATATGGTATTAGAGTCGAATGTCAGTCTGTCCGGTTGGGGGGCTAGAAAGCAGGATATTTCTACGTGAGGAAGCAGTGCATTCTAGAACAATCTCTTCACAACATTTAGATCAAGCTTCTGGCAGGATCCTTTGCAGTGAAGTGCTTCGCCGAGGACACTGTGAATTGTTGCATGCTCTTGATAATTTACAATTTGTCAGTAGTCTGTTACATCAACAAGCTGGGGGGTAATCGATGCAAGGGGTTAGCAGACATAGCACGAGTTTGGTTTTTTGACCCTTTTGCATCAATCGCGAGATAATTCTTCAGGTAGAGTACCTTCCAGGTATCAGCAACACAGTGGCTGATTGGAATTACAGGTTTCTTCAGGACTGCAGCGATTGGAAACTGAACGGCAAGATGTTTACTCTCCTGTCGGACATCTAGGGCCAGTTTCTTACCAATCTCTTTTCCTCGCGTCTCAACTGCCAGGTCCCTTGTTTTTCAGCTGGTGCCCAGATCCAGAGATGACGGTGGTGGATGCTTTTCTTCAGGACTGGGTTTATATTCAGGGGTACGCGTTCCCACCATTCTCTCTCATTCCGAGGGTCTTGCTTCAGGCGTGCAGGCAGGCAGCATCGTTGGTCCTTCTGACTTTATTCTGGCTGGCTCAGGTATGGTTTCTGGATTTTCTGGAGCTGCAGAATTAACTATGTTATTATGTCTTATCTCTATCAAAAGTCTTTGAATGTTCAAGCATTGGATGTGGATAATAAAGTTTATTCCCCTGAGGGGTTACCTTTTTATATCACTTAGGGGGAAGTGTTTGTCTATCTTGGTTTCTTATACTTCTTTCCCGAAGGATCAGAAAGTGTGTGTAGGTCATTGCTTTCAATGTTACACAAAAGTCACTAGTGAATTACGAGCTTCTTCCCCCTCTCAGTTGCTCATTTCCTTCAGGAAGCCCCTTTGCTGCAATCTCATCAGCCACTTTAGCTCACTGGGTGCGTTGGGTTATGAAGGAGGCGGGTATAGATATGGCCATCGTTGATGCTCATTCGGCCAGGGGGTGCCATGAATTCCAAGTTAGCATTTTTGGGTAGTTAGTTGAATGATATCCTACGTGCAGCTGATTGGTCCAAGTACTCTATGTTCAAAGCCTTTTATCTTAGGAGGGTTCAGCATGTTGCTAATGTGGTGTTACAAGAGCTTTGAGCGTGCATAATAGGAAGCCTCCGGTCTAGACATAGAATGACTAACCCCACGCACTAGCGTGAGTGGGGGTTCAGATTCTATTAAGAGACACGGAGGCGATTATTATACTTCCCACACTGCCAGGTATTGACGCTTGTTCTCTCTTCCTCCAGTAGTCGTTTGAGGACAAGGTCAGTGAGGCTCATTCGCAAATGCGGCCGGAGGATCACCGATTTTGATCGAGTTCCATTTCAAGATGGTTGGTGCTTCTAGCCTGGAGTGGGGTTTCCTGTTCTGCTTTACTTTCGCAGCTGCAGAATATGATGAGGGACTAGCTGCATGGACATTAATAGAAAGGGAAAGACCCTGATTGGCAGTTATGGCCAGGACTGCCATCTTGGATTGGGGTCTTTTGTGTTCTTTTCTTAAGTTGATATGTGTTTTAAAATGTTTTTCTCGTGTTTGGAGACATGTTTTAAACGTTTTGATGCTGGTTGTCAGTAAAGGAGTTTACTGCTTAACACTCGCCTCTGTCTCTCTTAGAAGAATCTAAACCCCTATTCCGGCTAGTGCGGGGGCAGGGGGATAGCCATTGATGCCACCAACTCTTTTACTGTATCCATTGTTCAAACGACGTATAACCTAAGGGTCTGGGCGTTACATAAATGCTGTAAATAAATAAAACAAATAAATATCCCACCCTGCCACGCTAGGTTCCTTTTGGTGGCAGTGGTCGTCTCAGGCTGGCATAGTCACAGAGCTGCAGGACAATTCTATCCCTGCAGACATGGGTTGCTATATTTCCATTCTTTTGTAGGAAATGTCGCCCTCCTTGTTTGAAGCATTGCTGCGGCTTTCATGCGTTTTTGTGGAGATGTAGGTGGATGATGCAGTGAATCCAATCTCCTTTAAACTCGTGAATAGTTTCTCATTGGTAAGTGAAGGGTCATGACCCTGCTCCTTCAGGGTTAGTTGCGAACCTGTTTTCTGTTTTAAAAACCTGCTATTGTTTTAAAGGTTTATTTCTTTGCAAGCGGCCTGTAGTGAAGAAGATTCTAATCCTCGCAATTACCGTGTTTTTAACACAATATAAACCTCCACTAACGAAAGGGATGGAGATTCGACATTATAATGATGATATATAACATTTGAAATCCAACGTGGAATTCTGTATATTCACATTATGTGTACATGATCAAAAAAGCATATTAAATCATTGAGACCACGAACAATTCATACTAAGGGGGTGGCTTGGCATGTTTCATTTTTAATGGGCCATACATTTTAATAGCACCCCAGCCACTTAAGTTGCAGATGTAGTTATGCTCCTTTGAAAGTTGACTTGTATTCCCTCCTCTCCGTGCACAATGGGCACTGGAAGGCTGTTTTTTCAAAGATGAGCATCTACATGGCTTCTGCATGCCACATCCTGGAAGTCTGCACTGTTTTTTTTCTGTGTCCACGCACTACGCTCGTTAAGGCATCCCGGACAGATGATGTTACGCAAATGCAGCAAAAGTGGATTTTGAAGAAAACATGAAACGTTCCAAGCCAGCTTCCCCAACTCTTGCCTCTGATTGCATCACACCGAGCTCAGCCTCTTTTTCAGAAGCAGCAGAACGCCACTGCTAACCTTTAAGCTGCAGGCAAGTTCAGACATGTCCAGCGAGGCAGCAAGCACAGCATCTTGCCTTGTCCAAACCGGGACCACCTCCACCCCCTCGGTGGAAAGTTTTCCGTCACGAGTTAACTCTTCTTCGGAAAAGGCGCGTTCAGAATTAATCCCCCTAGATGGAAATCGTTGATGCGACCGCCCACGCAGGAGTTCATTAATGACGTGCACCCTCTGTACTTGATTTATACATGAATATTTCACAAGATAATCACAGCAGCAAGAAAATGAGCGCGTGAAGTTGACAGATTTCCTGGGAGAATTGGAAGAAACACTACGGTGTCTCCAGCTCTCGAATCTGCCAGTCCGCAATTATCTACCCACCCAGTTATTTATAACATCTTCGTAGTAAGTGTCTTAATTCAGAGAACTAGTGCAGAGTCCAACACAAAGGGGGTTATTTACGATAATGTATCTCGTCTTCTAAACCCAAAGGACTACATTACGCGCAAAAAACAAGTATAAAGCGTGTAGCCCTTAAGAGAGGATTATGATTATATTATTATTCTACACCAGCTGAGCCCCCAAGAAGAGTTTCTCTTCCTGCCAACAGGCGAAAAGCATGCATGCCATCGGTACCAACACATAGAAGCGTGCAGCAACGCAGGGTCAGGAGAGTGGGGGTGGGGGGTATCAGGGTTGCAAGTGAGTTATTAGTGTAAAATGAAGTAGTGATGCTTAGCCCTTTATGGAGTAGAGAAAGGTCTATTCTGATGGCGAGTAAGACAGAGAACCTTCAAAAAGAGACAAGTCTTCAAGTTTCCATGAATAAAGAGCTAGTTTCCTGACTTCTAAGATGGAGGGTGCATGGTCAAATGTGAAGGAATAGACATCCACACGAAGGGGGCGATCGCTGGGGATCTTCTGCCCCCCCCCTCCCCCCCCGCGCGCCCCTCGCTGCCATGGTTCAGGGGCGTGGGACTTTCAGAGCTGAGGGGTGTGGGAAGGATGAGCAGCACTGTTGAAGCATTTGAAAGTGAGGCTAGCTTGAAGGCTATGCAGTGCAATGGAATACTTTAGGAAAAAGGGCAATGGGTGAATGTTTTTAGATTAACACACGGCTACCAACAAAAAGCACACCTAAGCTCAGTGTTAATCGTGTTTACTGAACTGAAGCTGCCAACAGCACATCAACTGGTCTCTTGCACTCCTCCCGCTCGGTCCTGCTAACTCACCCCACCCCCTTTCCTTTTCAGATCTGACCAGAGTGCCTGGGGACCACTCCAGTGGTGATTATGCGTGGTACTAATGTCGTTTAACATTAACATTCTGACGATGAGGCGGTTTGAGCGTTGTTATGCTGGAAATGCATTGGAGGGACAGGGACTCCATGTCCTTGTCCTGTAGTCCTTTTATCCTGTGTGTTCTGTGTTATTTTCTGCACAGGAGTCCATCCTGGCAGTGCAGTTCTTCTTCTTTTTGGTTTGGTGAACTGGCCCTTGGAATACCCTTATGACACTCATGGGTGGGGGTACAACCCTGTACCCCTAGTGTATGTTTTGGGGCACCTGTGTGTTGCCCACTGTCAAGACTTGATGGTCGTGAGGAACAAGAATACCTCCATCCCGAAGCCACCAACAGCAAGAAAATAGTCACTTGCTGTGAGGATTAGGGCCACAGGTGGAGAAAGAGGATACCCGCGTGGTCCAGATGACTGCTGTAAAGGAAAAGGAGCAGGTAAAGCCAGGAGCACACAAGGCAGAACTATACAGTATTACCCAAAGGAGAATGACACCTACCAAGAACCACTGGATGGAAAGCCTAAACGATGGGGTAATGCCTGGTCCCTCAGTGGGCTGAGATCCGGGAGGCCAGGACAGGAAAGACGGAATGCCACACTGGAAACCACCTGAGTAGGATGCACCTGGAGGATGGAAGCTGGAGCATCAAGTTATCAACAGTGAGTCTGGGTATGACTTTGCCAAAGGAGTAGACTAAAGATGATCCAAGGGACGGTCCGTGGTCTGTAATTCCGAGATTCCAATAGAGACCAAACAAAGTACCAAGAAAGGGAAAAGCCGAGGAATCCGTAATACGTAGTCCGTGGTAAAAAAAAACAGTAGCTCCAGTTAACAAGAACGAAGAGGAGGCTCCAAAATGGCATAAACAAACAGTTGGGAAGCGTCGTGTAGCATTCTGTAGCTCCTTAAATACCCAGAGACATGTCACGTGATTGTGTTACGCGTCACGTGACCACTGCGTTTGTCGGTAAAGGCTTGAGCGTTGCTGGATCCAATGAAAATGCGGTGGTTCAAAGAGGCGTGGCCGTTACCGCGGCCATCTGCGATGCCGTGCCATGATAGGCTAATGGATCTGTCTTTTGTTGGGGAGTAGGAGTGGCGGAAACCGTAACAAGTGGTTCGGTGAAGGTCTGGGTATTGTGCAGGTTTGATGCCCTAGTAGTTGTTTGCTAGAGGTGGTCCGATTGTGCATTGAGGACATACGGCAGGGGAGTCGTCACTTGAGATAAAGGCGATGACCCCTTACCTGACGTTTTCTCCGATGGCCTCCCCAACTCCTCCCACCAGCGGAAGATCTGATCTCATGGGGGGAAATGGAGAGTGTTTTAACGTGAGAGCTAGTACCCGGTCTGGGACATGGTTGGGAAGGAGCACCAGGTTGGGTAAATGAACGTGCTGTAGGCATGACACCCACAGAGGAGGGTATGTGCTGGTGGCAGCTCCATGCTGAATTTGGCAGGTGCTCTGAGAATCCTCCATTTTGGGATACCCAGGCCCTGCCATTGGAATCAGTGGATTCCTGATAGGAGACAAGATGGCCCCCATGGGCTCTTGCTTTCTATTGCCCGTTACCTTGTTTTCCCAAAGTCATGGGAGGCCCTGACTCAGTCCTTTCTCTTGAATGGCTGTTGGGTGGAAGTTCCATATATGGTATTAGTGGGGAAGTCCAGGCCAAACTGGCTGAAGCCTTCCCAGTGACTGTATGTTGAGGGTACACCCTTGGGGTGGGACCTGGGTGAATGGAGCGTGTGACCAATATGCATTTCGTGTTCTGGGTGTCTGGTTTCTGGTATGTGACACAAAGACTGAGACAGACCTGCCCAAAACTGGTATGAATGCAGTCTGGAGTGCTGAATGGATGGGTACTTGTCCCAATCCACATTCCTTGTTGTGAGTGTCTGGGTGGAGAATAATGGCCTGAATGCACTGTGAGCCTGATTGGCTGCATGCCTGCCTGAAGGCCCTTCTGAATGATTGGTTGCCTGAGTGTGACCCAGCAGAGTGAATGAGAGACCACACAGTATATCTGGGGACCTCTCACTGATGGAAATTGTTCAGAAGCTGAAGTCCAAACTTGATGCTTACCTTGAAGCCCAGCTGGAAGAAGATGGCTTTGCTGCTGCTTTCCGTCGATGCAATCAGAAAGCTGTTGTGCCGTCGAGAACTGATCCAAGAGAGGACCTGGCTAGGAGACCTCTTCCCGAGCTATGATGGAACATTGTGCACCAGCTAACCTTCACCAAGGCTCCCTGGAAGTAAGTCATTGAAAGGCTGCCAACCAGAGACAGAGACAGCCGAGGAATCTGAAGCAAAGCGGCCGCACATTGACATCCACCGCCGTCAACGGCCATCATCGCCTACCGGAGCCGCAATGCTCCATTGCCTAAGACATTTGAATCAAGGACTCTCTTGCTCATCACCGTCACCCACTTTGCCCCGCCGGAGAAAGTCAAGGTCACAGACGAACTGAGGAGAATCCGCCGCCGGGCTTCCTGCCACCCGAAGTCCTCAAAGACACTGACGAAGATCCGAAAGCCAGCCATGGTCGAGTCATGATCACCCACACTGACGACCCGATGCACTTGCTGGGCCTACGTTCTTCATTGACTCTTTGCGGCAACAAACTATCACCGCTGAGGGGCACCGCACGCCTCATCTTTGCAGGACGTCCACGACTGATCGTCGACAAGCACTGCAAGGATGGAAGCTGCTGCCTCGACAACATTGTTCATCCTTTTCGTCAAGGAATCTCGACCATCCATGGCTCCTGTCTTAAAGGGAGTTCACTCAAGCAAGATCTGTCTACAACCAGTCGTCGAACTCTGCTAAACCAGGTATTTTTGGGTAGTAGAACATTTGTAGAAGGAAATAAGACTCTGCTAAGCAATACATGGACTGGGCTTGTCAATATATCTTATTTACAGGTTGCCCAGGTGGGGTGATCCTCACACAGAACTGTGCCTGGTGGTAGGGGCCCAGTTTTCTGCCATTTGTTTAACCAACCTGTTTTCCTCCCAAGTCTATGGTTGATACCTTTTGCTATTGATTTGTATGCCATTTGAAACTGTCAACAGTTGATGCATTTTAATGGAATCAAAGAGTAATTGTGGTACGACATAGAAATTGTACATTTATCATTATAGCATTACCTGAGCACAAAGAGTGTTATTGTGTGTGTATATAACTTGAACTTTATTTATATAAAGAACTGTGTTATCACTAACATAGTGTATGGGTGTTTCTTTGTGGGGGCTTGGGGACTACACTGTACTTAAGAACCAGCCCACATCACCTCCTGAGAGTTTAAGGCTTGATTGCTCGTCCAACGTTACCAAATAGAGAATCTTGGCTGGGGTGCTCTGTGCTTCTACTCTGCCATAGAGAGAGCAGGAGGACAGATACACACCTCCAGTCTTTACAAGTGTTTTAAACCATTTATTATTTACTTGATTTGGGATGCGTAAGGTTGGCGCAGAGAGTCACAACATGATTTGATGATGAGCCTCTTTGAATATTCAAATTAGAAACAGAATTTTTTTTTTTAAAGTTTGCTTCTTTTTCATTCTCAGCGACACCATTTTTATTGGGTACTATACACCATGTCATAGGTATTCAAAGATGTGGTCCTCTTGGGAACATGGCTTTGGGGTCAGAGTGGCCCACAATAATTGTGCCAGATATGTACTATGTCACAAATGGCAAACTTTTTCGGAATTGCATTAATCCCCCATTCCATTAAAGGGATGTTTCTCCAGTGCAGAGTTGTTTTGCATTCTGAGACTTGTAATCCTGGATTTAAAATGAGAAATGCAAATATCTACTTTATTATTATCACAACAGACAATTCTAGCACACTACAAAATGCACCCCGCCCTGTAAGAGAATGCTGAGGAAAGAGAGTTTCAAGAAGGACAAGGGATGCACTCTGGATACTGACAGGAGGGCAGTCAGTAAAGTAATTAATCACAATAGTTTAAGGATACTTGGTCTCAGCACAAAGGGAGCAATGGGTCATACAATATCACTAGTGGCCTTCGGAGAAGGACCAGGGGAACAGAACCACAATGTACCTTGTGCTTGTAGAAGTTCTTGGGGTTCAACAGTGTATAGTTGGTTTCAGGACACTTTGCAGCATCTGCAACAGAGTTCAAGATGGGCAAGAGCTGTGGGTATCAGGCAGCAGGCAGTTCAGCAAGAGAGACTGGACAGATAGCTGCAGGCTGGCCTGCATAGCGACTCATGGTCAGGAATCGTCTCAATGCTGGTCGGCGGGTCGGAAGCACTGGTAGAGGCATCTTGGACGGCATTAGCGACTGCGGCACAACAAAATTCAGCAGGCAATCGGTTGCAGCTTGAGGGGCGCGACTGGCTCGAAAATGTCCTTTAAGGTGGATGCTGGTTGATGATTGTCGATGCATTCCTCCTAGCTTCTTCACTGGGCTTGTGTCGTCTTTTAAGGTGGAGAGGTGGGAGAGTGTTTCAGACAACTGCCTTGTCCTTGGTTTGATTCAGAGATTCTCTGGCACTTCCCACCTAGAAAGCTTGCTGCAGAGCCTAGCAGGGCATGCTGTGTGCTGGCTGGGTACTGGTTCTGGAGCTTCTAGATGGTCCTCTGGATTCAGTATCTCCCTCTGTTCACTGGGAGATGTTTAGGAGAGGGATCTTGCTTCCCTCTTTGGAAATTCTGACCTTCCTTCACTGACGAAAGCTGTAAGGCAGACTGTACCTTCAGCTAGGGTCCAAATTAGTTATTTTTGTTACTGCTTGCAAAGTCTTCAGATGATCAGCTTTTTTTAAAGCTAAATGGGGCCCAGTGATTGGTGTAGGCTAAGCCTACCTTAATGAACCAATCCCCTCCAACAATCCCTTGTATGCATGAGGTCATAACCAGGGTGCTTTGCAACAGAAAAGGTTAAGGAGGGAAAACATGTAATACTAAGTCCCACCCATCTTCCTGTCTGTTGTGGATCAAAGGGTCTCTATGGTTAATTGAGCGTTCTGTGGTTCCTGATTAAAGCGGCAGGTCTCCCTTGAAACTGTGGCAAAACCAGACTTTTGGTCGCTGCCAAACCACATACTTGTACCTTCTGAATGGGGTCCCCCTGAGGGCATGACTACTGTAAGCACATAGTCCTAGACATGACAGGTCACTGCTTTTAATTCTGAGAGGCGAGAGATGGCTTCAGGTTCATACAGTACATGTCAAAGGTTGTTGGGGTTTTCCAGTCTTTTGTTATTCCTGCGAGCAGGCCTCCCATGGTCCTGCTTGAATTAACTCTGATTAGTATGCGAAGCTGCTTCCAGAAGCTAACAAAGGACAGGTCGGATCCACGGTGCCTTTGTTAGTTAATTAGGCTGGCCATGGCAGGAGGAAGGTTTTGCCTTTGCCCTTCTTAGATGCCTTGATGTACTCTTCAATGTCATTTTCCAACTAAATATGACAGGTTGTAGCCTGTGTCCAGCCAGAGTACCCAGGTCTATGTGTATGTCGTGCAGTGAGCATAGGGAAATGTGTGTGGATTAGCCCCACACATTTTCCAGAGGTTGATCTACCATCATGCAATTTGATTTAAAATTTCTAAAAAGCCCAGGCAAGCGCACTCCCACTGTGAGAATGGTCCAATTCCTCACAGTCACTCAAGAACAATATTGCTAAAGCGCTATCAAAATGAATAAAATAGAATTACATTCTATATGATGAGTCTGAAAGCCGGACACATTTAAATTTAGCAGAATCTCTGCGTTGTAAGACAACCATTTTGAGGAACCAGAACGTCAACTGTAAAATAGAGTGGATGACTGGATTAAGGAACTCCGAAAGCTTGTTTCAGTGGGACAAAAGATATTTAAAGCAAACGGAAAAAAAGACAGTTTTGCAAACGTTGGAAAAAGTATTTGGATTTCTAGGCATAACAGAACCCAGCATCTATTGTAATTTTACCGGTATCACTAGCATAATGTGCAACGCGGCTGTTGAAGAAGTTCATATTTGTTCACAAATGACACACACACACATCCAGTGAGTTGATAACCACCATTGGACCACCTAGGGTAGCCTTCCTTGATACAGGAGTCGATATAAGAAATGACCAGACATTCTCCTCTCCATATGAAAAGGGTGCAGGTAACAACTCCTTGCTGGCAGCTAATTCTATGCTTCCAAGACCTCTTGTTGAGTGAGGCATTGCCTTTTTCCCAATTATTGTGAAACAAAAGAATTATAGAAAAAACCATCAACATTTGTGGAAACACAAAATACATTGAGCGGAGTTGGTGAGGAGAGTTGAGTCTGCTGGAGTCGTGCTCGCAGTCTCTCTCCCCTGTCTACTACAGCGTGTGGGAGGGCTTAAAAACCCATACCCAGAGCGGAGCAGTGAGCGGAGTTGGTGAGGAGAGTTGAGTCTGCTGGAGTCGTGCTCGCAGTCTCTCTCCCCTGTCTACTACAGCGTGTGGGAGGGCTTAAAAACCCATACCCAGAGCGGAGCGGAGTTGGTAAGGAGAGTTGAGTCTGCTGGAGTCCGCGGGAGTCCGCGGGAGCAGAGGGAGAATGGACTCAACTCAGAAATCTGAGAAACCTCCACCGCACCAAGGGCGAAAAAACGCCAGAAATGAAAGACTGAAAGAGGCGGTAGCAGATTCTGACGCTGACCACAGCAGGTGTCGTCTAAGGAGCATTAAATCACCAGTCAAGAGGCTGAAAACAAAGATGTCCACCAGCGAAGAATGTGCCCATGAAGTGAATAAAGAGCCTCAAGCTCTTAGAATGCGTAGGAAGAGCACGAACAGCGAGCTCAGGGAAGAGGCATGTAAGTCGGCAGCCCCCCCAGGGCAAATACAAGCGGAAGCCACCCAAGTTGCACTAGAAATAAATGAGCCGCAAGTAGACCAAAGCGGTGGAAAAAAAAGGACTTACCAGGACCCGAGGTGAGCAGCGCCCCGCACACCACCGATAAGGCGAGTGGGTTTCCGGCAATGGCAGCCGAAGGGCAACCACTGACAGACCCTCAGCGGGTGCGCTGCAGTGCCGAGGACCAAGAGGAGACGAGGGCATCAGAGCAGTTGGAGAGCCGCGGTGGAGGAACTGCAGGCTTGCCTGGCCCAGGGCGGGCTGGGAGGAGTCCAACGCGGAGGGAGAGCGAGGAGGGGCATGGCTGCGAGAAATGCCGAGGGCAGACAGGCAGCCCCGAAAAGCAAATCGAAGCGGTGTCGACAGCAGAACTCACAAATAGCCTGATATTGGAGCAGGAAAGGGCAGCCGCGGAGAGGGACAAAGTATCCCAAGAAAGGGACGGAGGAAACGATCCCGAACATCTACTAAGGAAGAATTCTGAAACGGTCGCACAAGCAATTGTCCACATGGACCCAGTGTCCGCAAAATCTGCTGTGGGGCCAGGCAGAAATGAAAGCGCCATAGAAGAAGACAAAGGTCTTAAGGAGAAAAACCAGGAGACAATCAATAACCCCAACAGACACGATACTAAAGAGAGCGGAATAGATGAAAGTACGAGAGAATGTGAAATTGTAACATCAGATTCGGACTCGGAATCGGAGAGAAAGGCGCCAGCATTAAAACAGAAAAAAAGGAAAACTGCTAACAAAATAACAACACAAAGAAAAAACCAAGAAAAGATCAGTATAACGAAAACATCAAAGAATACCCAAGAAAAAGGTTGCATGCAACTAGGAAAAGTGAAAATGGTAGGAGAAAACAGAAAAACGAAACCACAAAAAAAAATGAAGGAACACAAAAAGGGCCGCTGCCAGCATCTTTGTCAGGCCCATTGAAAGCATTCTTTTTCAACCAACAGCAGCGCAAATTAGACTCGGAAAACGAACTGTCAGACGCTGAAATGTTAAAAGCGGTCGAGGGGAATTCCGCAGTGAACAGACAACGGACCTCCGAAATAAATGTGGTGCAAGAAGGCCCTTCTGCCGTAGGTCTGTCACAGCTCCTATTGGAAAAAAGAAATGCGCCTAAAGCAATCCGGCGCCAAATAGAGGAAAGAGAAGAAAGTCGGAGGATAAGCACTTTGAAAGAACATCAGGAAGTGGCCCCAGAAGGGGGTGAGAATACATTAAGAACTGATTATTAACATCTAAGACAGGAGCTGGCCCGAGAGAAGCACAGACAGAATCAGACGAAGCCGATAACCAACCTGCATCCGAAATCCTCGGATGAAGGCCCCGATCGGCAAAAACAGATGATGCAACCAAAAGATTCCCGGCAAAATGCCTCTCGTCAAGACTGGACAAAAGTCCATCTGAATTCAGGCCAGCTATTATGCACCCCAGAGAAAGTAAGAGACCTTTACGGATTGAACCATCAAAGAGAAGGCCTGAAAGAACAACCCAAACCCTCAGTGATAGAGGAAGAGCCACACAGAACTAGGTTGAGCGATAGCGTGTTCATGGAAGCAATGGCAACTCCGGGAAAAATAGCAAGCACGCCGAAATCGCCGAAAAACAGACGGTTAAGTGAAATAGCTACATCGACGCAAAAGGAGTCCCCAAGCAAAAAAACAGACTTATTAACAATTATGTCGGCTATAACGATTGCATTAGCCCCATATTGCAAATTGTACGAAGCAATTAAAGAAGGAATACAAGACAATACATCAATCTTGGCCCCTATGTCTACAAATATCATTCACATAGAAGGCTACATTACAGCTTTAGAAGAAAGGAACAATCTACATCAGAAAGGTTGGGAAAAAGAACTTGAGGACTTAAAAAAACAAATTGAGCACTTACAAAGGGGGAGGGACCATGAGGACTTGAGAACCATAAGGACCCAGTCAGAAAGACAGAATGGTGAAATCATCGATAGCTCTGAAAAAGAGCAAGAGATAAAGGAAGCGAACGAGGAAAGCCCTAAACCCCCACAGTTATACCCAATCAAATCAGGACTGCTTAATCAACCTCAGAGAAAAGTCCTGGTGGTATTAAAACTAACTAACAACGACAAGCTTCAGAAACTTATACCGGGAGAGAAGGTGAAGCAGCAGGAACCATCAAAGCTAAAAGAAAAAAAAGGAAAGAAAAACAAGGAAACTCTAGAAAACACTCCGAGATTGACAAAAAGAGATAAAACAAGGAGTTCTCCACGATCGGTAGAAGACTTCATGAGTGATACAAACCTGATGAATTTGTCCCAGCATTGGGAGACCGCCTCTAACAACTCAGGGATTGAGGTGAACATAGACCAACAAACGAAAAAACAGAAAGAATCAGAGAAAGAAATAGAGAATATAGAAAGCACAAAAGCCCAAACAACTAAAGGAAGCCAAGATGCAATTGAGAGCCAAAGGAGACCAGTAGCAGAGGAACAAAAAAAGAAAAGGGAAGACGAACTTAAGTCCCCAAGAGAGCAAAGAACAAGCCAGCAGATTCTACCACAGCGAAAAGAGGTCACTAAAAGCTCAGATGATTATCGAAGAACAGATACTCCCGAAGCAGAAAAGCAGGGACGCATATTCAAAGTTGAACAACTTGACCCAAAAAGAGGCTATATGATTCTGAACAGGAAGACAATCTTGAAATTAATGAGCAAAATGAATTTGCTGAAAAAGATAAAAACAGGAGACATTACGTTAGTGGAACCATATCACAGAGGAAAGATCGCAAAGGCGTACATCCATGTTAAAGAAGCAATTCTGCAACATACGGATGATAACGCAGTTAGAGAAATGGACCAAAACGGGTTTGGGCTGACAGAAATAAAGAGAGATACACCAAGAGAAAAGAAAGACCATCTGTACAATTATAAAGGAGAAAGACAATACCACTTTACATCACAAACAGAAGAGCGCTACCGAGCCAACAGAATCGGCAAAGACCTAGAGGATAAGGTTTACGACTCGGAGAGGGAGTACGTACAAATGGATGATAAAAAATACAACCAAAGACGGTATAGGGACGAAAAAAACAAATATAATACGCAACCAAGGAATGAATACCAGGATATGGTCCCAGACAATTACAACCCACGACCAAGAGCAGAAGTCCGACGCTTCAATAAGCAACACAGCCCAGAGAGAACCCAGCACCACAACAGAATCGATAGGGCATACAAACTACCCCCGGTGCAAAAAAGGGACACGTCAGCAGGCACAGGTCCATTGGCATGGCTAAAAGCAGCATTAAATCTCAAAACAGAGAACTAGCAATCAAAGTTGTCAGCGGCATCTACGTTGACCGAACAAAGCAACGTAGAGCAAGATGAAAGTAAGAAGTGTTTCGTCCTGGGGTCATGGAACACAAGGGGGTATGCTCATTTAACCAGACCTGGTGACGTTGACTTAGGGTCACTAGACATTATATGTTTACAAGAGACCTGGTTACAAGAAAAACCCTGCCTGGACGGCTTTGTAGTAGAAATATCACCGGCAAGCAAGGGCATGTTAGGTCGCCCATCCTCAGGCTTGTTGTGACAGCAACAAAAATGGGAGTGGGCTTGGCAACACCGACAAAGCTACACAAATCTTACGAGATGTTAGTCACGCTGACCGCATGGACCGACCAATCAGAATTGAAGAAGATGGTGTATAGTAACCAAATCATCATAATAAATACATACTGAAATCCGCAGAAAATGACAACCAAAACTTACTGTGCAAAAATGGCGGAAGTAATAGACTCGCTCGCCACAGAGTATGAGAACGCAGACATCATTGTGTGCGGAGATTTAAATGCGGATTGTAGTGAGGGGAACAAAGAAACGAAGTTGGAAAAGTCTCAAGGTGTGACCCGTGAGAGAGGTATCGCATGGGGGGCTTTGACCAAACCAAGAAACCTTCACAATATTGCAGCACTATTCCCGAAGCAAAAGAACATTCCAACTTGGGAGAACTTGAACTGCAAAGCAACCTTGGATTATATTTTGGTGTCAACTGAATTCTTACCCATGATTCAGGAGTACAAAGTCCAGAGAACCATGCACAGCGACCATAATCTCCTGACATGCAAATGGCGAGGAATACTAATACAGAACCACACATACAAGCATAACCTTGAAGTAAACAATCAACAATCGAGAGTCTGCCTGTCGGAAGAAGATGTTAAAAGGATAACAGCAAAATACATACTTCCAGACGCAGCAAAGTTACAAGCGCCTGTAAACCGACCAAATTACTTACCGTTATTAGTGCCATACAGAAAACCAGCTGGGAGTCAGCCGAGGAAAAATCAAAGTTCAACTCATGCCTATGATAAACTGGTGGTTGAAAAAAGAAAAGTGGTGAGGAGATTAAGAAAAATCGCAAAAAGAAGAGATCATCAGGAAGCCTGGGAAAAATGGCATATAGAGGCTAAGAGGTATAAACAGTGGATAAAGCATCATAGACTACGGTTGTACCAACAAGATGCCGAAAGCATGTTGCAAAGCCTCAGCTCAAAGAAATCAAGCGACTTTTGGACAATAATCAAAGCAGCAAACCCGTCCAAACCACCAGAATTGGTAAACGCGGTTTCTGAGACAAGTTGGAAAACATACCTAACGGCCCAATTTGAGCTCCCCAAAACACAAGGAATCAAAGAAAAAGTTGACCCGACAGCCTCTTGGGTGGACGTGGCTAAGGTCGCCGAGATTGAAAGGACCATCAAAAATTAGAAATCATCGAGGGCCCCCGGCCCTGATGGCCTGACGAATGTGGATCTGAAGCAGTCACCGAATGCTTGGGCAGTGATTATAAGCAAAATCTTCACACACTGCACCCAAACAAAAATGGTCCCAGAAACATGGCTAAAGGCCATAATTGTGCCGGTTTATAAAAAAGGTGGAAGAGACGATCCGGAAAGTTATAGGTCCATAGCCTTGTTAGATATTGTGGGCAAAGTCTACGCAACGCAGCTTTTGGTCCACTTTAGAATTTGGGCAAAAAGTGCATCCCGCTTTGACACCTTCCAGACAGGATTTCAGAAAAATGGAAGCACGACAATAAATATTCTGATGCTACACATTCTGAAAGCGAAAGTAAAAGAAGGAGCTCCTAGAGTCTACCTGGCCTTTGTAGACTTATCGAAAGCATTTGATAAAATCGACCGAGAAAAACTATGGTCAAAATTGAGCAATTGGAAATGCCCAATGTCCATCATGGGCCCGATAAAAGCGTTACACGACAACACAAAGATAAGAGTGAAACTGAGCAAACAAGGCATCTTGTCGGAAGAGATTGCAGTCCAGCGAGGTGTTAAACAGGGCTGTCCATTAGCCCCAGCCCTGTTCATCGCTTTTCTGTGGGACTATCAGAACGAGGAGGAAAAAATAAGAGCTTTCCCACCAAAAATTGGCAACAGTACCATCCCGCGACTGCTATATGCAGACGATGCCATTATTATTGACCAAACCCCTTTTGGGCTGCAACGAAAACTGAATAACCTGGCAAGTTACATGACAACAAATAATTTGGAAATCAACGCAACAAAAACTAAGCTGGTTTTTGAAAAAAACTTAAAGAAAAGGTGGAAGCAGCAGAATTGGCACTTGGAGGATTCAAAGCTGGAAGTAGTCGACAAGTTTAAATCTCTAGGGGTGACCATGGATGGATGATCTGTTGACAAAGCAATGCAAGACCAGCTATGGGACAAAGTTAAAATTCTCACAGCTCAAACAAGACCGGTCGACAAAAAATTTGGGAAATTTTCCATTGTCCCAGCGATAAAGTTTTACAAGGCAAAGGTAGTTCCATCTATAATTTATGGTATGGAAGCCTCCTTCAGCATACCGAACTCAATATGGCAAAAACTGGAAGGCCACGTGTGGAAGTCAGTACTAGGTCTACCCAAATCGACCTCCATGCCGGCAATTAGAAGGGAACTAGGCCTGGTCTCACTGGCATCTTCAGTTGAACAGAGCAAGATGAGACTGTACAGAAAAATCACAATGGCTGAATCGTTACCAATATACGCTGTGATCGCAGAAGAACTCAAAAACGGTACCTGTAAGGCACTCAACAACTGGGCGACAACAATCCAAGAAACTCTGAGTGAAATATCATGCTCAGAAGAAGATCTAAAAACAAATCCAGATCGAGTAAAAACAAAAATCGAACTCATGGATTGGATTCGGACTATGGATACCATGAGGGCGAATAAGCTACTCACCCACCTCCCTCCGACTTTCAATAAACTGAAAGTGCCACTGAATTACTGCACAAAATTCCCAAATAAAAAGATGCAAGGAACATTTATGAAAGCTAGATTAAACCTCCTGATGACCCACCAAATCTTAGCAATTCGAACACCGAAGATGGACAACAGTTGTTTATGTAAAGACAAAGAGGAAGTGGAAACACTGAAACACCTAGTCCTAAGATGCCCGAAAACAAAGATAAACAGAGATAAATACCCACAATCCTGTTTGCAAGTGGCGATTACGCTAGACGAAGAGGCGGTGTGGAATAGGTTAATCTCAGGAGAGACAACAAGATGGACCATCGCAGCGGTGAAATTGATAGATCTAGCTTTTCAAATCATTCCCAACGCACCAACTTACATATCAACATCAGAGGAGGCGGGGACATTGACATCTCTAACCCCTCCTTCTATCTCTGCAAACAGTTAAGAGGCATCATAATCCTGAGACAGATGGTTCAGATGAATTTAACTGGAGACTTTTATCTCGGCAAACACAGTATGAGAGCGCATAGGTGCATCTGAAGAAGAAAGGTTCTTGTAAAAATCGTTAAAAGCTTTTCGATTAAAATCAAGTAAAAAAAAAAAAATACATTGATTTACTCACAGGGGCTTCTTACAACACACTTTAAACAATGCCATTCAGAGCGTTTAAAGGACCAATGACATGTCTGCCCGACAATCACATGATCTTGAAAAGAATGCAAGTAAAAATTGTATTATTAACAGCGTCCTTATGTATAGTCCGCCAATATAACGGATTCAGAACATCATAAAAAAGAATGGTGCATGTTTAAATCTGTTGAAGTATTTACAATTTGCCAGAAACAACCTGAGACTTGTAAAGGAAAGGTAATCCAGTATTTGCAATCATTTGATACACGCAGATATATTGTTAGCAAAATGCACACACACTTTGATTCAGACACAGAAACAAGGTACATAACCTCGTTTGAGTTCTGCTTGATGAAATAACATCCCAAAAGTTTATTTGTTTAACACATACAAGCACGGTAAAAAAAATATTGTTACTACAATATGAAATATGCCTCAGTGAATTTGTGTTCTAAAAAGGTATAGTCCCTCGTGGTAAGTATTATGTTGGGCAAATATCATGCGGGCTGAATCTTAGAACATAATTGCAACATAAGGAATGGGATTTTGAGGCTACCAAGGCATTTCAGTTTTTTTCCCCAATTTCCATTGGGTCTAGGACCAGCATGAACATGGAATGATATTGTTTTTTTTTCCAGTGTTATTTTCAGTTTTTGTGACTACCCCTTGCAATTGTTGTCAGGCCATTACACCACTGAGCTTGGCTGAATAAACCACAAGTGTACAATCAGCGAATTGAATGATTGAGTCTTTGATTGTTAGCACATGACAAAGCAGGGCTTCTCCTGAAAAACTTAGCGCATTGTGAACAAGCTAACATATATTTTCGAGCTGTGGACAATAATACAATCTTGCACGGAATTAGGAAGTTGTTTTGGTAAACATAATCAGAAGAGTATTGAATGGTTTCTCTCAGTATTTTGTGCAGATTTGGGAGATAGACACGTTTGTAAAAACAATTACCCACTAGTCTCTGTACTACAGTCCCTCCTGTCTAACCTGCTTTCACTTGAGTTACTCTGTCCTGCTAAATTAGGCTATTCTGTGCAATGTTAGACGCCATCACTCATTCGGTTCACAACATGCCAGAGAGTGAACTCATTGTGGCCAGATTTCTGCCCCTAGAAAGGGGTACATGAGATGCATCCATCCATTTGGGGTGAGGGGAGAGGCCACTGCAAATATTGGCAGAGCCACCCCGCCCCCCAAGCCTGGGCAGTAGGTTTTGCCACCCCCTGGGGCAGATGGTCACACATATGTGCCCATCTGCCCCTAGGAAACGGCAAAACAAAAATATAACAAAGAATAACTTGTTTTGGGTGGGTGTGGGGGGCCACTGAACCACCATGGATGTTTTTAGTGGAAAGGGCAGTGGCCCTCTCCCCAATACCCCAAATGGATGGGGGGCATCTCATGTAGCTCTCCCTGGGGGCAGATTACTAGCACAATCTACCCTAGGAAAGAGGCAAAACAAAAACAAAAATAAAACATTGATAACTTGTTTTGGGTGGGTGTGGGGGTCACTAAACCACCATGGATGTTTTGAATGGAAAGGGGGGTGCCCATGGGTGTCTTCTTTTCGGAAATGCATGGGGTTCTCTGTTTTCCTTGGTGGCTTTGACACCCTAAGCCCAACTCTGTAGGTTGTCCACATGAGCAAAATCTGCTTTGCCGAAAGGCTTGGAGTTATCAGTGGGTTAGCCTTTTCCCTTTGTGCCCAGGTGGGTGCACCCACACATGTGAGGTACCATTTTTGTCGGGACACCTGTGAGAACGCGGGAAGGTAGGACATCTGTTGTTGGCAGCGTGTTTCAGTGGGTGGGCAGAGGGAAATGTGTCTGAAATTTGGTGGAAAAAAACAATTTTCAGACATTGGTCCAGAGATGACTTTCCCCCACAAACTCTGCCATTTATCACCACACCAGTGGGAAAGTGCATCCACAGAAAAGGAGAATTAAGTGTGAGTATTTGTAAGTGTGGTACTGTATGTATTGTGTACCATGTGGGTGTGCACATACATGCCATCCGTCCCTATTTAAGAGGGCAGTTCATCGTTTCACTGAAATGTTGCTATTTTCATAGATGATCACTTTGTCCTAAAATGTTACTCCTCAATCCAAGTGAAAGTCAATGGGTGCATTCAGTTGACCCACTTTTCTTTTCGGTACCTCCCCAAAGGTTTTCCTTTTTCTGAATACTAACATTCCTTCGTGTTACTTTGTTGCTGTAGTGTGTCATATCAATGGCTCCTTGATTAAGGAAGGTGACAAGCAAACTGTGACCCAGCTCAAATCTCTGCTGTTTCTTCTATATGGGATTAATTTGCAAAATAAGTCATCGATTGTGATCGGCTAGTTTAGGGGTTAGAAATGGCAGACTGAAATGTAAGTCATGCTTCACAATTGCCCTGTAATTTGAGATGGGGCATTTGTGCAATGTGGACATCAATGGGGTAATTCATAGATCCTCGCGCAGAAGCAGCACATGCGGCTGGCGCAGAGAGGGAGCGTGCACCAGCATGTGCCAGCCACGTGCACTAAATCCCATTTCCATGCACCGCGTATTCATGGATTTCAACATCCATATCCAGCAGTTACGCCCCCAACCCCCGCCCCTTGCGCCAAAAACAGCTGCACAAATCCCCTATATGGCCAGTGGACCAGCATACAGCCTCCCAACAACGAAATCATGCTAAAAACGCTCACTCAACCCTCACGCGCCAGCCCAATCGCATTTAAAACTCCTTGCGCACTGCCGGAATACGTGTAACCCACTCGCACCAGCCCAATCGCGTGTAAAACTCCAGGCGCACCCCCAGGAATACACATACCCCGCTTGCGCCAGCCCAATCGCATGTAAAACTCCATGCGCACCCCTGGAATACGCATACTCCGCTAGCGCCAGCCCTATCGCATGTAAAACTCCAGGCGCACCCCCAGAATATGCATACCCTGCTCACGCCAACCCAATCGTGTGTAAAATTCCTTGCGCACCGCCAGAATACGCGTACCCCGCTCGCGCCAGCCAAATCGCATGAAAAAGGCAGAGCGTGCTCGGATCACCCTAGAACGTATCTCGCAAGCAGTGCATGCCACAACGGACCCGCTCAACACACGTGCACATGCCAGCAGGCAGCCCACACCACAACTGACCCCCCCATCACCAGTGCACATGTCAGCAGGCAGCCCACACCACAACCGACCCCCCAACACCCATGCACATGCCAGTAGGCAGCCCACACCACTACGGACCCCCATCACCTGTGCACATGCTAGCAGCCAGCCCACACCACAACGGACCCCCCATCACCCATTCACATGGCAGCAGACAGCCCACACCACAACTGACCCCCTATCACCCGTGCACATGCCAGCAGGCAGCCCACACCACAATGGACCCCCCATCACCCGTGCACATGCCAGCAGGCAGGCGCCGACTCATGTCCCCCCACCCCCACCAATGACGGCAACCTGCCAGCAGGCCCTGCCTCATGTCCCCCAACCCCCACCAGTGACGGCAACCTGCCAGCAGGTCCCTACTCATGTACCCCCACCCCGTTGATGGAAACACAGACCCCAGTATCGGATGCACACCCAAATTCAACTCCATTGTACCCCCTCTTAGGGAGAATTCTCATAAATGGCTGATTTCCCTAAAGAGCCCCCCAGCAGCTTTCCTGGATTTCTAGGATTTATTTTTTTCACCTGGTAAGAGTGTAAGCCTTTTTCCCACTCTTACATGTGTTTTTCTGTGTATATTTTCACTGTTTGTGTGATCTTGGGCACTAAAGCCTCACCTAGTCCATGTGCACCACTTTTTATGTGTGTTACACAGCACCTTCAGTGCAGTGACACAGGGTTGTCTTTGAGACTGCCCAATGACTCCATTTTTCTGGGGCTGACTACTGCCCCCCAGAAACAGGTAAGGTTGCCATTAACTTTATATTGTCACTTTTAACTGCAGACCCAGTACACCCCATCTTACATGGAGTACTGGAAAGGGTTAATTCTTATCCCTTTTTGTCTGTGCCTCTTGGAGCCTTGTTTCGCTCCCTTAACACTAAGACTTGGCTGGTGGCAGTGGTATCTACCCTAACTTTCCTACTGCGATTATATTATATAAACGTGGTATTTTTCCAGGCTATCATAGTAGCCTCGAACATAAACCCACTTGACCAAATACATTTTATTTTGGTTCCAGCTGGGTTTATTCGCCATTTCTTTTTGTTAAAGTCTTTCTCGTGTTTTACTCTGTGTGCCAAACCGGGGATGATTCCTTTGTTCGCTGTCTTTTTGCGGGCTTCTGCACAGAAAAGACAGCGTCTCTGGATAAAAAGCAGGTCTCTGGGACTGGAAGAGCAGAGTTGCCACTGGAATGAAAGAACCAATGAGGAACTGGAGAAGAGGACCCCTACAACCACTGAACCGCCCGGTGAAGCCCTGCTGCAAGTTCGAATCTCCAAATCCGATGACAGAGAAGATCCTCCAGGAAACTTCTTCCCTTGAGCTGGTGGGACCAACCAGTTTGCCCAAACTCCAAGCAAAGACCCCTCCTCTGGTCAAATTCGCTGTACAGAGCTACAGTGGGCCGGATAGCCAGGAAGGTCGGACCCTGCTTGGGTTTTAAGGAGCCCACCTTTTATTTGTTGTTTTGCTCTGCTGATGGTTTCTTCCCTACAGTCTTCCTACTTCTGATCAGTCCAACAGTCGCTTCAGGAACTGTGAGCCTGCAGGAACCATCAGGAACGTCCACCTCAGCTACAGCTCCCTCTCCGCTTTAAGGTTCTGTGCAAATCCGGTTGTCCGTTTCGGTCAGCCGCTGTGAAAGTGTTTGAAATCTTTCTCCAATCCGAGGGCTTGTCCTTCTCTTCTCTTTGAACTAACTTTTCTACCAACCAACCTCGTCCGGAATCTGTGCCACAAACTTTACCGCGAACTACATTGAACCTATTATCTTGAGCAAAATACTTTTGAACCATTGACTTGGCCCTAAACCGTTTCTATCTGATTTTAACCTTGTAGCCCCTCTTGTTGAATTGCTCTGATTACTTACCTGTGGGTGTTGCCTAATTTCTAATAACTTTGTCTTTCCCTCCCTTTTAAATTGCTGGAGTGCCATTTTGCTCCCACTTCATTTTTTGAGCTTAACTTGTCTGGAATTTAAGGCAAGTGGTGTGGTGTATTTATGATTGTGATTTTTATCTTGCTAAGAATAGTGAAATGTTATACAACTGTTGAATAAATACATATATATTCTTTTACTTACAAACCTTGAGTCAGTGTTTGCCTGAATCATAGTAATTGCTGTCCTTTGTGTAGCTATTTGTACTGCTCACTTACTCTTGAGATAAGTATGGCTGCTCCGCTACTTCTACCACTATAACTGTGTAGTACAGGTTTGTACCAAAGGTGAAATTGCGCTGTCACTTGTAGTCTTAATTGTGTGTAGTGTTCCAAAAGGGTACTGCATATAATTCTGCCTAACACCCCCCACAATGGAAATCCACGACCATCCATTGTCGCCACTCCCCAGCACATGCCCCACCCCATTGTCAATCCCAGAAGCACACGTGCAAGTACCCCTAGACATGTGCAACATAGGCACACAGCAGTGACACATGACTGATCCAATGACAGATGACACATGCACCAAGCAAATGAGAGCAGACCACACCAACACTGGTCATTAAGTAAATGTATTAAAATAAATAAACACCACGAAATGGAAATTAATCATGGCTAAGAAACAAAAAAGTGCATGAAAATGTGAATGAAAAGCAATGTTGATTTTGCAAAATAATCCATGGAAAAAGATCCAAAATAAAAACATGGTCCATCGTCCTTCAGCACCTCCGCATGTCCACAATGAAAGAAAAAATAAAACCATTACGTCATGCAAAAAGTAAGATTGAAATCCACAAAACATCCAGCTATGTACATGTTCAGTCTCCAAGGGTCCATGATCCCAAAAAAAATACAAACATCCAGTGAAAAGGTCCATAAAAATGTAAACTATTTACAGAAAGTGGAGAAATGTCCAAAAACTCCAAATAAAAAAAGAAAGAAAAGAAACTTACACATAAACAACTATTTACAAAGGCGGCGGCTAGTTCTACGGCTCACTTATTGATGTTCCTGTCTTTGGCCAGGGCATCATCGAACTCCATGTTGATGTCCCTGAGGCGGGCCTGGGCTCTGTCCTCGAGGGCTCGCAAGGACGTCGCCCTGGTCTCCACCAACTCCCCGTGAGTCTCCTCAAGGAACGCTGCCTGCCTCAATGCCCGGTGCATGGAGTTCGCCACCCTGACCATCTTCAGCCATCCCCTCTCCGCCCGCTGCCACTCTGCATCAATACGCTGGCCCAACTGCTGCCACATGGAGGACACACTCAGTCCTGGGTCCTCTTGCCCGTCGGCCAATGCCTGTCCCAGGGATGTTGTTGGCCCCGAGTGACGACGCCCCCGCGTCGAGCCTGCTGCTCCCACAATGACAACCGCCTGTGCCACCATGATGGCCTCCGGGATGATGGAATCCCCCGGTGCCGCCGTGCACGTACCCTGCTCGGAGGTGCCTGCTCGCCCTCCATTGGCAGGGGTCCAGTTGTTGGGGTGACCACCTCTGCTGGTCCTCCGACTCCCGACTGTGGCAGGGATGTGATCGCCACAGGGTGCCCAGGTGACACATGGGCGGGAAGACGGCATGGAGGATGACTGGCGTATAGGGTGTGCAGATGAGGAGGGGGTCGCAAGAGCGCCCAGCACACGGAGGAACTCTGTGCCAACGACCTATCCTAGCAAGTCAACGCGGGCACACATGTGTTTGAAATGATGTGCGTTATCCTGCTTGGAACAACACACATCATCCCGAATCCCCCGTGTGTGCAATGCGGCACCGACTAGGACAGGCTCAACCATGTCACAGATTGCCACGTCCGCAGATGGAGGAAGGTCAGTTGACGTAGACACATCCCCTACCTGCGAACAGGCCTGGACAGAGGCATCCCTGCTGGTGCAGGATGATGCAGTCACAGGATCAGGGACAGGATTACACACAGGCACCTCCACAGCGACCTGTGCTGCCTCCTGCCCCTGCCCCTGGACTGCACCAGTGGAACCACCCCCTCCAGGCCCCATGCGTGGGTCTGATACAGCCTCCTCCTCAACCACACCCCACACCAACCTGGATGACTCAGTGCTGTCTTCCGTAGTATGCCCCTGTGGGTGCTCACCTGCACTTCTTCTGCCGAGAAGTCCACATCCAACCTTGGCCTTTTGCACCTCCCCTCTGCAGCTGTGGCCATGGACGCAGCACCAGTCCCCTCACTCCTGGAAGATGTTATTACCTGGGAGGGGGGCAGGGCCTTGTGTCTCCGGCTGGTGGTGGCATCCCTGCTGCTGGGCTCCACAGCGCCGTCTCTGCCCTCTTCATCAGTCGACGCTGCAGACAGGGAGAGACAGAACACAGGCATCAGGACACTGTACAATGGTCAGCTAGACACATAACTATTGCACATGAGTGGCAGTGTCAAACATCACAGACGGCATCACACTCCCCATCACTCAGGTCAATTGAACCCACACACATGCATAAACAAGCAGGGAACATGCAACAGGCATCTGCATCCATTCACATGGAACTGCATGAACATCATAAGGATGGAATGATGTCACAAGCATCATGGAGCATGCCCTTCACATGTACACACGCCACCAGACAGACATGCATCTGGCCATCTCTACCTCCTGTCACAGTGCAATCATCGTCAACTATGTCACACCTGCCAATCGGGTACCTAGATGTCCGTGTCACATGCATCCATGGCGTCTCACAGTCACACATACCAAACAGACACACACATGTACACTGTGCACGTACATGAAGGTGGGACGAGCATCCATGTGTCACACCCCAAATATGGCTGAGTACATACACAGGCATGCAAACATGTGTGCATCTTCACATGCAGTTGTACATCATGCATCGGAACACATACACCATTGATGTGCAGCACACATGACTGGACTAACATGCAGCGCGGTCATGTCCCTGTACATACACATCCATACATGGGCCATGTCAGACATATGTCCAAGCTGCACACTCCTGCCACACCTCAACTTGCACTGTGTCGAATGAGAACGCTTGGACACTTACCGGTCGACTCCAGACGGGTCTGCCTCTCGAGCACCTGGAGGTGAAGCGCTGGGCGAATGCGCTCCAGGACCCTCATCTGGTCAGTGGTAAGCAGGACCCGGCGCCCCACTGCATCTGCTCTGTCCAAGAGGCTCCGGGTCTTCTTGAAGGTCCTGGACTTGAAGTCCTCCCAGCGCTTATGGACATGTTTGAAGTCGCAGCGTGCCGCCCCCTACGAGTTGATGGTACCCACAATGTCCAACCAGATCCTCTCCCGTCCATCCTTGTCAGTGCATGCTCATCCGAAGAGGGCATCATAATGCCCCAGGACCTCATCCACCAGGATGTCAACTTCTTTTGCAGTGAAGCTGGCAGCCCTCTGTCTCTCTGCCGGGGTTTCGCCACTGGTCGCAGATGGAGTTTGGCCTGATATGGCAACCCCCGAGGCAGGTGTGGGTGGACAACTGGGTCCTGGGGCTGGGCTGTGAAGTGATGGAACTCCAGTCGGGAGTCTGACGTGGGATTAGGGGTTGGTGAGGGGGGGTGGTAAGAGAAGTGGGACATTTGCAATTGTCAGCTCTAGGAGATTTGAAGAAACACTTGGGAGGGGGGTCCTTGGAATGCAGTGGGTAGGGGCCAAGAGGAGCAGGGGGGATAGTTGGGGGGGACCCCTCTTCAGGGGAAGGCAGGGGAAGATGATGGGGATATTAAAGCTATTGGGCTCTGGGTTGAAGGGAGCTCTGGATGGGGCTCTTGAGAAAAGGAGGGTGCGAAGCGGAAGGAGGGGCCGGAGGGGATGGGACAACTAAGGCGGGGGGAGCTAGAGCAGCCCGGTGGTCTTGGCAGAAGGGGGATCCCTGTCATGACGGGCTGAGGGGAAGATCTTTTGGGGGAGAGAAATAATTTGGCAAGGAATAGAGAGCCAACTAGGGGAAAGGGGACAAGGGAATCCAGGTGTAAAGGGAAGCAGGAGGGGGGAAAAGGAGACCTGGACGCATCCTTAAAAAAGGAGCCAAAGTGGACAATGGAGATTGAAACGAAATTAAGACATGGAAAGAAAATGCACTTAAATAGAGATGGGGAAAGAAAATGAAAAGAAAAATTGCAAAAGAAAGAAATGGCCAAAGGGTAGAGAGGGACTGTTAAGGAGGGACGGGGCGCCTGCGACGGGTCCTCCATGGACCCGAAGGGGCGGGCGGGGACAAGGATGCTATTGCTCAGTGCAGAATCCTGAGGATAGCGGAGAAACGGAACACCTGTAATCTAACTCCTGACTTTATGTATGTAATAAAGTTTGCTGTGGCAATTTTTCTCCCACTCAGTCAACGGGTCATGCCTCTCACTGGGGCGACTGTGGGGGGGGTTGGGCTCCAAGGACAGAGAATAGCGGTTAAGGAAGGGGGCAAATCGGGGTGTGTGGGAGCAGCGGATGGAGTCGTGCCCCCACTGAGAGTGTCGGCGCTACGACGGGCTCCTGCGCCATTCAAAGAATGGCTTCTTGGCTGGGGCCCCCCTTAGTGCCGACGCCCTCATTGGGCACGGTGGTGAATGCAATCGGGGGCGTGGGGCCACGCATGTTACCGCCAAGAAGGCGGTGGGTGACCCCATCAGCCGAGTGACGCACGTGAAGCGTGCCATAGCCGGAGACCCTATAAAAAGGGCTCAGCACGAGATTGCAGCCCTCTTCTCCGCCGGCTCCCATTATTGTTGCCATCCCTCCCACCCACCCTTTTATTGTGTGTTATTTATTGTCATGATTTTCTTGCAGACAGCCCAGCGGATGTTACATGGTGTTCCCGTTAGAAAGTACTGGCGGATACCACAAGGGGAACTGCACAGCCATCAGTTTATTATGAACGGTGCCCAGGAGTATTAAACTCAGGGGAGAGCCATGTTAAAGGGGAGGGTTAGGGGGCTTGGAAGACCTTCCAACTCCAAAAGTGGGTGGGGGAAATGGGAAGTACAGCTCTGGAAACAAGAAATGGAGAGCAACAATGAAGTCAGCAAGGGGGAGTGGAATGAAAGATTGTACAGTAAACGGGGCTCCGACAAGTAGGTTGGAAACTGGAGGAGAGTGGGTCCATGTGGGATTAGGGGTTGGTGGGGGGGTGGTAAGAGAAGACGCCCTGAGTCAGCAGGGGTGGTCACAGCAACTGGACCCCTGGCGATGGCTGATGTGCAAGCACCAAATAGTAGGGCACATTGGCAGCAGGCAGGCAGGCAGCAGCAGATGGCTCGTAGGAAGCTCCCCAGGGTTCTGGGGGGCAGGTAAATGGCCTTCTGGGCAGGAGCGTAGTCTTCCATGTGTTGTCGTGTGGCCAGCTTGATGCAGAGTGAATCTGCACGTGCAAAAACAGCACGTCAGAATGAGATTGCGTAAAATCCGAGGAAAGGCCCTTAGCCATGAGCGCGTGAGTGATGTTACACGCGCAGACCTTTCCCTCGGCACGGTTTAAAGGTGAGCGTGGGCATCAGTTCGCTGTACGTGCTTTTTGTGGACACCAACGCGTGTGTTTATTCTTCTTGTGGTTTCACACTCGATTACTTCACAGCAGATGGAGTTTGTACTTCTTCTTTTGGCAAAGTGCATTTGATTTCTTTTCCACGCAAGGCAGACAGTGAGTCGTGCATGCTATTTTTCCCACTGCGGGTGCCCCTGTGTATCGCGTACCCGTTTTAGAGGTCACAGTAGCCTGCATGTTCCACGGGGTGCCACAGCATACTGCAGGAGGTTTATTCAATGCACGTGGGCTACTGGGGGATGCATGCACATTTATCATCATTTTTGCGGTGCCTGAGCATTGCATGACCCGTCATTTATCACCAGGGGTCACAAACAGGCGCACAGGGGTGCATCTAACCTCATGTAGCCTGCCACCTTTACCCCAATTGCCCAGGACAATTGTTGAGTGCACCTCCCATTGGCAATATACTATCTGTGCCATGGTTGGGAGGCCACCAAAGGTACAGGGCGGAAAAGTTGGGCAACCTCCCAGTGTTGTGCGTGGTCGGGGACGTGGCCGGGGTGACCAAGGGGTAAAGGGAGTCCAGGGTGGCCGCAGAGGGGGAAGAGGCAGGGGTGCACCACTGGGGCAGGATGTCCAACCACGTGCTGGTGAAGCCATGCCACCACCCCCCTATGGCTCCGGGAGATGCAGCTGTTGCATCCGACCCAGGCGCCCATATGACCCGACAGTTAGTGACATCTGCTGTCACGGGCCCAGCGGTAGTGGTAGCTGCAGGTGCAGCAGTGGCGAGCACCACCCAGGCTCAGGGTTGGCCAGCGCATGATGCGTTGGAACCTGAGGACTCCCAGGCAGAGTTCCAGGTGGACAGGAAGCACAGGCCACGTGTGTCCAGGGTTGCTGTGACCGAGGCACACGTATCTAGGGCAGGGGTGACATCTGCTGCCCCAAGCAGCCAGGTGGTGGTAAATACATGGGCAGATGCAGCCAACACCACCCCGGCTGTGAATCTGCCAGCCAGGACTGTGTCGGTCACAGACCATGGCACTGCAGCAGATGTGGCACTGGGGCCTGGCAACAGCACCCAGCGGTCACTGACTAAAGCCAGGCCTTCCGTCCTGGTTCCACCAACCACTCCCTTGGTCAAGTCCACCAGCGTCATTGCCCCTACTGATCAGGTCAACATTGGACACTCAGGGACCGTACCACCGCTCAAGAGGAGGAAGCATGCTCCTGTGCAAGAGTCTGGGACCCCAGACACGGCTCCGGCCTACGGCACGTCGAGGAAAAAGCCTTTCAACAAGTAGGAACTGGACTTCCTTGTGGGCTACGTGTCGGCACACGAACGCACTATACTGGTGGGCCCACAGTGCCATACTACACCTGCCCAGCGTTGGGTCCACTGGCAGCATATTGCGGATGGTGTGAATGCCATGGGATTCCAGGTGTGCACAGTTCAAGACTGAAACAATCGTTGGAATGACCTCCGACGCTGTGCAAAAAAAAAGCGTGCCTCCAATTATGCCATGACTCAGGTGAATGGCAGTGGGCCAGCACCAGAGGAGGATGCACTCACTCAGCATGAGGAGATCGCTGCAGAGTTCATTGAGACAGAACCGTGGAGTGGGAGAGATGATGGATTATGATGCATCGTTCAGTGAGTGTCTATGAGTGTTTGTCCAGAACATGCGTGTTTGGTTTGTGTGATGTGTTGTGCTTGCCTGCCACTACATGCTATGTATACATGGTTGTCATGTGTGAGTCATGCAATGCTTCACTGATGCGTGCCTGTTGTGATGCATGCAGGATATGTGATGCACACAGGGACTGTCCTTATGACCACACATGCACCCTATTCACATGCAAGCCACTCGGCTGCCCCTCCGGTACATGTTCTGCTCTCCAACCTTGAATCTTACACTCCCTCTGTCCTCATCCTACTTGTTCTCTGCTCTGCTTTTAACACGATCAACCATTCCACCCTGCTTAATCATCTCTGTCACAATCTGGGCAGCACCGATCAGGCTCTGGCCTGGCTAACCTCTTTTCACTCTGATCGACCCTCCCAGTTACAACTTGGGTTCTTCCTATCCTCTATCTCCCTCCCTTCCTGCGGTGTTCCCCAGGGGTCTAACCTCTCACCCTGGCTTTTCAAGCAATACTTGGCACCTCTAGCCTACTGAATTTCCATTTTCTGCTCAAATTTGTAGTGCTATGCTGACGACACCCAACTCGTTTTGAGGCTTCCCTCAGCCACCTCCCATCCTTCCATTATCTCTGACTGCCTAATCGCCATTCAAAATTGGTGTGCCGCAAATGATCTTTGTTTAAACACCAACAAGACTGAGATTTCCATCATTTGTACACCCCCTCCATCCCTTCCCCTCACTCTCCGGCCAGCCTCCCTTGGCCCTCCTCCTGACCCTACAAGCAAAGCTGAGGACCTCGGATCATCTTTGACTCCACACTTTCCTTCTCCGCACACATCTCTGATGTCACCAAAAAGTCAAACTTCTTACTGCACCTCCTTAAGGGCACTCTTCCTTTCCTCTCCTTCCCACAGAAGCTCCGTGTCTCCCACGCTCAGATTCTCTCAAGGTTGGACTGCTCTAACAGCCTCTTTCTAAATCTACCTTCCTCCACTCACCACCCTTTACAACTAATCCAGCACAGGAATGCGAGACTTGTCCTGGGCCTCAAGCCCTAGCATCGTATCTCTCCGGCTCTGAAATCCCTTCATTGTCTCCCTGTGGTTGCATGGATTACATTTAAAACCCTTTGCATTGTCCACAAGGCTTTCTGGGGCCTGGGTCCTAATTACCTTCAACTATCCCTCCGTAAATACATCCCCTCTAGAGCCCTCCACTCCTCCACCTCAAACTCCCTCAGGGTCAGCCGTTTCTCAAAGGAACGAGCTGGTGGTAGATCCTTATCTTCTGCGGGGGCCTCCCTTTGGAACTGCCTATCTACCACCTTGAAACTTGAGAACCATCTACGGTTCCGGAACTCCTCAAAACCTTCCTCTTCGCCTCTGCCTTTGCCCCTCTTTTCCCCTGCTGACCTGCTTTCTCTCTCAGCAATGCTGCACCTGGCCATCTTCTGCCCTTCGGGCCCAGGTACCTGCTCACCCTGCCACCCTCCTGCACTGCCTCTTGGCCACGCCTCGCACTGGGGACTGTATCTGTACCTGTACAGCCCCCCCTCTTCTTCTGCACTTATCAGATACTCCCTTTCTGACTAACCTTGCACTTGGCCACTCACAGGCAGCACTTCCACTGTTTTAGATAACCATGTGTATTTATTTATTTACTTATAATTTATCTTGTCCTCAATATTCTCTGCACTCTCCAATTTGTCCCCCCTCCCATGCACTTTCCCCCCTTTCACTCCACATGCACTTGCGTATTCTCAATGTCACTGGGCTCAGTAAGATCGTTGTTTCTGTTTTCTCCCCTGTTCCCCTCCCTTTGCCTGGTCGTGCTTTGAAACATCTGTGTACGAGCAAGATATGAATTAATTATCATTTCATGTCATATCATGTTCCTGCTCACTCACATGTCTGCATGCGGCCTGTGATGTTGTTGCACTCAGCACTCTGCTTATCTGATCACATGAGTGCCGTGTATGTGTGGTCAGCCTGCAAGATGGTCCTCCTCACGGGCACGCTTCCTTGCCTCTCAAACCCCCTACAGCTCAATTTCAACATGGCACTGGTGAGTTACATATTGGACTACTGCTATTGCCTGTTCCTCTTTCCGGTGTACATGCACACTTCCCTCTGCAGACCTGCAAAACACGTACCGTGGTGAACATACTTTGTCCTTGGTGCAGTGTGTCTCACTCAGACTGTGCAGATGGCAGTGGCTCTTGTGGACATGAGTGCCCATTCATGCTCCATGTGGATTCCATGTATGCCCCTATGGCTCCTTGACAGGCTGATAATCGTGGTACATCTCCAGGATTATTTAAGTGTCATGGCATTTGGTCATCCATTCAATGCTCACTCTGGTTCAGTCCCTCATCATGCACATGTTTAGGGTCTCCTCGTCTGTGTCGTGCACAGGCCTCACCCTGTTACAGGCCCCCTGCCTCTGTTCAATTGGTGTTGTGGCTTCTGCATGCATGGGTGTTCTACTGATGGTTCCTCATGTGTCCTGCTTAATGTCCACTTCTCATCTGCTGTAGTGTCATTTGACTGACAAGATGCAATTGACGCATGCCAACACTGTCTGCCAATGCACTGTTCTCCGGTCAACCAATCATTGCCATGCACTGCCTCCCTGCAATTCCCCAAATGGTGGGGGGTTCACTGTATCCATGCAACCCAGTGTATGCACTTTGCACATGATGGCTGCACTTGCCCTTACACTGTCGTCATGTTAAGAGATTGACATCACTACGTATGTGTTAACGTTGGAAGATGAGGCGGTACACATGCACTGCACTGCACCCAACCACTTCTGAACCATGTTCTGGCCTTCACTGTATTGAAACGCTCTAGCGTAGGTGCATCCTGTGACACGTGTACTTTGTATTGGTGATGGTTGTTGAGTTCTGCATGTCAACATGCATATTACATGTGTCATGGTGTGTTTGGTTTCACTTGCAGCTGTGGCTATTTGAGTGTTCCACCATGCTTATGCTACGTGCCATCTCTTTGTTGGCATCTCTCATTAGTGCCTTGGATCAGTGCCTGCCACAGGTTGTGTGTGATGCAGGTGATATACAACATGCAGTTCATGTGTAGGCTTCACATTTTACACACATCAATTTCTGCTTTCGGGATACCCTTCCATTGCAATGCCACTGGATGCATGTCAGAGTTTGAGTTGTGTGTGACATGTCTGTTAAATGTGTTGGCTGTTGATGTTGTGATGTCTATGTGTGTGGTATGTGCTGCTGACATGTGTGCGCATGTTTCTTTTGTTTACATTACAGGTGATGAGGCACTGTAGGCAGAGGATGAGGATGTGATTCCAGACACAGTGTTGGGTTTATGTCACCAAACTAACACCAGTGGTGGTCGTGGGGTGGTAGACCACGAACACCCATTATTGCTCCAGGCTATCATGTCCAGGGCTGACTATGAGTCAAGTTCTGATGAACTCTCTGACCACAATGTTGAGTTGCATGTGCATCATGACGTGTCGTCACCGGTGAGTGATCCTGCAGTGGATGATCTTCTGTCTGCGACACTTGCAGTGAGGGTAGTGCCCTCGATGGACCAGGCAGTGTTGGAATGTCTGCCTGGGGTGGTTACGGGTGCATGTTCACCCTCCACACCAGTTGCTCATGTTCCTGGGGCATCAGGTCGATGGAGGGATTCAGTCCTGCAGCTGCGGACGGTGCCAACCCAGCAAGACCAACGGCTCCTTCGGACCAGCAGGTGTAGAGTCTGGCAACACGGTGGCCGTGGGCCACCGGGGACCACTGAGTGGGAGCATGCCCTGTATGCCATAGCACAGCAACAGGGGGGAGCAGTTGAGATGATGGCTCAAGGCATAGGAAGTGTGGTCTGTTCCATCGTCACCCCTGAGAGGCAGGTGTAGCTCCAGCAGCAGGCAATGCAGTCCATGTACCGCTCACTCAGGCTAGGCATGGCAGCCTCCAACAGGGCATGCCGGGCTGAAATGGTGGCTCTGCGTGAAGCACTTGCTGCTGGGGCAGAAGCACACATGGAGGCTCTGTGGGAAGAACACCAATTCCTCAGATCTACTCTGGGTGTGCTCATGATGCCCCAGAGGACGCGGTCAGAAGAGAGCATGGAGCAGCTTGAAAACACCATCTCGGCTGAACTCCGTGCAAACTGGGAGGTGCTCCGTATGTCATGTGAGGCCATGCAGGCAGAACTCCATCATACACGTGAGACCTTGCAGGAGGAAGCATGTGTATCACATGATGTGCTGCATGCAGACCTACGTGCCATAGCCACGCAGGACCAGGCTTACCAGCCAAGCTTACCAGACCCGCATGCTTGCTGCCATGGAGGGACTTGCTGTGGATAGGCGTGGTCAGGCAACTGTGCCACGTCCACCTTCTGATTTACATCCAGAGGGTGACGACGACGAATTATCTCTCACACAGGTCGGGCCGTGCAGGTGTTGATCCCATGGAGGATTTTTTTTTTATCTCAACATCAACACATGTGGGTGTTGAGGTGCACCCTGTACCTCCCCCTCCTGAGTGTCCCCCGGGTCATATGTTGCCATTTTTTTCCAATTATTGTTTGTCTATTGTGCATTCATGTGACAGTGTGGTGGTGGTGCTTTGTGTTTGTGGCTTGGGGTCCTGACACATATGCCACTCCTGCTTCCCCTTTCCATGGGCCTGCAAGGATGGCTCGGTGTGACAGCATCTTACACAGGGGCATTGGGCTTCCATCATATCTGTGGCCAGTCTGCAGTCCTACTTGTGTATACACCCCTAGTGGGGATTCCGGATGGTTTCTCCAATGCATGTCTGCACTTCATTTTGGTGAGTATTTTGTTGACTGTGCATTTATCATGTTGCTTGTGATGTTTTTTATGACTTGCCTGTCTATGTTGTTGATGCACTTCCTGCTGTAGGTGGTAGCGTGCAGCCTTTGGCTGTGAAACACACACTGATGATGGGAGAGGTCTGTGTGGTGACAATGTCACATTGGGAGACTTGGGCTACAGTGATTGGTCACTGTCTGACATTGTTGATGTGGGGTACTCTGTACATGATATGTTATGCTGGTCAATGGATGATCCTGTGTTGGGTTTGCTTTTGAGGTATCAAGGGATTGGTGTGGTTTAACACACTTGGGGGTCCACGAGGGCAATGTTCACATGTGATGTGTACAGGACACTGAGGGTCAGTACCCAGATTGCCTTCTCAAGCATACTGTGTCCCTGCAGTGCATGATCACTTTCAATTCCTCGATCGTCTACATGCATCACAGGGTGCTTTTGGTTGATTGTACTTATTTTTCATGATACTCAAGGGGTTTCACCAATGCAAAGCACACTCACTGTGCTGTCTGGTGAGAGGTGTGTTGCAGGGGACACACACGCAGCACACAGTGTTTCTATTGGCAAATTTGTATTGCCTGATGTGCATGGCAACAGGCCTTTGCTCTTTTGTTGCTTGTCCCACTGGTGACATGCATTTGTGCCACACCTTTTATGGGTGGGAGGTTTTGGTCAGTCATTTCATCAGATTCCATGTCAGGTGTAATTGTCTTGTGCCTGTTTACATTTCTCATGTAGCACTTCATGACGATTGTGTCATGTGTTTTTCATTTGGTTTGCTGTTTTGCCGTTGCATGCCATGGCATGGTGTGGCGGACAGGGGTCATGGGGGTTGGGAGGGTTTGGGTGACATACCAGTATTTTTACACCCTGTTTTGCAGGGGGTGGTGGGATATGCACCTTGCATGTGCTCCTTTTGGTCACACAGGATTGATTATGTTTAAGTAGCTAGGGATGCACACAATGTAGCACTTCCATGGACACATTCTCAGGGTGGTATAGTTGTGACAGTTGACTGTCCCTTTGTCATCATCGCTTTTCACCTAGTATGTGCCAGGCCTGTGTGCACTCCACAGGGGTGGGAGTTTAGGTGAAGAATGTGGCCACAAGCTGGGTACGGGCTGCCTCGCTATGTGCCCTTTCCCCTCCCATGCTGCCACAATGATCCTGCACACTACTGGGGGTGCATATAGTAGCTGCCCGCCAGAGCGGTCAAGGTAGCGGAAGCGTGACTTGAGCACTCCGAATATGCGATCCACTATGGCCCTGGTTGCAATATGGGCTGCATTGTATGTTACCTGGGGTGGTGTGGTGGGGTTCCGTATTGGCATCATCATGTAGGTGCTCAGAGGGTAGGCACTGTCCCCTGGGGAGATGATAATGGTTGTCATTAGTTGGCTTGGTGTATTTGTCTGTGTGTGACATGCATGCATGTTCACAGGCATTTGAACTCACCAATGAGCCATGTGTTGCCATGCTTCCCAGCTTCCAGGTCCCGGCTCAGGATGGACATTCTGTATATGAAGCTTTCATGGGTGGACCTGGGATAGTTTGCATAGGCAGAGGTGATGATTCCCTTGGCATAACATACAACCTGCACATTAATGGAATGCAAGTGCTTGCGGTAGATGTTGGTCTTAGGGATTCTGAAGAGGATCTGGGTTTCATCTGTGTAGTTGTAACAGGTTTGGTCATGTGAACACACAATTGCATGGAGGGGGTTCAGGTAGAGGTTGAAGAGGAGGGGGGATTGGAACCACCTTGTGGTACCCTGTTGGTGACTGGGTGGGGGGTCGATGTGAAGGGAGGAAGGAGGGTGGTTTGTGATAAGTTAGCGTGGAAGGATTAAATTGACCTTAATGCTGTCCATGAGGATGCAGTGGCCGATAGTGTCTAAGGCTGCTGAGAGGTTGAGGAGAATAAGTGCAGCACAGCGTTCTGAGTCTGCCATTATTTTGAGGTCATCCCAGATGGAGACTAGGGACGATTCATTTCCTCTGAGGGGTCTGAAGCTGGACTGGGTGGGGTCCAGGAGGAGGTTGGTTTCAGTGAAGAGGCAGAGCTGGGAGTAGGTCATTCAGTCAATAAGGTTGGCTATGAAGCGGTTGTTAGAGAAAGGTCTGTAATCGGCCGGAATGAGTGGGTCATGGGAGATTTCTTTTAGCAGGTGTTTGATGGTATGCAGTGATTTTAACGAATTTAAAATAATGAATGAAATTATAATGAACAAAATGTCAAAAAAATAAATAGATATGGGGTGGGGGTGGTAGGGGTTCAGGTGGGATTACAAATGTAGGAAAATGGAGGGCTTTGGTGGACCCCTCCTAAATAAAAAAAGGGTATTTTTTCAATTATAATTTCATTGTTAAAATGTAATTCCTTAGAATCACATGAAACAGTGTTTGATGTGCAATATCTTGAAATCTGCTGGGAATATGCCAGAGGTGAGGTAAGAGTTAACAATAGATCTCGCAATGTTGCCTTCAAAGTTTGAGGAAATTATACGCTTAAGGAGGGTGGGAGGTCATGGATCTCCCGGGGATCTAGGTGGGCAGCAGCTAGCAAGTAGCTTCAGGAATTCGGGTTGAGGGATGGAAGAGAAGGAGGAGAGGATATAGTGGGCGGGTGCGGGTTTGAGGAGTCGTACGAAGTTGGAGGAGATCGGGGCAGGGACATTGCTAGGTTATTGCAGATGCTGCAGTTTCTTTCCACAGAAATACTTGAGAGTTGGGAGGGGGTGCAGAGAGGGGTCTTAAATTCTAAGATGATCTTATGGAGTTCCCTGCTGGTGTTACAGGCATTAGAGATTTGGCTTAAGTAGAAGATTTGTTTGGCCTTCTGGATTTCTTCCCTGTAGGCATTGATCTGACTGGTGTAAGCTGCTCCATTCTGGGGAGATGTGTGGACCCACCATCTGTGCTCCAGGTTTGGTTAAGTGTTTTGAGGTATTTGATAGAATTGGAAAACAATCTAGTGAAAGGTCCGTGTTTATGGGAGGAGGATCTGGTGAGGGTGAGTGGTCTGAGGGCATTGGAGAGCCAAAGGTCAGAATGTATGATTGAGTACAGACCTCCCGGGATCGGGATATTGGAAAAGGATGCAAGCAGGGTGTCAGCCAAGTCCAGGGTTACTATTACCTTGCTCCACTGCGGGAAGCAGGTGGACAAACCAGTGTTAGTCAAGTGGGTACGGGGGATTGAAGTTGATAGCAAGAAGAGGATGGCTGTGTGGACCATCCAGATTAGTGGTCTGGGGGCCAGGAGATCAGATTGAAGGAGCTCAATATTGCATCTAGGGTACTTCCTGCAGTGTGTATGGCACTTTCCAGGTTTTCTAGGAATGATTGAGTCATGGGGTTATGTGGGGCATCAAATCATACGTTGAAATCTTCTACCTTGGTAAGGGAGGGGTGAGTGACCAGGATGGGCGCTAAGGAATCACAGAGAGAATCAGCAAAGTTTCTGTTATACCTGAGAGCTCTGTTTATGAGTAAGAAGCTGTGGGTAGTGTTCCTCGGAGTGTGAGATGATGAGGTGTAGTTTGTGGAGGATGGTGATCCCGCCTACTCTGCTGGTTCTGTTGTACACGATTGGTGTGTAGCCTGGAGGAAATGCCTTGTATGTGATGGGTCCGAAGTCACCAGAGAAGTATGTTTCTGTGATGAAGAGGATTTCAGAGCAAATTTAGTCATAAATGTTGTGTCGGTTTTTGGCGACAGATATGGCGTTAATTAGGATGCATGACATTTGATAAGAGGGACAGAGGTTGTTGGTCCCTAGAAGGGGGAGCGGTGGAGGGCTAGTGGTGATTGGGGGCAGGGGTGGGTATATGCTGGATGAGTCCCATGGGGAAGATCAGTGGGCATCATAGGGGGAATAGGGAGGGCTGTTAGGGGAGGAGTGTGGGAGACGAAAGGAGGGGTGATGTTGTTGGGGGATGGGGAGGACTCTATTGTGGGAGGACTAAGAGCAATCTTTGAATGTGTGAGAAGAGTGCTCATGATGTGTGGTTTCTTGGGAGGAGGTATGGTGTGGTGGAGGGGAGTGGAGGGTTTGAGTAAGAGGGAGATGCAGAGCAGGCTCTCATCAGGGGTGTGGAGTCAGCGGTGGGAAGGAAGTCTTGTGTGAGTGCAGGGCGGCAATTTGGGTTGCCGAGAGGGTTTGTAGATTAATGGGGGTGGGCAGGAATGGAGGATGTAAGGTTGGAGATGGGTTTTGTTGCTCATTTCCAAAGGAGTGCCACGAGAGGGCTGAACGCGGTCAGTGCCGGGAAAGTTGAGAGATGTATTGAAGAGGGATTCTTCTGGGTTGGGTGAGTTGGGTGAGGTTGTAATGGTGTAATCGAGGGGTGCAGACAGCGATCTGGGGGGATAGGGAGATGTGTGCACAGAAGAGAGGGTCCGGGTGTTGCAGATTCTGTGTTTTCACTGATTTTTGGGCACCTCTGGCATGTGTGTGAAGGTCGGCAGGGCAGCCGAGTGTGGGGTATTGGTGACGGTAGGCCGGGTGGCACTTAGGGATGTGAAGACCTTGATTAGAAGGGCAATGAAGGGCAATGGGGGCACAAGATTGGGTTTTGGATGGCTGGGATCATTTGGGGGGAGGTCTGTGAGTGGGTACAGAAGAGGGTGTATGAGGCAGTGGATGGGAATGGGAGGATTCCCATGAAGGGCTGTATGTGTGGAGGGTGCCAAGGTGGGAGAGGGCTTGGCCAGGTTCCTTGTGCGCCTCCCCTAACCTTATACCTCCTTGGCATGGTGGATAGATCACTGTCTCTGTTCTGGTGGCTAGATTCAAGATTATAGTCCTGCAGCACTATCATCACAATCAAGTCAGCTAGTTTAAAGATTTGGTAAGATTCCAAGTACAGCTCAATTCAAAACAGTGGCTACATAGATGATGCAGCTTGATTAAGGCAGTGGCAGTATTCAGTGTGCAGCTAAATTCGACTGCGACAGTATTCAAAGCGCAGCTGGCATTGAACCTGTGGCTACACTCACAGTGCACTAGTTTCAACACTGTGGCAAATTTCAAAGTGTAGCTGGGTTTTGAGCAATGACAAATTCCAAGCATAGATAAAATTTCAATGTTGGCAAAATACAAGACGCATTACCCCAGCCCCTGATCCCTATATCCCGCCGTCCTCGCCGGGTGTCCCCAACCACGCTCTTCGACCCTGGACTTCTCTAGCTGAAACTGTGCACACAGCACCTAAGTTACATTGTGCAGCTGTCAATGATGTTTCACCTTTCGGGATGCCCCTTCCCTTTTCCCCGTAAGTCACACAAATGGTAAGTGCACTCCCCTTGGCAATGCTGAATCTGCATCTTTACTGCATTTCCCCCTTTGATTGATCTATCAATCAACACTATTTAACCACTATCATCTTACTCACCATTTTGGGAATGATCCACAACATCAATACCCTGTTCTCAGACCCCCTTCTTCCTCCTATTCCCCTAGGGACGAGTCTATATCATACACTCCTACCTATCAGCTGAGCACACCACCCAAAACGCACCATACAATTCACATTTGCAGGTAACACTGTGAGTAACAGTTGTGTATCACACTCATTTGCTAGAGATTGTGTGGCATCCAATGCTTTACCCTGTGCTTTACCTCCTTCCCCCCAACATTCATGGACATTATATAGCTCTTTCTCCCCTTTTTACATTTACTGTGTCGCAAAATCAGCTGGCCAGCACAGAGGGTAATGAGCACCACCAGAACGAGCATTGGGACAGTCACTTTAAAGATGTTCGCCAACCATGTGGGAACCCATGCAAGCAAAGAGTCTAAGCAACTGTGTGATGATGCAGCATGCGTATCTCTCGTCATTGTCTCATGGAGTGTGCAAATTTCCTCTTTGGATTCAGTTACCATTCCATTGGCTGTGTCCTTAGCCGGAATCACAGTGCAGCAGCCTATTTTGTGGCACATGCCACCCTCCATTGCCGTAAACATATCCAATACTTAGTGATTTTAAAGTGCTACCAGTCTTACTGCACAAAGCTGTTCCCTCACTGTATTGAGACCCTTCTCTGTCGAGTTCGCCCATTGTAAGACCTAATAACAGGTCATTTGGAACCACTTGACAGAAGTCTCTGACTGTCCCCTAGGAAGCAAGTGGTATGCAAAGAAGATTCAAGCCTTTCAAAATAATTGAAATTGTGATGGGATGGCAGCCAGACTTTGTGATGATGCGCTTGACCAGTAATTACTCCTGTGCCTCCTTCTGTTCAATGCGTGTGCCCACCCTTCTTGTGCCTTTTCTTTTTACATCATCTTTCTTTTTAATATCGCTGGGTGATTGTTGAAGGGCATCAGGTCTGCTCGAGGTATTACCAGGGCAGGGCTGTGCTGCGTTTCAAGGGAGCACAATCCCAACCAATCAAGAGGCAGCTGGGTGTACGCCTGCGTCCCACATGCTCACCAATGATCCATCACCAGTGCTGTTCTACTATGCAGTTTTGGAATGCTCATCACCTTGGTGCAGCCTGCATTAGCCCCCAGGTATGTTGACCCCATACATCCGAAACATAAATAAAATCGTGTGGCTTTATGTGGACAGGTTGATGTCTCTCATCTATCTAGGTCAAAGCATGTATATATTTGTTCCATATTGCCCTGCAACTATCATTTATGTTTGGTACAACATCCCCCCCAAAACTCCACTAATTCCTCTGCCCGACACTGTATCACATCCTCCCTCAAATTTCCCATCATGAAACACTGATCCCTGTATCCTAATTAATGGCCTTATGTGGTACCATATAATTTGATGCCCTGAAGAATTTCTGCAGCGCACTCTGCTGTTAATCATGGACAACTGGTCTCCTTTCCGAACACCGTCTGTTATGTATTCTAGTATTATGTGATTAGTAGCATCCTTTCTGGACATTCTCTCTAGCTGTATATAATTATCTGCATACACATTCTCCCCTTCATCTATCCAGTGAACGGACACTGTTCATCCCTATAAAAGACCTGTGCAAGTACATAATGCACTTGCACAGAGACAAGTGCATTATGCACCACTCTTCCCCCACTGTTACTTCCTTGGGCGGGAAAAGCTTGGGTGTCCCTGTGATGTGTGGGATGAGCGAGCACACATAACAAGTGTCATTTGCCATCTCTCACCCCACACGTCACATATTATCAAACCACACATTGCAGATGCCATGTCCTTCTTTCCCCCAATGCCATTGTGAAACATATCTTCATTAAATAAGCTTCTTTTTGTTCTTACATGTTTGTCAATATTTCTGATAGTGCAGCCTGACCCTTTATATAATGGAAACCAGAGAAAAGAAAGAGACAGAAGAACACAGAAAAAAGCCAGGACAAACCATAGCATAGTGTTTTTCTGCTTCTATTATTACAAACACTACTGCAAGACAAATCATCCACCTGCTCCACAGGCCTCCTGTAAAACCTAATAGCAAGTAAAAAAGTCAATGAAAGTTGTGCTCCTCTTCTCTGAGGGAGCCGGCACTGTTGTCTCTGCGGACGTCGGAAATGTGGATCCATGGTTTGGAGTCAAGTAACTTTTACTTCAGTGGGTGTTGCATAGATGACCGTATCGGGGCCGGTAAAGTGAGGCTCTTTTCACTGCCTGACAAAGTTCCTGATGTATATCCTGTCCTCTGGGTAAAGAGGCACAGCTGGTGGAAAAGTGTTTTCTCCTTGTGTATCTATGGGTGATGTCTCTGCAGCCGGCCGGCTTGGGCGTGGGTGCACCTAACAAGATATGTACCTAAGAGATTTTGTAAATTCTATCAAGTATGTATGGAATCCTTCACCAAGGATCTGGGCTGAGCTATTAGCAGCCAAAATTGTACATGAAAGGAGGGAGAGGTGAGTTACGTAGTTCAAACAAAGCCAGCGGTAAGCAATGCACCCATGTTTTGGAAAGTATCACTGTCAGATTGGCCAAGTGTTTTTTAAGCAAGCCATGTAAACACTCTACTAAACTGTGTCTTGTGCGTGGTACACTGAGCATAGGTGGTGCTTTATCCCCAGAAAGGCTGTAACCTCCTTGGAGATGTCATTGGCAAATTGTTTCCCATTTTCTGGACTCAATTTATCACAAATTCCCTACCTCTGGTACACCACCCCACCAAAAATGTAGCTGCCAATTTTGCCTCATTACGGGCACAGGGTCCCGCCTCAAGCCAACATGAAAAAGGACAAGCCAGAACAAGCATGTACCTATAGGAAGCACACCTGTCTTGCATATTGACTAAGTCAATATGCAAGTCCCGAAAGCGCCCCTCCGGTCGCAAAAGTGTTGCCCTAACAGTTTTCAACATGTGCCCAGCCAAGAATTCCTGGCATATCATACAATCGTCTGTGAATTCAGTCACCAATTCATAAAGCTTGGGCATGAACCAACTTTCATTTATCTCTGCGGCAATGTGTTATTTTGACATGTGCCCAGGTAATGTAACTGCTCTAATGCTACCTTAAGGAATTTTCTGGGCATGATGGGTTTCCCTGTGCTGTTCTGCCTCCAGACCAAGTCAGTGGTGGTTCCTTCCTGATAATCTATAGCTCCTATATGTTAATCTATAGCTCCTTTTCCTCCTGGGGTCCCTCTCCCTGCAGTTCAACTATCTGGACAATGGGCAGTGTATTAAAGGCCTCTGTAGTCTCGGAGCTCTTGGGTCGCTTAGACCCCAACACCATCATGGGCACTCTCTCATTTGTACCTCGATATAATATAGCCATGCCTCCAGGCAGATAGTCCACTTTTTCTGCTGATCCGTCGGACATATAATTTCCTTGGGAAATAAAGTCCTGTGTGCCAGCGCTACCTCAACTGGGAGTGTCAGTACCTCAATTAGCAGCCCCAGCAATTCTGTATGCTGAACCCATCACTCCTCTTGAACCCCATCCTTTCCCATCGGGCTAACCTCGAGTGCAACGTGGAGGTGACGCAAGCCGAGTCTGAAAACATATTGTCCATGTGACCTTCTGGTATGTCTAATGCTGTTATTAAGGCCATGCATTCCACCGTGTGTGCTGAATAATGAGCTGGCAATCGCCCTTGAGAGCAAATGGCAAATTCTCCTTCCTTGTGAAACACACTGCAGCACTGTATGCCTGCATCTATGGAGGACCGGTCAAGAAAGAGTATGTCCCCCCTCTATCACTTCCTCCTTCACCTTGGGGAACCCTTCCATTGTATCCATGTAGGAGGCACGGTCATGAACGTAGTCTCCTGGGGCAGCTGGTTGTGCTAATAATGTTGCTCGGTTCACTACACGACATCTAACAACCTCAATTGTTGGGTTTGTTAGTATCACCTCGTATCCCTAGGCCCACTGAGTGGTCAACATGGATTTGGATACCTAAAGTATCGAAAATCGAGAGTGTTCCATGTATAAAATTATGGGGCACCCCTTGTTATCATTTCTGCTTTCTCTATGGCAAATGCTGCAGCCGCAATCGCTTTTTTACAGGAGATGTGAGCCTGCATAACAAGGTCTAAAACCCATTGTAATATTTCAGGGGCTAGTGTCCCTGTGGTTTTCTACGGGTGAGGAAAGCTGTCATCACTGTGCCATCACTACCTCTTCCTGGCAATACTGTAGCTTCACCTTGTCTACTTTGTACCCTTTGTCTGCAAGCAGAATCAAAAGAATGATGGAATCTGCCCTGTACTGTTCCTTTATTGCACTGCACACTGTGATGATTCATACATATCCCTCAATAAATCCCTGCCTTAAGTCTCCTTCCAGGTGGTCAGGGAAAGGCAGACTCTTCCTCATCCTGACCTTTGGGGTGGTGTACTACGGGAGGATCACCTGGGAGGAGACAGGACCCAGGGTGGTGAGGAGACAAAGTGGGATGAGACATAGTATGTGTCCTTTAACAGGGAGAACCTTTTAGAGTTGCCAAAACAGGTAATGGCTTATTGTCATTATGATGTATTTGAACCACATATCAGATCTGTGCCTCTGGTCGCAAATGCCATAAAACCTGAACAAGCCTTAACAACAGAAAGACCATTCAAAGTACTTCAGGATACAAATTCTACTTACTCTCAAAGGTATAACGGAAAGGAATTTAAACATATTGCCTTAAATAAACTGTCTTCCTCTGTAAAAACGAATTCTAATGGATCATCCTTAAAGAACTCTAAGGCAAATATTTCTACCCTTAAACCCATGAGGCTACTAAAACAAACTGATTTGGTTGTTGGGGACTATACATCCAATAATCCCATAAGTACTGGGATGAGGCAGGGGGCTGAACAGTCATGCTGTAGTAGTAAGCAGGCAATTAAGCCTGATAGCCCACACCTGAGGGACGCTGAGAGGCTTAAAGTCCCCCTCAGGTGCAGGCAATAGAGAGGAGCTGGAACTGTGGCTGGAGTGTATGCAGTAGGATTGGAAGTAGAAGGAAGAAGACACAGTGAGGGCAATCCAGGCAGAAGTGGGAGAAGGACGCTGGGACTCTGATGCAGCAGATTTTACCTGGTTATCCTGTGAGGGTCCTGTTCTTCCAAACTCTGGTGTGCAGAGGCTGTGCATCGGAAGGCGTGTGCGAAGGCTGTCTTTCCCCATGTGAGCCTAATTGCAGAGATTGCACAGGAGGTAGCGCGTTGAAGACCGTGGCCAGGAGCTGCCATTAAGCCGTATGTCTCAGAAGCGAGACAGGCTCCTTAATTGAGTGGCTGGACCGTAGAGGCCTTCAGAATGGAAGGGTGTGGGTCCCAAGTGAAGCCAGAAGTTGTAGACGTGTGCAAAATGCAGAGAAACAAACACATAAGCCAGTGAGCTAAACCAGGCGTTCTGATTCCTTGTGCGAGCCCTGCGCGGCAACAGTATTCAGCTAATTAATCAGTTGTGCATAAGTAGAAATGATGCAAAGTTGATTGTTGAGTCTTTTAACAAAGGAACACTTGAATTGTAGCACTTGCGTGTGATCGGATAGTCTCTCTTTCACTCGCGTGAGGAAAAAACGCTACAAAAAGCAATTGTTGAACTTAAAACTTTGAAAAAACCATGAAAAAGTGGTTGCGTGTGCCTATTTACGATTCTAGGAGGAAGATCAATCTCTGAATCTTAATTAACACAGTTAACAATTGCTAAAAAAGAGAATATCAAGTGTTTAAACATTGTTATTTGGAGTTGGAGAGAGCAAGCTTTGCTAAGTTAACAGTGAACAAGGTATTCCCCTGATTGAGACTAAAACTAACCTTTCCCAAAGCCAGAGAAAAGTCTAAACAGTATTGTGACCCAAATAACATCTCAGCATTGCCCAAATACAAGTATGCAAGCATGATGCTCAGCACTCACTCCTTGGTGAAGAATGCCACTGAGGTATCTGAATGCATGAAAGACTCAGCAATTGATCTTTGTGCAATTGCAGAGACCTAGCTTCATGCTGAGGCTGGTCCTGTAGATGCTTTAGCAATTTCATCAGGTTACAAGATTTTGCAGGCAGATCACCAACAGGGCGCAGGAGGGGGAGTAGCTATAGGGCCTCTCTCCAGATCCACCACATTTCTGGTACTGCGGTAGAAGACTATGAAATCATAGTTGTAAAGCTCAGGAGGGATCCAAAGACGACCATTAATAGTATTATTATCTATCTTTCTTTCAAAAAAAGGCCAGACCTTCTGATACACCTGAGTGACGTAATCCTTCCTCTTCTTAAACCTTCATCTAAACTGATACTACTGGGTGATTTGGATCTGGGGCTGTACGACCCCTCCGATAAAATGGACCACTTTGCCACCTCAACATTGACCGCTTTGGGGTTCTCTCAATATGTGGAGTCTGCCACCCATGATAAAGGAAGGACCTTGGACTGGCTGGCCTCACATAAGGTGGACCTTGAAAATATAAGACCATGCCACTGGTCAGATCACTCTTTTATACATTTCTCTTTACCATGCACTGTCCAGCATATCCAGCATATTAAAAATCAAGTAGCCAGAAGGTGGTCTAAATACAGAAACCTACGCAAGCTCACGCCAGTGGCATCAGAACCTTAAATCTCTTCTACACTCAATAATCTATATGATCTTGACAGTGCCAGTGACCTGGCCAAAGCTTATCAGACTGTGCTAACGTCACTTAACCAAATAACACCAGAATAAACACGATTCACCAAGGCTACACCATCCAAGTACTGCTTCTGCACTGATATATTAAAACTTAGAACCCTTAAGAAAAGGATTTTTCAACTTTGGAAAAATAATTTGTCCCTGGCCAATAAATATGATTACACTTGTGCTGCCAAACAGTATATAATGGCCATCTATGAGGGAAAAAGACAATCATATGACAATAGAATTACTGAAGCATCGTCCAGTACCAGGGAACTATTCCGAATTTTAAGAGAACTCCAATCCCCTTGACCGGCCTCCACAGAAATTGTGAAAGACTCCACATGGTGTACGAGCATACAGGAAGCCATGAGAAGCAAATTTGATAGGATTATAGAAAAGCTAAAGATGAACTGTACTACCCAAGACTCCATCCAGCCCACTGCCAACAAAGATCCACCTTCTCACATGTTTCCACTCTTCTATTTCAAGGAAGTAACTGAAGCAGAAATCTCTGTAATACTGTCCAGCCTCAAACCGACCACTTGTAAGGGGGTTATTTGTCCTGCGGTGCTTATTAAGACTTGTGAAGTAAAACATTTACCTTTAATTACCAAGTTTATCAACCGCTCCTTTCAAGAGAACAATGTTCCCAGTCTCATCAAATAGGCATGGATTTCACCACTCCTAAAAAAATCTTTGGACCCGGCTTTACCTGAGAACTATTGCCCCATTACCAATATCCCCTTTCTGTTAAAGATCATGGATAAGGTAGTCCAGATACAGGTGCAAGAAATTCTGGAATCCCACAATCTTTCAGGATTTAGGAAATCCCATGGCACTGAGTCCCCCTTGCTGGACCTTAAATCAAATATCCTACATCATTTTGATAAGGGCAGCACAGCTATGCTTATGCGGCTCAATCGGCCCTCTGCGTTTGACATGGTAGACCATGGAATATTGGTTCAGAGGCTCTGTGACACAGCTTCCTTCTCCCCCAATGCAGCCAACTGGGCCAAATCATTCCTCTTTGGTCGATTGGCCAAGGTTTTCTGTAATGATGCCATGGCTGAAAGCTATCTGGTGCCATGCGGGTTACCCCAGGGGCGTGCGTTTCACCCATGCTCTTTAACATCTAAACCATCTCCCTTTTCTAAATGGTGGATAAAAATGGTACCCTGTATGCAAATTATGCTGATGACAATAAGTGCCTGATCAGCCTCTACGGAAACTATGCTAAAGACACCCTCACGGTTAACCATGTGTATAACCGGATTGAATCCAGGATAAGGGTTAATGGCCTTGCAATGAATGCAAATAAAACAGAATTGATATTTGCAGGCACAGCTGCCCGGCTAAGAAAACTTGGGAGTGAATATCAAGCCTTTAACATTACAGGCTGCATTATCAAAACACTCACCAGGAACTATCTATGAAAGCACACATCAGCAGCCTTATTTCCAGTTCAGACTACTACCTAAAATTGCTGGCTCAAATTAGGCCTTTTCTCAACAGGTCTAACTGTGCCACCATTGCCAGGGTGATCATTGGAGCCCACATAGACTACTGTGCGAGTCTCCTCCAAGGAACCTGTAAAGGTGAGTTGGCCCACCTCCAGTTTGTCCAAAAAACACAGTGAGAGTCGTGGAAGGCCTAAAGAAATCTGATCATATCTCCAATGCAAGACAGACACTTCATTAACTCCCGACGGAGAGAAGGGTGGTGTATCAGACTCTCTGCATCACATACAAATGCCTACATTAAAAGATCCCCAGCTACCTTGCAGACAAACTGACATGGCTGCCGGCAAGTAGATACCTTCGATCTAATAACTCCAAACCATTGCTCATTGCTAAGGCAAAGTTGGCTGTTGTAGAGCAGAGCTCCTTCACTTAGACAGCGCCAAGTCAATGGAAAGATCTGCCACCTGACTTAAGAGCCTGTACGTGTTTTGGTAAATGTAAACATTACCTCAAAACTGTTCTTTTTAGTTAATCTTCCCCTGGCCCCATCTCCCTTTCTGTGACCCTGTTTCTGTGTGTAGTCCCTGCGCTATTATGCCCACGAGCCTTGTGTATGCGCATTACAAATACATTACAAACATTTATAAATGACCTGAAGCCAAGAGAGTGGCAACAAAGCTTCTGGGTAATTATTGTGGTTAACAGTTGGGAGAGGAATAAAGGAAAGGTTGGGGAAGGGAGGTTTGCTACTTATAAACATTCTTTGAAGTTCATACAACCTACATTACGAGAGACCATAGGAGAAATAGAGAAGTGTGTTCCAAAGGCAATCCTAGGTTGTTGTTGGTTGCAGACAGACAAGAAAGGCACAGAGGCTGCCCCTCTGAAAGGAAGTTTCAGGGGAAGAGTGTCTTGTAAACTTGAAGTTGTTGAAATACCTGAAAGTGAATCTTGTCACAATCAAAAGCTGTTTGAAGTCACAAAGTACTGAAGCTGTGATGGTATTTGGTTTTCAGTAGATTTGAGACCTCAGTAGCACACATGAACGTGTAATGCTATGAGGCAAAGAGAGTAGGCTCTCATGGTAACTCTTGTAGAAGTTGAAGTTGTTGAAGAGGAAGTAGAAGTGCTGTGAAGTCATCCAGACGAAGATACCTTCTGTGACTCCTAATCTTGTAAAGAGAGACATATTAAGCATTAACCAAGAACTGTTTCATTAACATTTACAGGTGTTTTATTTCTTTTGAACTGTGGTAATTCTTTTTGGTCAACTGGAAGTTGTGACAAAGAATTGTGGCTGGGAATGATACTGATGCTGTTCTGGTGAAGTGGAAAATCATATCACCAAGAGATTTTATTATTATTCCAAGATAGCCACCCCCGCATGCACCTGAGTGCCTGAGTCTCTGTCTGTGGTTGTCTTGCCTGATTGGCTGTGGCTAGGTTCATTTTGGCCTATGGGAGAGCTGGCAGGCTTGGCCGGCCCTCCCTCCAGGGCCCACTCCTAAGGCCCCTGTCAGCTACCTGTCTGCTACAGGTACACCTTAAATGCCTGTGTGAGAACCCCCACCCACCCCCTTGGCCGCCTGTGTATTGTGTGTGCCTCCCACCCCCCGTGGTCGCCTGTGTGCCCCCCACCAACTCCCTTTGTCGCCTGTGTACTCTTTGTGTTCCTCACCCCCTTATGGTCACCTGCTATGCTATATGCCCGCACCCCCCACCCATCATGTTTCTACCACCACCGAAATTGACCTTATGCATTTATATGCTGCTGCTAAACTGCAACATGGGATGGGCAGCATGTCTCTGACACTTGATTTGACTTTAAGCATGTGTATGCTGCCATGTATGTTTGTTTTTGCTAGCACTTATGTAACCAAGTAAGCTTTCTGTAACAGCCTGCGATGCCTGAGGGAAGTTGTGCGCTTTATAAATTCAAATAAATAAATAAATACGAAGCTGTCCTGTTATTGGAACTGTGGTTAACAAAACTTTACATTGACATTGAATACATCCAGAACTAACTGAGATTGCATTACATAATGGATTTCCTTGTTTCTTTTTTTTGTTGAAAATTGGAGCTGAAATGTCCTCAAATCCTGGGGAAGGGGAGTTCTCCCAGGTCACTAAGAGGCTTTCAAGCAACTGTGAATGTAATTTGAATTGCCAAATAGTTTCTTTGCATATTTGATCTTTACGTGTGAGGGCCAGACATCCTGTGTTACAGTGTTTCCCTTTAGTGGCGGGGCATACTGTGGCTGTTTGTACCCTACTTGCTGTGTCCCATTCCCTACTGGGAACCCCCCTGTTGGGTAAAAGACACTTCTATGGGGCCCGGGTGAGCACTACCCCTCCCACAGAGAGCTTTGCTAGCTTCTTTTTCACTTGCTTATTCTCTGCCTTTGGCCTTATCTGCGGACTCCCTCTCTCTCTTTCCTACTTCCATTTGCAATCGTGTACGATAGTCAATTGTATCTCTGCCCACCCTTTTGCTTCTATCCCCACTATTTTATCTAGAGAAGTCTACAAGTCAGGGGGAAGCCCTCGGACCAGAATATAGTACAAAATGGGCATGTATTCATCCCACGATTTACGAGTCACTACCGTCCAATGGTCCTGTATCTGTCATATATATTTTGCCAGGTCCTGATCTGTCTTCATCGTGTGGGACAATACCGACCCCACTTACAAGGTGTCGGGTACAGCACCTTCCATACATGGCCGCTGAGGTATTAAAGGGTTCTCCATTGTGTATATTTGTACTCAGCTTTACCCTGTTGTATCCTGATTGTTCCCATATTTTAGCTCCTCGCTCCCCTATTATTGCTGCAAACAACCTCTTCATATCCCTGATCAACAGGGTGAACCCTGCTGCCTCCTTTTCAAGAGTGTATATCCACTTTCTCGCTCCTGCCTTAAGGAGGGCAGTGGCCTGCTGCCCCCTGCCTGTGACACTGCTGAGTGCCTGGCCCAGCCATTCATTGCGTGGCTCACTAATTTTCCTGAAGGCTCCGGTGAGTTTTGCCATCCCGTGCTCCTGACTTTATTTAATTATTTCTTGCCGTCTTGCAGCTTTCCTTCCCCTGATCCCCTCTGCCCCTTCCTTGTTCCTCCCACCCCTCCCTGGCCCCCTGATTGGGCCTTGCTGCCCACTTAATGGATCCCAATTGGGCAGCCCCACTGCCTGTGGCAGCCCCCCTGTGGTCAAGGGCCCCAAGGCTAAGGGCAACTCCTCCAAGTAGTTCCAGATGGTGTCTGCCAGTGTCAGCCAGGGAAACAAGAAGCCTGAGCCGTCAACCTGCCGTGACTGACCAGGTAGGTGTAGTGTGGTCAGGGGGCAGAGGAGGAGCAACAGTCACTTCACCCAACTAAACTGACCCATCCCTCCAATTACTCTTACTCTTGTTGAACCACACTTAAGTATCTAATTGAACTGTATTGTTTAGCCATCTCTCTTATCTCTCCAGGAAAGTCGCATTCTTGCATTTCTGTTGTGTTAAAACTAGGCCTTTTTTCCCTCCTTTTAAGAAAGTCGAATATGGGTGTTTTTGCATTTCTGTTGTGTTAAAACTAGGCAAAGCCACAGCTCGGTGTTTTGCAGTGTGCTGCATCCCCCAGTCTTTCATCCACACTGCCCCAGTGGTCCCCCTTGGTGTGTTGCCTGCTTCTTGCCTTCTGTACCTCCCTCTGTGTGATTACCCTGTCCCTCTTACTGTGGTAACCATCTACCAGCCTACTGATCAAATAACCTAATTTCTCTCTGAGTGGGCAGACCTCTCCTCCTCCCTCCTGGCCTCTACCACTCAACTCCTCCTCCTCAATGACCTCAATATTCACCTAGAGTCTCCTTGCTCCTCCTCTGTACTCTTCTGTGACCTCTCTGACTCCCTTTCCCTGTCCATCCTCCCCTCTGGCCCGACTCACTCTGCAGGGCACACACTCGATGTCTTGATCTCCTCTGACCTCCCCCTCTCCATCCCTCTGACCACTCCTCTCTCCTAGAGCGATCACTCCCTCCTCTCCTCTCATCTCTCCCTCTCTTTCCCCCAATCCATGCCTACCCCAACACTGCCACCTACCTTCTCGGACATCTGGCCCATGAAGTGTGTGTCAGTTGAGGCTTTTGCCGCCACTGTCTCTCCCCCCACTCCACCTTTGGCTATCTCACATCCTGATACAGCCCTGTCTCTGCTCTACTCTTCAATTTCTGATACGCTTGATGCTCTTGCCCCTGTCATGAGGATCCGTTGAAGTCCTGAGCCAAGTGCAATTTCTGGTATGATTCTGACCTAGCTACACTTAAACGTAAGTGTAGGGCGGCTGAGAGGAAATGGAGGACTTCCTGTTCATCCTCTGACAAACTGGCCTGTCGCCTGCTACAAAGGCAATACCGACTCTCTGTCCTCACCAAGAAGAGAGTCCACATTGAAGCTCGTGTCTCTGCGGCATCTAACAACTCGGCCAAACTCTTTAAGATCTGCAAGGAGCTGGCCAAGCCTGCTGCAGTCTCTACCCTCCTGTTGCCTCCCAGGCTCTTTGCAATGCCCTTGCCTCTCACTTCATTTAAAAACTCCCCTCCTCTTCCCTCTCCATCTGTGCTTGTTGACCCTCCTTTTGCCACCCAACACCATCCTTCTCGTCCTTTCCTCTTTTCTCCCCTGACAAGGTCGCTAGACAAGTCTGATCTATGAAATCCTCATCAAAACAGGTTCATCCCTGTTCCTCTAAAACCATTAAGGACCACATTGACACCCTTGGTCTGGCCCTTGCTGATTTTTGCAACCACTCCTTTGCCTCGGGATCCTTCCCCTCCACTCTGAAGCACTCCTTTGTGCATCCTCTTCTCAAGAAACCCACAGCTGATCCTTATTGTCCAGTTAACTATCGTCCAATTTCCATTACTCCCTTTCTGGGCAAACCTTTGGAAAAGTTGGCCATCACTTAACTTAACCTTCATTCCAATTCTGTTGGATGTCTCCATGACCACCCGTCTGGCTTCAGAGCTGCCAGAAGCATGGAAAATGCTCTCCTGAACATTCGTGAAGATCTGCTCTCCAACCTTGACTCTAACATTCCCTCTGTCCTCATCCTCCTCGATCTTTCTTCTGCCTTCGACACGATCAACCATACCATCCTGCTCAAACGTCTCTGTGAAAACCTGGGTATCACTGATCAGGCTCTGGCCTGGCTGACCTCTTTCCTCTCCGATCGACCCTCCCAGGTCCAACTTGGGTCCTTCCTTTCATCTATCTTCCTCTCTACCTTTGGGGTTCCCCAGGGGTCTAACCTCTTGCCCTGGCTTTTCAACCAATACCTTGCAACTCTCGTCCGCTGCATTGCCACTTTCTGCTCAAATTTCCAGTGCTACGCTGACGACACTCAAATTATTTTCAGGATGCCCTCTGCCACCTCCTCTCTCTCTCTCATCTCTGATTGCCTAACTGCCATTCAAGATTGGTGTGCCGTCAGTGATCTTTGTCTGAATGCCAGCAAGACAGAGATCCTCCTCATCGGCACACCTTCACCATCTCCTCACACCTTCACCTCACTCTCTGGCCGGCCTCCCTTGGCCCTCCTCCTACCCCCACCTGCGAGGCTAAGAACCTTGGGGTCATCTTTTACTCCACCATTTCCTTCTCCGCCCACATCTCTGAGGTCTCTAAAAAGTCAAATTTCCTACTGCACCTCCTCAGAGGTACTCTGCCTTTCCTCTCCTTCCCCCAGAAGCTCATGGTATCCCAAGCTCTGGCTCTCTCTAGCTTGGACTATTGTAACAGCCTCTGTCTAAATCTAACTGCCTCTACTCTATTCCCTCTGCAACTAATCCAGAACAGGACTGCAAGACTTGTCCTTGGCCTCAAGCCCTGGGATCGTATCTCTCCAGCTCTGAAATCTCTCCATTGGCTCCCAGTGGATGCAAGGATGAAATTCAAAACCCTCTGCTTTGTCCACAAGGCTTTCTGGGGCCCGGGTCCAAAATACCTTCAGCTATCTCTGCGCACATACCTCCCCTCTTGAGCTCTTCGCTCCTCTACCTCCAACTCCCTCAGGGTAATTTGTTTTTCAAAGAAACGAGCTGGGGGTAGATCTCTGTCTTCGACTGGGGCCTCCCTTTGGAACAGCCTCCCTGCCACTCTAAAACTTGAGGAGAACCATCTCCAGTTCCGGAAGCACCTCAAGACCTTCCTCTTTTCTTCTGCCTTCGCTCCCCCTCTCCCCTGCTGATCAGTTCTCTCTTGGCACCGTGCACCTGGCCACCCTCTGTCCTCCGGGCCCAGGTACCTGCTCACCCTGCCACCCTCCCGCACTACCTCCGAGCCACCCCTTACACTGGGAACTGTATCTGTACCGATACAGCCCCCCTTTTTCTTCCTGCACTTATCAGACCTACCCTGTCTGCTGCCTTAAACCTAGCACTTGCAAATTGCTGGCTGAACTACCACTGTTTGTTTCCTTTGTTATTTATTTATTGTTATTTATCTTTTTCTCCTCTACTTCGCAGTTTCCACTACTTCCCCTTCCATGAACTTTTCCCCTCCTCCTCGCCCATGCAGTTGCGCGTTCTCAATGTCACTGGGCCTAGTATGATCGCTGTTTTGTTCTCCCCTGTTCCCCTCCCTCGCCTTGTCGCACTCTGAAACAATTGTGTACGAGTGTGATAGAAATAAAATATCAATATCTATATCAACCCACCCTGTCTGGTGCTTCCTGTGGTCATTACTATGATCTGTGCTTCTTACCATCCCTCACTATCCCCTTTTGCCTCCTCAGACCCCCTATTGTGCTCTCTATCTCTCCCATCTTCTCAAACTGCTACTCTATCTCCTATCCTCTCCTTCTCACTAAGTCTGGAAGGAAAAGGTTCAAGAGGGATATCCTGATCTCCAACCTAGGCCTCCCTAACGCTAATATCCACATCAGCGGTTCCTCCAGGTGGACTCTTACTGACATCTTCTTTGTCGTTCTCTATCCAGACCTATGGACCATCATATGGTCTCTGTTCTCTCTCCTTTTTCTTCCTCTCCCATCAATGGTGGCACCCAGTGGGAGGTCCTTGTGTCCCCTTCCAATCCTCCAATACCATTATCGATGTCTATCTAAATGGTACCATCATGGTCCAGGGCTCTCAGTCCAATCTCCTCCTTCTTGATAGGCATCTCACATGATTCCCGCTGCATCCAACAACATGGCTAAACTTTTCAAGATCTGCAGAAAAGTAGCCAACCCTTCCACAGTCTCCTCCTCCCCTTCCCAGGCTCTCTGGAATGCACTGGCCACTCACTTTTCCACAAAAAATCAGGACATCCTGAAAACCCTTGCTACTCACCCTTCCAACCCTCCTTCCTCCCTCTCCTCCCTTTCCCCTGTCACACCTGAAGAAGTTACCAGAGTTGTCCACTCCATGAAGGTCTCTTCTAAACAGGTTTCCCCTGGCTCATCGAGAACCAACAAGGACAACACTGGCTCTCTTGCCCCTGTACGCTCTGATTTCTCTAATCATTCTTTTGCCACTAGATCTTTCCCCTCCTCCCTCAAGCACTCCCTTTGACATCTCCTCCCGAAAAAACTTTCAGCAGACCCTACATGTCCAGCCAACTATGATATGATATGATAAGGCATTCATAACGCACCTATACACAAGTGTTTCAAGGCGTGACGAGGCAAGAGAGGGGGAACAGAGTGAAGACAGAGACAACAGTCTTACTAGGCCAGGTGACATTGAGATCATGCACATTCAGGAGTGGGGAGAAGGGAAAAGTGTGGGGCAAAAGGGAGGGAGCAGTGCAGTACAAAGGATAACAGTAAAATAAATAAAGGCCAGAAATAAAAGTGCTGCCAGCTGGTGGCAAGTGCAAGGGTAAGCGCAGACATCAGGTGTCAAGTGCTGGTAGGGGGCTGTAGGGATGCAGAACAGTCCCAGAGTGCAAGGGTTGCCAGGGGCAGTGCAGGTGTGCAACTGGCAGGGAATGGGACCTGGGCCTGAAATCAGAGGGTAGCCAGGTAACCAGTGCAGTTTCAGTTTCAGCCAGGAGATCAGCAGGGGAGAGGAGGAGAGAAAGCAAAAGCAAAGAGGGAGGTCTTGAGGTGCTTCCGGAACCGGAGACGGTTCTCCTCAAGTTTCAGAAAGACAGGGAGGCTGTTCCAGAGGGAGGCCCCAGCAGAAGAAAGAGATCTACAACAAACTCGCTGCTTAGAGAAGCGATTGACACTGAGGGAGTTGGAGGCGGATGAGCGAAGAGCTTGAGAAGGGAGATATTTAGGAAGAGAGAGTTGAAGGTATTGAGGCACCAGGCCTCAGAATGTCTTATGGACATTGCCGAGGGTTTTGAACTTAATCCTTGCTGCCACTGAGAGCCAATGCAGATATTTCAGTCCTGGAGAGATAAGATCCCTGGGCCTGAGGCCAAGGAGAAGTCTTGCATTCCTGTTTTGGATGATTTGTAGAGGGCAGAGAGTGGAGGCAAGCAGATTTAGAAAGAGGCTGTTGCAGTAGTCCAGCCTAGAGAGAACCAGTGCTCTGGAGACAGTGACCTTCTGGGAGAAGGAGAGGAAAGGACAAATACCTCTGAGGAGGTGCAGCTGGTAGTGTGACTTCTTCGAACTGTCAGAGATGTGAGGAGAGAAGGAAAGTGTGGAGTCGAAGATGACCCCGAGGTCTACTGCCCCATTTCCATCACCCACTTTCTGGGGAAACTGCTGGAGAAGCTGGCATTGCCCCAACTCAACTTGCACACCAAACTTGTTGGTAGTCTCCACAACCATCAATCTGGATTCCGAGCATCCAGAGGCACAGAAACTGCTCTTCCTAACACCTGTGAAGAACTGCTTGCATCTCTTCACTCCAACACCCCAGCTGTACTCATCCTACTCGATCTCTCCTCTGCATTTGACAAGGTCAACCATTCCATCCTCATACAAAGGCTCCACAATACCCTTGGTATCTCGGACCGGGCACTGGAATGGCTGACATCCTTCCTAACAGACGGCACGTCCCAGCTCATCCTGGGCTCCTTCTCCTCTTCTACGTCCTTCTCCACCTGTTGTGTCACCCAGGGCTCTATCCTCGACCTCTCCCCGTGGCTCTTTAACATCTACCTTGCTCTGCTTGCTCGCCTCATCTCCTATTTCTCCCCCAATGTCCAGTGTTATGCTGATAATACACAACTCTTTTTCAAACTTCCTGCTGACTCTTTTGCACCTTCCATCATCCCTGACTGCCTATCTGCCATCCAGTTCTGGTGCAACGCCAATGATCTCTGCCTCAACGCCTGTAAAACTGTGTTCCTTCCCATTAGGACCCCTGTCCCCTCCTTCTTACGCTCACTCTGGCCTTTCTCCATGGGCTCTCCCCCTGCTCCTTCCTCTGTAACTGGACACCCTGGAGTCCTCTTCAACTCCTCTCTCTCCTTCCTCCCTCACACCAGGACATTGCCAAGAAGTCCCACTTTCAACTCTTCCTTTTCAAAGGAATTCTTCCTTTTCTCACTTTCCCCCAGAGCCCTGGTTCTCTCTAGGCTTGACTATTGCAATGGCCTCCTCCTGAATCTACCTTCTTCCACTCTGCGACCCCTGCAGTTAATCCAGAATAGGACAGCAAGTCTTATCCTTGGCCTTAAGCCCAGAGACCACAGTTCTCCTGCCTTAGAACCTCTCCACTGGCTCCCAGTTGCTGCACAAATTAAATTAAAATCCCTCTCTATCATCCATAAGGCTGTCTGGGCCTGGGGGGCACACTATCTTCAGCTTTATCTCACTAAATGCCCTGCCTCTAGACCTCTACGTTCCTCTGGCACCAACTCTCTGTGTGCAAAGCGTTTCACTAAAAAGAAAGTAGGTGATCGATCACTCTCCTCCGCTGGTTCCCTTCTATGGAACAGCCTCCCCCTGCGCCTTGAGCAGGATCTTCTCAAATTTCGGAAGCTCCTTAAGACTTTCCTCTTTTCCTCCTCCCTCCCTCTTTCTCTACTCTGCTCATCACACATTTGCTTAATCAGTGTCCTTGGCCCTTATGCATCCTTCGAGGCCTGACCTCACACACCAATTCTTTCCAGCTCCTGTTTATCCACAGCCGTTTGCATCTGCACACTTTCCGCTCTGCAGATTCGCACTTACACCTCCCACGGCCCAGGCAATGTAGCACTCAATATTCCTAGCACTGCTCATCCACGAGCTCGGACTTGCCAGCACTTACCCCCTCTTCCTTCCTCCTTACTGCATTTGCACGTTCTGAATATTCACAAGGCATAGTAGGTTTGTCCCTCCCCCTCTGTTCTTAATATTGTTTTGTAATGTTTTCCCACCCTCCCTCTCTCCCTGCCCTGTGGGCACTTTGAAACATTATATTCTTATTGTATAAGAGCCTAACAAGATAACAATAAATACATAAAATGAATACAATTTGTTCATAATATTCAAGATACAAGTTGGATGTCAGATAAAGAGAGGCTTTCAAGTTTAGGTGAGAGGGCCCGAAGAAAAGAACCTCAAAGAAAATGAATGGGCCTCATTATGGTGAGCTGCCAGCCCTGTTAAACCCCTACCGCCTCATTACGAGGTCCGCGAGCGGGACCCGGTAAGGATGGCTGGTGAAACCAGGCACCCTTAGCGGGTCCCGCGAGCGGCCCAGCATGCTAACAACTACCCGTCATTAACGGGCCCGTTGTTAGCATGCTCCCCATTGAAGAAAAAAAACAAATTTAAAAAATGGAGAGAACGCAGAGGAAATCTGTTTTTCCCAACGATTGGTCGGCCTGCGAGGCATACCATAGGGAAATAGGGATGGCTACTCAAAAACAATTTCACCCCAATAAATAGTGATGAATGGTGCTAACACCAAGAAGATATTTTAACAGAGCCTTCAAGAAACTGTCAAGCCTCTTTTTACAGATACTAGGAGACACATTACTAGTGAATTATTTATAACAGCTGTTTCTTAGCAAAACTAAAGACATTCCCACAGGCATTAAAGCTAATCCCTCTAGCGCAAATCTGGTTGGCAACATTAAAACCACTCTCCTCCCCCTCCAACCTTTGCAAACTTCATCAGGTCTCTTTTCACCACATTACAAATACCACTGGAAAGAAAGTTCAATCTTTCTCCCCATTGATATATTGCCTGGCCCAATATCAATAGCATGTCGGATTTCCAAGAAGGCTTCTTTCTCTGAAATATACCACATTGCCTTAAAGTAGGCTAACTCTGCACGAGTTGTTTCTAGTAGTACAGAGTAATACCACATTTTCTGATCCTAAGTAAAACTAAAGCGGAGACAGTAACTGACCAAACACAAACTGATGTACAGAGACACCCTGCCAGAGGTACAGAAGCATCTCACAGTGTTAAGCAGCTGTCCTGGCGCTACTTAAGCAGCTGTCCTGACGCTACTTAGTCTTTCGGCCTTGACCATGGGGTGCTCCAGGTGTGTCTGAAAACTGCATTGGGATCCTAAGCAGAGCAATGGACTGAATGGCATCCCTCGTGTCTAGTCACTATGCATTACATGTGTTACCCGAAAGCCAACGCAGCATTTCTCGACCTCTACATACATTGTATCCATTGGTAGGGGGTACAACCAGCACTGCTCATCACTTTAGCCACATAACTCAAATCTTTGGATCACTGCACTGCATGCCTTTGTGAAACCACTTTGCAACAATTGAAACTACAACAACTCAGGCACCTAGGCAAGAAATTGGTTCCCTCAGGGATCTTTTCGAAATTTGAAACACAGATGCAGAGTGTCTAAATGTTCCAGAATTACGAAAGGAGTTCAGGATATCTCTGGACTTTTCAGGTGTAGCCCCTAAATTATTTCACTTTTTTCTATCGTACCTTCAGAAAAAATTAACCTCCGTAATAGCCCTGAGAGTGAAAGAATACCTTCTTTTCGATGCGTTTGTAAAAAAAGAAATAGAGACTGTTGCAACCCTCTGTTTGAAGGTGTGTGTTGCTCAGGTTATTCAATGTTTTTGCTAATGTATCCTGGCAATTTTAAAAACAATACTTGTGCTCAAAATGAATTTGCTAAATATTCCAAAGAATTATTTCATTGATGTAATTGAATGTGTTAACTTGGATATGCTTGATTCAAAATTAAGTAAACTTACATAAAAAAAATAGACCCTTCTGCCTGAACTTCTAAAGTGAAGCCTGCTAATCATCCTCACTGTCATGAAGTGGTATGTACCTTAAACATTGCTGTTAGCAGTTTCAGCCCAGGCGGGCCTACTGGCCCATAGGATGTGTTACTGAATCACTGGTTGATACACAAACATCTATATGTACTGTCTGCTGTGCACCATCTAGTTGACATACCAGCAGTTGTTATGTATCAGGAAATTCACATGCAGCAGAGGAAATGTGCAAATTTCATGTTCATAGCTGCATCCATGTGCTTTCCTTTGAATGCATACTGGCCTTTGGAAATGACTTTGGGCCTCATTACGACCCTGGCAGTAGCCGTGACCTTATTACGGGCACGGCTGCCGCCGGTAATGATATTTTACCGGGCCCATGGAATGGGCAATTACTGGGTCATGCCGACCTTGGCGGACCTGGTAATTGCCCATTCCATGGACCCAGTAAAAATTAATCCCCATTCCCATTTGAGCCCCATAGGGCTCAAATGGGAATGGGGAGGGAGCTAACAACGGGCCCGTCAATAACGGGCCCATTGTTAGCTCCCTGGTTCCCTCGCGGGACCCGAAAAGGATGTCTAGTCTAACCAGACGACCTTTCCGGGTCCCGCGAGGGAACCTCGTAATAGGGTGGAGTGGGTTTAACGGCACCGGCACCATTATCGGTGCCATTAAACCCCTTCCGCCCGCCTCGTATTGAGGCCCATTGTTATTAAACAGTTGTCAATTATCAGCCACCCATAAAGGATTTACATTTACCTTTTAATTTGCAGAAACTTGCCTTGTTGTGATTGAAGAATCCCAAAAGGCTGTGCTGGGTCTGGAAAGTGTGGTTTCCTTCATTAATCAACTTTCAGACCTCATTGTAATGTGAGAGGGTGAATTTCAAAGATTGAGTAATCAGGATGTCCTTTGATCTCTAATGATTAACTTTCACACCTCATTCACATGTGAGACATAGAAATGTTAAAGGCTGTGCTGGACCTACAACGGCCATTTGGGACATGGACAGAAAAGGACTGATTCGGCAAAGGAATGTTATTGCAGGGAGAGGCCCACTGATCCCAGATGCAGGCCATAGGTGGATCTTAGCTGGATATTGAGCACTAGCCGGCTTCCAGTACGCCATAAGAATCAGAGCAAACGTACAGAAGGATTATGGGGGATTGGCTAGGTGCTTTTTAGACAGGTCAGATGGAGGGCTTAAAACATTTTTTAAATGTAAAAGGCCGGCATGGTTGCCTGTTTCCTGAATATGATTCCATTTTTTATAATAAGGACTGCAACCTGGAAAAGCTATGACACAGGAGATGCATGTTTGGTTCTTGAAGTGAGCAGCACACTGCCTTATTTGAGCACCTGTAATATAAGTGTTAATTTGTAGTTGTAACATGTTGGCTTGTAGATGAAAGTAGCATATCTTGGGTATTCAATGTTTTCTTCAGTGATATGATGTAGTTATAGATTTTACCCTCAACACGTGTTTTGAACAGGGTTCTTCCTGTAGATCCATGTTCCTTTTGTTTTTTTCTCTACTGCCACTTTACTCCACCTTCTAACTTTTATTTGCCTTTGTAGCACAGACCACATGTATTTTTCATTACTTCATTACTTCTTTTTTTGTTATGTGTTATGTGCTTCGACCATACCCATACAACACTTTACATCTGGTTCAGATTGCCACAAAATATGTAATTTTACATGTTTTCATGGAGAGCATTCATTGTTTGCACGTCAAGATAGCACAAGGAAAAAAGCACTGGTGCACCTAATAATTATGGTGTGTTTTCTTATTGTCATTCTAGCAGTAGACCTTTTACAGGCAAAACTACTCACCAGGGCAGGAAGCAAGTCAGCACAGATGGTGCTCCCTTAAACAAAACAGTTTGACACATAGTTGTATATCAATGTGTCAGGTTAGAGACACTGGGCCTCATTACACGTTGTGCGGTAATGGAATACCGTTACCGGTAATGATTTACCGGTACCGTTAATTCCCTAAGCAAATCACGACCCGGACCCACCGCTATCTGCGCACCCGTTAATTACGGTGCCACTAATAGCGGCAAGACCGCGGGCGCGCGACCCACATGCCGGAATTAGCGCCATGGCGCTAATACCAGGCCATCACAAGCCATGCGGACATGGTATTAGCGGCATGTAAAACACCCAAAAACCCCTTACCGGCATGGCGCTAATAACGGCATCGAAAAGCACCCGTTAAGAGACCTGAGCAGTGTACCCATCAACTACAGGTGGACACAATCAGCACAGGTGCATGCTATGGGGACAGGCAGCACAAAAGAGCACACCACACCCCTACCCACACCCCTTCCCACACCAAGATGGTCCCAATAGCAGCAGCATGACATGACATCCTTGACTACATGATAGCAGTGCAGCACCTACAACAACAGCCAGCACCAGAGGTGAGCCGTAACAGGCACCCATTACCCACACCATACAGGCGAAGACAGCCATCCACTGAGGAGGTGGCTCCTAACCCCTGTACGGAACCCACAGAACCATCAGGAAGAGGACAACAATATAGTACATCCTTCCAATGACAGTGCTCCGCTGCCTAAGCGGCCTGGGTGTGGCACTCCTGTACGGCCGTGTCAAAGTGGCAAAGACAACCATGGCATGTGTAGAGCATCACAAAATGTGCATATGATGGAATGTGCATATGCCACTTGAAATTGACATGCAACCACCAGAAGAGTATGATGTGGCTGGGGATGAGTGCGGGTGGAATGCCCCAGCAGGACATGAAACAGGCAGTGCCAAGGAGGCACACGATGTGCATCAGCATCTGATTCTGCAATCTCATCATGCACCAAGGTGAAATAGCATGGACGTAGATGGGAATTGTTGCCCTGGTGCATGTTTCGAGGCCCACAAAGGACCCTGTCCACAATGAATGACACATACACAATAATGGAGACCACGCTTGGGTTTCAAACTCTGAACAGTGTATATTGAACATATCGTGGTACTAAAGTGCATAACCCAAACTCCCAAAATACACCCTTACCCCCCCTCAACACACCCAAACACACCCTTACCCCCCTCCCCCCTCAACACACCCAAATACACCCTTAACCCCCCTCAACACACCCAAACACACCGTTACCCCCCTCCCCCCTCAACACTCCCATGTGAGTCTCATGACGTGAATGTGTCCATTGCCACATGTGGCACACGAATCCTGGTGGCCCTATTTGCCAGTGCCTGCATCGTCATCTGGTGGCTGTGAAGCCGTGCGCCGCAGGTTCCGCATAGACCGGCGCAGGGGACTAGTCTGGCGTGAACTCCCAGACGAGGAGGGGCCTGGTTCTTCCTGGGCCGGGAGTGGGCACCGACGCTCAATAGCGTCTGCTATGCGGTTCATGGCCTGCCGCAGTTGGGCCATTTCACTGCAGATCCGGCTGGTACATGCCTCCATGCCCTCCCTTGTCTGCTGTGCAAGTGTAGCAATGTCCTCCCTCAGGCGGGCTGTCTCTGCCACATGTTGACCTACTAGGCCACTCATCTCGGTCTGCCTCTGGTAGATGGACGAGAGGTCATGTCGCATGGTGGGTGCTGGTGGGATGGCTGATGCACCTGGTCCCATTGCACTTGCATCAGGAGAGGATATCTGGGGGCTCCATATCCCTTCAGGGGTGGGTGAATCTCCATGACTACCCGGACCTGAGGAGTACCTCGGGCTTGCCAGTAAGGGGCTTGTTGGTCTGGGGCTCTGGCTATCAGCATCAATGGCAGGTGTGTCCTCCTCATCTGAAGGTGGGGCCGTGGCTGCTGCTTCACCCGTTGAGCTGGTGGCAGCAGAGTGCATCCCCTCGATGTTGCCCTCACCTACTGGGAGACACACTTCCGTGGGTGCCACGACGGGAGCAGCCATGGCCTGTGGATGCGTGCAACTGGTGTTCCGGCTGCTTTTGTCCCTGTGGTCATGGACACTCGTCCTGGCTGCCCTTGTGGATGTGGCGGTGTACCCTGTGGCATCCCTCCTTGCTTTTTTGCTGGATGTGAGAGCAGGTGTGGAAGTGCATGCCTCCTCAGTGTCAGTGTGTGAACCTGCAAGGGTGAGAAATGTTGACAACCATCAGTAATGGGTCGACCTGCCTTGAGCAAAATGAATACCTCATGCCGTTCTATGCATTCCGGGCTCTTTAGTGTGGATGCAGGTAATGGGGATGTTGGGTGGGTCACGCATGAATGGGTCTGTGTTGTACGGGCATGTGGTGATGCATGCATGTCTGTTTGTGGCTGGAGCCACGGCATTCATATGGACACATGATTGGGGGGAACATCACACTTCACTGTGCTTTGTTTGATGCATACACTCACCTCCATCGGACGAAACGGCCACGCCATGCTCCATTTGTCCAACTCCCTCAATGCATTCCACCCCGATGGTTGATGCACATGTCTCCTCCCACTCAGTGAGCTTGATTGGCGATTCACTGCCTCCTCCTGTGCCTGTAGCCATGTTGCGGTTCACGGATAGAATGTTCCGCACACTGAGCCGGAGGTCATCCCACCTCTTTCGGCAGTCTTTGACTGTGCGGGTTGTGGTGCCTACCGTGCTGACCTTGTGGGCTACCTCTTCCCAGATGGCCTTCTTCTTCACAATGGTCTCCCGACGCATGTCGTTGTTGAAGACAACATGAGCATTGTCTGCTAGTGTCTGCGTTAGCATGAGGAGCTCCTCCTTGCAAAATTTCTCCTTGCGTTGCCGCTCAGACGATTTCTTAACGGCCTTGGGCATCTTCACGGTGTCCTTAGTGTTTTTCCCAACGTGGTTCCTGGTAAGGTGTCCTGGATAAGGAGGATGGCAATGGATTGTGTTTTTAAAGATGGCCGCCGTGCTCTTTCCCGTTCCGGTGCGATGACGCTATTTCCGGTCCCGCAATATTACGGAAACCGCTATTAGCGGTGACCGCTAATGGCGGTTACCGCTATTTGCGGAAACCACTATTTGCATGTGGCGGCAGGTCGGAAGTGCTAACAGCGCTTTCGTGGATGCCGTTAAGGACTTTTTGGGGAGTTTAGCGGCATGGCGGTAGGCTCATTACCGGCATGGCGGTAGGCTCGTGCCCGCGATCTCGTAATGGCATGCAATTTGCGGCCTCTTGCGAGGGCGGACACGCTAATTACGCCATGCCGGTAATTGCCGATTTTTACCGCCTACCGTGTAATGAGGCCCACTGACGTGTAGACAATCCCGGAATTACCGTTTTACTGGAATCATGCGATTTTTAATGTATTTTTGTTTTAACCTTGTGCACTGCTATTTAAAAACGTTGAGCATTAAATAATTGATAATACTGTTTAATTTTGCAAGCTATTCTCTCTATTACACGTTTCTATATCCTGCAGAGAACTTTGCGGATGACATGATTTCAATATTACTTAAATTTATATTGCCACGTCCACACAAAGAAAGCTTGCCTTATTGTTTCTTTTTTGTACCGGGTTGTCTGTGAAACCACTTGCAAAGCAATAAACTGCCATTATTAGACTCTACCTATCCATGCCAAGAACATAGTTTCAATATTCAATTTATTCTATCATAAAAAGAAACTTCAAAACATGAGATTTCGCAATCATCTTTTCAAGACAGGACGTAAAGAAAGAGGTGCCTATATCGAAAAACTAACAATCGCACATGACAATATGTGTAATCCTTATGCAAATGTATCCCATTAGTGTTGGTGCAATACTGAGAGCAATGCATTTAATTATATGCATATTAATAATGTGAAGGCCAGAAAAGAAGCAGTGAAGGAAATACTGCATATGAAGAGTATTCGTACATCTGGATCCGTAGTCAGAAACAGACTTTGGGGGAGTCCAAAATGCTGCTACTGAAAACGTTTTAATAGCGCCAAGATTTAATAAAGAAGAGGGCTATGTGATTTTGGCCCTCGCAAAACGAGTAATATTGAATAACTGAGGTAGAGCCAGCTGCAAGGGAGCAACTATTCACCCTAAATTACATACATTACAGACATTGCTAAGTGCAATTTCCACAATCAAAATGACCAAGTGCAAGTTACAGGATAAAGTGCGTAGCATAAGTGACAGCGCACAAAGTGTACCTCTTAAGTAGGCTGTGTTAAAAGTCAAATAAAACTTCACATACGTTGTTTTAGAAGATCCAGTCTTTACGTGTATACATTATGCATTGAAAACGTTTTTCATCATTTAAGTTATTAGTCGAAAAAGATGTGGGTTGTGTAGTGGGGAATACATTATGCGCATATTATAATATAAATTGCAAGTTGCAAGTACACCTCCTTTCAGGGTGTATATAGCTAAGACAAGAGATATTGTGATAAGCAGACCACCCAGCTAAATGGGCAAGCAGCACTTGCTTAGACTCACAGCACTATCACCATGGAAGGGGTCTCTTGTGAATATGCAGGACAGAATAGAAATAAAGCACTGGAACTTGACTTCCTGCTGTGTAGCTGTTATCATAGAATTCCCGAAAATGGATTCCACTAGTAACTCAAAAATATAATCCTGTGGTCAAAATAGGCTATTTTCACAAAACATGAAAATCTGCAATGATTCACCCAGACATAAAAAATAGATAAAAATGTTCCAGGCAATTATGGCCTCATTTCGCCTAGTGACACAAAATGTAATAGCCTAGCCAAAGAAGTAGCAGTTGGACTTTGGGCCTGGATTGAATAAACAAATGTCTTTTCAACAGGGTTGGACTCAGAACCAAAAGAGGGCCTGCAACTAATGTTCAAAGTGGCCCCATATTACTCATTTTCAGCAAGCCTACCCATTTCCTATAAGAACATTTGGAAATTAAATATGTTACCAAACAAAAAAAACAGGGTTACAGCAGACTTTTTCATTTCCAGAGTTCACTACATGCCACTCCACCCCTGCTTGTCACCAGTGCTAGCCTGGTTCCAGAAAGGGATTATGATCATCGATCAAACGTTTTGGCTGCATTTAGTTATTGCCAAATATCCTGTGATCAAAAATCAACATCCGATATTTATCTTTATAGCTCTGAAGGAGACTTAACTTCGCAAAAAGGAACCTATTGTGGCCAACTCTAGCAGAAGAAAGGATGAGTGAAGCTCGAATGGAGCTCGTTAGGCAGTTCCTTTCAGGCAAGTACAGCGTGTGTGTGATATTATAGCCATATATGCCGAGAAAGGAGTCATTATCGTGGGATAATGACCCTCTCATACATTTTGCCTCAAGGAAAAGCCATGGGCCTTAAGTGTAGAAAGGGAAATTATCAGGGCTCATCCATAATGGGTGAGGGGGCACCGACCCGCCAGAACCCTCACCCATTGTGGAGGAGCCATGGGTTACCTTTGACAGTTTATGTTTCCCAGCGCTCATGTCCAATGGACTATGCAAGGCTCAGGATGTTTTGCTCCCCCAGACTCACTTGGCCCATTGGGGATGCAGGCTGGGGAACAGAACGTCTGAATGTGCCAGGGGGCTCTCCTGCACCTCCCCACACATTGAGACTGAAAAGGGCTCTGACAATGAGGCACTCTAGCTTCTGTGCGCATGAGCAGGAACCAGTAAGCGCTATGTGCTTCCTGTTCTTGTGCACGTGAGCCAGAGGGCCCTTGTCACAGAAGGCAGCATCAGAGAGGAGCAGGATCTGGAGCAGGGATGAGGTAAGTGTAAAATGTAATATTGTATGTATGATTGATGTGTATGTTGTTACGTGTGTCTGTATGTATGTATGACTTGAAGGATGGCTCACGAACAACACGTTTGTCTTGGAAGTAAGACAACAGATTCAAATCCAAGTTGTGCGCTTAGAGGCTGTTCTCTGTTGTTAAGTGTATTATAAAAGATGAATTCATTGGCCCTGATTCATGGAATTATTTGTGTGTAAAACGGTTATTTGCGTGCCATTCTGGCAGCAAATCCCTGTTTGCCGAATGGGGATTTGCAGGCAGAATGGCGCGCAAATCTCTGCTTTACATGCAAATAATCCGACAGGAGTATGTCCAAGGTGTGGGTACTAGCAGATCTTGGCAGAGCCAGCACTGACATGTTTTCTTATAGAGTACGGTCTCATGTTGTTTCCACAAAGTAAATTTATCAGGTGGTAATTTACTTTGTTGAAATTACATCGACAGTTTACTTCAAATTCTATTTTTTGTGGGATAAAGGGTAAAAGGAAGGCTAAAAGGAATGGTGGTCAGGGTTTTGGGGTAAGGGTTCTAGTGACCCCCCTACAAACAAATTAATTTCGAAGTAAACTGTCAAACAAAGTAATTTACTTAGTGGAAATGACATGGAACCATAATTACTGCCTCCATGCACAAATCAAACACAGACACCAGTATGTTCTTGCATGGGAATACGGCATGTAACGGTGGTGGAGCCAGCATGAAAATGTACAGGTACAGGCAGCATGAACATGTTTTTTATACTGGCACATATTGTGGCAAAAGGCATCATGAAAATGCGTTGGGAAATGCTTCTGTGCACTGTTGGTGACTTGCATCTATTGGATTTTTCATGAATTACCCTACAAATCTGATTGCAAACTGTCTGGATTTTTACTAAGTTTTTCACAGAAAGTGTGCTATATAATGCACCATTTTAGCCCATTAGTAAAAGAATGTTCTTGAGGGGAGAATCTCACCCAAACCACTCTTTGCTGTTTTGGGCTCTGTCGCTATGCTCGTTCAATCTCGAATATCTGTGGAAAAATGTACGCCCATCCAATAAACAAATTCACCAGCCACCACTGGACCTCTTTACCTGCTTAGAGGCTTATGAGGCAACAGACATATAATGCTGGTAGCAAAAAAGGTATTTGGGATTGTGGTGGTGAAGTAAAAGTTTAATAATGAATAAACAATGCAAACCATTTTAGTGGATTCATTATGTATTCATAGTGTAATAGTTAAATAACTAGGTTGTCTTCATAAGGTTGGTTGTTATACGGTTGGTTTACTGCTGGTTGACCAGGATAGGTTTTATCATGAGCTTGCTGTAGGTGCAATGATAAAGTGAACATTTTCTCTTTACTAAAGTGAACACATTGGTCCATGGCATAGATTTTACTTTTTTATGTTAAATTAGCTTGGAGTTTCTTTTAGAAAGAAAACTGGCTGGGATATTTCATTGGTGTTTCTTCTCAGGCCCATGCCCTGCCAGTTGCACGCCTGCACTGCCTCCCTGGCAACCCATGCACCTGAGGACTGTTTTCTGTATCCCTACAGTCCCCCCACCTGCACTTTGTCTGACTCACCCTGCACTTGCCACCAGCTGGCCGTTCCTTTATTTAACTTGTTATTTATTATCCGATGTACTGCACTTTCCCTCCCCCCTACCCCCACACTTTACTGTACCCCCTTCCCCTGCATTTGCTCGATCTAAATGACACCTGGCCTAGTAAGATCTCTGTCTGTCTTCCTTCAGTTCCCCCTCCCTTGCCTCGTCATGCCTTGAAACACTTGTGTATGGGCGCGTTACGAATGTCATATCATATCATATCATATCATATCAAATGCAGAGAAATAATGTCTGTGGTGTCTCTGGCTGCTTCAGAAGTCAGAATGGCTGTAGTACAGACAATGCCAAATTCTGAAAATTTTTGATTGGCTGAGACAAGGTCAAGGTCTAAAATGCCTTCCATTTTCTAATATTTATTAATGACTGTGCCAGTTGTTAGAGGGCCCGGTAGCCCCCATCTTACTCATGATGATGTATAATTTATAGCTCCTAATGAGACTGCCCTAAAGGGTACTGTAAGCAGCAATCCCTTGTTATTGGTGCCGGGAAAACTAAGATCATGGCCCTAGGGAAAATTCAAAGGGATAGATTAAATTGCCTTAGATTAATCGTGGAAAGAAAATCACTGGAACAGGTCCAGGCTTTTGAATATTTGGAAATATAGCTAGTGGCATGAGAACCCAAGCTGGGTCAAAGTCAGAAGACTCTAAAGCAAAATGCATCAGCATGCAGATCTTTCGCAATGTGGAGGCATGTCCATGTCCCACACCAGGACTATCCATAGCCCCCTGACGATTGCAGCAGTGGCTTAAAACACCTGGAATTTCCTGAAATTATTATCATCATGACGCCGATTGTTCTGTCCCATTTTACTTCATCCTTATGCATAGAAAAGGTGTGGGGAGAAGTAAGTATAATGGAGAAAGCCCATCTTTTATTTCTTTTGTATTTGAAAAAACTTTGGACAACATTTTAATATTTTACCTACAAAACGTAAAAGAGATTGATATGTCACAGACCACACCATGACCTAAAGGGTTAGCATTTGTCCAAAATATGTTTAGGGTGATTAGCCTAAATCAGTTTTGGGACTCCCTATCCACTCACAAAAAAGATGTACAATTGTCCTTAAGATAACATTGTAAAGGTAAAGGGCTTGATTCATGGAAGTGTTTGATAATGGCGCACTCCCATAGGAAAACGTTCCATGAATCAGGCCCAAAGTATCCCAAAGTAATCCAAAAATAAGGCAAAATTAGTCAAAAATAGAATGCACAAATACCAGGAAAAAAACTGCTCTTTATTTGCAAATATGGCTGGCAGAGTCAGACAGCTACATGGAACCGAACTGAAAAACATCTCAAAATGCCCACTCTGGGCTATAATATTTAAGCAAAAATACCCAAAATTAACATGTTCTGCAAATGTTACAATAATACTTACTCTAACATTTCCATTCATCTACAATATATTTGGCAGTTTCTCTTCTCATGACCATCAAAATACCACCCTCAACATGACATAATTGCTAGGGCAGCACAAAATACATGGTTTTGATTGGTTGGCATCCTTCACGTTGTAATTGATAAGAAGGTTTAATTCTAATTGGACAATGAACTTTCAGGCAGCCCAGACAGTAGCATCCCACTGAGACAAACCAATCACGTAGTGAGCAGAAATCAATGCGGTCAAAACTTTTTCTACAACCCACAGAACACCACAATCTCTTTCCCCAATTTGGCCTTTTGGCTTCTGTCCCTCAAACCTGCTCATTCGTTGACTCCCACCTCGATACTTGTTGCAACTTTTGGAGCGCAACCTCCTAGTTCTCTTCTCACAATAAATAGCTGCATATAAAAACATGACTGAGACCCTGCTCCTGAAAATTAATTTCTCCTATTTATTTGTCTTAACAAAGCACTTTAACACTGGACCGAGTACCCTAACTTTCAGTGGGGGTGCTGTGCTCACCTCCTAGTTCTGCATTTCGGCAATACTGCTGTCTGAGCTTTCTCGCATATCTCACGGTGTCCTTCATAACCATTATGTATTCATTTGTTTATCATCTGGGAAGGCACCTGTTGACTCAAGTCTCATTTAAGGCCCCTGAGAACTACTTCCCTTGCAACAATAAACTGGCAACTATTCAGCGCCCCTCTCCTCCCTGACCTTGGCCACTCGAAGCTTTCTGCCCAATAACAAGAGTAAAATCCAGCAAATTAAGCAAAATAACACAGCTCAGCAATGTTGCATAGCTCACTAGAATAACAAACTCTATAACAGCTTGAAAAGGATTTGTTCTAACATGGCTGACCTCTTGCTCTTTATGACCAATAACATCTACACTAATAAAACACAATCGATTTAATACAAATAATTACAACTACATAACATTATCTAACCATATAAATGCATTATAAAAAGAGAACAATACTTTGCAGTGTGATAAAACAGAATACATTTCTATACATTTGCTTTACCTGGCACCAAAACACTTAAAACGCAGTGTAGTGTGTCAAAACTACTTCTATTCCAGATATAATATCACCCTACCAAAACCCTGTGACAGCTTACCTCAGCACTAGATATAACACCTTGCTAAAAGAGTTTTCCCAACTTATATTTCCGCACAAATTTGCGACGGTGCACTTGCGGCTGTACAACATACTGTGATTGCGACATTACAGGAAACTGGAATGTGCAGCAAAGGTACTATGGCCCTCTAGTACTTAAGCCAAAAAACCCTGTTCCAAATACTGTACTGGGTGGTAATGGCCCAGTGCCTTATTTAATGGGCCCAGTACAGTAAGGACCTTTAACAAGCTCCCTGGGCTATCACCATCCGGTACAGCCCGTGAAAGGAAGTTTTATTGCTATTAGTATACCGGTTTGCCTAATTAGGGCAATTATTTAGTCTTCCGTGCTGAGTACCCAACCCATTGTTTTAGACAAAATGAAATACTCCTCAAATGGCCACAATGGATATAGAAGCCGTGGATCTGTGTGTAGCCTCTTTTCCATTTCCATGGCTGCCCTGGATGAGCCACGGTGTGCTGGAGCATTACAGGTAAAGAGTTTGAGAGGTTTCTGGAGAAGGTAAGTAGAATTGGGATTGGGATTGGAAGTTGCAGGACGAGGCGGGCCTTAAAGCCAATCTGGGCAGGGAGGGGGATGCTAGCTGAGCACAACTTGCTCAGAACCAGGGCTTTAATAGGTAGATTCAGCCTGGGTTCCAACCAACCTGACTGGCTGCCGCACCTGCTCAGAGTGCTAATTAGGATTCGAATCCAGTGCTGATATTGAAATATATTTGGATAATATGTACCCATCACCCATGTGGAAATTACATGAAAAGTTATGTCTGGGTGTTGTGCCCATAGTAACCATTACTGGAAGTCTGACACAAACTCCATAAACCTTTGTGCTTGTGATGCTGTTTTCTGCACAAGGTAGAATAACCTGAACAGAAGATGGCTGATTCCTGTCTTCAATGCCAGAGGAATGAGAGCTGTATTGCCTGCCTATCATCTATGTGAAGATAGTACAGGTCATATCTGCCCACTTACAGTACTCTGGATTTTGCATAAAGAGTGTAGCCAAACAAAGAACAATTAGCTTACTGAGACTACATTGGACTAAATAAAAGGGGAGATTGGATATAATATTGTGCGCATTTGAACACATTGACTCTGGTTTACAGTATGAATGAGATAGGAAAGCAATGATGCTGTGGATAAAGACTAAGAACTAGGGCAAATCCACTTAAAACAAATACCTGCATATACTTAATGGCCACGGGTATGTTTCATTTGATCCTCCATCTTAATGTGTAATAATTTCTTGAGAGCTCATTTGCTTGGTTAAACTATGAGTACTGCAACTGGACATGGTATATTTAGCTGTCATTACATACAGGACTATAGTGATAGTATATGGAATGCTTATGAAGTGTTTATTTTGTAATCTTTAAATACACATATATGTACAATAATCCATGGCCTATTTGTTAATATAGGAGAATATGTATAATTGTAACAAATAATGCAATGAAATTTGCACAGCTGTTTTATGTAATGTTGAATGACTATTGATACATGTATTATCTGTTATGGGCATTTTTGATCCATCCCTACATATATTTCTCTAATAATGTTTGTGCATTGTGAAGGCATTATGAAGCAAGACACAGACAACAGATTCAAAGTTCAAATTAGAGGTCTTTACTTACTTAAATATCAGGATGGTATAAGGCCTACCTTTCCCTATACTAAGGTGGGGTTTCCCTACCTAATGAAACTAAGGATAATCTGAGTAAGTAAGTTCAACTTAAAAGTCTGTTTGTGTCCAAAACCTACAGCTAAAGCAATACAATGTATAGGGATGTCAGCAACCAAAGCAACAGTTTCCAAATTAATGTTCTGAGCTGCTTCAAGCTCCAGTCTTACTCTTGGCCCCCTTCCCCAAGTTCAAGACAATTCCAACAAAAGGGTCTCAGGGTTCCCTTCCCCAAGTACAGCACAGTTCTTTAGGCTTCAAATTTAAAGTCTCACCAGCGTGTTTAGTTAGCCTTTTCTTTCCATCACTTGAATAAGGTAGGCCAATCAACTTCAGCTGCTTGTTAGTTTACTCCAAGGAGGGTTCCTCAGTCTAGGCGCAGTTGGCGGACCTCACAGTCTACCTATCACAGGTCGCGCAACTAATGACCCTTGACACATTACAACAGTTAATTCTTTCTCACAGGACTTCCTTGACAACACAGGCTTCCTTTCTGCATCTGTGCTATAAATGCACTTAAACCTCTGGTTCACTTTACTGGCATCTTGCCTTTATCAACATGTGACTCTCATACACCTTCTTTAGTGGTATTTCTCCTGGTTTCTCCTGGTTACCACCTTGCTTTGAGACTTTCACATTGTCCAGTAGTGTTTTACTTTTTGCTCTTTTCGCTTTGCTTGAAAATGCTGTTTCTTTAAATTCCTCTTGTTCCTCTTGCTCACAAATGCACTTCACTATGAATTTCATTCATGCAATATTCCCATATTCTTTTCTTTAATTCAGCATTCAAAATATGTTAATTGGTTTTCAACGTGTATGGTATTCAATAGTTCATGTTTGGTCATCTGACCCATTTAGCAGTATTCAAACTCATCACTTGCTTTGCAATTCGTCAATAATTCACTTCTCGCTCATCAGACCCCTTTATAGTATATTCTTGCATGTTCGTCATTCACTGCAACCCACACCATGCCCCCGGAGTGCCCTGGTCTGAGTGAACCTTTCCTCTAACTCATCAGTGTGTTGCCACACCCCTGGGTGCTCTGGTCTCGCTTTTGGGTTCGAGCTTGCTCCTTTCTCACTCTCGAGTAGCTCTGGTGAGCAGCGCTCACCCCCACCAGTTCCTCTTGCAGCAGATGGCAGTGTCTTTGTGTTCCCCACTTCCAATGGGGAACACAAGGCAACGGGCTTCGCACAGCTGCAGACCCTCTCGCGTCCTGCATTGGTCTCAGCATATTCCTGGCTTCTCTGCTGTGATCGTCCTTTTCACCGGCCCACACTCTGCCCACTTGACCTCAGATGGCCACACTCTCCGATCCAACTGGTTCCCCTCTCTGCTGCTTCTGACTCTTTTTATACACCTGCAACCATTTAACAGATTGCAGGTGTGAACACTTAGTTTCACTTGCCTGACCATAGTTATTGGGACAAGCCTGACCTTTAGAGAAGTCCTCAGGCCTCCTTCTCGTCTCAGTACTAGAGTGGTGAAATGACGTGTTAGTGTTCACTACTCTTCACCTTTTCCTCCTCTCAGTACCAGACTGGTGGAAGGACATGTTAGTATTCACTACTCTTGGTCGCCTCTTCCTCGTCCAATAATATAATGGTCTGAGTGAGGAAAAGTGAGGGGAGAGGGTTTACAACAGCCTATAAATGAAGGGGGAGGTTAAGGTTGGTTCTCACCAGCAAAGGGGGGGGTACCTTTTCTCACCCTTAAACCCCCTCCTCTTCACCCTCTTCCTGGTGGCCCTAGACTGATAATATCTTCTTCTGTTATCCTAGCCAGAAGGAAAGGGGTAACACTATGTAGTAAATCCATCTGGGATCAAGGGTCAATTATGGAATGAACTATGAGCATCCTGCTACCACTCCCCAAGTCTCCCCTACTCAGGTGATCCGCCCTCATATTTCCATCCTGAGGGTCAGGATCCAAAAGCGATGGAACTTCCTTGGTTACCTGAGTAGAAGATGTTGAGGAGAATGAAGTGAGTACGTCCTCATGTTCCTCACAGCATTGAGGAATGGGCATATACAAAGCTTCCCCTTACCACCACTCCTCTTTGAGAATTTGCCAGGGGGCAGCCTTTGGATCTCAAATGTCACATCTATTTTATCCTCACATGAAATCTAAGGTGTCCTAATGAATACTAAAACAAAGGTCTGGGAGCCCCTCTACCGAGAATGAACTCGGCCAAATAACCTGTTCTGTGAGTAGGTTCCCACTCGGTAGGGTCTACAAACACGTTTTAGCTGACCGTACCTTTCAGAGAAGAAATACCCATTTGCATATCAGTCTGGTCCCACACACCTGGAAAGTCCAGAACCAAAATGCTGGGCAATTCTCCCCTAAACAAGAGTACAATAAGGGGCCAGGAATTAAACGAAGAAACAGAGGACTCATGTTTTTGGTTGTAGACTTTTTATTAAATAATAATTGGGTTGGAAAATGACTCACTATCCCTAAACTTGGAGGTATTTCCCTACCTCAATCAAAACTAAGGGGTCTGTCCTGTGTCAAGATGTCCAGAGAAAACATTTCCTGTATCTGAAATCCTATCCTGTCTTAGCCCTCACATTCTAAAAATAACTCTAAAGTTTAAATGATATTGTCTTTGGTCTTGAAAGTGGACAACATTTTCAAATTGAACAAAAAGGTATACATCCAACAAAAGTCTCAACTGGTTTATATTTACTGTTGCAGGAAATGACTCCCTCCCTAGGCTTTGCTCTACCAAAACAAAAGTTCTAAAAAAATATTCAAGTTCTTTGTAGACCAAGAGGATAGATTCCTCCCCTTGATGTCGCAATCCACTTGTGGGGAAATGACTCCCTTCGCCAGGTTTCTTTCCCTCTTCAATGTAATTCACAACCCTAAGGGCATGTTTCTTCCTTGTTTTTTTTTAGGCAGTTCATTCCCCACAATTGGGTTTTCCTTGTGTGGTCTCTGCCAGGCCCTTTTATGCAATTTACTTCACACACTTGGCTTTGCTTAGTATGCTCTTCTTCCAGGACTTTCTTAATACATAATGTCCCTCTGAGTTTCCCTTTGTGGTCTTTCCCAGGTTCGTACTGTGGGTCCCAGACCCCAGTCCCACTGTCTAGAGCTTCCAATACTTTTCCCAACAGTGCTTTGGCACCCAACCCTTTCCTTTGGCTCACTGGTTCTTTTATTGCAGTCTCTCTGGTTCCCAAATCTGAACTGGGTGTGTCTCCGGCTCTCACGGCTCTTTCTGATCCTGCAGGCACCTCCAACAGGCGTTCCATCCTTGGTCGGCATCCCAGCTCCCTCGGTTGTCAGGAAGCACAGCTTGCTTCCTCCTGCTTTGCCAGAGCACCTGCAGAGCTTCCTGGAGTGCATCGCTCACTGGGTTTCCTTCTTGCTCTATCTGGCTGCCCCATCTTCTGCACTGCCGCTGCTTACCTCACTCCCTGTCAACGTGGCTGCTTGGGTTCCCCTGCAACACCTTACCGGTCGGATCTCCCATTCTTGCGTCATCTTAAATCTGCACCAGGATGAAGAAGAAGACAAACTTCATACTTCTCTTCCCGGCATGTTTTTAAACTGTGTCTGGCCAATCAGATTCTTCCAGCTACTAGACGGCTGATGTTGGTTCTCATTGCTGCTTGCTACTTCCTTGTCTCAGTTGTTGTCACTTTGTTATCTGATATTGAAGAGTAATGCCAGTAGACTTGGCAAGTGGTCGAATAGGATTATGGCAATATGCCATCAAGGCCTAGAAATTGAGGGAATATCCCTAAAGGGGAAAGCTGGGTATCATGTCGCACCTGATGATGTCATATCATCCCTCCGAGGGTCGCCTCCCCTCACTTGTCCTCCCTCAAATAACTGCCCCCATGGTCAGCATCAGGTAGCAGCTGTCATCCCCTGGCCACATGATGAGGGTCCATCTCAGGAAAAGGATTGATGACATCTGAACTAATATCGGAACTCATGATAGAATATTCTAAGCTCTGGGTTGCTGTCGATTTCAACCTGTATCATAATACTTTTAATGCTAACCATGTCTCGTCCTTTTTAGCATCTATGGACGATTTGGGCTCCCGCAACTGATCAGCAAACCCACCCATCAACTAGGTAATATTCTTGACCTCATATGCGCCCCTGTTTCCTCCATTGAAATGTTGTCGCTAAGCCCTCTTTCTTGGTCGGATCATTTCCTTATTCAGTTCATCCTTTCATACCATTCCTCCAAGCCTTCAGTTACTAAACCTGCTGCCCTCAGATGTGACTGGCGGAAAGTATCTCAATCAGAGCTTTCTTCAGCTCTTCATGAACGTCTCTCTTCTGCTAATTCTTCTAGTCTTATGACAATTGAGAATGGCTTTTTGGAAGTAGCCGACCTTATGGCCCCACTTAAACTATCCAAAAGCATTCAGCATAGATCAGAGCCTTGGTTCACTGACGAACTGCAACTTAAAAATCTGTCCTGCAGACAAGCTGAAAGGAATTGGAGGATATGTTACCCCCCAATAGCCAAGCTCACCTTTAGCACCACTGTCCAACTATCATCAGGCTATTCTATTGGATAAAAATACTTTTTTTAAGGCCAAGCTTGAAGCAGCCATAAATAGACCTAAGGCGCTATTTGAGCTGGTCAACTCTCTCTCTGCCCCTACTAAAACTGACTCTGCAATTGTCCCCTCACTAGTTCTATGTGACTCCCTTACGGCTTTCTCTTCCTCAAAAATCAAATGTATACGCGCAGATATTGCTAAAACTGCCTCTGCTACTACTGACCGTCAGAGCCTTCCTCGGTTGGCAGTGCCTATGGCATCATGGTCATCTTTTCCAGTGTTTTCGGCCCCAGATACTCAAAGCCATACATGGTCTGAGGTTGGCCTCTCCTGCAGATGCCATACCTCTCACACTGATTAAAGACACTGCCACTGAGCTACTCGCCTATATCACAATCGCTATAAACAACTCACTTCAAACTGGTAAAATTCCTAGCCAACTTCAACATGCGTTGGTGCTTCCTCTTCTTAAGAAGCCCACCCTTGATCCCAAGGTAATGGCTAATATTAGGCCCAATTCCTTGCTTCCTTTCAATATGAACCTGCTTGAGACCTTGGTCTCCCCTCTCCTCTCGTCGTTTCTGGAATCCTCCGGCTTGTTCGACCCCTTGCAATCGGGCTTCCACCCTGGAAGGGGAACCGAGTCTGTACTCAACTCTGTTATGGATGACCTTGCCTGGCTGGTTGATCAGGGTGGGGTGGGAGTGGTTCTTTTATTGGACTTATCCGCTACCTTTGATACGGTAGATCATTCCACCCTTTTTGCATGGCTGTCCAACGCAGGCATCTCCGGTCAGATTTTTGACTGGTTCCAAGCCTTCCTGACCGACCAGTCCTAGTCGGTGTCTCTGCCTCCTTTCCGTTCCCCTCCGAGACTGCTCCTTTGTAGCGTCCCGCAGGGATCGGCTCTCTCCCCCTTCCTTTTCAACATGTATACCCGGCCCCTTCTACTTCTCTTATTGTGGCATGGCTTCAGATATTATTCATATGCCGATGATACGCAGATCCTGGTTCGCCTTGATCTTACCAGGGCTGATACTCTGTCTCGCCTGCAAAGCTGCCTAGAACATCTTGACGCATGGATGGCGAACAATTGGATAAAGCTCAATGGCCCTAAAACTGAGGTGCTGGTGGTGGGCACGTCCAACCCCCACGCCTTTTGGACCCCTGACTTCTGGCCTGCCTCACTAGGCACGTGCCCTACACCTGCAACCTCAGTCAAGAACTTAGGTGTCCTGCTTTCCTCCTCCCTTTCAATGGCACCCCAGGTGTCATCTGTATGTAAATCTGGGCATTCTGCTGATTCTACGTAAGGTGCTCCCTTTTATTCCTATCAAACATCATGCTCCTGTGGTGGCTGCCTTGGTCCTAAGCACCACGGACTATTGTAACGCTCTTTATTTAGGTCAGCCGAGTCACCTTACTAGAATCCTTCAACTCCTCCAAAATTCTGCTGCTTGGGCGGTGATTTGCCCTCTTCCTCATGCCCATATGACCCTGTTGCTCAAACAACTACATTGGTTGCCGATTGAGAAGCACATCCTTTTAAAATCTTTGTGCTTGGTACACCACGGCTTCTACAATCAAGATGCCGAATACATACATGAAAAAGGTTTCCGTTATGTGCCTTCTCGGCCCTTGTGCTCTCAGTCGGCTCTTCTGATCGCTGTTCCTCGTATCAGGCTGTCCGAGATGGGCGGTCATGCTTTCTCTGTGAGGGCCACTATAACCAGGTAAAGCCTTCCCTTTCAGCTTCGTGCCTGCGAAAACCACCTTGCTTTCCATCGTGATCTCAAGACTTATCTGTTTTAGTTCCTGCTGCTGCACCTCTCCGTCTACCCTAGCGCCAAGATACCTCCGGCTAAACGTGCGCTTTAGAAATTCTCTAACATAACATAACACGTCATCAAATGCATCACAGTACCAACAGCAACCCCAGCCTTTTCGGGCTTCCTCGGTGAGGTGAAGCTGTGCCTCTGTAAGCACAGTGAGCAAGGGGTCCACGTCTGGGTTGTCATAGGAAACCCCAAGTCTTCAAACATCATAACAAAGGTCTGGGAGCCACTCTACCGAGAACAAATACAACCAAACAAACTGTTCTGTGGGTAGGTTTTGCCTCTCGGGAGGGACTACAACCACGTTTAAGCTCCCTGTAACTTTCACAGAGACAAACTAGCCATTTGCATATCAGTCTGGTCCAACCCACCTGAGCAGTCCAGCACCGAAATTCTAGACAATTCTCTGAACACGAGTACCCGCCATACACGTTTTTCAGCCCTGTTGTGCCTCTTCATTGAGGAGAAGCTGTGCATCTCTAAGCACTTTGAGCAAGGGGTCCACGTCTGCATTAGCCTAGGTAACTTAGGGTGAATCCCCAAGTCCCTAAACATTAGAAACAAAGGTCTGGGAGCCCCTCTGTCGAGAACGAACATGGCCAAATAACATGTTCTGTGGGTAGGTTCACACTCGGATGAAATATGAATATGTATGCTTCAAGTTTGCAAACAGAGCATAGACAAAAGGAAAAACAAATGAATAATACAGAGCCTACAGTCTGAACCATTGGTTCCTTACAGTATCTGGCAGAACACCTGCTGCAGAGCCTATCAATGCCCCTCTCCTCCCCGCCACTCAGTACAGCTATACCCCTCCTCTGCGCCCCTTTGTATACTACCACCTGCTGTATATCTGTTCTGGTGTTACTACTGAAAAGTGCTCCATTATGCATCTGTAGTGTTGAATACCTAAGTAAAGTGCACTGTTATGTATTTGTATTGTTGTATACCACTGTAAAGCGCTCCATTGCTTGTTGAAGCTAGGTAAACGCTCAATAAATGCAATAATAATAATAATAATAATAATAATAATAATAATAATAATAATAATAATAATAACATGTCCCTCTCCATTCCACTCATATGAGAAATGAAATGCATCCTGCGTGTAATGATGACTTTCCAGTATGTAAGACATATGCAATGAGAATGTATCTCTCAAAACCACATGCCTGTCCCACCTCGGGCATACCTCTGTTACTGATGATCTGATTCTACTTCCATAAAAAACACATCACTGTTACGCAAGATATTTGTGTTTTTGCTCTGGTCATTCGGCTGTCAACAAGAACATTGGTGCCCGCAAAGAGAGAGAGAGAGGAATAGAGTGAGACAAAGAGAAAAACGGAGCTTTATTTCAACAAATTGTCATAACCATGACACCAGTATAAAAAATTCATCATTGTAGTTCCATCAATAACAAAAAAGTTGAAATAGACAAGGCAAATCACAAGCAGAAGACAGATACAAAAACATAAAATCATCAGTTGAAAGTAGTAATAAAATTACAGTAGATGTCACTTCAAGGAAACTGGCTAAATGTATTAAAATATTGTCTTATGTTGGAGGCTAGCCCTTTATGCTGTATTATTGCATGAAAATGGAAAAGCAAAACAAATTTAATGAGGCTTCTTTAAATAATCTCATCCTTTTTGGCCCAGCATACGTGATATCATGTTATTACCCCTGCATACTGCGTAGGGTGTCTTGATTCTATAAAAGACAAGGAGGCGAGCATTATGCTTAAACTTCTTCAATACCACTTTTCAGCAGTTTCAGCAAAATAACAGAAAAAACTGTGAAAATGACTCAAGTCCTCATTTTCTTTATTCTTTCTTTCCAGAAACAACATTTCCATCTGTTCTCTGCTTAGCTGTAGTCCTTGACAGTCCTTGTCCTGTCTATATGTCACTTACTGTCCATCAACAACTCCTCTTCTTTGGATGCTCTGAACTGACTGTAACCTTTATTCAAATGAAAGTTCCAACAAAAATTCTGGCTTCCAACTGCCTTGGGACTGCTGCTTGTCTGCTGCGTCCTATCGTTCTCTCAGCGTTCTCTCAGCGCTACTTCGTTGCTCACTCCGTCTCTCTCAGTTAGCCTTCTGATCCTCTCCTGTGGTGCACACAAAGTAATAGTGTTAGGGTGGAGGCAATGCACTGTCTCAAGCCGTAATAAATGTTCTCAATCTATGCATTATACACTCCATGCATAGGGTGGGAAATTAATGCTCGCCTCCTTGTCTTTAACAGAGTCAACTCTCCCTGCGCAGTATGCAGGGGTAATCTTCATTCTGTGTCAAGACAGGAGGCGAGAATTATGCTTTTTAAAGCTTCCCATTACTGTTGTCATCATCCCCTGAATCAGCTTAAAGTAAAAGGTCTTAAATGCGCTATTGCTAGCCCATTCTGCTGCTTGCATAATATCTTGCAGTGTGACCCCTGCTACAAACGCTTTCAAGGCCATTGCCAAACTTACTGAATGTGCCCCAAATTTCTTACAAAGTCAATACCTGTTAATTGCATAACCTCTCGTAACCATCTGGTGATGGTGGCTGTCGCTGTTGCTTGATAAGGCATTCTACATGCCATTAAGAGCTGGGTGAAGCCCGCTGGCCTTGCCTCCGCAATCCTACCCCCGTTCTCTCTGATACATGCTACTACGCACCATTTCAGGTGTTCTGGTAAGTAGGAGTAAGATATAGATGTGGAGTTCATCTTTGGTCTCTTAGCTGATATAAAAGTCACTCATTTCAGGTCCAAACGTTTCCTGTTCACCTCTGGTGCCCTGACATATGCAACTCACCTACATGACACTAGACAAAATATGATGGCTAGCTTGCCTGATAGTTGCTTTAAGGATAGATACTTGTTCGCTGGCAAAATTTACCAGAAGGCGCAACACTATAGTTACGTCCCACAGTTGAAAATATTTTGGATCTGGGGGTGATCTAAAACAGGCTCCTTTTATGAGCATCACTACCGCAGGGTTCTCTCCTATCGGAACCCCTTCTATGGGTAAATGTCCCACTGATATTGCCGATTTATAGACCCCAATGGTCCTGAAGGCCTTAACGTCTTGTAACAGGGATGCTAGGAAATTCAGGACGGCTACTACAGGGGCAGAAACGGGATGACAATGTATCCCTATGCACCATTCCGACCATTGATTCCAAGCTGCATCGTAGCTCCTCCGTGTGGTTTGGGCCCATGACTCTGTGATGAGCTTTGCTGCCTGCTTTGAAATGCCTGCCAATGCCCAGCATCTCATGATATCCTGCATGCTATTAACAGGAGAGTCCCTTTCACTCTCAGAGGATGAAATGACCCAGGTGGTTCCGTAAGCAGGTGTTCTCCGGCTGGTAGGATACACAGGAGATTTGCGGTCAGCTCCATCAGGGTCAGAAACCATACTTGATACTCCCACATCTGGGCTACGAGTATAAGCTCTGCTCTTTCTCCCTGTATTTTCTCTAGGACCCAGCTCATCATCATGTAGGGGGGAAGGCGTACTGTATCTCCCCTTTCCAATCTTGCAGAAATGTATCAGCTCCTAGGGGCCAACGGGTCTAATCTCCAGCTGAAGTAGCTGTCTTTCTGTGCACTCTGAGTTCAGTTTCTAGTTGCTGGAGTCCATCAGGTATTGGGAGTTCCAGTCCGCTATTACATTGAGTGTACCTGCCAGGTACTCTGCTGTGACCGAAGTCCCTGGAGGAAAAAATGCCAAAAGTTCTTCGCCAGCTCCGCTAGGAGTTTGGATATCGTACCTCCTAGGTGATTGATGTACTTCACTGCTGAGATTTTGTCCATTTTCAGCAGGATGCACAAATTCTCTTTCCCCTTCATAAATGCTTTGATCGCAAAGGACCCAGCCAGTAGTTCTAAGCAATTTATATGTAGCTGCAGTTCTTCTGCGCTCCATTTTCCCCCGTCACTAGAGAGACGCATCATGCTCCCCAGCCTATTCGGCTGATGCCTGACTCTATAACTAGATCGGGCCAGTCTCTGAAGATGGCTCCCCCATTCCAAGCATCCATATTCTTCAACCACCTCTCTAGTTCTGTGATGGACTCGCGATCTAGCAGGGCCACCTGGTGATATCTCAATCCTTGTTGGAGGTGTCTTATCTTTAGTCTCTGCACAGATCGATAATGTAGAGGCTATGGGGAAATGGCTTGGATAGATTACACCAGTAGCCCTACTATCCTCGCTAGGCCTCTCAGAGATGTTACTTGTTTGGTCGGGCATACTCTGATCTCTTTCTTGATGCCTCTGATCTTTCTGGCTGGCAACCCTAGCGTTGCTAGCTTGGTGTCTCGTACGAAGCCTAAGAAGTCTAACAGCTGGGGTCGTGTATGATTTCTCTTGATTCACTAGGAACCCCAGCAAAGTGAGAAGCTCTTTCGCCCATGTTGGCTGATACCTCAGAACGCCCACGGTGCGGATGCTAGACCGAATGGCAATGTCTTCAACTGCCAGAAATGACTGTCCCAGTCGATTGGCAGGAATGGTCAGAATTCTTCTTGGATTGGTACGGTGCGATAGGCGTCTTTCAAATCTTTTCTAGTTAACCATTCTCCTTCCCTTAAGGTGTCTCGCAACTGATGTATACCTTCTATCTTGAAGTGTCAGTAAAGCATTCAGCTGTTCAACTCCTTCAGGTTTATGACTGGAATCACTTTTTCTTTCCTGTGTACTAAGAACATGTTGCTTATAAATCATGCTGTTGCTGTGCATCGCTTGATGGCCCTTTTCTGCTCCAGCTGGCCTAGCTCGGAGTGTAGGCTTTCTCTTTCTGCTTGTGCCATGTGAATCGCTTGCGGGGTGCTCACTTGCACTGGCTCTTGCACAAGGTCTAAATGCAACCCTCTAGCTGTTTGCAGTACCCATACATCGCTGGAAAGTGGGTGCCAATTCTGCCAAAACTCTTGTGTCCTCCCTATGGGTGGATATGCATGGGCTCTCACCTGTGGCAGGACCTTGACCTCTTCCTGGACCTCTACCCCATGCAACCTCTGGGGAATCGACCTATGCAGAGAAGAAATTGTCTTGTTGTCTGTTCTCCCAGTAGTGGGCTTTGTTGTTTTGAGTCCTCCTTGCACCTTGAAATCAACTGGCTGCACAACCTCTATAGAGGCCAGTGATGGCAAAAACTCTGCTTGGGAAGATCTTTCTTATTGAGTCTTAGATTTTTCAAGGGAGGTAAGGTTCCTATGAATCTCCCCATTTCTTTGCCCAAAGTCTCTCCAAATAGGAGACCCTGCGCTGTTTCGCCCGCCTCATAAGTGCCTAGGTCACCTAGCTTTGCGTCTATTTTCAGCCAGAGGCCCCTTCTCCTTTCTGATGATAGCGTGCAATTTGAATTTCCTAGCAAGAAAACTGCTCTTAGGGCCCAGTTAGCTAGGGTGTCTGGGTCTACTTCTTCTCCCGTGTCCCTTGTGTGCTCTGCCAGATCCATGATCTTTGCCAATGACCGTTAGGTCTAGCACCTTCTCCTGGCAACTTCTCCAGGACCCGTCCTTCCCCTTGTGTGGGTCCTTAGCTGTCTTTGTGACAAAGGCCAGCATCTTAGGATCGAACTCGGGTGACTCCACAACTTTGTCTGGGAGTTCTGGGTCGGGGCATTCAGCTCTCATATGCTGCCTCGTGTCCTTGTCTAGTGCCTTTCTGAGTATATGGGTCATGTATTTTGACACCCTGGGTGATAGCTGTAAGTCTGATGACCTGGGGTTCAAGATGTTCTCTGGCTCAAACATGTCTGAAATCTCTTCACCCTCGCTCTCTAGGGGTTTCTCTTTCTGGGCTCTCTTGCTCCCAACAGGCTTTGGCCAATCCTCCTCTGGCTTCTCTCCTTCCTCCTGTGAGGATATGGAGGCCTCTGGCAACTCTTCCTCTGAGTCCCCGTCTGCTTCTCCCATATGATGGGCCCCTGTGGAGGTGGTGGTGAGGCTTGGCACCTTTTTTTGTTGCAGAAAATCGTTTCTTAGCTTCCCGAATGCACCAGCAGGCTCTGGGGCCTCCTTGATCGCCCCGTATGTATGACATAGGGGGTCAGTAGAGGATCTCCTCTCGCGGGTCTCCGTACACAGAGCGCCAGGGGACCACTCCGGTGGTGATAGTGCGTGGTACAAATATCCTTTAACATTAACATTAACATAACACCCCTTAAAGCCTCTTTCTGAGATTTTAGTGGACGTACCTTGCTTAGTTTCAGTGTTTTTACAAGGTTGGCTTAGCATCAATTCTAATGTAGCAAATCTATCTTGCAAGGGTTTCACCCCTTGAGCCACTGCATCTATTAATGAGCTTCCAGCACATCCTTGAAGCAGTAAGCCAGGTATTGTGCCTGCTCTTCTTCGCTCTACTCGTATTCAGACATTCTACAAAGTTTGGGGGCTCTGTGCCAGTAATTGAACTTGCAGGCTGAGGTGAATCCTCACTGCTGCGTTGAGATGGATGTTGCTCTCTTATATATAGATACATTTCTTAATTTCTTTCTTTTTTTTTAATTTTAAATTTCTTATGTGGCTAGCACCTCTTTGTACTTGTTTTTCAATTCTAGTGGGCGTTAATTGGCCCCCTTGTGAGGCTTGCTCTGCCCCTGTATGCTGGGTTTATCTGCTGAGAGCTTCTGCACTCTCGAACGTTGGCCTCTATGTGTCGTCACGTTGTGTTCTATTGTTCTAATAATCGCTCAACGTTCTGAGTGAATATTTACTTTTCACCGCTGCGACCGGGTTCTCCGTTCACACTCTGAGAAAGATGCCAGGCCTTGGAACTTGTCGCTCTTGCTGATGCGTGTCTTTCAATGAGGCCCTGCCCTCACAAGGAAGGGGGCCTGTGCAAACTCTCGGCTCCTCGCCACTTAGGCCCCACCCCTGCGAGTGAGGGGGGGCTTGCTCTTTCCTCTCTCCAGAAGGGAAAAGGGCGCCCGGCTATGTTGGAAATGTGACACAGGTCCCGTTTCCCTTTCCTCGGCTCTAACACTACCTTGGCGCCTACTGTGCTGTGTCTGTTTAGCGAACGCTGTGCTGCCAATCCCAATAAATCACTGAATGAGAGCTGGCGTTCCCAAATAGCATAACAGTCGCCTTGGTGCTATAACTCTGTTAGCCCGTTAACAAAAAATCTCGACAGAAATCATCAAGTTCCGTGTTAATACCCACACCTTAGCATTTCATGGAAGAAACATTACGTTCTATGTGCTATTAACTTCCCAGACACTATGAAATAAATCAACTCCTTCTGAAGTAAGAAAATAGTACTTATCTTGCTGAAGAGCAGGGAAAGAAGACAAGGAGTTGATGTACAGGAAGCGACATATAGACAGGGCAAGGACTGTCAAGGACTACAGTAAAGCACAGAACAGAGGGAAATGTAGTTTTTGGAAAGAAGGAAAAAAGAAAATGAGGACTTAATGTTTTTCGTGTTATTTTGTTGAAACTGCTAAAGAGTGGTACTAAAGAAGTTGAAGCATAATGCTTGACTCCAGTTTTGACATAGAATTTGATACAGCATCTATACTGTCCCGAGTGAACAGTGATTTACAAAGCGTCAATGCAGAGGACAAGGTACAACAACCACTCAGCCACAGTTTCAAGTATATATTACAAATATTGGCATATGCAGGGCACACAAATAAAAACGTTTGAAGAGTTTCAGTACTTTAATCACATGCTCTACATAGATCCGAGAAATCTGGATTCCTATTCTTGGCTAATGCAGTTAGGGGAAATATACCCATTCTTAGCTTTGTTAAAAGACTTATAACGGAATAGATGTGCACATGGTCATTGTTCTGCTCACAGAAAGGACATGTTTTGATAGCCAAATAGTTTTGAAACGGATTACTATTTCCACAATTGGATAGGGCTTTTACTTTGTACCAAGCCATGTATTTTTCTTTGAGCAATGAACTAGAATGTTATTAATACCCACAAGATTGTCCCACAATTCAGCTTCTCCTTTTTCATACAGAGTCGATTTAACATGTTTAAAGCAGGGAGTTTGTAATGCATCCCTGTAAACTATCAGTGCATTTTCAGTATTTAATCTAAGCCAATATAAAACCGGCCTTAGTACAAGTGGTTCGATCAGTGCCCATGGTGTCTCATAATAGACGCTTCCCATCAATTGCTTTAAAAATTAAAATTTGGTTTTATAAGAGCCCCATATTTCTGTACCACAGGTGCAGGCTTGTCTGGCTTTCCATTTATAAATATTAACTGCTGGCTTAATTAACGTTTCCACTTTTTGGCAAGCACAATTCAATACTGCACCTGAATTTTTGTTTAAAATTAAATTGTATTTGATGCATATATCCTGCCAATTTCCCTTTCTGTTCAGTTTAAGGCCCAAATATGAAAAAGGGGACTTCATCAATTAGAGAGTCATCAATGCATAAAGTTAGACTCTGAACCTGGTTTTATCATAATTTATATTAGTACCCGGCAAGGGGGGCCTCCCAGGTAATGCAGAGGCTCAGAATGCGAGCGTTACCAGACAGTAATCCTGCCACCCTGAGCCTCCTCAGGACTGGCGGCTGCCATCTCAGCTCACCGGGGAATGAGGTACGTTTTTCCCTCCCCCACCCGAGCAACAGAATTCCCTCCCCGCACTCCCACCCCCACTTACCTTCTTTTCTATCCATTTTAGGAACGGACATGCTAGTAACACCTGTGTCCCTAGCGCATCCGCTCCCGATCAGCCAAAGGCCGTCATGGAAAGGAAGAAGGGATATTCCATGGCAGGCATTTTTTTTTATTTTTTTAAACTTTTGTTTATTGACAGAAAGTTAAGACAGGCACAGCACAGATTACATAGCAATAAGCAAGCAACATAACATCAGACAGTACAACGTGACTATATCCGACATCCCAGGTTGGGGACGGTTGATGGCTTGGAGAGGCGCAAAAAGAAAAAAGGAAGGAGAGTCACACTTCACATGTTTGTTGGGCTGTGCTGGTGGGGGGGTAGACCTCCATTCCACTTCGTCTCTATTGTTCAGGTAGCTACAGAATTCTGACCACACGTGTTTGGGGCGTGATGACATTGGTAGGGATCCGATGTATTCTTCTTCACACATTTGTACCCAGGTAAGGGCTTTCAGCCACATCATGACGGTGGGGGGTTATGGCGCTTCCAGCATTGCAATATACATCTTTTGGCAACGATGGCATTTATATTTAAGAATTTTGACATTTTCCTTACATTTTCCCAAACCCAGATACCAAACAACAGGGCTAGTGGGTCCAGATCCACCGGGGAACCAATTATTTCAGAGAGCGCCTCCACCACGGCTACCCAAAACGTGTTTAGCGCAGCACAGGAACAGAACATGTGTATGTGATCTGCTTCGCTGTATTTGCATTTAGGGCATGTGTGAGTCGGGGTGCGTGTAAATTTCGCTACTCTGTACGGTGTGTAATAGAGCCTGTTGAGGAGTTTGAATTGTATGCAGTGGAATCTGGCGCTAAGGGAGACTTTGCGCGAGTGTGCATACATTTTGCTCCACATTTCATCAGTTATTTCCGTTTCAAGCTCCCTATCCCATGCTTCTCGTAGTTTGAGAGACGTGTCCACTGTTTTCTCCAGCTGCATTTTGTACAAAGTGAATATTATGCCCCTGCCGCCTGCGGAGTTTGCTATATATTGGAGTTCAGGTGAGTCTGGGGGTTCGTCTGGGTACGAGGGCCACATAGCTCGTACCGCTGCTCTAAGCCTGTTGTACTGTAGCACCTCGAGCAGAGAGTTGGAGTGTTGTGGTCACCATGTTTGAGGGGTAACAAACGTACCATCAGGGAAGAGGTCAATTAGGGCTTGATAGCCCAGATTTTCTCAGTGTCGCAAGTGGTGTTGGTCGTGTGTGGGGGGAAGTCCGTGAAATTGCCATATGGGAAGCCACTTATAGTATGGGTGTTGCTCTTGCTCGGGGCGCAGGATGCTATTCCAAGCCCTGATCGTGGTGGCCACCGGGTCGGCCTGGGCGTCTGTTTGGAATGTGCGGTACAGTAATAAGGTCATGATGTTGGTCCCACCCCCAGCCAGTTTCTCAAGTTTTACATGTGGGGGCGGATTCTGGAACGTGTACCAGTGGGTGGCGTGTTGGGCCAGTGCCGCGTTCCAGTACAGATGGAGGTCTGGGGCTGTGAGCCCCCCTTTATCATAGGGTAAAGTCATGTGTTGCCACTTCTTGCGGAACTAACCAGAGTGCCAGAGAAATTGGGCGCACTTCGAGTGGAGCCTCTTAAAGTATTGCTTCCAAGGCCAGACTGGTAAGTTAGCGAAGATGTAAAGGAGTTTGGGGACCACTATCATCTTTATTAGGGAGAGTCTGCCCTCAAGGGATAGCGGCAGATTGCGCCATTTGGAGAACTTGGACACAACGAGCTGTGCCATAGCCTCATAGTTGTCCGCTAGTAAGGAAGATTTGGTTAGCGACACCTGCACCCGAGATACCTGATACCACCCGGGGACAAGCGTAGGGGGTGCTCACATGCCGGTTGTTGAGTTGCTATAGTAAGAGGGAAAATTTCTGATTTAGAATAGTTGATGCTGAAACCGGAATACGTGCCTATTTTGGTAATGTCGAGGATGATCGGGTCTAGGTATGTGGAGAGGTTTCTGAAGTACAAGAGTACGTCATCAGCGTAAAGTGAGACGATTTCAGGGGTGTCCTGTAACGAAATGCCTTTATTGATGTGACGCCCTCTGACATGATCAGCCATGGGTTCGATAGCGAGCGCAAAAAGGATGGGGGAGAATGGGCATCCCTGGTGAGTACCACAGTGTAGCATGAAAGGAGAGGAGGGAACAGAGTTTACAAGCACCCTGGCTAGTGGACCCGTGTATAAAAGTTTGATATAGGAGATCATATTTGGCCCAACTCCCATTTTCTCCAGCACGGCCCATAGGTATTGCCATGAGACTATATCAAAAGCTTTTTGGGCGTCTAGTGTACCCGCCACAGCATCAGCGTTCGGATCAATTCTGGACATCATGTTAAATAGGCGGTGGATGTTAAGTGCCGTGGAGAAACCTGTTTGCGATTATCTTGGCAAAGATTTTCATGTCAATGTCAATAAGGGATAGGGGCCAGTAGGACACGCACTCGTCTGGGGGTTTCCCAGGTTTGGGGAGGACTGTTATTAAGGCTTCTCTTAAGGAGGGGGGGAGGATGTTTAATCGAAGTGATTCGGCCCAGACCCCGTGTAAAGCAGGTGCTAGTATGGCCACGTGCTCCTGATAGAACTCAGAGGTGAGCCCATCTGGGCCAGGAGCCTTGTTTTTGGGAAGGTCTGAAATCACCTGGACTATCTCATCCAAGGTGAACGGAGTGTCAAGTCGTTCCCTGTTGTCCTGGGAGATAAGGGTCATAGGAATGCTTTCCATCAGGTCATCCAAGTCCTGGGCTGAGTCTTTAGGCTGGGGACCATATAGATTGGCATAAAAGCTGGCGAATGTGTCTAGAATGGATTGGTCCGACCAGTGCCTCAACCCTTTTTGCGTCTATAATGCTATCAATTCGTTTCTTACCACCCTCCGCCCGCACCAGTCTGGCCAGGGTTCTACCCGGTCCGTCTCCCTCCCCATATTTACGGGCAGCAACTGGGCAAGCATAATATTGCACCTCACTCAAGGCATGCGACTCAAACTGTTCCAGTTCTGTTCTGATCGTAGCTAGGGTTAGTGGGGTCGGTGTGGAGAGGTACTCCTGTTCTAGGGCTTTAAACTTGGTTTCAGAGTTGTTTAGGGCTTGCCTTATAGATTTCAGGACTCCAGCTTCCCTAGAGATGCACATCCCTCTGATGTAAACCTTAAATGCCTCCCATCTGATCCCTTCAGGTGTGTCAGACGCTCTGTTATAATCAAAGAATGTGGTTATGTCCGCTAGGATCTCAGCTTTAAAGACAATGTCAGATAGGGCGGCAGATTTAAAGCGCCAGGCGGGTCGTGGAGACATTGTGTTGCTGACTTGGATCTGTAGGAGCACAGGGGAGTGGTCAGAGAGCGTGCGTGCGAGGATCCTGACATCTAAAACCCTACCCACATGGTTACCAGACAAGAGGAACAGATCTATTTTTGAGGAACTGTCATGTACCGTTGAATAGAAAGTTTAGTCCCTTTCATGGGGATGGAGCGTTCTCCATATATCATATAGATTCAGAGAGTCCATGTGTATGAGGAGTCGTTTGGCCGCTCGAGTTGTGGCTCTGCGAGTAGTCGTTGTTCTGTCTAGGACATTATCAAGTATCAAATTCATGCCCCCCCCTCCCATATGATGGGGACGTCTAGATATCTCATAAGAATGGAGGTCACTTCGTCAATAAACTCGGGGGAGTCAGTGTTGGGCGCGTATGAGTTGACCAGCAAGCATTCTTCGGGAGCCAAAGTGCAGTGAAGAATCACATATCTGCCTTCTGTGTCGATGTGGGATGTGTGGAGTATGAAGTTTACCGACTTGTGGATGAGGGTCAGAACTCCCCTAGCTTGGGTGGAGTATTGGGTATAGTATCTCTTGAGGCCCCAGGTCTGTGCTACGTTTGATGATAAGTGTTTCAGAGCGTGTGTCTCCTGCAATAGGATGACCTTGACCCCGTGTCTTTGTGCATAAGCGGCGATCCTACGAGACTTTGTGAAATTCGTCAGCCCCCAAACATTCCATGTCATCATTTTGATCGCCATATAGATAACTTACGGGACATCCCTAGCAAAGGATCTGTCTCTGAAAAACACCATGTGTGCTGCAATGGCATAAGAGTGCCTCCCTTTAGAACCGGTCCCAACTTTCCCGCCATTTTGTATATAACATACCCCAACTTCTTCACCCCCCTCCCTCACCGCCCTGCACAAACTAGCAGTGTGTAGATACCCACCCTTAAAGTAAACAACTGCGTGCCATCCCCAACTCGGCAGCGCCTGAGAAATTGCCCAACCGGGGCTAAAACACAAACATTTAGACTCAGAGGGTATTGCAACTGCAGTGGGAGCTGCCGCTGCCGTTCTGCCCACATGTAGTAATACAAGTTTCGATAATACAACATAAATCTGAAGATCGGCTGATGAAAGTAAGGTTGCAAAGCGAGGATATGCTTAATCTAGGGTATCAAGGTCAAAGCTAGAACTGCCGTGAGCCCGTACACGACGGCGGAGCTTGGCATTCAGTGTACAGGCCCCATGTGTGGCATTGTTACCAAGCGAGCTAGAGGCGCGCCCCCTCCCCCCCAGGGAGCAGTTTTCCCAATATGTTAGTGTAGGGCCATGGAAGGCTCGCAGAGGGACAATGAGGGGGGACCTTTAGCCACACGGGGGAGTCAATGGGGCAGTTCAACTCAGCTAATGGGGATTCACAAGAGGAGTCCATGCGTCTGGCATTAGTTGTCATCCATCGGTTCCTGCGGGGGGTCCAGCAGTGGGATCTGCGCCTCAATGAACTTAACCGCCTCATCAGGGACTGTAAAAAAGTAGTTTGTTGCGGTGGGTGAATTTTAGACGCGCAGGGAAAAGCATTGCATATTCGATTTTCCTGTCCCGTAACATCTTTTTCACTCCCCCGAATTGGCGTCTCTCCATCTGCACACCCACCGTAAAATCTGGGAAAATCCTGATGATGTTTGAGTCGAACCATAGTTCCCCTTTCTCTCTGGCCAAGAGGAGTATGTGGTCCCTGTCCTTATAACTCAGTAGTTTAGCGATTATAGGTCTGGGAAAGTCTCCTGGTTTAGGCCGCGGTGCTAGGGAGCGATGTGCTCTTTCTACTGTGAAGAATGGTGAGAGCTCGGGGTTGTTAAGGAGGTCTTTGATGAGTTGTTCGACCGCCGGCTCCATGCTGCCCTTCAGTGCAGCTTCGGGAACCCCTACTATGCGAATGTTATTTCTTCGGAACCTCGATTCAAGGTCATCGTACTTAGCTTTGACCTGTTTCATGTCTCGGACGAGCTCCGTGACTGTGTTTTGTAGAGCATGAACGCAGTCTTCATTAGTACCTATTCTTTGCTCTGCCTCGTGATCCTGGCACCATGCTGGTCGATTTTCGCTTTCAGGGAGGCTACATTCGCATTGATGTCGTCCAGCTTTTCATGGACGGCAGCAAAGTTTTTCGCCATAGATTCCATCATCACAGATAGGTCTGGTTGCGGGTGGACCGGCAGGACCCCACCATCCTCATGTGTCGCGGAAAAGGACTCCTGATCAGTTCCAGGTGCCACCCTGGCAGACCTGTCCATAGCGCCTACTTTAGTGACAGCCCGCGCCTTGCTGGCCATTGCTGTGGCAGGAACAGCGACTGATTCGCCAGGGTTAATGATGGCCGGAGAGTGGGTCTCCGAGGGGCGGACAGAGGCGCAGCCCGTAAGTAGCTCCAGCGCAGTAGGATTAGTATTAATCAGGCAGAGCGGGGGAGGTCCACATGCAGCGCGGCAGCGATGGCGGGGCCGCCGCAGGAAAAGAGGAGCCAGGGGAGCGCGGGACGCTGGGTTCAGCGAGCTCTGTGCAATCAAAGTCTCTTCGAGGTATGCTTGGGTGTACAGGACAATGAGGCATTAGGGAGACAGGAGTGGGGCCGTACACCCGCTGGTGTGCCCTTTTCTAGAGTGGGGAACTCGCGCGGCAGTGTCCCCCCACAACATCACAGTTCCAAATCAGGTGAAGCACCGCACATGGATATTTGGAGCCTCATGGGGCGAGGCCAGGCTGGATGCTATTCTTCCCAAATGTAAATGGTGGCCAAGGGGAGGTGAACTCCAGGCTCCAGTGGCTGCAGCATGGGGGCACATCGTGTCCTGGCCGGTGAGATTCCGGGGGGGAGCAAGGAAGCTTCCGTAGAGTCGTTCCTCCAAATGGGGAGTGGGTAGCTGGGTAGTCCAAGGGCCCCCCCCCTTGGGTGGAGGTGCGAAGTTTAGGTCACTACACCCACCTTGTAGCCTCCAGGGCGGCTGGGCCCGTATGTTTACCGAGGAGGCCGCGCTTCACCCACCGGAGCCAGGCCCAGATCCGGGGCCAATGAAGGGCGGGGGGCCGCAGCTGGCCGGAGGCAGGTGCCGTGCACGGCAGACCACAGAGTCACGCGGCGGCCCAGCGGCTCCCAGCCCAGGAGTGCACAGGGGCCGTGTTGGCAGGATCTCGGTGGGGGCTGAGGGTCCGCTTCAGCAGAGGGCCGCCGGGGTAGGCGGGAGGGCAGCGGCCGCGTCCGGCGACCACCACCGCAGAAGCAGCAGCTGTTGCTGGGGGAAGAGCCACTCCTCATGCGGCATCTCAGAAGCAGCGCGTAGTGCAGCGTGAGCGGTGCCGCCTCACCGACCGAAGGGGGCCGCGTCTATGCGTAGGCGCAGGGGGGCTCCCCCCCAGCCCGCTGCAGCCGAGAAGTGGCTAAGAGTCCCGCTCCACATGGCCCGGCAGGGGAGCAGATCGTTCTGGCAAGGAGCCACCACAGGGAGCCCACAGCCGCGGCGCTCAAGGATCGGGGAAGGCCGGCGCCACCGGGCGCGAGTGGCCACGGCAGGGAGGCCGCACGGTGATGCGGGCCCAGTTGTTGGCAATGCCGGTTCCAAGCAGCGAAATCCCCTCAAACTTCGACCACACAAGGGAAAGAGTGTCCGAACAAGAATCGTGGTAGCATTGGTGCAATATCCTGAGGATTAGCGCCGATATTCAGCAGATACTGGTGGGCAGGAGCGGAGCTCTCGGGCTAGGCAGCCATTTTCCTCGGCTGCTCAACAGCACCCCCCGGCAGGCATTTTTTTTGTTTACTTTTTTTTAATGGCCACCACAGAAGGAGAGAAGGGACTATGTGGAGTTCCTTCTCCAGTTTCCATGGCGGCCCTTTTTATTTGTTAACTTTTTCTATTTTTTTCAATGGGCGTCATGGACCCTGGTCTTATGAGCAAGGGTATTAATAGCAATAGGCCCCTCGCAGGGGGGCATTACTAATTCAGCTAATGCCCCGGGGCCTTCGTTAAGGGCCTTCGTAACTATGGGCCCTGTGGCATTACCTGAAGTGGTAAAGCCCCCGTGCAAGGGGCCAATTCCCTAAATAAAGCCATTAACATTAAACAACTCTGCAAATGCTTAGTTTGTTTATTGAGCCCGTGTTTTGTTTTAGAAATTAAAACGGCATCTTCTGCAAATAATAAGATGCCCATTGGGTGGTTACTCAGCATGATGGCATCCGCCACAAGGCCATAAGGTATGATTTGAAAGTTATTTAGGTCAATAAAAAAAAATACAAAGGGTTTTTTTTCTTAAAAAATCTAATTTAGCAACAAATAAGAACAGTCTACATACCTGATCTATTGTACCTACCCCCTTCTGGAATCCGGCCTGCTCTTTTAGAGATAACTTAATTAGATCTCATCCATTACTCTGAATGTAGTAGGTATTACGATATAACATTTCATAGCTTTCCCTGATTTTTGGCTAATTCACACCGGGAGAAGGGCTCTCAGCCAATCAGGTGGCTGTAACAGCAGGCGAAAATGCATGCTGTTTCCAGCCACCTGAAGCCCATCCCCGGTGGCGCCATATTTATATTTTTATTGTGGGAAGGCAACAGCGTGCCTCTCCCAGTTGCCACCTTACCTTCCCACAACAGACCAAACCCCTTCTTCAACCCCTCCCCACTTACCTGCTGGAACAGAGCTCTGGTTTCAGTGCTCATCCCACTCCTAGCAACCGCCAAAGAAATAGAAAAGGGACTTTGTTCTTTTTATGATGGTGGTACCACCTTTTTTTTCTTTCTCGGGAGATTGCCATTGCGCAGTAAACCCAGCCAAATCTCCCAAGAAAACATCCATTTTGCATCCCGGGCAAACCTCAGGGTGCAAATAGCAATCCTGACACAGCAGGGGAGCGTACATGGCTGGTAACTAACCCTTGCCGAGGCCAACATATTGATCTAGACTATCTAGGTATGGGCTGGCGGGCTGTTACAAACCATGTCCACCCCCCTGCTGGGCATGACGGCTACATTATAGCCTTCTCACTTTCCGGTATTGTAAAAATTAAACATACCTTTCCACTATTACACCAGGCGTAATCGCTCCTACTTTAAAATGCTTTCTATCTCGGTGATAAAGGTTGGAAAAATAGTCAAACCAAGTAGAATCAATGAGGCAACCTTGTGTGGGAATATGATATTCCTCTGTCCCCTTATTTACTAGCTCCTAAAAACCACCCTTTGCACCAATGTTATCCAATGTAAACTCTAGCTTTCCCCAATAATTTACAGACCTTTTTATTTGTATTTTAAAAATTTTAGTTCCTTATATATGTGCCAGGCCAACGATAATTGATTGCTATCCCCGTTTCCAGGTGTCTTAATCATTGTTAATCTTTTTTTTGCACAATTTACATCTCAAGAGTTCTTGACAATAGTCCGATTTCTTGACTCTACTCATGGTTTTGAAAAATATTTGGAAACAAAGTGTGAAATTTTAGATATAAAGTCCACCATTTGTTCTGTTTTTACCCAGTTGTCCAACAATGTAGTTTCTAGGATTGGCAGTAAGATTTCACACAACTTTGGCAATACAATCTCCAGATCTACTTTGTTCCGTTTCGCTGGTTTCTGGTTCGAAGAGCGATCTGCTCCATTATGGCTTATTCGTAGTGACAGCCCAGCGCTAGGCACACTGCTAATTTTCAAACCAGCACATAAAGCATTGTGATCATTCTTGGATGTGGTATAATTTCAAATGATTTAACAAGAGGCCAGGATGAGACATTGGATAAAACATAATCAATAAAACTCAAAAGGCCCTGCGCCCTGTATGTGGGCCTTGCAGGAATATTGTCCTTAAACCTATGATTTAACACTCTCATCCCAGCCATAAGCCATATCTGGGATACTACCAAGTCCAAACAATGTGTTTATAAGGTTTGGAGTAATCGTTTCGGAATATTATCGGCAAACTCCTTTTCATCAGAGATTTCATACAACACGTCAAGAGGTTTAAACTGAATATTTATTTATTTTCTTATTTTATATTGATGGAACTACGGTGATGAGTTGTTGATACCAGTGTTTTATTTTGTATGATGCTTTTATGTCAATTTGTCAAAAATAATGTTAGATTAAATTAAATGAATTAAAAAGAGCACAGAGAGAGGGTGAGACAGCGGGCCAGATTCACAGAAGCAATTTATAATGACGCAATCCCATATGAAAACGATCTGTGAATCAGGCCCAGAGAGATCTAGTTGGCATTATGCGAGTATCTCTTTGCGCAAAGGTAATATCTTTATAATCGTCTGGTTATGACATTAAAAGTAACCAACTAAATTATAATACCCTTGTGATGAACAAGATTGGTTTCGATCAGGAAGCAAAGCTCACGGGTGAAGAAACCCCTGTAGGATTATTCACATGCAGAACTCTGCACTTTCAAATGGCAAATGATAGCAGTATTAACTGTATTGATCTTCCTAAAGTTCCTCAGGAAGTTACCAAATGACTGGGGCCGCCCCATGATTCATGTGCCACGTCTCCTCCAGAACGTGCACACCTGATGAGCCAGCTTAGCCAAAAAGTGAGCTTAGCTCTTCGTGTGTATTCAGTCATTAGTGGCTGATACTTGTAAAGGCTCACTCCCCAATGTACACATGCATATCCATAAAATATAATACACCCCAGTGGGGAATGAGACTAGGAGGACAGGTTGCAAGATTTAGGTAAGTTTATATAAAGTTGGCATCCAGAGAACTCTGCTGCCTCGAGAGCGCTCTGGCAAACAATACAATTACAGAGAATTATAAAGGAAAACAGCGTCATGGATGACGCAACTAACATAGGGTGCTACAACAGTGTGGGATTGGCTGGAAGGCGAAGACACATATTTCGATGTAGGCGCTGCTTCTTTTGGATTGGTTCCCCAGATGGCGGGAGGGTGAGCGTCACGAGGTCCAGCTGCATGTGTCCGGGAGGGGTGAGGGTTAGGTCACGGCGTGATAGAGTTGACACTAACTAAGCTGCCATGAGAAACTACCATTCAATATATAATAAACAACAATCATTAGTATACCTTTGAATAAATCTAGAAAACCTATAAATTATATGCATGCGATTACACCATCTTTCATTGGGTCTTTTATGGGGCGTAGAGAGCTTGTCCTCTGTGATAACCTGGACGACTGGGTGGTCCTTAGCACATCACAGCAAGTGGGGAGTTGTAATGACATGTGTTGGTTTTAGGGCACAATATACTGAGACAGAGGTCTAGGTTTATTGGGGGCACTGTGGGGTGGGCTGCACAGCACGGTCACACTTCTGATACATCAAGAGAATACCTTAGGAGGGCACAGGGTTACATTGGCAGTAATTTTCCAACAGTGGGGGCAAAGGAGCAGGGGCAGGTTTTTGGAGATGGATGAGCTACAAGGCATGGTTTGAGCCGGTTCACACACAGGACAGTGATCGCAGAGGAAGGGTGATATGATACATTTTGTTGTTTGTTTCAATTATCCCTGGCGCATCCGTGAGAAAGGGAGTTGTGAAGCTTTCAGACAAGGAGGAAAAGGTGGGGGCCATGAGTGCGCTGTGTGCGGCACTGCAACGGGAGAGAAGCCTTTTCGTAGTATCGGAGTGAGGCCTAGTCCAAAGATGGAGTCGCGGGCAACCAAAATGGACACCAGGTGTATCCCTCAAAAGCCCCAGTTATGCTAAGGGCGATGGAGGCGTCCCCCACTATTGCACAAGCAAGTGGTCCATAACGTGCAGAATGTGCAAGGGGGGCCCAAATGACTCCTCACTCCCACACATTCCCCCCTTTCATTACATTTAAAGTAATGTACTAATCCTTATGGTTATTTTCATTCCGATAGTACTCTGCTTCTTGCACTGCTTCATCCCATGCGGGTGTCCCTTTAATTGGCATCCACAACCTGCAAACACTTTGTAAGCTTTGACCTCGCCCATCGTATTCATCAGGTGTGCAGGTCATATATATTCCCCCATCCCCATTCAGGTCCACCCACACCTCCCTGTACCATTGTAATTCACGTGGTTCTTTGATGTTTGTATGGTATAAGTTATCCACCCTGTCCCCGCGCTGATGATATACTTCTGTTAGGCGAAACTTAGGGGGATTTGACTCTCCTGTTTGTATTTGAGCATCTTTTACATTCACTGCCATTTTTGGTTTGCCCATTGTAACCATCATCATAGCGTAACTCGGCATTGATTTTGCACAACATCGAAGGCCCATCTGACACACACAGAAAAATAGCAGCACAAAAATGATGCGTGGGAAAAAATGTTCATCATCACACTGAGCCAAGACGGTATCCAATTGAGGAGGTCATCGAACCAGTTGCTTGGCTCTATTCCTCCTTTCTTCCGCATTCTCTCCCCCAAACTATGCACAGCCGAGATGACGTGGGAGAGGGTCCCATTGTCTGCATCTTCAGAAGGTACGAATGTGCAGCAGGCACTCCTGATTTTTCAGCAAACATCGCCATCCATTGCTGTGAGGGTGTCCAGGATGTACCGGTTCTGCATTGTCATTTAGCGCAGGGCGCAAAGTTGCACTTTTATGACGTTGAACCCTTCTTCAGTGTCGTTGGCCAGTTGGATCCGTTCCGAGCGCACAATTTGAAGCCATTTGGTGTTTGTCCATGCTTGAAGTCCTGGCACCAGGAGGGAAGCAAAGAATGTTTCAGCAGAGTTGAAGAGCTTGTATTTATCTGGAATCTCAGCCAGGCGGTCTGATGACTTGCTGGAGATATAATTGGATGACCGTCATTTGCGAGATACCCTGTCTTGTAGTTCGCTTTCAGACAGAATGTTGTATGTGGAAGGCTCTGTTGTTGCTGGCTGGGGTGCTGTCGATATGTCAGCTAAATTTCCCCCCCCCCTTGGATATGGCTTTCTGGAATCACCATTAGTGCTGAATGCAGTGTGACCCAGGGCAAAGGTACCCCTCCATGATTCTGGGAGATGCACGTATGCTTGTTTGCCACATACCCAATACATGTCCATGAGTGCTGCTGTGCCCTTTTTCATGTCTGGAATGATAATTGTTTTGTTGCATTTTCTGTCCATTTGCACCTTTCCCTCGTCATGGAAAAAAAAGTTCATGTTCACTTTCTTTCTGTGTTTTGATGGGTTTCTCGAGAGCTGTGACCCATGTGAGCTTTGTGATGTGTTGAGACCAGACCGGAGTGCATGTTTCTTTGACCCATTGAAAGTTTTCCTCAGTAAGTCCTCGCAATGCCTCTGCTTTGCACGTGATCGTCTCATCATGCCATTTGTTTTCTGTGAACCGTGTCCCTCTGATAACAAAAAATGGTTCTTTGATGCAGATCACTCCTTGCGGCTTACTCATGCAGGTTTTTTCATTCTGCAGCATTTCTATTGTAACTGTGTGTGACTGGAAGGTGCTTCGAATCCTACACAATACGAGATGAACTAAACATTGGGCATCCAACAAGGGCACTTCTTGAGGTATAAGTATTTTAGGTGTGCCTGAGGCATGCGGTATGAGAGAGCAGACATAACAGCTCTCATTTGTTGCTTGTTTGGCTGTTGCACTCATGTCTGTGTACCATTTGTTTGATTGATCTGGGTGGCGGGGGTCTTCAATCTCATCTAATCCCAAGCCATGGTATCCATCATAGCTTTTCCCTCCCACCCCCCTTTTCTGCCTCCTCCTCCTCCCCCTTCACTATTATCTATCATTTTCACTCTCCGGTACTTTATGGGAAAGACATCTACCCATGTTGCATTGCTCAGTTCACTAGCAGCTTGCCAAGACTGTGGTACTGGAGGGTCTTGGGTAATTGGAATATCAGGCCTAAAGTGCATTACTGTGTCTTGTGAGGTAGGTTCTGTGGTTGCATGTGCATAGGTATATGTCAGGTCAGGCTCACTGAACCAGGAATAATCACCATCATATGCATTAGTCTCATTATCTTTGTCGAAACCCAAAGCAGCAAGTGAAAAAACAGGAGTTTTGACAGTTCGGTTTTTATGCAACGTGGTGATATTATCTTTTACAGAGCCATTCTGTTTCCAAATTGTCATAACTTCAGCCCATATGAGGCTTGAGCCTTCCTCTATTAAGTTTACCCCACCCCACACTCTTTCATATCCCCAATTATGAAAGTAAATGTCCAGTACAAGCCAGCACAAAATAACATCACAGAAAATACTATTGCTGCAAACGCTACTCCACATTCGTAGCTATAGTACTTATTTACTCTATTATCTACTCTATCACTATCTACATTTGAATTGTCGTTAGTGAGGGCCCTCCTTTCCATCATATTTCCACCTGAAGGGGCGATATAAAATGGTTAAGTACATTGCACAAACTTTTCATACTTCTATACACATTTTCTTTTCAAACATTACTGCATTAATACCTAATTTTTCGGCTATTCACTTTTTCTACCTCTAACTCTTTCATTTAAGTTAAACTTCATAAACGTTCTTTAAAAAAGATGATCTTAGCTGGGAAACATGAGAAAGTAGTAAATGACAGAAGGATGTAGAGAGAGAGAGAGCGACAGAGAGAGAGAGAGAGAGAGAGAGAGAGAGAGAGAGCTATACTGTAAACTGTTAACACAATCCTGTACACATGTTTCATTGTCACACAATTATATTTGTTTTATATTTCTCAAAATTCTTTACTTATTTTGTTGCACATTATACATCTCTATTTTAACCACATGCAACTTCTTGACTCTGTTGTTGCTCACTTTGAGGAGTTGTGCTATCGTGTGCTCTTCTTACATCTGAGAGATGCACCCAATACTTCAACCCCTTAACTTTTACTGCTGTGGGTGTGCAGTAAATAACTTTGTATGGGCCATGGAATCGCGGGGAGTTCCATCTCCGCATGAAACTATGCACATACACGTTCCTCCTGGAATTAACTCTCCTGTTGTGCTGTCTTGTGCTAGTGTTGTTGTATCTGTTTCATTATTCCGTGTGAATGCAGGTGCTATTTGTCTTGCTATACTTCGTACTGCACGTGTCAGTTGGGTAAGGTATTCCTTAAATTCATCCCCCAGCACTGTTGCAGCTCTGTGAGCATCTGATGCTCTTCTTACTGGTGATAATGGTGTATGAATGCGCTGTCTCGTCACTATTTCATGCAGACTCAAATGATGGTCCTTACTTGGTTGAGTTCTGAGTTGGAACAGTGCTAAGGGCAAGCAATATACCCAGTTATTTACATAACTTGGACAATTTGCTTTTGAGCAGGCCGTTGATTTTTCTACCACGCCATTAGCCTGCGGGTGATAAATCGAACATAATTTGTGCTTTTCACGTAACAAGGTAGTCAGTCACCTCTTTGAAGGGGTCAAATGGGTGCCGCTGTCTGATCTGATCACATCGCATATGCCCCACCTCGAGAAAGCTTCTCATACCAAAAACTTTGCTGCACACTTTGCATCTGGGTGTGGACATGGTCCAGCTTCCACCCACTGTGAGAAGGGACAAACTATTACAATGAGATATCTTGTCCCATTACCCCTTTCTCCCATGTCTGCATAGTCTATATGGAGCTCTCTAAAAGGCCCCACAGTACGTGGTAGTGTTCCGCGTAGTGTACTGAGAGTCATTCCTGAGTTGTATGTTTGGCATGTAGTGCATTCAATCGTTAATTTGGATAGGTGTTCCTGCAAATTAGAGATAATATCTTGTTTTGTTACATGCGTTGGGAAGTGGAGCTGTTGAAATGCTATTTGGAACAATTCTACTGGCATCACTACCTTCCCTGTCAGTTCTTGCGCCATATTAAATATTTTGGTGACTGTTTACATCCTCTTTTTCCCCATAATTCCTGTTCTTCTAATGGTGCACTTTTTTGCAATTCTATAACTTGTAGAATGGGTGTGTCGTTGTATCCATCCTCCTGTACTTCTGAACTTGTTGTTTTTACAATGCACTCTAAGGGTTGGGGAACATTGAAGTATGTTGCTTCTTTTGCAGCAGCGTCTGCAGCCGCGTTCCCGAGCGAGATCGCGTCTGTGTTATTGGTGTGTGCTTGGCACTTTACCAATGCTACCACTGACGGTTCTGCTAGCGCTTCAGTTAAGTCATTTAATAGTGCTGCATGCTGTATTCGCGAACCATCTGCCCTCCTTAACCTTCTTCATTGCCATCATGACAACCCTGAATGCACTGTCATTGTCACAAATGCCGAGTCAGAATATATTGTCACTGCAAATCCTTTGGCTGTATGTAGTGCTTCAATTAGCGCAATCAATTCTGCTGCTTGTGCTGAGTAGTGTGATAGGAGGCGTTTCTGCACTATAACCTTGAACTCATCTCCTTCTATTCTTATCACTGCTGCTCCGACATGTTTTTCTCCTGTCTCACTGTCAATTGATGCTGACCCATCCACAAAGTATATTTCCCCTTCCTCCATTGCATTTTCACTCGCTTTTGGGATATCATCTCCCTCCCCCTTGTACGTGGCACAATCGTGTTCTTGCATATCTTCTACAGTACAGGGCTCAGTAATGAAGGTAGCGGGGTTTACACTTTTACATCTAACTATATGGACGTTTGGGCTGGATGTTATTATTTTGTAAGCTGTTGCTCGGTGTGTTGTGAGTGTTGATTTTGTTCTTTTTAGAATGGCAAATAATGAATGCTCTGCATACAAGGTTACTGAGCATCCCATTACAATTGTGGTGCTTTTTTATATCGCAAAGGCCGCTGCTGTGAGAGCTTGTTCGCATGTGAAGTGGCCCTGCATCACCAAGTCTAATGTGCCGCTGTAGTAGGCCAAGGGCTTGCGACCTAGCAATGTTTTTTGTGTTATTACTGCTGTCATCAGTATTCCATTGCAATGCAAAAAGAGGTAGAACTCCCGATCATAATCAGGATTTGCTAAAACTGGTGCGTGTGAGATGAGGTCTTTTAGTTTGAAATATTGTGTCATCATTTCCTGTGTCCATTTTATGAGGGCGCTGTTCTTTTGTGCTTCTTTTAATGCTTGCAATAATGGACATGTAAATGCTGCATAGTCCAGAATCCATGCACAGCAATAGTTACATATGCTGAGAAACTTCTGAATGTCCTTCACTGTTTTTGGTATTATTGTGTAACGTATTGCTGCTGCACTATCAGGTATTATTCTTTCCCATCTTTTGAAATTAACTGTCCTAGGTACAACACTTCCGCTAGGCAGTATTGAAGCTTGCCCTTGTCCACTTTGTATCCTTTTGTGGCCAGTACATTTCCTAATGAAATTGTGTCCTTTCTGCACTGTTATTCACTTTTACTGCAGGTGAGGAAGTCATTCACATATTGAATTATTGTGCTCTCTACATCCACATTACCAATGTCTTAGTGCAAAGTTCTATTGAAGATGCTGGGGCTCTCACAGTACCCCTGTGGCAATCTACAATGTTTATATCTGTTGCCCCCTAATGTAAATGCTGTGAGATACTGACAGCTTGGGTCAAATGGTACTGAGAAGAAGGCTTTCTTCAAATCGACTACCGTGAACACAAAACTAGATTGCACTCTCCATTCCTTCCGTGTTATCTCGGGCACTATTTTGGCAAGTAACTGTATCCCATAAATTAACATATCAATATCAATGGGTACCCCTCGCACTGCAATCTCATTAGTCATGGTGCTGATCATTAACATGGCCCTTACTGGACATACCACTGGGGTGGAGCATACTATCCCCCGTTGTGTAAAGGAGATGGTCATATTCAATTTGTCCAGGAGGTCCCTTCACAAAATATTTATTGGCGAGTCTTCATTGTACAGTCGGGGTGCTCGCACCGTCTTCCCTCTCACTGTTATGTCTAAGTCTTTTGTGTAAGGAACTATTAAAATAGCCCCAGAGAACCCCTGCATTTCAAAAATGTTTCCCGAGAGCGGGAACTGGCCTTCCATGAGGCATGATTTTTCAGCTCCCGAGTCCACCATAAAGATGAACTGTTTGTTACCTATCTCTGCCCCACCAGTGGTTCCTCTTCTACACGTAGGGTAGTTGATATGACTGGACACGCAAGTGCTTTCTGTGGGCTACCCTAATCTGCATATGTTTCTGTTCCTGGGACAGAAAAGACATTGTCCCCCACCACAGCTATACCGCCGAAAGTTCACGGCACGCCATTTGTGGTTGTTGCAAAAATGTTAGTGTTTGTGTTTCCCATTGTGTTCTGGTGTGCTACCTGTTGTTGCATCCCTTGTTGATGGCGTTCCTGTCTGCGCAGCATTTGCTGTACCCTCTGCTGCTGCTCATTATAACATTGTTCGTTCTGCCTACTCCTACCCATTGGTAACCCGTAAGGACTGCCTGGGTTTGGGTGACCCCACTGCTGGTCGTTTCTCATGGGAGGCTGCCCTTGGTAATAGCCCATTGGTCGCATTCTCCATTCTCTAGAAAAATGTCCCCACCTCCCACAATTCGAACATGACCCTTGTGGTACTCCCCTCATTCCTTGCCCTCCAAATCCTCTATTTCCCATTCTCCCAAATCCTCCTCTCTGCCCCGGGTACCCACCTCGTCCTCTTGTGGGTCTGCACTGCCATTGGGGCCCTTCGTATTGCTCCTCTCCTGCCCATTGCTCTTGTCCGTTTGCAGACCACGCTGCTGCCATCCTCACTGGTGTATTTCCTGAACCCTCCTCTCCTTCCCTCTGCCTGTCAGTGGGTTGTGCTGAATCCATTGCCGCGACCTTCACTGATATATTTTGAACCAATTTTGCTTTGTCTGCCAACCTTCTCTGTGCTATCTCCTTTTCCCTTTCTTTGACCCTCCTACAATGGTGTACATTTATGCTCTGAATCTCTGGCCAGCCTTTGGCTTCAATCCCAGCTATTTTATCCAAGGCCTTCTGTACCTCCTTCGGGAGCTCTTTTTTAATTATGAAGTAAAACAAGTGGTGGATTGGTCCCACGCCGTGCCCGTTCTGATCTCCACAGGTCTGGCACCCGAAGAATGAATTGTGTAGGCTCTTCCTCTTCCCCCATAGTGCATTGCATTACTAAATGTAAGTCTGGAGTATCTGTGAAGGTTAAATGGAGAAATAGGTGCACACCTAAAATGTGAGGTTTCTTTATAACTTAATTTAGTAAACCAGGAAAGCTGGTTTTTAGAACTTCAAGGTGCAAGGGAGGAAATAAGACCTTGACATAAGGTCCCGTTAAACACATAAAGAGAAAAAAAGGATCCAACAATAGGAATCTTCTTGTCCCTTGCACACTGTCAACAATCCACCAGAGAAGTGGTAACTAGTTGTAGGGAGAAATATACAAATATAGGTCAAATAGGATTCAATAAGCAATATTCCATGAATGGAGATCAAGAGAAAAAAATCCAGAAACTATGTATTCAATAAAATACAGAAAGATTTTTTAATCACAGCCTGTGATTATAGGCAAACATGTAATTCATAAATCCAAGATATAAGGTACTGTGGCTTTACACGTTTCAAGGGTCTTCCCTCTTCTTCAGAAGCAAGGCTTGAACTGTCGATGATATACGCAAGGTAGTGGATAATTCAATTGAATTGGATGCATTGGAGAAAAAACAATGAGATAACATATATATCAGGTTAGCTGATCCTCGAGATAATCCCTTGCACCTTGAAGTTCTAAAAACCAGCTTGCCTGGTTTACTAAAAAAACTTATAAAGAAACCTCACATTTTAGGTGTGCACCTATTTCTCCCTTTTCTCTTCAGGTTTTTTCACTGGCGTGGCCAGTGTGGCATAACTCTTAGGTAGCACCCTCATTTAGATGATGCATAACAAATATGTCATTTTCCCGTAAACAGTGTACGAGGGACGGGAGGATTCCTATTGTTGGATCCTTTTTTTCTCTTTATGTATCTGGGAAGGTTCTCCGCAATGCATCCCATATTTGTGCACTTATATTGTTAAATGATGACCTGTCATGGCAGTCACTGGTCATTGTTACTCCCGGGAAACCGGCCTTGACCCACACTCCGTCTGCTTGATCACCGTCGGCAGACACTAGTAAACTTTTCACATCCCCTATGGCCAATGGTACCCCTGCTGTGTTCTTTTTGAATGCATGTATCCACTTCCCCGCCCCACCCGAAAGTGGAGGGAGGAGTTTCAACAGGTTATTTTTGTCCATCTGTGCCCAGGATATGTAGTGTGGTCTCCCTGCTCCCTTATGTATCAGAGGCATCTGTAATTTGGCCTTACCGCCTTTTTTATTTACCCTTCTTTGTTTTACTTACCAACATGTTTCCTACTATTTGCCTCAACCTCCCTTGCCACTTTGGGAGCCCTCCCCCATCTTCTGTGTCCATTGCTAATGGAAGCAGGAATCCTGCCGCTGCCACCCCCTCTTCGTACTCATCCAGATCACTCCATACCTCATCTATTTCCTCCTCTGACTCTCTTTCTCCCTGTCCCTCTCCCCCTTGGTTGTCTGCTGCTTCTGCTCATATTATTTGTATTGGTTTGTTATTTAAATGGAAGAGAACTTCTCCTGATTGACACTCGTTTTCCTGACCCTTTGGCACATTGCCCTGCGGTGGTGGAGATGGTGTGAACCCCCCGCCTACACTTGGTGGAGGTGTCAGATCACTCGCTACACTTGGTGGCACTTCTCCTTCCCCGGGCAACATCTGTCCCCTATTGCACAGGGCTCTTAGTCGTGTTATTTCCATTTGGCCATGAGCGAGCTGTCTATCTAAATCTCCAGTTAGCCGTGCTAGGTCCACTGAAGGGGCACTAGTTGCTCTGTACAATCCTCTTGTTTCATACGGTGGCAGGGCTGTGGCAACTGCAGCTGTTGGGGTACTCAGTGCCGGCACATACCTTGGCTTACTATATCCCACTGCAGGCCTTGTCAATAATGGATAAAGTTTAGTGAGGTAATTTTCTCCTGTTTTTACTGAGCACTCCTCTGCCATTACTCCCTCTCCCTCCCTTGGGGCAGTCTGCCCTTCTGAGGACATTTCCTTATTTGTGTCACTGCTCGGAGTTGCTTCCTCAAACATTCGCCACAAATCTAGTACTTCGCGTCTGTTTTGTAGTTGCTTACCTCAATACTTTGCTAGTTAATCAGTTGCTACAAGATCTAAGACTCTTTTCGCAAAAGACCCTCATATTTGGGATGAACCCTCTCCTTTTATTTCTGTAAGCCATTGCTCATGATGTTTTTGTATTTTTTCACTATACAAGGGGAGGTGTTGACAGATATGGCCTAGTGGTGTGTCTCCCCCCATGATGTCTTTCCACACTTCTTTTTATGTCTCGCTCTTATACCAGGCTATCACACAATGTAGTCAGAAAACCCTTTCCAGTGTTATTGTCAGTATTTGTTAACTCACTCCACGTTAAACACCAACAACCTTATTTACTTACACCTTGATTTCTGCAATCACACAACACATTTCTTAGCAATACTCATTCTATGGACATCATAATATGCACATATTTTATCGACAGACAAAGAAACAAGTGACTTCAACAACATAAAACATGTAACATGTACTACTTTATAATATTAAATACCCTGTTATTCTACCTCTATTCTCTTTTTTCTCTTATTGCTATTTCTTTTCATTCACACCCCACCTCTGAGCCCCCTTAGGCTGCCCATTTGAAGAATTCTACTCACACAGAAACAGAATATTCTAAATAAGTACTTAGAATATTCCAAATATTTTCTGGGGGCGTCCCGGATCTCGCCGCACGGCACGGGGGGCCTCTCTCGGTGCACCTGTCTTGATCACGTCACGGGAGTCACCAAATGTAAACGCTCACTCCCGACTTACACATGCATATCCATAAAATATGATACACCATAGTGGGGAATGAGACTAGGAGGACAGGTTGCAAGATTTAGATAAGTTTATATAAAGTTGGCATCCAGAGAACTCTGCTGCCTTCGAGAGCGCTGTGGCAATTATACAATTGCAGAGAATTAGAAAGGAAAGCAGCGTCATAGATGATGCAACTAACATAAGGTGCTACAACTGTGCGGGATTGGCTGGAAGGCGAAGGCACATATATCTATGTAGGCGCTGCGTCTTCTGGATTGGTTCCCCAGATGGCGGGAGGGTGAGCGTCATGAGGTCCAGCTGCATGTGTCCGGGAGAGGTGAGGGTAAGGTCACGGCGTGATAGAGTTTACACTAACTAAGCTGCCATGAGAAACTACCATTCAATATATAATAAACAACAATCATTAGTATACCTTTGAATAAATCTAGAAAACCTATAAATTGCATGCATGCGATTACACCATCTTTCATTGGGACTTTTATGGGGTACAAGGCGTAGAGGGCTTGTCCTCTGTGATAACCTGGGCGACTGTGTGGTTCTTAGCACATCACAGCAAGTGGGGAGTTGTAATGACATGTGTTGGTTTTAGGGCACAATATACTGAGACAGAGGTCTGGGTTTATTGGGGGCACTGTGGGGTGGGCTGCACAGCATGATCACACTTCTGGTAAATCAAAAGAATACCTTAGGAGGGCACAGGTTTACATTGGCAGTAATTTTCCAACAGTGGGGGCAAGGAAGCAGGGGCGGGTTTGTGGAGATGGATGAGCTACAAGGCATGGTTCGAGCCGGTTCACCACAGGACAGTGATCACAGAGGAAGGGTGATATGATACATTCTGTTATTTGTTTCAATTATCCCCGGCGCATACGTGAGAAAGGGAGTTGTGAAGCTTTCAGACAAGGAGGAAAAGGTGGGGGCCATGAGCCCGGTGTGCGCGGCGCTGCAAAGGGGAGAGAATCATTTTTGTACTATCAGAGTGAGGCCTAGTCCAACGATGGAGTCGAGGGTACACAAAAAGGATACCAGGTGTATCCCGCAATAGCCCCAGTTATGCTAATGTTAGCATAAGGGCGATGGAGGCGTCAACCGCTATTGCACGAGCAAGTGGTCAATAACGTGCAGAATGTGCGAGGGGGGCCCAAACGACCCCTCACTCCCACACATACTGTTGAATGTATTCATCCAATAATGGACCACCCAGGTTTCCCATATGACATTTTTCATATCCATAGTCACTCATATTTGTGATATGTGCTGTATGTCTTATTCGGTCATATTTATTCACACATTAACTCAGCCATTGTTCAATCAATCATTTTCCATATTCATATTTGTTCATAAGAATATTAAGTCCCATTTATTATATTTCATAAGCCATAGTCAGTCTTATTTGTTCAGTCATTAATGGGTCTCTTATGTTTTCCCAGGCAGCTAAAGACATGAGTGTTTACTTAGAACTAGTCACATAGGCTTCTGGATGTTATAATTTGCTAGATCAAGGTATTTATTGTTATGTTATGTAGGCATACCAAGGTCAAGAAGACAGACACGGTAGACAGAGTCCTACCAATGCTGACTATAATGCAAATTAATTGCACACATGGCCTACTCCGGAAAAGAATAAAGCATGCTATCAAGGGAGATTCAATTGCATGTGACAACATGACTATTAAAGATCCTTGAGATGCCTACTCACCAGAAGGTCTGCAGAGTAAAGTAGTTGTTGTGACCTCACACTGAGCCTGTGTTACCGAGGGACTCCTTTCTCTCTCACTTTCCATCATGTCTACACCTATTTGTGGTGTGTCAGTCTGTGATTTGCATGCTCTTTGTGTAAAATACTACTGTAGATGTGCGTGGCAGTCAAGGATTGAAGTTTCGCAAGAGTTGCCAAATTTCATAATGATCGCTTCACTGCAATGAGCACTGCATTTTGAGACTATTACATTATTGTATGTGTAAACGTTAAATAAATACAACCTTAAAGAAATGTGCACACTCTCCAGATCCAATTGATATATAGGAGGTGATTCTCCCAGCTCGGGTGGCAGAATCTTTACCTCAACCACTCCCCCACGCATTTCTCCTTTCATCTCTAAACTGAGCCTCATTATCCTTTGTTTGAGAGGGTGACTGAAGTTAACTGGTGGTAGACACAATCACTCCTCTCTACCTGGCCTCATGGAACCCTGGGGATTTCCCTCTGTTGGTGAAAGCCCTGAAGTGTGGTTCTGGCATGAGTCCCCAATCGTTTTGCTTGTCCTGAATAGTTCACACACCTTTTGTATTATTGAATCCTCATCACAGACCAGCCCAAGCATGCTCTTCTGAGAAATGTGACCGCTGAGAGACCTTAAGCATAAGGCTGCATTACCCAAAATGCATTGAATCTTTGCCAGGCCTGCAAACTAACGTATTTATCTTTGTGTGCCCCAGACAGTGATTGCATTAAGGAACCATGGCAAGTATACCAAAACCAATGGCAAGTCATGGTTGAACCAACAGGCCTATAGACTCCTTGCCATACAGCACCTGGTGTCAGTCTTGTAATGGCATGCCTTAAGGAGCTGCAGAGCTTAACTAGATTTCTGTGTGTGAATGGAAACCAATATGCTAACATCTGAGGTTGGATACCTTGAGCGAGGAGGCCTGAGGCTAAGGCAGTCGAGACCAGATCTGGTAAACATGTGTACACAATATGTGCAATTGAAGGGCAAATCCATATGATTTTTTAGTTTGTTTGCTGTTGAATATTTGTAAAACGCTCAAGATGTTATTAACCGTATAAAGGCGCAGTTGGAACAACATATATACCACGAGAATAGAAAAGGATGAGAAGTCACCAGGTACATTTTTTGTTACTATTTAACCAGGAAGATTTTTAAGGCCTTCTGAAACAGAGCAAATGTTTGACAATCCCTAATCTCCTGCACTAGACTGTTCCAGAGTCTGGGACCAAAGACTGCAAATCTTCTGTCTCCTCTAGAAACAAATACTGAACGGGGGCTGCACAGCAGAGTTTGTCCCTTGACCTGAGTGTCCTCTGGGGTGTGTGAGGACAGATTTGATTGCTTAGGTACTCCGAGACCAGTCCCTTTAGAAACTTAAAAATCAAGCATGCTACCTTGAATTGAATGCGTTCCTCGACTGCCAGCCAGTCTGACTGGTGCATTTTCAGCCTTCTGAAGCCTGTACAATTGTTTGGCTGGGATACCCATCAAAAGGCTATTAAAGTAGTCCAAATGGGTGTTTGTCATAACCCCCACCACTACTGCATGATCGTCCTCAGGAATGAATGGTAAAATCAGTCGGAGCATACGCAGGGAGTAGTAGACAGACTGAACCTTGGCCCCAACCTGTGCTTCACTGCCCAGGTTCTCCTGCCATACGCATCCTAAATTCTTAATCTTAGCAGCAAATTGAAGCTCCTCCCCAAGGATATGTGGGGAAAAAGATTCCCTTGCAGCCAGAAACTGCTTCCCAGGTCCGAACAGGATCAGCTGAAGTTGATTTCTTGTCATCCATCTATTTATGTCTTCCAGACAGTGGTTAACTCTCATGAAGGCCTTCTTAATGTTGTTAATTTTGATATACAATTTTGTGTCATCGGCATATGATTGGTAGCTCAGGCCATGACTTTTCACAATATTCAGTACAGGCTGCATGTTTAAGTTAAACAACAGAGGGGATAATGAAGATCCCTCTGGGACTACTCAGCTCATTACAATAGGGTCTGAAATATAGCCCCTAAATTTCACCCATTGACGTCTATCATCTAGAAATGATCCAAACCCTTTCAAGGCCTGTTCAGAAACATTTCCAGACATTGTCAGACATTCCAGTATGATATTGTGATTAACTGCGTCGAAAGCCACAGACAGATCCTGTGTGTTTGCTCAGATACAATCCTGAGTAATTTTAAATGTGGAGACCTCCCATGACTTCTTTGCCACTCAGCTTCCAATATTCCAATAAGACATAGGAAACTGCAGTTAAACAGCAGTTACACTTATTAAATTGCTGGCTGAGTCAGGAAGCAGCAAGAAGCGACTTTAATTTTGAAGATGACATGCGGATGATCTGATTCAGCAATCTGTGCAAGATCACACAACAGCGAAGCCCTGCTAGCATTTCATGAATTTAGAGGATCATTAGTGGTGCTCCCTGCCCTTGACCTAGTGGGACCAGCTGGGTTAGGAGACTTTAAGAGAACTTTCCTCCCAGGAGACGCCTTGTTTCTTGGTCTGCATTGGGAAGTCATGAAAAGGCAGGAGCACCAGAAGATGCAGCAATGACTGGTAGAGGCCTGTTGACACATAAAACAACTTGTGACAAAGAAACCTTCATCTAAGAGCTCTGGGACTCTGAATAACCCTGGGCTTACTTGATCTGCATCACGAATCCCGCAACTATGCCACCTGCGTACCTGCATTGTGGGCTACTGTGAACTTGCACCATACCCCAGCATCACATCACCTTTTCCTCTGACTGACAAACAGCCCTTTCAAGGCTCCCTGCTGGGAGGGAACCTTTCATTTCTTCTCCAGTAGCTTCTTGCTTAACTGAAAACTGTGTGACCTTTGACTTTCCTGTTTTAAAATTTCTAACATTTCATGGTTGCTTTCCTATATGATTATAATATAGTGTATGGATATTCCCTTAATGATTGCTATAGGGTTTTAACTGTACCTTTTACAACCCTGCTCCCCTGTGCCATGTTTACCACTAAGAGAGTACGGTGGACTGGTGGGCAACCCTGTTATTTTATTTTGTTGTGGGTTCACTCCTCTCAAGCTCAGAATTCAGGGGCAGAGAGGATCGTTCTGATGCCCTCACAGTCCTATACTAAGAGCCAGGCAGAGGAATCCTCATGAATTTACTGAAAATGGGATGTGGTTGCCCATGTAGGGCTAGAATGAATGAATCTTGTATAGCACACTTAATACCGGAGAACAGTCTTTAAGCATGGGACCACGATTCGAACCTGTGTTGTCCTGTGTTGTCTGGCTTCCAAGACAAATACGTTGACCCTGAACTATTGGCAGTGAGGTAGTGAGTAGAAGGCAGCGCACCTTCCCTTTGTTAGTTAATATTAGTATTCACTTAGCTGTGTTGCCTGGCAGCGGAACTTAGTGTTGACTGATAGCCACTAGCCAGGCGGTTTGTAAAGATATAAAAAATCGGGTTTGCTAAGTTCAGATGCGCCTGGGCTTCTAAGTTGAGTAAATAATGTCAATGCGATTTAATCTTGTGCTTTATATTTTTAGAAATGAATTTGATTTCTTGAAGTATTTTATAGATGGGGCCTGAACTATTCTCCCAGCGCATCACCAGGTGGGCTTGAAAGACCACCATGCCCTGCACAGGATCTACTGGGAGGAAGCACAAAAAGAGCATTAAGAACTTGATTGAAAGTGCTGGGCACTCTTCGGTCGGATCTGATGTTGACTTGTTTCCTTGACTGAAATGGGGCCCCTCAGATATCTGTGCAGGTCAGTGGTCACTAACTAGGAGCTCAATTCGCTATTTTACATGAGGGAATGTGTGGGATTCAAATGCTTCCTTCGCATTATTGTAAGCAAATGAGCTCTGGGCAAGCACGTATCAAACTGCCTGCAGAGAGTTCCGGAGGAAGGTGGCAGCAAATGAACATAATGGCCAGGACTTTTATCATAATTAGGAAATAGTTTGTATTTAGAGACAGTCACCAAAGGGACCTGCGTTTTTTGTGAAAGGACGCGTCAGTGATGCATTGGCCATATTTATAATAGCTTTACTATTCTATAATACTCTTGCCCTTTTGTAATGCTTATGAAACACTTATTTCTTTCTAAAAAAACCAAGATGATATTTGTTAAGTATTAAGACAGAATGCTTCCCGGCAGTCGCTTGGTCCACTTCCAGACAACTGCTCTTGCCAGGGGTCTGTTTGATTTACTGTGTCGGCAGTGGGTGATATGTGTCCACTGCTGCTATTTGTAAAGAAAGAGAGAAAAGGAAGTTGGAGGGGAAATTCATGCAGCGGCCGTAGAAAAGTCCTGGACGTTTGCAGGGGGCACTGTTTTAGTGCATCGAAGTGGGGTTCCAGTTGGCAGATGCTTTAACTGGCACAAAGGGGGTTTGTCTGTTTGCTCAGTCTCAGAGAGAAAAGACATGACATTCGTATGGTTAGGGGGTGGGGAGAGTCTACTGGTGCCTGACCTCCGTGCAAGTGCTTTGCACCTCACTGGAGTGACCTTTACAGCGACATTCCTAGTGAAGAGATATGGGCAGCGCCTGCAAGTGCTTATTGGCCCTGAGTAACAACCACGAACAAGAATGACTGAAAGCACATATGCATGGTACTTGCCATTTGTATAGCGCCAATTGTACCATTGTTATAGTTTCATTGCGCTGTTAGTCCAGAGTGTTGGAGGTTCTGGGGCATGATGTTGATGCGTGTGTGCATGTGGCTGAGAAAGGCATAGCAGGGCTGGCCAGGCTCCATTAGAAAAGCAACCCCTGGGGTCAGGCATGTGGATGGGTGCCGAGAAGAATAAGGGTGGCATCCGTGCAGAAGGCTCGCTATGTGTTCAGCGTACCCGAATAGCATTGCAACCAATGCAGAAAGGTAGGAGATAAGGGCCAAACCTAACCCACTGCCTGGCGGTCACTTCACCGACCACTCAGGCATGTGGCATCACAACCGTAACAGAGTCCAGCATATTTGAGATCGCAGAACAGGGCAACCTGCACCACGAGATCGTGTATTTCATACAAGTGCACTTTATTAATCCCACTAGCATTACATAACAGTTTCTTTTTTATTTATTTGTATTTAAGATTTTTATATAGCAGGGAGCTCACTCCAAGGGTCAGTGGCATGCTATTAAAATAAGACTTACTCCAGTGGTAGAATCTCGAATATGACAGCAAGGAAGGCAGCTCATTGAAATGTGTAACTTACACCCGTTTAAAAATTGTGGCACTGGAGGACGGGCAAAGTACCGCAGCCAGAATTCAAATCCTCGTTTTCAGGTCCCGAGGTGAGAAATGTCTAGATTACTAACCGCTAAACACATTACTATGAGCATTTCTCTTCCTCGTCCCAGTCTTTACAGTATGAGGCTTATGCCTCTCGAGACAGACATCGCTATCTTTCTTTGACCAATCACAAGCCGCTCTTATGTCAGGGTTGCCTCTGACCCCTCCCCTACAACAGGGAGGTTACCAAGACACCATCTACTGACAACATCCCCTGTCATAATTCTGCAAAATCCACAGCAATTACTCTAGTGGGTGGCGAATACGGTAATGGGATTACCGGACATTACCTCCTGTTCTGTCTTCCTCATTCCAGTTCTTGCCATACGAGGAAGTAGAAAAGCAGCAAGAGAGGGAATTGCTCCACAAAAACAGTCCAAAAACCAACAGCAGTACAAAGCCAGAATTTATTGTGAAACTCGGTCATTGGCATAGGACAAGACGGCTGAGGCAAAGGACTGAGGCAGTCGTCTAACATGCAATATGTAATGATGCATATATATCTCCGGAGGGGTCGGAGTGGGGCTCCGCAAACGTTTACAAGCGCAACACCCTTGAATGCAACCCAGGAGGCAGACATGGCATGGGTAGAGTGATCCTGCATGCCACCAGAAGGAGGATTTCCCACCTCATAGGTAAAGAGGATGACTGTCCTGATCCACTTGCAAATGGCTCATCCCACCGTCTGGTACCTGCCTTCCAATCCAGGTAATCTCTCACCACACTTTCAACATCTAGGGGAGCAGCAGCACTTCCATGCCACTGATTAAGAGTTGTTAGATCCAGATCCCCATGAAGAGGGAAGTCATAGAAGACTTTGGGATTACAGAGAGGAGATGGTCACAGCACAAGACCCTCAGCGACACACACAGGTTAAGGTGCTGTAGAAATCAGAGCCTCTGGCTCCCCCAACCTGCAGGCAGAGGCCAGCGCTACGATGAAAAAGCATTTGTAGGACACAAGACTAAAAAGGAGGTCTTCCAAGCGCTCAAATGGAGGAGTAGATAAAGCCCGAAGGACCAGGAGCTGAAAGAATACCGAACCCTAGGGTGAGCAATTTCCATGCACCTAAGAAGATGGGATTCCAACTCCTCTACAGGTGTAATAGGACCCCAGAAATGCAAAATGCCCTTATAGCCCCCAGTTGAACTCTCAAGGTGGAAGAAGTGTTCCCCAACCCAGAACCGCCCAGAATGAACTCTAAGACTTCAACAGTATCACAAGTCAGAGGATCAAGGTCATCCCAGCCACAGCAAAAGGGGAAAGACTGACAATCCTGTTGTATCTCTTCCTAATATAATCTGAATACCTTGAATAATACGCTGAGACCGGTTACACATTTATGATCCTTTATTGTTCCATCTCAACTGCCTGCTCTTCATTGCTTTTCCTTCATACCCATTCTAGTTCTATTCTCTCTTCATTCCACATTCTACAAGCCACAACATTCCCCCTTGCTTATCATATAAATTAATTCCCCATCTGTCTAGTAAGATCACCTCTACACCTGCTCAATCAGACGTACAGGTTTACGAGTATTTCTTTGGGGCCGAATATTGACTGTCCCCTGACTTCCCTCACTAGCTACACATGGTGGAGACTGTCCACAGTCTTTAAGTGACATGACATCAACAGGTTCTTCATTTCCCCGTTCATCATGCACCTTTTAATTTCTTCTCTCTTCATATGCTTCTTCCCCACCTGAATCATCTTGAAACAATGCATGAAAGAACGGATCCCCAGCCAATTCATCTCTCCTGACAATGACTATGGGCCCTTTAACATTGGTCACAAAGAGAGGCTCTGACTCATCATTAAGGTCCATCTTCTTGACCATCTTCCTTCGCTGCCTTTGACCCCATTGCATGCTCTCATCCCCATCTATCAAATGTTCCTCATGTTCCTCAACTTTCCTCTTACCAGTAGTCCAAACTCTGTCCCACTTTACTACTTCCCTTTCATTGTCACCATCCTCCTCTCCATTTACACAATTATAATTTTCCCACCCAGGGAAACAGTCTTTTCCCTGGTAGCTGACCATTCTTTCATTGGGAACACATCCTGTCGCTTCATGGGAACTCCTTTGGTGACTTCTTAGGGTCACTTCCTGAGATAGCCACTTTCTTCCAACCATTAGTCCTCGATCTGAGGTGGCCACATCCTTCCCCCTTTGTTTCCTCCTGCTCACTTCCCCATTCTGGAAACGCTCCATCATTAGGCATTGTCTCCCATTCAATGTTGACTAGGCACCAGTTCCACAGGTCGACAATAGAGATGTTCTCTCGTTCCACATGACCAAAAAGTGATTTCTCTGACCACATCCCACACATCTTTGACCAATGGCCGGGCATCGACCTTTGTGTGGAAACCTAAATCCACATCTAAAACACAGCCTTCCTTGAACACTTCCGTTGATAACATTCCATGTGCCTTGAGAGAATATCCTGCTCGGGTATCGGGACTGTTTTTGCACATTGCATCTGAAGCCAGCCAGTGTCTCCAACATCCCGTCACTTTCCATATCTGCTGCTTGTTTCTCAAGTCTTTCGTACATTCCCGCCAATTCCAGAGTATCTTTCAATGAGAAGGGCACTCTCCGAAGATGTCTCTGCAACTCTGACGATGTGCAGCTTTCAATTATTCTTAACCTAACAGCTTCTTCATCATCAAATTTTGCGAACTCAAAATGGGTTGCTTTCTCTTGTAATCGTAATACAAACTGTGCAATTGTCTCCTGTGGCCTCTGTTTGCATTGGTTAAACAGATATCTTTCATAATCTTTGTTGGAAGCAATTATCAAGCGTTCCTCTAGAGCAGCAAGAAGAAGCTGGTACGATTTTCCCTACTCAGTTGTTGTCAATGTTCTTATGACACTCCTCATTTCTCCTCCCACCAAATTCATAAATATGTCTAATTTGTTTGGAACATTCTCATTTCCTAGTGCTCTCATGTAGCACTCAAATTCAATCACTCACTCTTGCCACTGCCACCCTTGATCATCATATGGCTCAGGATTGAATGACTCTGGATGGTGTAGGAAATGAATTAAACTCGAGGATATGGGGGTTTCACACATGTCCTGAGCTAGATTTAAATCCTTACTCATATCCTCAGATGACATTTTGAACTGGTAATTTTACATAGGATATGCAGATTTATTTTTCTGTAGACTGTTGTGATAATAATATCGTATCTGCGCTAAAACAGGATCAAACTTTCAGTTTCTATCCATGCACCTCAGCCATTCTGCATGTGTAATCCTCAAGATCCCTTTAACTGTTATTGCTTGTTTTGAATTGACAGTCTGTCTCTGTCTTGTTTTGATATAGCGCAGCGTTATTGATTCTGCTGTGCTATTGACATTGCTGTACAAGTTTAGGTGTTATTTCTTTAATTTTTGTCTGACATTTAATTGCTGAAACTCCGACACTGATGTGTTATGCATTGTTACGCCTATCTATGAGTGCATTACATTGCTATAACTAATCCTTTGTGCTTTTGTCCATTCATTTGTTATTTCCATTTCTGCTTTCACTCTTACTTTGGATGACGTGACTTTATCTGCGAGAATTCTCTTTGATTCCGTGTCTTTAATTATTTCATTTTGTTAGTCCAAGGCTTGAGAATTCTAAATGCTTCGTTATGTGAGAAAGAAAAATGTCACTGCGATGTATTCCTTCAAACACTCTGTATATTGATATTCGTTGTGTTGTAATTTGTTTGCACATTTACGTATTTGTATTCTGTATTTCTCGTCCTTATCACTGTGTTTATCTATATTGTTTGTACATCTAAGCATGTATTTGGTACTTACCTTTTTTCTTTTTACTTTTGCATTCATTCCATTAGGCACACTTTTGTTTTTTCATTTCATTTTTCGTTTTCCTCCACCCGCTATTATTGTCATTACATGTGTATTGGTGTTGTTGAGTTTACTGTCGTTTTTCTATCATGTCACTTTGTTTCTTTTAACACACCATGTTGCTATGGCAACCTCTATCATTCAACCAGTAGTATTCCAAGATGGCGGCACGTTTCTTTTTACGCACCTAGGTCCTTTCTTCTAATGTCCGCCTGACATTATTCCATACGTCAGTTGTATCGTGCCATTCCATGCTGCACCTCGCGCTTTATGTAAGTCTGTTCAGTTACGCAATTTCAAAAAATGCTTTCCCTTCTGGATTAATGTCCGTATCTCCGTCCTATTTGCATTGCTTTATGGCTGCATGTTATCATTTCAATATTACACTGTGCAACTGTCCATATGCGATGTGTGCTACACCACACATCTAATCACCGTACTGTCTGCAATGCCCTTTCCATGCAGCATTTGTTGTTGCTAATGCGATTTAACATACAATCTCATAACTTTCCTTATACCCCAACATTGTAGACCCTGTGTCCAAAGCAATATCACTTTCCATCTTGTCACTAATCACACAGTATGCTGTGCAGCGCTTCTTACAAATTGTATCTTTGTATCTTTGTTTATGTCTTTCTGTATATGACAACATTTCACTTCCACTCACATTTGCATCCAGGTTGCAGTTGCTGTCTATTTGATTCAGTTCATTTTATACTTTAGTTATCAGTCCAGGGTCTCCTTTGATTCTTTATCCTTTTGTTTCTTTAGTTTCCTCTTGTGACTTCCTCAGATCATCACTCATATCTTTTTACACTGTTCCAGTATCTCCTATTCCTTTCTTTTCAGACCAGTCCTCTTCTTCCTAGTCTCTTCACACAGGTGGATTAGTGTTCCCTTTGTCACCAAATGTTGTATCTCTTCATAATATAATCTGAATACCTTCAATAATACGCTGAGACCGGTTACACATCTATAATCCTTTATTGTTCCATCTTAACTGCCTGCTCTTCACTGCTTTTCCTTCATACCCATTCTAGTTCTATTCTCTCTTTATTCCACATTCTACAAGCCACAACAAATGCCTTTTGTGGGTTTAAGGGTAGAATGACATCTGGACCCCTGCACTGCCAGAGTCAGTCCATGGGGAATACCCTCTTCCCTCCAAACCTACCCTTTCTACAACTAGGGCCTACACGGGAGATTTTGTATTGTGGAATTTGGAAGTGAATGTCAGTGTAGGGGGTTGTATCCCACAAGGAAGGCCCCTGCTAGGTGAAGAACAGGGAAAAAGGTTTCTTTGGACAGAGCGGTATGTCAAGATCTCCTGAGACTGTTCCCTTCTGATCTGTAGAAGCAACATCTAGATGAAGGTAAAGGGAGTAAAAGAAAAGAGAAGGACTGTAAGCCAAGGGGGCAGGAGGGTGATTGTGCCAGTCGCTGTTGGATTCCAGAGTTTGAAATGAAGTCCTGAAGAGAGAATCCAGGCTGAAGGCAAACAGATCCACCTTGGGATAGCCACATCTTTGACAGATCTCCTTGAATATGGGGATCCTTAAAGAGTACTCCATCGAGAAGGTAATACTGTTTTGATAGCATCTGCTCTGGTGTTCTCCATCCCCAGAATGTATGAAGCATAAAGGTAGAAAAGGTTGGTCTCTGCCCAACACTTAATCTCATTTGCAACCTTCTGTTGTGAATTGGACTTTGTGTCCCCTGGCAGATGATGTACGTCTTGGCCACTGGGTTGTTTGACAATGGGAACCAGGAGGTCTTTTCCCCTGATAGCTGGGACCAGGGCCAAAGAAGATTGTCGTATGGCTGAACGTGCTCTCCATTTGGAACATCTCTTCCCATTTTCCTTGATCCATTTCCCCTGGATGGAGAAGGTATCCAGAGTGACACGTCAATCCATCTGACTGGCATTTGTCATAAGAGTCAAAGGAGAGGAGGAATGCAAGGGGAAATCCAGAAGGAGATGAAAATCCTTAAATCAGGCCATACTCTACCTGATGAGAGGAGAAACTCTGTGCAGCCTGGAATTGTCCATTAAGGTTGCATCCCAATTAAGTCAGAATATGAATTACAAGAGTCTTTAATGTAATGAGCCCAAATAACTACAAACACTCTATAGTAGTATGTAAGACATCTTCCCTTGCACAGTCAGACACTAGTGAGCATTGGCATCCCTCTTCTCCAACAGGCTGGAAAGTCTTGTAGTGTGTGAGCCCTGTGAGCCAAATCTCTCCAGTAGGGTTGCGAGTAGTAGTCATGTCCTTCAATGCAAGGGTTAAAGAGAGAGCATGGACCAGCCAGTTGCTGGGGTACAGATGGACATTAATCCTGGGAGTGAAGTATCACCACCATAAGTGTCAGCTCCTTCATGAACACCCTTTGTGCAGAGCGAAAGCCTGCACTGAAACGTATCCATTCCATGCACAATCCTAAGAAATCGCGTGTGGCTCAAAACATGGTAAACGTGAAGGTATGTGTTCTTGAGAGCAAATGAGGATAGGAGGTCTCTCTTTCAAATCATAGTTATGATCCCTTAGAGAGTCCCTGAAGAACCTGTTGACCCACTTCATGCCTATGATGTGTCGTATTTCACCAGAAACCTTTTCCAAAAGGAGGAGGATAGAGTATGCACCCCTTACGCATTCTTCTCTGAGGACTGCATAAAAAGGCCCCTTCTGAACGAGTAACATGATCCCTTTCCATCTCTGGGTCCCCAAGCTATAAGTGACCACTGAACCTGAGCACAGGGCTGAGTTGAAGTTGATGGAATAGCTCCTGAGCACAGTGTCCTGAACCCAGTCGTCTGAGATTTCTTCTTTGCATATCCTGTTGAAGCACTGGAGGTGGACCCCCCTGGAGCTGAGGTGTGCCGGGGGTCTGATACCCAGGAGTCAGTAAGTAGGGGACGCTTGTGTGGGGGCAGGTTTTAACTTAATGGACTTATATTCTCCTCTGCTGTGAAACCTGTAAAGCATGGAACCTCTGGGAACATGTAATCCTTGCCTAGACTGATACCTATATGGTGTCTTGAATTGGGCCGGCTTGAGCTTGGGAGCCACAGTGAGGGTTTTATTCTCCTTAGTCTGCTTGACCAAGTCAATGATCTGCGATTCTAAGACCTTTCAGTACAGGAATATAGCAGGCACATCGGGCCAGCCTTCTGCAAGGCTTTTCAACTCCATGGACTCAGCCAGTATTGCCTTCTGATCCACTTTACCGAGACATCCCCCAATGCCACAGTTCTCATCATGTTGCAGTAAATGTCCAATTCCAGCATGGCCTATTTCTCAATGATCCATAGGAGGTCCACTCAGTTCATGTCCTCCTCCAGATTGAGGATGCAAGCTTGTCAATCTTTGACAATAGACTAGGTCACATAGGCCAAGTATGGGCCCACTCAAAGAAACAAAATCCATTGGTCCATCAGCCCTCTTTAGTGCTGATTTTACCCTCCTATGCACAAGGGTGTGAAGGGGCTGCATCCTCCATAGCCTCATAAGTATGGCCTGTGAAGTAATTGAGGATAGAGTGAACCTTCAGGATCTCTGGGAACTCCTGTGTGAATCGATGAAGAGGGTAGAGCTCATTGCAACCCCTGGGAACCACCTTCCATTCTCTTGGGATCACATACCTAACACTCAGCAATACTAGAAGGACAGTTTTAGAGATGGGCAGCTAATGAATATAGGAATTCAAAACCTCCTGAGGGATTTCAAATCAAGATTATTTAGAAAGTGCAGGGCCACCTTCTTCACAATCTCCCTCTTCAGGAATGTTCATGCCATCACCTCTCTTCATCTAGCACAGTTCCCTAATGTGCTGGAGCGTCCGGTGCTGGAGGTTCCACAGGGATAGGTGGCTGTAGAGGAGGAGAGGGAGCCTCACATCTATAGCAGTGTGTACTGTCTCTGTAATCATTGCATCTATTGAAGACATTCACCTGCTCAAGGCCTGCCTCACTCTGATCCAGCTCTGGATGTCAAGTGCTTACCTAAAGCTCATGCCATCCAAGACTGAATTACTACGGCTGACCATAACACTGAACACACTGACATCCATACCTGGCTCTCCACTATGAACATCGAGGGCTTCACACCCCAGTTGACTAAGTACTCCAAGTCCCTTGGGTTCTACATCAACAGACACCTCCCCTTCAAAGAACACACAATAAGGAAGACACAAATGGCTTTCCCTCCTGTGAGACATTCAAGCCCTTCAACTCACCAAACAACTTCAGATCAGCTGCCTAAGCCTTGGTCCTCTCCCCATTTGGATGGTGGCAATGCTCTCCTGCAAGGACTTCTAGCAAGGGCCCTAGCACCTCTAAGGTTTATCCTACATGTTGCAGCATGACTAATCAAATGACTACACAAATTCAACCACATCACACAACCCTCATCGAACTGCACTGGCTCAGGCTGCAAACAGTTATCACCTTCATATCTTTCTGCGTCAGCTACATGGCTGTTGCACTCAATCCCCCTGATACCACGCCGAGAAGCTCAGCATCTCAACAGGCCTATGTTTTTTTTTATTATTAAAAATGCATTTGGTTTATGTCCTAAACCTTACATTTATACAATACAATAAATATTCTATTACAGTTGATTCTTTTAAATTAATAGAGCTGGATTTGCTTGAACATTTAAAATGAAAGGTTCTCAGCAGTAATGTCTTTCCAAAAGTGGACGATTGTTGTCACCATTTTTCTGTTGTTTCCCATTAAAATGTGGCTCCAGCATTCTTCTGGTTCCAATGAGTTGGGCGCAGATTCATATCATTTACTGAACATCGGTCTTTTCTGATTGAACGCTTCACATTCCATTATGTGTCTAAGAGTTTCTTCAGCGGCGTTGCAGAATCTGAAATTAGTACTGTTATGTATATTTTGATTCCATTTACCCACGATTTGTCGAGTAGGGAGAATGTTCAACCTGAATCTTAGCAACGTGTCACGGTTTTGACAATCAGGAAATAAATTGAGGTAATGTGGAAGTTGATTCATCGGTCTGATTTCTCCATCGCATTTCAGATTTAGCTTATATTTGTCTTTCTTGTTTTCAGTCTCTATCCAGTCAAGCCTTGCTAGCAGCTTTTTGGCATGTTGGGGCCTTTTTTATCAACATCTCAAGGGGTATGTTCTTTTCTAAGCATAAGTTCTCTACTGCTTCTCTCCATTTTGTCAATGCAGTGTTGTCGGGAGCCAATGTGGATGGTCTCAATATATCCAGTGTCGGGATATTATCTTTGTTGTTCAATTTTCTATATGTATCCATTGTTTTGCACATTATCATCGATTGTAGAGATTGGAGACCCAGTTCATAGCGTATTCTTGACATTGGTGTGGATTGTGGCAGAGATAATGTTTTCCACCAGTGAATGGCCTCAAGTTGTGTCCATACTGATTGATCCATGTTGATCAAGGATTCTCCTCCATAGGATAAAATGACAGTTACTTTTTGCTTATAAAAAGTTAGAACAGGCCTGAGAGAAAATTTACAAATTTGCGATGGATAATTAGACTTTGTCTAGCCAGGGACTTGGCTTCTGATTTCAAGTGAACCAAGGAATTGCGCTCGTTGGTTGATAAATCCAGATTCCTACATATTTGTATGTGGTGACTTGTTCCAATTTTTGATTTTGAAGGTAGAACATTGGTGGTTTCTGTTTCCGTTGTGCTTTCTGGGTTAGCGTCATGACTTTCATTTTTTTATGTTTAGTGAGAGTTCGTTGTGGTCCATGTATTCAATCGTTTTGTTTAATGTAATTTGAAGACCTCGAGGCATTTTTGCTAGGAGTATGATGTCATCAGCATATATTAAACATGGCATGACTTTGATGTTAAGTTTTGGAGGGTTTATATTGGGCGTGTTGATGCTTTCCTCATAATCAGAAGTAAACAGATTAAATAATGCAGGAGCTAGATGGCATCCTTGTTTTAGCCTGTGCCATGTTTTTATTTTGCTTGTTACAATCCCATCTGATGTCATTCTCACCTGTATTTTGGTATTAGAATAAAGAAGTTTTATAAGCTCAAGTATGTTGACGGGACAGCCCTATCGTTCTAATTTTGCCCATAAAAGGTCTCGGTTGATTTTGTCAAAAGCGAGACTTAAATCAACGTATGCGACGTATGTTTGTGTATTTGACTTGTCGGCTTTGTGTTTCAGTAAATTCATGGTTAGCAGATGTATGCCTGTACCAATTCTATGAACAAATCCAGTTTGTCGAATTGCTTGATGGTTTATCTGTTTTGACCAAGCGTTTAGTTTTGTTAGTAGAAGATTTGCAAATATTTTCCCCAACGGGTCCAATAATGCTAGAGGGCGGTAATTCATCGGATCTTTAGTTGAGCCCTGTTTGTATATGGGAATTATCGTTGCCAATTGCCAATTTGCTTGTATTCTTTTGGTGGTGTTGATTAAGTCGATGATTACTCCACAAAAGTCAGCCCAAATTTTAGGATCTTTTTTGAGTAAAGCATTTGATAGACCATCAGGGCCAGGTGCCCGCGATACATTGAGTTTTTGAATCGAGGTTTCAAGACTTTAATCTCGTATGTCACTTCCCATGTCGTCTCATTTGGGGTCAGCCTTTTTCCTCTATGAGATGATCTTTCTTTATTCCGTTCAGTAAAGTAGCTAATCCAAGCATGCTCCAGGCATTGACTATCATGGCAACCTTTGTGTTATTGTTCGAGTTTAGCAAATCCCACAGGCATCGGGTGTTATTATTTTTAAGGATGAGCATCATATTTTTGACTTTTTCTTGTTCTTGAATAATTTTTGCTATTTTTAAAAAGGGCAATGCATTTCTTTTTTTTGCAGCTATCGATTTGTTGTAGGTGTATTTATGCTTGGCATGGGGGAGCTCATTCGGGACGATTGTCAATTTGAATTGGTTAAAAAGCCAACCATAGTTTCTTTTATTGGTATTTTTTAAGTCAGTTCTTGTGTGTTTCCGTCAGGTTTTTTAATTTGTGTTGATGTATTTTAAGACAATTCATTCTCGAGTTCACCGTTATGGGTGGGATGTGTATTCTTCTTGGCGAGGGACCATTAAGTTCCCACGAACGCTTCAGGATATAATGATCGCTGAAATTGCTGGGTATGTTCTCTGAGTCCTTGATATGTCATGAGATTCCGTTTGTGACATAAAAGTAGTCGATTATTGATTTCTTGGTTCCACATGACCAAGATGGAGTAGGAACTGAAGTGTCTCTGCTTACTGCATCCAGGCGGTCGAAATTCCTATTTCTTGTTTCAGCTGACCATCTCCTTGCTCGATACTCGAGACGATGTTCTTCAAGTTTATTTCCTGTCGCGTCGAAGATGTGAAAATTAAAGTCGCCACATATGATGTGTTCTATACCTTTGTATTTCTGTGTGTTGGCATCGATTGCAGTAAGAATTGCATCAATTGTTTGTTCATCCTCTTGCTTTCTAGGATTCCAGTAGATGTTAGTAATGCTCACATAGTTAAATGGTTCGCAGAGGTGTGTTGTGCTTTGTTCATGTACGGGTGGCTTCCGATTTCTGAGAATTGTATTTTGAGCGCAGCATCCTATATTTGTGTATTCTATGACATCCTAGGGCAGGTCCTGTTTGATTAACGTGATCAGGCCGGGCGAAGGTCTACCTGCCTTACTTGCAGATGCGGGATTGGTCTGTGTGAGATATCCTTCGCAGGTTGGAGGATCAGTAAACCAGATTTCTTCTTGAAGACATATTATACTGGCTTGGTGCAAGTCTGCATTCTCTTGGTGGAACAGATGTGAATGACCACGTGTATTCCATGAACAACATATCACCAATTGCTTGTTGTCTGTATTTCGTTGTTATAGTGGCTTTTTATCGCGACAATCATTGGTGTTAATTGTTGAATTAAGGTCTCGCCAAAAAGGGGTTCGGTCAGATCCTCTCCTATTACATTCTCTTCTCAAGCATTGCTGATCTGTATCAACATTGTGGTAACTGGTGTCGACATAGTGGTAACTGGTAGCACTTTCATTAATACTTTTTTTATATATCGATCAGGGTTCTCGATATGTTCAGGACTCTCATTACTACTGATTTCTGAGTACAATTTGCGGATGTTCTCTTGTGTCAGAGCGGAGCATTCTTCTATGGTCAATGCGAATCCGAGGTGCATTAGGTCTTTCTTGTGGGATGCAATTTTCCTCAGTGTTTCTTCCGAGTAACAGTGAATCCAATTCTTGTCCACATTTTTATGGTCAATGAATTCAATCGTTTTCAGATCTTTGGTGGTGAGGCTTCTTAGATTTGGCATTACTTGAAATAGACATAGGGTGTTGGTTCTGTTCAAGATTAATTTCACGTCACAATTTGTTCTTCTTTCTAATCTTAATAAGTAGCGTTGGGTCTTTTACAGAGGATCTGCAAATTGAGGGTATTCAAGTGATCGATTTTGTTCTCTCAGATTTATATTTTTTTGGTTTGAGTGTGCTTGGACGTCTGAATGTATTCTTTGGTCTTGTTTACTTGTCTCAGCAAACGTTGGCGTTGAAGAATGGTTAGCCCAAGTTGAGTCAGCGTCTGAGATCTCTTCACATGATAGGTCTAAAATTATCTGAGATTCTTCATTAGTTTTATCATAGCAATCCGGTATAATCATTGATGACGTATTTGTTCAATGGACTTCGAGGAGTTGTTGGTCTTGTTATGTTCTGGTTCTTGTTCAGAATAGGTTGACAGGTTCATTAAGGATTCTATGTTTCCTTCTTCGCTGTCTTCAGGTCCGGTCGATAGTGTCGGCTTGATAATTTGTAGGTTCACTTCAAAGGCTGTATTTTTTTTTCATTGCAAGTTTTGCAGGACTTCTGAGATAATTTTGGTTTTTCCAGTTTTTGGTTCAGGATGTTGTGCCTGGTTGGCTTTTTTGTTTTCGTTTGCACTGTGCATCAGGTTTGTCAGAAATGCTCTTCAACCTTTTTGAAATTTTTTAGGTTGATTTTTTATGTTTGTTTCCTTTGTTTGAGGAGAGCCACTCAGTTGTTGCTGTTTGAAGATGCTGTAGTATTGGGAGACCTTTTTTTGTATTCCTTTAGACACAGTAGATTCAGGAAGATGTCCAATCGTGGTGGATGACAACACTTTGACCGCTTCATTGGGCGGGGCATCCGTGGTTAGATCAATTAGCATAGGTTCACAATCAGAGGTCTTATTCTCTGTAGAGGGTTGAGTTTGATTTGACAGAATTGGCTTCTTTGTCTGGTTTGTATTTTGCATTCCATTTTCAGAAAGTTTTGACGCTTTAGCTTCTGATTGAGTGTTGGGTCTTAACAGCGCTGAGACGTGATTAGAGCTTCAATTAATACAGCTTTATCTGTTCTGTCTTGCGATATCAGCTAATCGTTGTTGCCAGGTATGACTGATTTCGGCTTCTGTATTAAGGCGTTCTTGGATTTTTGATGTTAATACTTCTAAGCTCTTTTGTTTGGTATAGATTGAGGCAAGAAGCATCATATGCTCTCTCGTTGTCTACGTATTCAGTTCTTGGAGCTTTATATATGGAATCATGGTTTGGGTCGTCACCGCCATTAGCATGTTTTGTAAATCAGCCATATTTGTCGCTATTGACTCTTGGGGCGCTGCGAGATTTGATGCGCAGATACATTTACTTGGGTCATTCCTATGTATTTGATTGCTTTCGATCGTGTCCTTACTCATTGTGTGGATTTTAGTAGTCGTGAAAGGTTCGGCTCGAGGGTTATCCAGTCGGCTGATCGAAGGGACTGTTTGATTTATTCGGTTATTTAGCTTCCTATTTTTTTCTTGTAATTCCAAAATGCATCAATTTCAGACAGATCAAGTGATAAACGCTCCATTCGTTTGGCATTGATGGGAAGGGAATTTGTTGCTTTCTGGTCAGGTGTCCTTTTGCTTTCATAATGATATTTCCATTGGCTCTTGGCATTCATTGCTCTCTTTGTGACAGTGGACCAGGAGTGGGCAATTGCGCCTTTTTCCTCATGACATGATCGTCTGTAGCATCTGTTGTGCATGGTTCATCTTTGATTCCCGCACACTTGGAGGAATAGTTCTTGGCTTTGTTAGTCTGAACTGTCTTTGAGGCAGAGGAGCACGAGATATTGCTATCAAGAGTTACATTTGCTGGATATCATGGAGTACAGATCTTATGCTTTCCCCTTCCCATGCGTCAGTCAGAATGTTAGTCATTGGCACAGTGCTAACTGTATTGTCTTTTAAAATGCAGTCAAGAATGTTTTCATTTCCTTCATTATCAAAGTCAGTGGTATCAGCCTTTGAGATTAGGTGTATGTCGTACATATTTCCTTTCACTTCACTGCGGCCTTCAATGGTTTCTGTATCGAAGGTTTCAGAAACCGAATTTCTAGGAATGTTTAATTTACTGTCTGTTTCATTAAGCTTAGTAGAGTTCCGGGGCGGAATACGCATTTCGTTCATGAATAGAGTTCTCATTCTTGTATTAGAATGTGTACTGTGGGGGCTTTTGGTCTTTCTTGCCCGACATAATTGTTGGGCTTACTTCTAGAATACTGATGCTGCTTGTTTACAGAATTCAGACCTTCCTGCGGCACACTCGCCAAGAGCAGCAGAAACCCCACAGCCGTGCACAACAAGGAGGTGTAGCGTCACTTGCCGCCATGAGTCCAGACCTCCTGATGGGACACGCGCCTGGAGCAGCAGAGGCCTCGCAGCCACACGCGAAAGGAAGTGAGTGTGGTAGCTCCTCCCCCTCTACTCGCACCAAGCAGCGGTCAGGCAGCGCGGGTAGGACGCAAACTCTAAATCAGCCGAGGCAGAAAAGCGAGCGAGGTAAGCAAGTTTAGGTGGAGGGTGACAGGTGGATAGGCGGATGACAGCGAGTGGGTCGCGGGACTGTGGCACGCAGTCCTCCCACACAGCTCGCTCCCTCAGAGCACCCGACTCGCCTGCTGCCGTGTAGCTGACCGGCGATCCGGTGAGCAATCTGGATCCCAGAATGTTCCCCTGGAGGTCCCAAAGGTTAGGGGGCGGCAGGGGAGAGATTGGGGGAGAGATTCATCGGAATCTAGTAAGCAATTAGTTGAAAGGTCAATTTCAATGGCCAGTGTAGGAGGCCAGGGTCAAAGGACAGAGTCCTGCAGTCCCCACGCGCCTGCCACTTATTCGGGGGATCGTTTCATTTATTTAAAGCGGGTTGGAGATCAGTGTATTCACAGGTCATGTTAGAGTGATTCTATAGAGCTATAATTCAGGGATTATCAGTTGTGATGCAGGCACAGACTGCACCAATGCTTCATTGCTATTTTTCTTACCTGGTGCTTCCGGCTTCCACGTATCCAGTGGACTCCTGGAGACTCCACACTTACCTCCACATTCCGCTGCCCTCTCCACAGCCTGGTGTGGGTTTTTTTAGTCAATAGGCACCTCCTCCTCAATGAAAATGGTGGAAATACTGTGGCACCTCCTGCAGACTCCACACTCTACCTCCACACTCTGCGGCCCTCTCGGCGGCCGGGTGTGGGTTTTGTTTGTCAATAGGCACCTCCTCCTCAATGAAAATGGTGAAAATACTGTGGCAGCTCCTGCAGACTCCATACTCTTCCTCCACACTCTGCGGCCCGCTCCGTGGCCTGGTGTGGGTTTTGTTAGTCAATAGGCACCTGCTCCTCAATGAAAATGGTGAAAATACTGTGGCAGCTCCTGCAGACTCCAACCTCTATCTTCACACTCCGCTGCCCGCTCCGTGGCCTGGTGTGGGTTTTGTTAGTCAATAGGCACCTCCTCCTCAATGAAAATGGTGAAAATACTGTGGCAGCTCCTGCAGACTCCACACTCTACCTCCACACTCTGCGGCCTGGTGTGGGTTTTGTTAGTCAATAGGCACCTCTTCCTCAATGAAAATGGTGAAAATTCTGTGGCAGCTCCTGCGGACTCCACACTCTATTTCCACACTCCGCGGTCCGCTCCGTGGCCTGGTGTGGGATTTGTTAGTCAATAGGCACCGGCTCCTCAATGAAAATGGTGAAAATACTGTGGCAGCTCCTGCAGACTCCACACTCTATTTTCACACTCTGCTGCCCGCTTCGTGGCCTGGTGTGGGTTTTGTTAGTCAATAGGCACCTCCTCCTCAATGAAAATGGTGAAAATACTGTGGCAGCTCCTGCAGACTCCACACTCTACCTCAACACTCCGTGGCCCACTCCGCGACCTGGTGTGGGTTTTGTTAGTCAATAGGCACCTCCTCCTCAATGAAAATGGTGAAAATACTGTGGCAGATCCTGCAGACTCCACACTCTACCTCCACACTCTGCGGCCTGGTGTGGGTTTTGTTAGTCAATAGGCACCTCTTCCTCAATGAAAATGGTGAAAATTCTGTGGCAGCTCCTGCGGACTCCACACTCTATCTCCACACTCCACAGCCCGCTCCGTGGCCTGGTGTGGGTTTTGTTAGTCAATAGGCACCTGCTCCTCAATGAAAATGGTGAAAATACTGTGGCAGCTCCTGCAGACTCCACACTCTATCTTCACACTCCGTGGCCCACTCCGCGACCTGGTGTGGGTTTTGTTAGTCAATAGGCACCTCCTCCTCAATGAAAATGGTGAAAATACTGTGGCAGATCCTGCAGACTCCACACTCTACCTCCACACTCTGCGGCCTGGTGTGGGTTTTGTTAGTCAATAGGCACCTCCTCCTCAATGACAATGGTGAAAATACTGTGGCAGCTCCTGCGGACTCCACACTCTACCGCCACACTCTGCGGCCCTCTCCGCAGCCTGGTGTGGGTTTTGTTTGTCAATAGGCACCTCCTCCTCAATGAAAATGGTGAAAATACTGTGGCAGCTCCTGCAGACTCCACACTCTACCTCCACACTCGGCGGCCCGCTCCGCTGCCTGGTGTGGGTTTTGTTACTCAATAGGCACCTCCTCCTCTATGAAAATGGTGAAAATACTGTGGCAGCTCCTGCAGACTCCATACTCTACCTCCACACTCCGCGGCCCGCTCCGCGGCCTGGTGTGGGTTTGTTAGTCAGTAGGCACCTCCTCCTCAATGAATATGGTGAAAATGCTGTGGCAGCTCCTGGAGACTCCACATTCTACCTCCACACTCCACGGCCCGCTCTGTGGCCTGGTGTGGGTTTTGTTAGTCAATAGGCACCTCCTCCTCAATGAAAATGGTGAAAATACTGTGGCAGCTCCTGCAGACTCCACAATCTGTCAAGAGGCCTATGACCAAACAAAAGCAAGGACATGTGCAGACTTCACCGGTGCAGAAAGGAAAGAACCATACTCTCCCAGACTCTGGAACATCATCCCATCAACACCAGCCTCACTACCTCACTTCTGCATTTCAGCAAGGAACTCAGAACCCTGCGATTCATGGAATGGCTCCTCCCTAACAGCCCACACACCCTCCACTCTCCACCTAATATGCGACTGGGTGATCTTCCTTCCCTGGTTGCTTTTAGATCTCTTGCTGCAAATTGCCCAACCTCATCCTCCTCTGTTAATTTCCCGCTCACTCATATTGACCCCTTGCAATCTGCTTCCCTTGCCATGTACTTACCCCTGTGACTTGTACAACTTTACGGTGCTTCACAAAGCTACATCCGCGCTCAATAAATACCCTAATAATAATGTTAACAAGAGCAGCAATCAAAGTGGAAAGGGCAGATTCAAAAGCAGCAAGGAGAGTTGGTGGAAGAAGTCTAGAGGGATCAGGCTCAGTTCCTTTAGGGCTTCTCCTGGAAATTCTGCTAGGGCTCCTCCTATGCAAAGGTGACATGAATGAGTGATGCCTCCCTCCGTGGCAATAGTCCCTTCCTCTAAGACGGGAATACTACCTTCTTCAGGGAGAAAAATGGGAGAGGCTGCATAGTCTCGGATCCATTGCAATATTATTGTTGGTTGCGGCAAATGTACCAGCCGAATAACACCAAAAACCTCAGCAGGTGCTCTTACCTGTGTCAGATTTGTAAATAAGGCACTGGTTCACCTATTCAGGCAACTGACTCTGCCACCAGTTCTGTTTCCAAGCCAGTCCAGAACCCACCCAAGAGAGAACACAACGGTGGGGGTTTTCCCACCAGCTGCAAGCACTTAGTTCACTTTGAGTCAGGAAGGAGGGGGCATGGGCCCGACAAGTCCACCTGTATGGCAAGATATTCTTACTGGTCTGCCCAGGTAAACTTTATACTGCCTGGGCAGGCTAGGCCCGGGTCTGTAGCATAAGCATCCTGGAACACTTGTGATCACCAGGCATTCCTAAGAAAAAAACAGAGAAAATGGTCCACTTTAGAATAAATACCACAAGGGTCATCTTTGTGGAGACAGAAATAAACAAAGGTACGCTGGGAAGGTGGTGCCTTTGTTCCCATCCTTTTGCAGGAAAAAGTCAGGGTTCACCCGTATGAAGGAGCGACTTGTAATTGGTCATATAAAGATATGGTTGTCTATCTTGAGAGGCGAAAGCCTCATAAGGTAAGGACTGGGATGAGGCAGGGGTACTCACTAGACGGCATCTACGCCTTATGTTCATGTTGAACTAGAAAGGATCACACTGTCCAGCACATGAACGAATCCTCGTTATTCCGGGTCTTGGACCTGTCCTTCGTGATCATGAACCTCTTTTTGCAATTGTCTATTCATTTTCTTTTTAGTTGTGTAAACCTTTACCGTGCAAGGCATTGAGTGGCTGTGGCAGGCATGGAGGCCTGGAGTCCATATCTTCGCCCAGCTAGATGACCAGTTAGCTAATTTGGTCTTCTAGAAAGGCCACGTGTGCATCGTGTGTATCTTGAAACATGCTTGTCTTTAAAAGAAGACGTGTATTCGCTACTAACTAGAGGGTTAAAACACTCTCCAGATTTCAGTGTTTGTCTACTCTTATATTTGGGCTTCATATTAAGAAGGCGGGTGCAGGTTTTGGGGGAAGGAATCTTTTTAGCATTGAACTAATGCTGAATGTAGTCAGGATTCATGCAGTACAAAAATGCCTCCAGCGTTTGGAAGTGAAATAGGCCTGCAGTGCTGAGGCCTGGACAGATGTGCTGTGTGCAGAGGCAGGGCAGCGAGACGCATCCCCACTGCCAATCCTGCAAGTCGAGGCAGGCCAACTGGCCCGTGCTCTGGACCCCAGTGGTGAGCATGAGGGAAGAGGCCCAGAGGCACTGTTGGCCAGAAAGTTCCCAGAACAAGATGCACGCAAAACAGTTCAGCAGCACTGAGCATCTAAATGTCAATTTTTCATGTTTTCTCTTTCTCCAGAGTGTGTGTGTGTTTCTGCTTTTTACAAAAAGACAGAGACTTGTAAATATGTGGTAAAGGAGCTCTTTGCACATTAGTTTCAAATAGGAGCAAACATGAATGTTGAACTCACATAATTACTTGAATAACTTGTGAGTCGACCAAAGGCACCCAATACAGGACCCCCCCATAAGGGACAAGTGCAAGATTGTGAAACACAAGGGGCCTTGTACAGATTGCACAGTGAAGTAGAATTGGCTGCTCATGCCCCATAATCACCAGTTTCACATGCAAAGGACCCAATTCATGGAAAAGTGCGCATAGATCCCGCAAAGCTTGCACGCCTAGAGAGAGACTGCGCGAGCCTGCGCCCAGATATTATTCTGCGTGCTCTGCGTATTCATGGAATTGTTTGCGCAAAGTAACCGCATTCACAAGTCGCAGCCGGAACGTCCACGACACGCCCTGACGCAAAGCAAAAACAGCTACAACAGCCACCTTTACGTACACCCCCCGGATCGCACAGATATTTCCATGAATCGGGCCTCAAGTGTCTAGCCACTGTAATTGCACCCTAACAAATTCCTTAGGGATTGTGTATTTGTGAAGCAGAGAAATACAAGTTGTTTTTATTTACATTTTTCACTAGAAAGCCGCAGTTTCACTCACGCCCAATGAGGCTCTGAATGCTTTGCCTGATTTGCAGTACGATTGTCCAGGGCTCAGTGCCAACTTTGAGCCATCAATGTCTATTCAGTTACAGTATATTCTGCAAGGTGATCCCGTGGCATAGCACTGAAGATTCCCAATATGTCAAACATTGTTTTCTGTATAAACAGCAGCAAGAACAAACAATAAAAATCACAGAATGTCGAATAATTATTGCCTCTATGTTCATGACGACAGAACACCTGGGCCGGGCATACACCCTTATGGCCAGAGTGTATTGCATTGTTTCATCCCGTACTGCATTTTCGATGTAATTTTCAATGAATGGGTAAAGGGGTTAAAAGTGGTAGGGAGGGGGTTGGGGCAGGGTTAATTTTGGGAATGGGGTTTGGGGTTGAACCCCCAAAATATTTGTAAAGAAGGTTTTGGTGAGTTTTTTAAAAATAATGTCTTCGAAAAAAATTATTTTGAAAAATCTAATGTCGGTAACATGACATAGAACCTCCCAGAGGACCATTTGGCTGCTGAGTAGGATGGTAATTTAGATTTGAATGCAATAAATGTATAGTCTAAGGGAAGGCCATTCAGACTTCAGGAGGGCTTTGAGGTACCTACATTCATCCGTTCCTTTATCACTCATCCCAACCCCTCAGAATCAGGACTGTTGTCACAGGAGGGACTATACACAGATTATTTTCTGAGAAATTAACTGGACACATCCTCTAGGAATACAATTAAGGAAAAATATCTGAAACATCATTTACACCCACCACTCCCACAATAGACCAGTAGGTCTATGACTATCCAAATTTGGCATGGATATATCTAAGAGGAGCAATAATGCATGGTACAACTACTACGATAGAGTGTGGAGAATATTGGGCCCAGGAATTAAGATCCTGTACTTAACAGAATTGGCCAAGTTTACTGGTCAACCACTTGACCCAGAGGACATAGTGGGTGGGTACAACCCCTCAAGTATCTCAATAGAGAGGAAAGAAGGAAGTCAGGGGTGGTTTTCTCAAGTGGGCAATAGAGCGGGTGTCACACCACGCAAAGTGTTTTCTCATCAATTCAGTAATGTGTTTCTTAAAAAGAAACAGGACACAAGTTTCAGGGCAGTTATCAACTTCAAAAAGCGGGTGAAAGTTTTATTGAGAGATGTGATGAAGTCAGATTATTGATTGTGAAGTCTGCTCTCTAGCCTTTGGTGTGGGCTACACACACCCTAATATCCACTATATGGTTAGTCATATCTTAAATTAGAGCTTGATGAACTGCATAGAAATAGTTTTTCTTCATATTTTTGTGTGCCAATAGTTGGCTTACATTTTATTGATTAAGCGTTACATGCAGATGCACCAATTGTCGATACATTTTGGACTAACAAAAGTCCTTCATCAGGGCATAAATAGGTCATCTAATCTTACAAATCAAACGGTAGTCAATGGGGCTCATTACAACCCAGGCGGTAACCATGGCGCTAGTAGCGCCATGGTTGCCGCTGGTATTTTACCGATTGCGCCATGGTGAATGGCGGAATTACCGCCCCATTCCAAGGTTGGCGGGGCGGTAATTCCCCATTCACCATTGGCCCTTCTCCATTCCCATTTTTGCCCCCATAGGGCTCAATGGAAATGGGGAAGGCGGTAGTTACGGTACCGCAAATTGCGGTACCGTAAATACCTCCAAGGTCCCTTTGCGGGTCAATCCTTAACGGCTGGTAAAAACCAGCCGTTAAGGTCGGGACCTCGCAATTAGGTGAGACCCGCAAAGGGACCTCGTAATTAGGCGTTAAGGGGTTAACGGCGCCGCCACCTTTTACGGCGCTGTTAACCCCTTACCTCCTGGGTCATAATGAGGCCCAATATATCAAAATCACAAAAGTGAAATCCAATATTGTTAACATTAAAACAACACGTGTGTCCAATCCAAGATGCGCAATTAGCGCGAGGTTCATTCAAATTAGTCAAATCGAACAGCAGCAGACATGAAAATCACAATTGGTCATATTGAGCATTCAATGCATTCAGGAAGCAAACACAATATGGTTCAGTGCAGATTAGGCCACGAGACATACGACACAATTGACAATGTGTAAAGAGAGTATAAACACGGAAAATATTATGTAAGACATGAGCAAAATCTCAGCATAGCCTGTACAAGCAAATGATCATTCCCAGTACATTAATTTCGTTCTGTTAAAAAACGTGCAGCATGTTAGTATGCATGCCAGGAACGGAGTGTGCCTATAAAACCACTGTGCTAAAGTGTTAAGAGTGAAGACTAGTCATGCTGGTTGGTATCCCTTAATGGTATCAGTCAGTAAACATTGACAGCTGTGTAGCTTTTAGTGTTGTAAGTGCTTGTCTGCTCGCATTGAGTAAAATCTTCCTCACGGCAACACTCAGGAATGAGCGAGCGTGGTGTGGGCAGCTAAAGTAAACTTACCATTTCTAGGGAAGCCTCCCCTTCAGCGACCATGTTAAGTAGTTAGTATATTGGTCAGTGGAGTTGGCCATTTTACAGAGGGAGAAATAACTATTCGGGAAGGTCTGACTGTGCTCTATTATGGTTACAATTAGTGGCATTGTTACAATTCCCACAGCTAACTTAAGGGTAAGTTTCCTGCTGTTTGTCTTTCATAGTAATTTGTGCACCGCTTCTGGTCTTCATGAGTACGTTTCTCAAATTGTTGCTCCTTTTAAAAGCAAACACTAGAGGATTTGGAAATGAATTTCTCGTGCGTTCATCACTGGTCAGGATGTTCCATTGCTTGAAAATACTTTGCTTGATTTGTTGGCTTTGTGTGGAATATTTTGAGACGAATCTGAGGGATTTGTGCATGGTCTTCTTCTGTAGCAGGTCTTCCCAAATGGATATCCTTGTTTTGTTTACTGCTGCAAGAGATCTTCTTCAGGGTATCCTCTTACTCTTAATTTCTCATGGAGTTTAGCTACTTCCATTTCACCTTTGTATGGATCGCGATTCATGCTTTTGATCCTGTGCATCTGCCTGTATGGTTGATTTTTCACAGTATTAGGTGGGTTATGTTAATGTTATGTTAATGTTAAAGGACATTTGTACCACACACTATCACCAACGGAGTGGTCCCCTGGCGCTCTGGCGGCTCTGAAAGAAGGAGGGAGGGTGAGTTAGTGGGAGGAGGATGGAAAAAGTGCAAGAATGCAGTGATGTGCTGTTGGCAGCCTCAGCCCAGTGCGTCCGTTGGCTGGGCCTGGGATGTTTACGCCGGTAGTCGTCGTGTACTGTTGTGCGAGTCTATGTGCGTTTTATGTTTTGTTGTTGCAGTGTAGTGAAGTTTGTGCGGTTTGTTGTGCTGTAGGTTTGTGGTTGTGTTTGGTTTGGAATTTGAGAGGTGTATGCAGAGGAGGAAATTGTTAGTGGAATTGGTTAGTTGGCATCTCTTTCCTGAATTGAAGAGTTGGGCTTGCGTAATCTCTCACAGATGGGGTGCGTGTGCACCCTGTGCCTCTAGTTAGGTCTGGGCCCCGTTCTGAATTCGAGGTCCCTTTCACCTCTCACTGCCACCTCCACCAGCCTCCCCAACAACGCCACATGTTTCTCACTCCCACTTATATGGCTAGTGCACCTGCCAGTGTCCACACCTCAGTTAGTGTGGTGATTGGTAGTATCTCGACAGTTCCACAACCCAGTGGTATCTAGTAGCAGATAGGGGCAGTTGAAGATGTTGGTTAGGTTTGTTGACTACTTCTCCCTGGGAGTCGCCTGTGTTCCACTCTGCACGGCGTCACCCTTCCTGGTGCCGTCAGTGCCTCTCAGTCGGTGTGGGAGCTTGATAGTGTCCTATCCGGTTTAGTCATTTTTTTTACTTTCTGTTGTTTCGGTTTTAGTCTGTGGTATTGAAGAGCCAGGTTTTTAGTAATTTTCTGAATTTTAGGTGATCTTTGGTGTTTCTTATTTCTTTTGGGATGTTGTTCCAGGTTTTTGTGGCTAAGCGGTAGAAGGCGGTGCCTCCAAATTTTTTCTTAATGTATGGTTTTAGTTCCAGGCGGATTTAGTTGCTTGACCTGAGGGGTCTCATTGGCTTGTAGATTGTTATTTCATTTTGTAGGAATTCTGCTCCTTGTCCGCAGATTGCCCTGTGCGTTATGCACATTGTTTTGAAGGTGATACCAGTGTAGAGCCAGTGTAGTGTTTTTAGGGCAGGGGTGATGTGGTCTTTTCTGGACAGTTTGAGGAGTAGTCTGGCTGCTGTATTTTGGATCCGTTGTAGTTTCTTCAGGAGGTATTCTGGTATTCCAAGGTAAAGGCTGTTTGCATAGTCAATTTTTGACATGATGAGGGCGACGATAGTGAGTGGTTTGTGCATGAAGGAGAGGAAAGGTAGGATTCTTCTTGCCGTGTGGAGGAGGAAGAAGCATTTCTTGACTATTGCATTTATTTGCGGTTCTAAAGTTAGGGTGTTGTCTATCAGGACACCCAGATTTTTTACTACTTTAGAGAGTGATGGTGCGGTTCCCATTTCCGTTGGCCATGGTATGGCGGTTTTGTTCTTTTGGTCTTTGGATATGATCATGATTTCGGTCTTTCCTGGGTTGATTTTCAGGTTGTTAGCATTCATCCAGTTGAAGACTTCTTTTAGACAGTCGGTTAAAGCTCAATCTGTGGAGTAGGTTGTTCCTGTCAGTTATTTTCATGAAAAGGGTTGTTGATATCTCCCATTGTTGTACTCAGATTTGTACATCTAGATAATGTACGTCTGGATTTCTGATGTCTGCTGTAAATTGTATCCTTTGATCAATACCATTGATGTACCTTAGGGAATCGTTAAGCATCTCTCTGCTTCCATGCTAAACACCAAAAATATCTTCAATGTACTGCACCCATTTTTTGATTTATTGTTTCTAACAGGGATGTTAGAGGATATGTGTTATTTCGAATATATACATAAAACTGAGGATATGTGTTATTTCGAATCTATACATAAAATTGTTTGCATTTGCTGGTGCCATAGTTGCTTCCATTGCAGTTCCTGATGTCTGGAGATAGAAGGTTGAACCTGTGTACCCAACACTAGGCCCTTCAAGATGAGGTAGCAATACTTTGAGATGGCTGAGGATGCAGAAAATACTCAAACATCAATAATCAGACTGACTCAGGAAGTTGGCAAAAGACGTTTTAATATCAATTGTCTAAAACAGGGAGTATAACGAACATCAACGAACATCCGTTCGATCTTCTCATTCAGCGAGTTTCATAAAAAATGCAGGTTATATAGCAAAAACTCCTCATCATTTGACATCAGTCCACTTGGCAAACTACAAAAACCTACTTGGGAAAGTGATAGGTTTAAAGTTAACATCTGCGTATACGTTCCATATATGTTCGGGAAAATGATTTGGTCTCTAACATCAGGTGGGGCAGCTAAGCCCTCTTCTAGTGCAAGTCACTACGAACGTCATCAAATACACAACATCCTATTGGTTATATAAACTATAGGGTTCTCTATTAAGTGGCCCTCTAAAATGGGTTGGCACCATTGTAACCATCCGTAACATTCCACACATGCTAGCAGCATGCAGGCTGGCACACAGGTGCTGGTGGGCTAGTCATAACCATAGCCTCCCACCTAATTAGCCTGCCATCTATCATCACTCTTGCCGTCTGCCAGTCAATTAGCCTTTGAACCTGGCCTTGGAAATGTTCTCTGTGCCTGAGAATAAAAGGGAGTATAGGCATACTTTGTCTATTGGTTTCGATGTAGTTCAGCTCAGTATCTATTTTCATCTGACCATGTGACTGGAGACCATGTTTCAGAGCTTTTCTGTATTTGAAATACTATTAAATGATGAACCTCAGACACCTTCAATGTACTTGCTCCTCACCTCAGACAGCAGTTTGTTCTTTTCACACATTTTGTAGCTACTGCATGAACATCCAAGCTCACGGTGGCCTTGACTTCCTGGTGCTGGGCCAGCCCAGCCTTTCTTGAATGCACCTCCATCATTAAGTCATTTTACAACTCTGCCACACTGAAAAAGCCTTTCTCTTTAAGGGTCCAGACTCTGCTAAAGTGCTTTGTGGAACATCCATAGTCTATACATTCCTAAACATATACGCTGGCGCATTTCGGCAATCTATTCCCTACGTAGCCAGCCTTAAGAATACTTTGTCTGCTTGCGTTACTGCATCTGTACAATTGTAAAATGACTGCATTTTCTTCATAATTTCTGTAGCATGAGCATCTTCATCTTGAGCCCGAAATGTTGCTGCTCATCATTAACACCTCCTCCTTAGATCTAATAGAATGTTTATGGTCTTCAGCCTCTTTTCTGTATTTGTCAGCTCTGCTTTGCATGACATCATCAGTCTTCTTTCTTGCTCGTTTTCACACTTCCTTTGGGATTTCATTCAAATGACCATCATATTGTCGAGAGTGCATATATGGCCTCCTCAATGTGTACCTCACTTCCAGGATTCTTTTCGGTATGGGTGTTTTCACTGGCACTGCACGTGTCTCACACTCTGGCTCCCAACATGTAGGCAACATGGGGACAGAACTTTGAGTGGGGGAACTTGGCTACACCTCTACAAGGTGTCATCATATTCAAAATAGGAGTTAAGTGCAATGAAGTTCAAGAGTACCATGATTAATTCTTTGGATGCTCCTATTGCTGCTTCTTGAATTAATAACCATTCACCTGCTTCCTGTCCTTGGTTGTGTTGAATACTGGTATACAAGCTACTGACATCTTTAGTAAATTAAATGTCACCCTCAGTTAGTTGGATTTTATCAAGTGTTAGTAGAAAATGCAAGCTGTCTTTAATGTAGGTGGAGGTCTTTTGTATAATCGGTTGCAGAAAAAAGTCAACGTATGTGTAGCATCTTACTTCCAATCAAGTGTTCTAGCTGTAATATGTAGAGTGCTAGAATGGAATGTGGATTTTAGATCATTGGGGAAAGATGAAGTACTGGTTGTCAGTTGTCTGCAGTTATAGGTGTGTTTAGACGCATCCAGTAGGATCTGCTTTATAACTTCAATAAAGAAACTTTTCTGTTTACAATGTGGCAGATCATTTGATTGGTGATGAGGATCACTAGGAGCATCCTGCCGAGTAGCTAAAGTACACCTTGAAATAGTGCTGCTATATCCCTGGCAAAGGAAGAAGACTGGTCTACGGGTCATCAAGATAGCGAACGACACGCCGCATCTATCGAGGTGAGAAGAGGCTATCTCCCGGTTCCCCGTTTTTGCACCGTGCTTCCTACTAAATTGTTGCAAAGATTTTCCCTGCAACAAGATGGATAACACTATCCGGTTAGACCTAGCGCAAGCCATCTTTCATTGTGCAAGCATTCACTCAGGCAAACTAGGGCATAAACTACTCAAACGAAAGGAATACATTAAAGAAAAGTCTTTAAAGTCGTCGTGCCGCCATTTTGTTTACCATAGCAACTGCATGCAATGCGGATGAAGGTACAGGGGTTTTCAATTGTGCGTACTGTATTTTGGTTGTGTTGGCAACCATATCAACAAAAGAAACATAGCACCATAGCTGTTAAACACAGAATCACAAGTTCTGCAAAAAGGAGACTGATGAAAATAAAATGTGACAAAGGAAAAGGAATACCTTTGTTTAGCAAATACAAAATAAATATTAAAAAAAAATGCTTTTTCTTTCCCTTCACACAAGAATTCCAACCAATTGACAATATGGCTCTGCATGGGGTACCTCTTCCTAATTACTTCATGGAAGTCCAAGGGGAACCCAACATTCAATGGAGAAGACGGAAAAAACGTTTTGATCAATATGTTCTTGCGGTAGATGGACTGAACTTTTTTTGAGAACAAAGGAAGTGTCTTTTAATGCACTGCTTAGGGAACTATGGCCAAGAAAAATTTGAGAACCCACCTCCACTCCCAGAAGAAGAATCAATAGGACGCACAGAATATGAGAAGTGCATAAAAATGTTCAACAAACATTATGAAAAATCAGTGAGCATTATACTTGAACGATACCACTTTGCAAAAGGAAGCAACAAAATGGGCAATCTGCTTAGCAATACATCACAGCTCTTAGGGGTTTGGTTGCCTCATGTGAATTTGGCAGTATCTTAAATGAGAGAATAAGGGAACAGTTCATGTTGGAATGTGGCAATGAGACAGTATGGTAAGCTGTATGGTCCAAATTCAATCCCTCGATTGATGAAGTACTCAGGGTGGAAAAGGAAGTTGGTCACACAAACAAATGTGTGAAAGAGCTGGAGAAAAGAACAGACATGGATGTCAAGAAGCCTGAAGAATTTACAGAAATATCACTAGTGCAATCTAAGAAAACTGACAGAAGAGGTAAACTGCAAAAAAGGACGGAATTAAAAGAAGATTTAGCAAAAAGACGGGAAGGAATATGATGACAGAAAAGATGACAGGAAGAGATATTACCATTGTGACAGTCTATTCCTTTTTCTAGCAGCGATAAGTGTCCGCCCATTAAGGCCCTATGTAAAAGGAGTAGCAGGAGAGGCCATTTTACCTCTTGTTGCAAGACCATACCCAAAAATAGTGATTGCATTGATGAACTCTGTGAAGATATGGATGAATGTACATGTCTAGTGGATAGTACTTCAGATGATGTTGACATAGTTGGCGATGATGATGCCGACATTGAAAAGCCCATGTCTTCCATTGAGATTGAAGGAGTAGATGTTAGTATGGTAATTGATTCTGGGGCAAAATATACCTTACTTCCCAAGTCCATATTTGACCACTTCTTAAAGAAAAGAGTCACTGTCAATACTGTAGATATCAGACCAGTTGCATACAGTGGGAAAATAGTAAAACTCAAGGGTTGGTTTTTGGCAAATATGAGATTTAAGAAAAGGTCAGGCAAAGGGAAGTTTTATGTTTCAAAGAAGGGTAATAATCCTTGTTTGTGTTGGTCGCAAGAAAGAAGGCTAAAGATAAAACATGATCCAAATGCAGATGAAGCCATTTACGTTATAGAAGGGTTTAATGATGTTTGTCAACACAATGTATTTCGTGAAGAGCTAGGTAAATTGAAAGGTTTTATGCACATCAGAGTGAAAGACAGCTCACTTCCCATTGTGCAACAACTTAGGCCCGTGCCTTTAGCTGTCGGGCTGCAGTGAAAGAAGAACTAGAAAGTATGGAAAGACAAGGAGTTATCGAGAGAATTGAAGCATCTGAGTGGGTTTTGCCTTTAAATTAAGTGAATTAACCCAATGGGAAGCTAAGACTATGTATCGATCTTAGTTCAGTGAATCGATGTGTTATGCCTGACAGGCATCTGTTACCTAATATATCAGAGATGTTACGCACTATCAAAGGGACTCAAGTTATGAATACCTTTGGTTTGAAGTTTTCAATTTATCCTCTAAAGGGATTACAGCGTTTATTACACCAGAAGGTTTATTCCCATAAAGACGCATGCCTTTGGTTTAGTGTCTGCCTGGGCTGTTTTTCAACATATTATGCACCAACTTTAAAACAACATGAAAAGGGTCCTGTGCTTTCAATATGATTTTCTGGTTTTTGTTGAGGAGTTTTGAAAAGAACTACTTCACCATTGAAAAAGTGGTATTGGCAATTAAGTCGGCAATTGAGAGTTTTTTCTCTTTTTTGTGGGGTGTGAAATTCATAGTGAGGTCTGATCACAAGTTTTTGAAGGAGATCCTCACCACGAAAGGTTTAGAGTATCATCCAGAATTTTCAAGGGGGAGGCGAGTTTACATGAATATAACTGGGAAATAGAGTATCTTCCAGGCATAAGGAACAAAGCAGCTGATTGCCTTTCAAGGCTGACAAATGTGATAGAAGATGAAGGTGATGAGGAGGATAAAGAAGAGCAAGCTTTGAGTATCAACCAAGAAGTGGTATTAGCGAGTGATTGGCGTGAAGCCATATTGACTGATGCAGTGATGATTGACATCAAGGACAGGCATGAAGTTGGTTTAAATGGCAATCAAATCAAGTTTGGTGTGATTCATGATTCCATTTTACATGTGTTTTATGAGCTCCTAGTAAAGGATGGATTAGTGTTGAGAGGAGACAATTGTTTCTGCCAGTAGGAGTTTGGAAACACATTTTAGAGATGGCTCATGAAGGGCATCAAGGAATATCCAAAACAAAACAATTATTGAGACAGGATTTTTGGTAGCCTGGAATGGATGCACAAGTTGAGAGGATGGTTCGAGAGTGCTCAGAGTGTGAAAGTACTGCCAAGGGTTGTGCCACTGGTGTAGAACCAATGACTTTGATGTCTATGGTGTATGTGGGGGTCATTCCGAGTTGGGCGGTAGCCAATCTGCTATTAGCACCATGGCTGCCTCCCAAACCGGGTCCGGTCTGGTTGAATGGGGACTTACCGTGTCATTCCGACCCTGGAGGACCCGGAAAATCCCCATTCAATCAACCATTCCCCATTCCCATTTGAGCCCCTATAGGGCTCAATGGGAATGGGGAAGGCGCTAATAACGGGCCGGCGAATAGCAAGCCCGTTATTGACACCCTGGTCCCTTAGCGGGACCCGTAAAGGACATGTGGTCTGACCACACATTCTTTGCGGCTCCCGCTAAGGGACCTCGGAATTGGACTGCAAGGGTTTAACGGCACCAGTCTCCTTACCAGTGACCGTTATCCCTTACCGCCCAAGTCGGAATGAGGCCCTATGTCTTTGGAACAAGTTGTTTTGGACATTGTTGAGCTGGTGAGCCAAACAGCAAGTAAGCCAAGTGCAGAGAATAAGCAGACAACGACCAACAGTACTGGAACCAAAAGGTCTATTTTAGGATCTGGCCCAAGAGAAAAAGAATGAGGAGGGGTAAGAGGAGGAAATCAAGAAATGCTGTCACGTTTGCAAACACAACAAACCTAGTGGTAAATCTATCTAGCAGAACACTTACTGATCATGAAATAAGGACACTAGGGAACGGATTAAAAAATGCACCAACGTACAGCACCAATATGTTTGATACTAAGGTTGAACTCCATAGAATAATATGCAAACTGAAAAGGAAGGAATTGCCTCACCAGAAGATCAAGATGGAAGGGAAGAGGAATACATAGAATTTAAAATCAAGACTACATTCAGTGCCCCCATGAGTGTTCCAGCGATTGAGATTTTCCTCAAAATGGTACTATCAGACATCAAGAAACCACATTATGGGAAACTCAAAAACAGTAACATCAACAGAGGTGAACTATCTCAAATAAGTCACTGTACTCAGATCTATCTTTAACTATACATCCGGCGGACAAGGGAGGTTCCATCGTGATCCTCAATACCAACGATTACAAAACTGAATGTGAACGGCAATTCAGTGATACTAACATCTATGCCCTCCTTGATCACAACCCCACTACAGAAATACAGGCTGATCTTGAACAGATCTTAACGTCAGCTGGAATGGATCTCCCATAAGACCAGAGCATTTATATTCATTCCATACCCCCAAATACCCCATTTGTACCTACTTCCAAAGATATATAAAGATATGCATAAACCTCCAGGAACACGATTGTAGCTGCCACAGGAGGAATCCTGCAACCACTTGGGAAATACATTTACTTTTTTCTGCAACCAGTAATACAGAAGACCTCCACCTACATTTAGGAAAGCATGCATTTTCTACAGACACTTGACAAAATCCAACTAACTGAAGATGACATTTTATTTACTATAGATGTCAGTAGCCTGTATACCAGTATTCCACACGACCAAAGACGGGAAGCAGTTGAATGGTTATTACTTCAAGAAGCAGGAGCATCCAAAGAATTCATCATGGTACTCTTGAACTTCATCGCACTTAACTCCTCTTTTGAATATGACAAGTCCTTCTATATCCAGACATCAGGAACTGCAATGGAGCCACTATGGCACCAGCATATGTGAACAGTTTTATGTATAGATTCAAAACAACATATCCCTGTTGAGAACAATACATCAAAAAATGGGTGCGGTACATCAATTATATTTTTGGTGTTTGGCATGGAAGCAGCGAGATGCTTAACAATTTCCTGAGGTACATCAATGGTATTGATCAAAGGACACAATTTACAGCAGACATTGGAAATCCAGACGTACATTATCTAGATGTGCAAATCAGAGTACAAGAATTAACAATATCAACAAACCTATACATGAAAATAACTAAAAGGAACAACCTACTACACAGATTGAGCTTTCACCTACCTAACACTCTGAAAAATCTACCATAAAAGCAGATTCTCAGGATCCAAAAGATCGTCAGCGATCCAAACAAATACGAAATGGAAGTAGCTAAACTCCATGAGAAATTAAGAGAAAGAGGATATCCCGATGAAGATCTAATGACAGCAGTGAACAAAACAATGAGATACAAATGGGAAGACCTGCTACAGAAAAAGATAAAGCGCAAATTCCCTGGTATCACATTTGTTTTCGAAATATTTCACACAAAGCCAACAAATCAAACAGAGTATTTTCCAGCACTGGAACATCCTGACAGGTGATACACACAAGAAATGTATTTCCAAATCCTCCAGTGTTTGCTTATCAAAGGAGCAACAATTAAAGAAACTCATTTGTGAAGACCAGAAGCGACGCACAAATTACTGTGAAAGACAAGCAGCAGGGAACTTACCCGTGCCTTATCTGTGGGAATTGTAGCAATGCCATTAAAGGCACAACAGTATCTCATCCAAGGACAGGAGAACAAATCAAACTGAAACAATTTGCTACTTGTTTAATCAAGAATGTGATTTACTGTATCAAATGACCTTAAGGGATACACTATGTAGGAGAGACTGAATGAAAAAACAGAATCAGAATCAATGAACACAAGTCCTGTATAAGTAACGCCAATATGACTTCTGCAGTGCCAAGACACTTTCAAGAAATAGGCAATACCATAGCCCAACTTATATTTCAGGTATTAGAGATCATGCAGACTAGGGGTCAGAAGGAAGACACCAAAAGATGAAGGGCACAATGTGTAGCATAATGGATTGACTGACTGGACGTGTTAACTCCTAATAGAATGAACGAGGAGTGGGACCTGATCTGCTTTTTGGAATATCCCTGAGTAAATGCTGTAATTTTTCAGGAACCTTTCCTCTTTTTCTGCCGACAAGCACATGGTACTGATGGAGAGGCAGTCACGATTAAGCAACGAGGATACAACTATGGAAGTCGTGCCCTGTCGTGACTCCTTTTCTCAACAAACATTAAATTAATGTGCCCATACTATAATGTAACCACAGATATAACTGCTGAATGTCTATGCACTTGTTTTGTTTTGGTTTATGTATTTATTTATCTGCTAGTGAATGTATCATTATACTTTCTGTTTATGTCTAAGATAGTTTACTGAACTATTTAGCAACAATGATGCGATTGCCTCATTCCATGGCACTTTATCTTCATCTTTATTTTTATTTGTATTTAGTTTACACATCCCCTTGAGCAGTGTTACCCATAACTCGACTAGTCCAGAGTGTTCATTTCAGCTCTTTGTTATTTGTTGTAGTCCATTGTGGAAACGAGAGCAAGAGCAACAGCATTACGTATCTTTCACTAAGGAATGTATTTATGCTGCAGTTGACTGAATGTCACTTAAAATTAAGAGAGTACTGTTTGCATTAAACATTTACTACATCTGGACTAATTGTAACTATGGTACAGCACTGCAAGACCTTGAGCGCAGTTATTTTTCCCTCTAAAATGGCTGACTCCACTGAGCAATATACTAACTATATTACATGGTTGCGATGCACTGACGAACGCACACTGAAGGGGAGGCTTCCCTAGCAACGTTAAGTTCACTTTAGCCGTCCACACCTTGATCGCTCATTACTGAGCACTGCATTGAAGAAGATATTATTCGATACGAGCAGACAAACACCTGCGTTTACATTGTTTACAGTGTGCTGCTGAACAAGGCGCTCGAGATGTTGGATAGCGACAATGCAGGGGAAGAAGTGTCCAATGCAGCTGCATTTCGTCATCCTGTGCCCTTTGATATGATTGATCAACAAGTTCTGGGGTTTTGATCAATCTCATGGGGGATGAAGTTGAAGATTTCATCCCCACTTTCCCTCCTGACCAGATTGACTCTTAAACCAGACTGAAAGGAGCCTTAAGTGCATATTTAGACCCACAGCGGAATATTGATCACGAGCAGCACACCTTTAATATTGATTGTCAGTTGATGGGAGAGTTCATGGATGCATTCATAACATGCCTTGACAAGTTAGCATCTCACTGTAACTTGAACAAATTCACGAATGAAGATGCTACCCATCTCCAAATTATATGAGGATGTTTGTCAGGAAGATACTACTGTGAAAACTGCTTCCGCTCACCACAATCCTACTCATGGCCAGAACACAAGCCAGAGCAGAGGTCCAAGCCACTCAGATAGAAACTGGCAAGGAGTTCAAAGGACAGCAGGTGTATCAAGTTTCATATTTGATCGAGAACAAGTGTGCAAGCAATATACCAATGAGGATATACTTGTTGATATGGAGATGCTATCCATGTGGTCTAACTTTCCCACATGATGAAGGCATGCATTGTCCAGCACTGGGCCAAATAATTCAGTAACTGTGACTGGGCAAATCACTTGGCCAGTGTTTGTAATTTAGTACCCCCAAGATCAAGTGGAAGCAACCCTATGCTGGCGAGGCATGATACTCACATGTGTGGATCTGCACCAGCAACAACAGATGCAAATGCAAGAAGAGACCTGGTGAGTCATGTTCAACAAGTGACGGGACCATCCCCTTTTCCTCCACCTCTTCAGAATGGTGCGAAGGATAACTACGCATATATGATGACCGACCTTCCCCTACAAAAGATGTTGACCTGCTGGTGGATGATCACATGACCAAATTCGTCATCGACACAGGTGCAGAAGTGAACATCATTTGTATTTCAGAATTCAACAAGATGATTTATCCACCACTGCTTGTACATTCAGAATTGAGAGTGTTTCAGTGGACCGAGAAGGGTTTCATGATAAATCATTGGATGTTTTGTAAAAAGGTTCAATTGAAAGAAAAAACAATATCATCTGAAATTCATGTTCATCAAGGTAAAGTGCCTGGAAGCAACCTGTTAGGATGTGCGACCGCCATATCAATGAATATTGCAGACATGCAACACACCCATCCTAAAGTACAGCAATTTCCCTCTCTGCTTCAGGGATTAGGACACATCAAAGGAGACCAGGTGGTACGTCGCATTGATTAATCGATCACTGCGGTGGCACAACACCCTCAGAGAATACCCATTTACTCTCAACAAGTTGATGAGGGAAATTAATTGTCCACTGACAAGTGACATCTTTCAGCTTGTGTCTCGTCCTACTTGGTGGGTGTCACATATAGTAGCAGTCCCAAAGAAAGGTGTGATGAATGATATGCGCATATGTGCAGATATGAAGCAGGAATGCATCTGGATGACATGATCAGTTTGTTGACTGGAGCCCAATTCTTGTTCAAACTCAAACTGAACAGGGGATATCATTAGATTGGACTCGACATGTACTCAAGAGTAATCACCACCTTTGTCACTGATATGGATCAGTTACGATACAAAGGGCTAGTTCCAAGAGAGCATCCACAGAGTAATACAGCATATACAGTACTGTTTTAAGTACAGTGATGACATTCTGATTTTTGGATCCTCAATACAGGCAGGAGATCGGGTGTTGGTTTGTCGTAGACAAGAGAGGAAATCGGATTCCAGGTTCGATCCAATACCCTTAATATTCTCACATGTAAAGGGGTCAATGGTAACAGCTTGATGTCCGATCGTGTGATCACCCGGAATGTGTGCCATTTTAAAAGGTACATTGACAGAGACCTGAGGATGGGGGTAATGAGCAGCGCGATGAAGGGTCGGTGAATGTGCAGCAACCACAAGAAGAAGGTGAGCAGACAGCCTTACCTTCTCGACCTGTCAGGTGCATCAGAAGGCTACTGAGACTTATTGAAGAAATATAGAACTTTGGACTTCTGAAGGGACACGTTTGTTTGCCCGGGGGAGACGTCATGTCCTAGCATTGTGGCGGTTAACCCTGGGGTAGACGTAGCTGATGGAAGTGTGTCATAGAAAGCAGCCAATGAGGGGGGCACACGCCTGCTAGAGAAAGTTCATTTAAACACAGGATCTGTGCATCCTTTTTCCACTGATTACCCCATGTTCTAAATGTGGGGAGACACAACAGGGTCCTGAACATATATCCCCACTCTACCCTGTCAAAGACTTTTTCTGCATCTAATCACAGGGCTGAAGGGGATAACTCTGCATTGTGTATGGTCCAGTGCACATAAAGCATATCTCTCACATTGTTCCTAGCCATTGTGGTGGATTGATAGCCCACCTCTGAGGGATCAATGAGTATCCGTAAGAATGGTTGTAACCGATTAGTCAATACCTTGGCTAGGATCTTGATATCAACATTAATGTGTGAGATTGGTATAAAGTTGCTGCCCCTTGTATCATCTCTCCCTAGTATGGGGAAAACAAGAATTAGAACACTGTTACATTCTTTCCGTAGCACACCTTTCTCATCAACTTTGTTATAAAATGTATGCAACAAAGGTACAGTTACTGATTCACAGCTTTTGTAAAATGTTATGTGGAAACCTGTTTCCCCTGGGCATTTCGCAGTTGCAGTCTCTCATAAAGCCCTGATCACTTCTTGTTCAGAACCTGGGGTTCCTAAATCATTCCTCATATCTTCATCCAAGGAACTAAGGATAAGGCCCATGCATGAAGACACAACCCGCTTTGCCTAGAATAGATATTTCTGTTTTTTATAGTTCGCTATAATATGTTGCAAACTGATTTTAATATACTGTTGCCTCTGACTAAATATGGGATACAGGTGGCTGTGAAGAATCCTACTGATCCCTCACTAAAAGCCCACCTAAAGTCTCCTACCAGGTGGCCAGGGGAGGGCATAGGCTTACTGATCCCCAACGCTGGGGGTGGTATACTGGGAGAGGATCACTTGGGTGGAGACAACACCCAGGGAAGTCAGGAGATTCAGTGCGATGGGACATAGTATTTTTCCTTTAATAGGGAGACTCTTACCACTGTACCAGAAGATGGTATGACTTACTGTCATTTTAATGTCTTTAAACCTCCTATCAAATCACAGGTGGTAAACCCTAATGTTGTAACACCAAAGCATATTATACCAAAAGAAAGTCTCTCTTTGGTACCTAAAATCAAATGCCCTCCTCAATACCAAAGGTACACTACAAGGAATGGCAGACATGTTTCCTTCTCTAAATCATCTTCCTGTAGCACAGTTAAAACATACAGCCCCTCTGTTATAGTTACTAAGGGGATTAAATCAACCCTTAAAGATAGTCAAAAAGCAGAATAACCTAACTTTGATCAACTAAACTACATGTCCCAGAATCCTATAGGGACGGAGACGAAGAAGAGGGCTGAAGAGGCATATAGATGTAGTAGTCAGGCAATTAAGCCTAACAGCCTTTGAACAGATCAGGCAATTGAAACCAATGCCTCACACCTGAAGCCAATTTCCAAACCTGTGAGACATAAAAGGCTGCAGCAGGAGAGGAGAGGAGGAGTGAGCTGGAACAGAAATTGGAAGGCTGGCAGTAGAAGCAGTAGGAGCAGTAGACGAAAATCACAAGGCTGGCTATTCATGAGGGAGTGTGATTAAAGAAAGGACGCTGGAGTGTGGAGACAGCAGATTTTACCTGCAAGTTTTGAGAGGGTCCTGTGGTCTCAAACCCTGCATTGCCGTGGCTGCACTGAGGAAGACGGGCTGAGAGTGGAGCTTTCCCCATGTGCACGAGTAGCTGTGATAGCAGAGTCGTGACCGTGCTGAAGCCCAAGGCCTGTAGCAGAAGGCAATCCGAGGGACTGAGGAGTGAAGGAGAATCCAAACTAGTGTGGCCCTACCGGAGACACCCATGCTGCAGAAGGTTGTGGGTCCCAAGAGTGCCCAAAGTAGTAGTAGCAGTTGAAGAAGTCGGGAAAAGTGGAGAAGCCCACAAACACAGTGTTCCTGGAGCCGGTGAGTGAAGCATTCAGGTTCACTCAGCAAGCCTTGCCGGTAACTGTTACCAGCTCAGAAGCAACTGCATAAGTTCAAAAGCAAGTATAAACTGTTTGTCGTTGTGGAAGTTCCTTTTAGTAACGGAAATGTAACATGTGCACTATTAGTGAGAGTAATAGTGATCGCATAAAAGGAAAAGCATATTATTTCCATTGTCAAGTAATTTACTGTTGCCGAAAAGTCAACATGTAATGAGAGATGTTACATGAGTGGTCACATGTCCCAGGCATCCCATTAAAGTGGGATGCCTGTTACAAACCATTCGGAAAACATAACATTGACTTCCCCAGGTTTTAGAGGAAATGCAGCATCAAAGGGAGGTCACGTGTGGCTAATTGAAATTACTCAAAGGAGCCTGAAACTGTCTCCAAGATATTGAACATGAAAACAATCAGTGGTATCTCTTTAAAGTTAAACATCTAAATGAAGGAGTGGTTGTGTCTTCTTAAAACTATTTTTCCTTTGAAGACTGAACCTTGTAACATTCAGAACATTATTCTTGAAGTTCAGAAATGTTTGAATTGATTGGACGAACAAGCATTATCCAAGCAAAGATGCAAACCCTTTCCTTGGTGAAACCAGTCCTATTAAGAACTAGCCATTTGATCAGCAAGGGTGTTAAAGGTCCAGTGTCCTCTGATACAAGTGTGACATTATTACTTGAAGCTGGAAGAGTGGCAATGCAGCTTCAGGGTAATTACTCGGACTAAGAAGGTGTGACCAAAGCTGGGGAAGGGAGCTGGTTGAATGCAAAACGGTCATGCAGAAGAAGGTAATCTGTAATGCTGAGACTGCTGAAGTTGAGAGAAAGTCAGTCCTGGATCAGAGGCAGGTTATACTTGTGGCAGTGAGGAAGACAGGAGAGGCAAAGAGGCTGCCCTTTTCTTGGGGTATAGGGAAGAAGAGTGCCTTACCTACCTGTAGAGGTCAAAGAGTCTTGTCTTTATATGCCTAATAACACTGAAGTTAAAAATTGTATATGAAGAAGCAGAGGTAGCCGTGGTGGTGTATAAACTATCAGTGGAAGTCACATTGAAGTTGGTTGACAAAGGAGTATGTCCCACTGTAACAGTAGTAGAAGGGTGGTTGTCAAGAGGAAATGAACAACCCAAAAAGAAGCATCCTGACAATCATACCAAATATACTGCGGAGGTCTTAATTGTAAAGTTGTCGAAGAAGAAGCTGTTAACCTAATCTTTGAACTGTGACTATTAATCTTGTAAAGAAGTCATCCAGGATTACCATTGGTAGTATTTTCTTGGATGAACTTGGAATGCGATATTTTCAAATTTTCAAATGAAAGCTGAAGAGTTGTTACCAGTGGATTTTTGTTTGTTTGAATTTTTGTATTTTGACTTGGAAATCATAAGAACTGGTTCAAGACCTTTCTTTCTCTGTGAACATTTGGAGAATTTACTTAGAAAAGGGGAAGGGATTTACCCTGGACAGGTGAAGGTCATCCAAAATGCTGGTTAATTACTGTTTGTATGTTTGTGTTTGTGATTTTCTTTGAATGTTTTGTTGTTTAGTGTGAGGGCCAGTTCGTTTATGATAGGAGTTACTCCCTTAGCCTGTATACCCGGTAGGTAATTCCCTGATAGAATAGGATTAACGAGGATGTATTTGCCAATGTTTTTCCTAATAACATGTTTAAACTCGAGAAAAATACAAGCAGTTGTCTGTCTCGCTTTACTGACCCCTCACATGGCTCCTTACTGATGTTCATGCTGTGCTGCTAAGAGCCGCCCCAATTGCTCACCCTGTTTGTTATATTTTTGTTTGAGATGGAATATAGCATGTTGTGATTGTTTAGTATAATTGGGATTTAACTTATATTTGACTTGGGGCAAATAACATAATATAGAGGAATCTGGGGTTTTGATGTATTGTCTGGTAAGATCTTTAGTAGCGACCTCTAACATTTTGGATTATTTTTATTGTCACCTTTTGCAAGCGTGATAATTTTGTAGTATGATTTCTCTTATGTAGCCATTGGTAGATCCACAGAGCAGTCCCGTAGAAAAGGCAGTGTTGACGTTAGTATCTAAAAATGTGATTGCACATAGCTGGTCTAGGGATTGATAACACCATTTTCAATGATATTGGAGCATGATCACAAAGGCCTGCTAAGATGATTGTGCAGTCCAGTAGCCCATTTGCCAACAATGTCAAGTCTAAGAAAATAGTCGATTCTAGGGCATGTTTCATGTATGAATGTTACTTGACTTTATTCTCCGCCATGAGGGTGTTGTAGGTCCCAGGGGTTCGATAGAACTGTTATCTATCTGGATATCATTCGAAATTCCCCTGTCTCTTTGAGATCTTCAATCTGGCCACTTTGAAAGATCTAAAATGGAAGCACACATAACGTTACAATCTCCTCCCATAATCACTGGAATTGGCCCTGCTTTAGAGAGAAGCCTATTCGGGTAGAAGTAGAACTGGTGGCTAAAGGGCCAGTGGGGTGTTTAATGCGCCTAGTAACAACATATTTTTGCCCATTATGATCTAAACTAAAATAATATGACCCTCACCATCTTGCCATGGTTCTAATAATCTGTATCATAAAGATTTAAGAAAGAGAAGCTACAACACACCAATTGCCCAATTTCTTTTCCACACAGCTATAAATTGGACCATCCCACCCAATCCCTTTCAAGCGTTGCCGCGTCCTCTGTGGTTATATGCATCTCTGGTATGAATGCCATGTATGGCCTTTTAGATTTAAGATATTGCAATATTTTCCTTTTCTTAACAAAGTTACTAAGGCCATCAATGTTCCTAGAGAGGACATTGTGGGCAGACATTGATGGTGTTAGAGTGAGTGATTGTCTCTATCACATTTGCAAAAACACAATCAGGGAAAAGTGTTCTTAAAGCGGCATGACCCTAAACCAGCCCTCCAGAGAATGGTATAAAGGGCTGCACATCACAAGAAGTAAACAAGGCCCTTTGCAAAATGATGTGCAAGAAAAGAAGTACAAACTTTGAAACTGAAACATGTTCTGGGGTAAAAAGTACGTAAAATCAGAAGAAGTCAACACCATAATAATCGGGAGCAAAAATCCCTAGTACTGTCAGATTTAGCCCCACAGGAAGCTCCTCGCGGAACCTGCTTATTGAATAACTGATAACAAGGTTTTCAGAAGTGATAACAAAGCAAAGGAGAGTGAGATATTTTGGCTCACACTAGAACAGAATATAGGCCGTCAGAAAAGAAGGGTATACAGTGATCTTGAAAACTATAGAAAACCTTTTTATGGTTTAACCAAAATAACAATATGATAGGACCAAAAGGATTCAAAAGGAGCCATCATATGGATGCTCAAAGAGGGAGAGGGAATAATTCATGCCAACATATTATTGGTAAAACATTGAAAACATGCATCTGTTTCCCCGGTGACCCCCTCTTCCCTCCAGTGGAAGGATTCTCCTTTTTAGCAAGTATTCTCCAAAGGGGGGAATACAATTTGTCTCATGCACGATGCTCTCTGACTGTAGGAAATGTTTATCTTATATGCGAGGGAGAAGTCCATTTGTCTCCTAGTTGATGTTTATAACAAAAACGTTCACATCAATCCCCTGATGCCTTATTGTTTTATAGGGGGTTTGTAGCATTAAATCGGCATGGTCTGGGCTTCTGCTCATGGTTTGGTAATCAGGGAGTGATGATCATGATAAGTTGATCTCCTTGTAATTTTGCAGCCACACCTGAAGTGCCTTCACCCAATAGAAGGAATTCCTGGTGTCAAACTCTACCTTTTAAGACATCTGGTGGGGGTATTCTATTTCTTGCCTCTTGAATGGGTACAGGCAATGCTCTCTCAATTGTGCCTACTCTCTGTGTTGGTCAGACAGCACACAACTTGCACCCAAGCTTTTGCACCTACACACACTCTGATGCACAGCAAGCAGGGGTACAAAGTGGCACTGTGCCCCTTCTAGCTGAGCTTGCAACAACCTTGGCTGCCCTTGCTCAACTCTTTTCCTAGACCCTTATCCCCTTCAGATGTCGCCAATCAATGGCTGGGGTAATTATCGACCCTCATCAGCACGTTCCTAAAAAGTATTGTTTCAGAGAAGGGCACCAGTGCTTTCACTTGTTATGGTCGGCTGCCATGTCATGTATTCATATACATTAATAAGATATCAATGGGACTCAGACAAGCTCATCAGCAGTCACAGGCTTCACCTTCTGTTATGTCTGATCACATTCGTCCCACTGACATACTGTACTTTGCACCATATTTAGATTTTTTAAAGTAATAGTGGTCTTCTACACTTACTCCACCCAAGTGCCATGTTGATGGTTCCAATTTGAGTGAAATGCAGCTATTTCCAGGGATGAGGAGATGATGACCAAGAAGTTCTGGAATAAGCATCCTTCTTGCCAGCTAATAGACATGCCTCTGATGGCATTGCCTTGTGTCCTGAAGGCTCGTAGTTTCACCCTCTCATCAATGGGAGGAAGGCATACAATCAGTGCCATGAGGTTTCAAAACTGTCACCATGCTCCATGGTTCATAGACAATGAAGTAAGATTGTGTGGTCTACATTGCTGAATGTGGCCAAATGGTCACAAAACATCAACTGAGACCAGCAGCCATTAATGGTTATGCCAAGGAAGTTAGTTCATAGCGAGATGAGTGATGATCCAATGCCTTAAAAGGGGTACACTTTGAATTGACAGCTTTATTGTAAAGCGTGGTTTTCAGTGTGATGTAGCTGAAGAGTGAAACATTTTTCTATAGTGTTGGATAGCCATGGTAGACCACCAATGGGTCAGCAGCTTTTTAGGACCTATGATGTTTCCCCACAGGCCAAAATCATCAAAGCCTGGTTTTTCAGGCGCTGCACATACTTGTTTCCCCCTTTCTGCTGCCCACTCCCCGTTCGTTCCTGATGTGGGGGACACCCCTGCCACCTCCTTTCCATCCCCTGCACTCCTACCCCCAGGCGCAGTCTGAGTCATCAACTCTGTAGGGGACACCCCCACCAACCTCATGCCCTGGACTTATCTCGAATCACAACATTCACAAACACAGACACACACATACACTGGTATCCACATCCAAAACTCCTCCCTACCTGACAGTCGGCAAGCCGCCATGTCCACTTCCTCTATGCTTAGTAAACGCATGCGCAGTTCCCGAAAGGCCGCCTTGAGACGAAAGCAGCCTTTCAGGGAACTCGCAACAAGGAAAGTGGGCTGATTGGCGTTTTAGAAAGCATGTGAATGGTGTGGAGATGATTTCCTCTTGTATGCAGCTGTCCCTGAGTGTTATTGTGTCTTGTGTTTGCAGAAGCAATGGGTCTCGGATGAAGGATTTCTCAAACTGAAAAGACTAGACATTAAAAAGAGGAAGGTTTAGAATGTAATATTTAGCTAAATTAAACACCTAAGATCTATTCACTTCATATTCAAAAGCTCTTTTTTCTTTCGAGTAAAGACTCAACCAGCCGAACAATAGCTGCATTCTTTATGTGCAGGTTGTGGCTTATCATTTAATATTTTAAAGAGCACTGCAAGATGATATAACATTGAAACAAGCAAAGGCAATGTGATGATAATGATTATCAGATTGTCAAGGACAAAGTGGAAAACCTCTGCAGTTATCCTTCGGACTCAATCCGTGGGTCTCAGTGAAAGGAACTCTTCAACGGGTTACCTGCCTATAAATTTTATTTTAAAATGACAACATATTTCTTTAACTAATTTCGAACTTTTGTGAAACAGAAAACAAAAGATTCTAACAATGTTCATCTTTGAAACTGGACATGTATCATCAAAACACACATACACAAATGGCCCCCACTTAATGTGTACATTTCAGGCAAACATAATAATTTGTGATATCCTCATAAATATTGCTGTTCATAGGCTCCAAAATACCAGCTACACAGGGACTTCATTTCACCAAAATGCCAGGGGTAGCGAAAGTGACATCACATGACCCTTGGCCTCCGATGACAGCCAGGAAGTGATGTCATTTGACCCAACCCCGAAGTGACATCACAGGGAGCTATGGAACACAACCTTTCACCCCTTGACAAAACAGGAAGGGGCATCACATAGCAATGTTCCATAGTACACAGCAAAAAATATGGTTACGCTATCACTGTAATGGTATATACATTTCATACTCATATTCCCATATTACTGTGAATGCAAGCAGACGTCCAAGGCCAAACGATAATTATGTGTTATAATAAAGCACTTACGTTTAAGAGCTTTATATAGAACAAATATACATACAATATCACACAACTGCGTTGGTACTCATTAATCGACCTCAGAAGGATGAAAGGCTGAGTTGAGGTGTTCAGTGACTCACCTCGGAAGTGTGCCTGAAATAAACCTTTAATGAGTCTAGCAAATATTGTTTAGAATTCCCGAAAGACAAATGATGTGTTATTCCTATTCTTTCTTATTTAGGGTCACTAATCAAAGTGTTACACTTGTGCAAACCCCAGTTTTTTAAAACATCTTTTAAGAGGCCTGAAAAAGAAAGCCAGCCACTCCAGAAACAAAGAGCCACATGGCACTGGGCACAGCCAGGCCAGGAGCTTATATTTAAAAAAAATAAAAAAACGTTACTTTTTTTTTTTAGGGGTTAAGCAAATCCACCGGGCTAGCAAAGGAGACCTCAGGGGTCGCAGTTGCGAGCCCTGGTGACCCCCAAATTACGTCCCTGCAGTTACAATGTGTAAGTGGTGTCAGCCTGTTTGAAATACTAGACATTGGGCCTCATTACACGGTAGGCGGTGAGCCATGGCGCTATTAGCGCCATGGCTCATGCCGGTAAAATACCGGCACCGCCTTGGCGGAAAGGGGATTTACCGCCCCATTCCAAGGTTGGAGGGGCGGTAAATCCCCCTTCCGCCATTGCCCTTCCCCATTCCCATTTCTGCCCCATAGGGCTCTATGGGAATGGGGAAGGCGCTAATTACGGCACCGCAATTTTGCGGTGCCGTAATTAGCTCCGAGGTCCCTTAGCGGGTTGGATTTTAACGCCTGCAAAAAGCAGACGTTAAATCCCCCAACCCGCAAAGGGACCTCGTAGTAAGGCGGTAGGGATTTACCGGTACCGGTATTTTACCGGTACCGGTAAATCCCTACCGCCATCCGTGTAATGAGGCCCATTGTTTTTAATAGTTAGCTCAGAAATTACGAGCTTGGCTCTGATATGGGAATGCCCACATTTTGCAGATATGCACCCCAGCAGGGCTGTCTCAGCCCTTCATCCATTTGAGGTTGTTCGTAAATAAAGGATCATTAAACTGGGTAATAATGACAGCTATGCAGAAAGCACTTAGAAGCGGGAGGAATCTGGGACAAAGCGCTATTTTTTGTTGTTTTGTATGATGCAAAACACGAACACAGTCGCTTCATAGCAGCCCATGAGGGTATTCCAGATCATCAGAAAGAATTGGAACATTCAGGAAAGTTGAGTGCAGCAGAAAGGGGCAGAGGGGCAGTGTGATATAACCAAGAAATATAACCATGCAGGGTAACAAGTGCAGGTAAGTGCAGAAGTAGGAGAAAACAACATGGTGCCTCGACCATCACGCCAGGGTTACGCTTCAGTATTCAAACAGCCAAGGGCCACCCTTAACATATCGGGGAATTTAAAATGAAATGTCTTTAACCATTTCCTGAACAGGAGATGGTTCTCCTCTCCTCCCAAGGAGGTGAGGCGATGGCTCCTTCAGGGCGGTGCTGAGCATTCTGCTCCTGCATTTCTTTCTCTTGGAATGAACATGGGAGAGATAGAGGAAGTTAGAAGACCTTGAGTGCTAGGAGAGCAGTGTTTTATGATTCAACTCTCCAATAAGCCAGATGGACGGTATGCACATTTTTAAAGGAAATCTGCCTGTCCACAGGAAGCCAGTGCAGGGGTTGGATGGCTGGTGTAATGTTGTCCCTGGGGTTCAGGCCAAAGATCAGCCAAGCAGCCTTACTTTGGATAATCAGGCCTTTAGAGGAGGATCGTGGATATACAAATAGAATATTATCTACTTCTGAAATGTCCTAAAACGTTTCCTAGGATGTTTAATCTTACAAGCCAAAACCTCGGAGAAAGGCAAACTTGTAGTACTATTTACACATTTTAAATACATGCTAAAAGAGATGAAATGTTATTTTTCTATGAATTCCAGCTTTTTAAAGAAATACACATTTTGAACTAATTCTACCATTGAAAATCCCCCAAAATTAGAACATTTATAAAGCAATTATTTTCAAAAAATCATAAAAAATATGTTTGACTAATTCAACTTATAAAAATCCTTACAAGGGTCCATAATCATGTAAACTAACAGCAACGGTTTCACATGTTATCAAATTAAGACGGAGGATGGTGAGCAAGGTAGAGGGGCAAAAATACTGACATGTGTTAAACTTTTTCCAAAATGATTTTGCCCAAATGTCTGTACACAACCTTCATATTCAGTGAAATGTGAATACTAAAAGTACCACAAAGTCACTCAGTTAGCTCTATCTGCCACTGATCATTCTAATTCCCAGAATTCATGATCAATCAGTGTATCATTCCAGTTTCTTTTTCTTTGCACCAATGTCAGATGCCACCACTCTTGATCCTTTATGCCTTTGTCCTCAGATCACTAAGTAAACCCTCAAAGTTTTTCATTATGCTACTTATCATCTACTTTCTGCGCCTTCTACCAAAAACCACACCCCACACTCTTGATTATGCTTCCCTACATGCGGTCAAGTTCCTCTTTGAACTCTATTAGCAGGTTCACCACCCGATGCATTATTAGCTCAAAATTGAACCCTCACTATCTTTTGTGCAGTGTCCCCTTCAATTTTCCATGTTTTTATAATCCCTAGACAACACCAAATATTGTAAGTGTTCAAATAGTTTATTCTGATGCCTTGGTTTCATACTTAATATTTGCAGTTTCAACTTTCTTGGCTAAGAGTGCTGACGAAATTTGCTTGAATACATCCAAATATGGATTCTAACAAAAGAACATACCAGTCCCCCCACCCATGCCCTTGCATCCAGGTTCCTCGCCAAACACAAGAGCCAAACTATAATACTCTAGGCCCATCCAAATTAAATATACACTGTCACTATGTCAGCCAGGCCCAAATGCTGTGTGTTGTTTGTCACTGATGTGCTGACAAGGCCAGAATGAAAGAATATATGGCCATCTGCCCTTAACCACACATTGTACAATGCTCTGGTGCCTGGCAATTGGTGTGGTACACACATTAGCAAAGCTCAAATATAAAGCATGAAAAGTCAGCCAACTACTTGGTAATAGGATATCGCCTGAATTCCTGCTTTTTCAATTTTCTTCGGCATTCTCCTCTTTGGCTCTATATCAGATGTTATTGCTCAAGCCTATTCCAGTGATATCCAAGTCTTCCCTGTTGGACAGCAAGTCTGACATTCTTTTCAATAATGTTATTAGATGCACTTGGCATAATGTCCCTTCCCAGAAGCCCTTTGGGCTGTTCTTGCTTAGTTTCAATGTTTCAAAATGTGCTGTTATCTTATCCAAGATCTACTTTTTAGTGGTGTTTATATGTGCAAATAAGACTTACTGGCTCAGTGTCTGCAGATTAATCTGAATCATCGTTTTCTAACAGACCTTTACAGCCCAAACTGTTCAATTTCCATACTTAAAAGGTGGGAAAAAAGAAAGGCACATGCATAAGAAAAAGGTTTCGAGGAGGCGAGTTTTGAGAGTCAGACCTGCTTCCACATGCACTGCAAGGCCTCCATGAATGCTTCTTATGTGTTAGTTTGCAGGTTGGATTCTTTTGGTCCTCCCCTTGTCCGAAGCCAAGGTCAAACTCAAGTCATTAGGAGTTGATGACAAGCATGATGATGATGATGACAGGCCTAAGGTGGTCTCTGGTCTTTTCCAAATAATGTAGTTTTATAGTAAAGACAATAGGGATGCATTTCCGGAACTAATTATGTGTTGCAGCTAGGCTTCTGCAGTTCTGGTTAAGCAGCATTCTTTTATTAAAACAGTACACTAGTAATATTTGCTCATTTTAACAAATCTACATGAAACATTCGTAGCCACATCTGATATTTTTTGTAAGTGTTTTTTGACATTCTGGTGGGAGGGTTAGTAGTTGTGGGGGAGGAGGATCGGTCCCAGGAAGTATGTTTCCCTCAAACTCAGATAGAGAACATTTGCTCACAAGGAGAACCAAATTCATAGACCGATCAATACTAAACTTCAGCTCATTTCCTGTGTTCTGAACATCCATATAGTGTTTGTTTGAGAAGAAAACACAGCTGTTGTAAAGTTTGTTATTTGGGCCCATGAAGGCACACAGATCCAAAATTTTAAATGAGCTCTAGGAAACTTGTCGACTGATGGCAATATTCTATTAGCAGCTCTCTTGTTGCCCCAATAATGTTGTATAACACCTTAGCCTATTACAGCCCTCTTGGGAAAATGCCCTGCCGCAGAGTGGCCCAGGTCATGCCTCAGGTACTGAAAAGGGCCATCATGTGCCAGACAAAGTTGGTGGTCTGGGATTTATTGTATGTTGCATCAAATTCACGTGCCATTCACTGACATCCAAAGGCACAAAGGTCACCTTTGCCATGGAAAGGTCTTGCTCCAGGCAATTACCCATGCAAAATAGCCTGCAAGAAATGGTCGATGGGTACTGTAGGCAGGAGCAATGTACTGGGTAGGGGGCCACTGACCATGGCCATCCAGCAATGTGGGCAGAGACACTCTGCCCTGTGGTCATGCTTACGATTCAGTGCTTGAAGTGCACTGCAGCCACAAACACATTGGCTGAGGCATAGCTGCAGGCCATGCTTCACTGCATAGAAGCAGGGCTGTGCACAAGCATGCTTGCAGACTACGCCCTACAGACACAATATTTAGTTGCACACTTCTCTAGGCATAGCTGCAGCAGATGACCAGTAGCAGGACTACCATGGCCTGCCAAGATCTTGGAAAAAGTTGTGACCACTCAACTGCAGAACCACGTTGACCAGGAGAATCTGGTAGACCCATTACAGTCTGGTTTTCTCCCAGGTTTTGGAACAGAGACGGCGTTATTAACGGTGTGGGGTGAGTTGCTAAAAACAGCGGATCAGGGGGGCAAGACTTTGTTGGTTATGCTCGATCTGTCTGCCGCTTTTGATACGGTGGACCATGGGGCATTGTTGAGACGTCTGATGGAAGTAGGAGGGGTGGGGGCAAAGGCCCTGAAATGGTTTAGATCTTTCCTTTGCAGCAGAGAACAACAAGTTCAACTGGGAGATTTCCTGTCGGACTCAGCATTGCAAAGCTGTGGAGTTCCTCAGGGATCCTCCCTTTCCCCACTGCTTTTTAATTTGTATGTAAAACTGCTTATGAATATCTTGAGAAAGCATGGTATACAGTTTCATTCATACGCGGATGATACTCAGGTGTTCCTGAGGATACAGAATCAAGAGGAAACACATAGATAGTGGAACATTACCTACAAGAGATACAGAGTTGGATGTGTGCAAATCAGTTATTGCTGAATGCTAGCAAAACTGAAGTAGCCGTATTTGCCTCGAAACATCACTTACAGAAGGAGAAACTGCATCCCCCTTGCTTACTGGGGATGCAGTTGAATTTCTCCAAAACAATTAAGAATTTAGGCTGTATCTGGGAAGACAATATGGAGAGTGGAGCTCAGGTGAGTGTGAAGGTGCAGGCAGCACACTACTCATTGCACATGCTAAGACACATTCTACCTTTTATTGCGAACAAGGATAGAGCGGTTGTTACCGGTACTCTGGTCAATTTGAAGCTAGATTATGGGAACGCATTGCTGTCGGGCATTCCAGCTTACCAACTGCGGAGACCGCCGCTGGCCCAAAATGCAGCAGTTAGACTGGTGCACAAGGCAAAAAAATCAGACTCAATTTCTACCCTGAGAAAAGCCCTGAACTGGTTGCCCGTAAAAGAGAGAATAGAGTTTAAGGTCCTCAGTTTGGTCTATAAAGGTGTAAATGAGATAGGACCAACATACCTATCAGATAAAATCAGAAGGTACATTCCCACCCGACAACTGCGCTCGGCAGACAAAAATCTGCTCCACGTACCAGGCACCAAATGTGTGAAGAAAGGGGATCGCAGATTCTCTGTTTACGGGCCCAGAGCGTGGAAAAAACTACCCAGAGAAATCTGCAACATTAAAAGCCTCTCGGCTTTTCGGAGGGCCGTAAAGACTTATTTGTTCTGTTAGTCCTCTGATAGAGTAAATTTGCTAAGTGACTCTCATAAGACCTAGTGGACCATTCATAGACAAATGTCAATTGAAACATCTGCGCCCAGTCACGATTCACTTCGTTAGGTGCGCGTTACAAATGCAAAAAAATAAATAAATACCTGTAGACACTGTGTGATGTTGTACTGTGCCCAGCGAAGGATACAGGGTATGCCCTAGTGCAATATAGCCACACTGTTTCATAAAGGGCACTATACAAAAAGCATCAAGACCATGCCTGGAGCCATGCCTGGAGCACAGTGTCTGCAGTGAATGGCCAAATGATTGAGGCATAGTGTCCATGAGCACAGCAGTAGGATATGCCAGAGAGTCAAGCAACTAGGGGCACAATACCCACAAGGTAGCCTTAAACCCTAGTCCCTGTGGGTAGGAGTCCAAACTGGGAATAGACGAAGATCCTGCAAGTCTGTCATGTCCTGCACACAGAGCCAGAACTCCACCGCTCCCTGCTATGTCCTGTAGGCACTCTGGGAAGTAGTAATGCGCTCCAGCCTGTCTGCAGTGCCCTCCAGTTACTGCACCTAGCTAGAGTGTGTCTTGTGTATGGTCTACAGTACTTCCAGTAGGGGGCACTGCTCCTGCATATAGGTGCAGGTTATAATACAAACAATAAAAAATTGAATTGCACTTGCTTTTCAAAAAAGGACAAATGATGTATGTAGGAAAAAATATATTTACAATTAGATGTTGGCCAGGGCTAAATATGTGAACAAAACCGCACAAATACATGCACGTTTTGTATATCTCCTGGTGGTTGGTCAGAGCTAGTTGCAGTAAAATCTCTTGTGCTTTTATTATTGCAGTATCCAACTATAAAAGTCTAATTCTAAAAATTATCCTGGCAGTCATCTTTAAAGGGGATAGGTTTTGTATAGGACCACCAGAGCTGTGCATAATTATTTCTATTTTGTCGAAAAAAATAAGAAATATCTTTTTGTCATTCCTATGATTTCGGGTAAAATGTATTTGTCACAATAGATGTATCCATCGACTTAACCAACACATGAATGATTGAACCTGCAACAATTCTTAAAACATTTAAAGCAATCAATGGCTTGTATTGCACATGAAATGATGTTTCTTGATGGAAAACAATATGTTTGTAAACAAGCCATATAGTAAACGGCACAACAAGCTATATTTTTTAAACTATTATCACAACACATGTTCTTTCAGATTATGGCATATAGTGGTTCATTTCACAAGGTGCACCACAATATTTGCAATTCAGAAGGAAGCATAAGAATGCTAAATTCTTTGTTGGGTCCCTGTTTACTTGAAATAAACAAACACTAAGCCTCATTACAAGTATGTCAGTGTGGTAAAAACGGCAGTAATTCCACTTTATTTGGAAATGAGACTCTCGTCTGCATCACCTCTGTTCAGGCCCTTCAAAGTATACCCTTGGCTTTCTATTCCTTTGCTGGCATTCATATTACTGTACCCACTTTCTGTATCTCCTTGACTTTCTATTCCTTTTCTGGTATTCATATTAATGTGCCCACTTTCTGTATCTCCTTGACTTTCTATTCCGTTGCTGGTATTCATATTAATGTGCCCACTTTCCGTATCTCCTTGACTTTCTATTCCTTTGCTGCTATTCATATTAATGTGCCCACTTTCTTTATCTCCTTGATTTTCTATTCCTTTGCTGGTATACATATTAAAGTGCCCACTTTCTGTATCTCCTTGACTTTCTATTACTTTGCTGGTGTTCATATTAATGTGCCCACTTTATGTATCACCTTGACTTTCTATTCCTTTGCTGGTATTCATGTTAATGTGCCCACTTTCTGTATCTCCTTGACTTTCTGTTCCTTTGCTGGTATTCACATTAATGTGCCCACTTTTTGTTTCTTCTTGTTTTACTGCACTTCTCCATTTAGGCATCTAGTGTGACATAACCACACTAATGGCATATCTTGGGAATGCTTAAACAGTAATTTCTTCAGAGTTACACATTATATCTAACACGATCATGTGTGTGTGTGTATAGTGTATTAGATGCAGGAATAATATGAATATTCACATTCAGCAATCCGGTCCAAATATCAACATCAAAATTGTCATTTTTTTTATTTTGTTGAAGCTCAGTATTGCACATGATGAAAACATAAATAATTGCGACAATGTAACTGTACTATAAAAGTACAGTGCCGATAATTAAGGCATACATCGGTACTATTAGTAAAGTGCATAATGCCAACAGTAAAAATGCAGATAATCACAACTACTCATAAAGTGCACAATGCTGATATCTAAAGTGCATAATAACAGTAGTATTTTGAATTAGTTATACACTGCACAATGACGATCGTTATAGTGCATATTATCAAAATACTATTTGTAAAGTGCATAATGCCAAACGATAAAATTCATTAAAACAAGAGTATGTTATACATCCATAAAACAGATGGATAGTTGTAATAATAGGTATAAAGGTAAATTGTCCTCCTTAATATACATATTAATAGATGCTATCCTGCGTACAATCATATACACTAGCACTAACAACAAAGTGTATGCAAGTATAAGGTGTAAACTTCCAAATCGATCGTAGTTTCTAGATATTATTTAATGCACATATGACATCATACAATAAAAATCAAACATCTTATGTGTCTTAACATTTCTTAGAAGCATAATTTTAATTTTTTTAAATGTATTTGGTTAGTTCAAAACTTTACAAAAACAATTTCAAGTAATCACATAATACACATAATTAAAAGAAGAAGATGTTACCAAACAGGAAAACAAAATAGATTAAGAGAAAGGTAATTGATTTCAGTCTAATACATCAACAGAAGTTCTCCATCAAGGTCAATTAATTGAATTGGTTCAGTGTGCACACAGCAATTAATAATAACACAAATAGAGCAGCATATAAAATAAAGATCAACAATTACATTCACATAAGATAGTACATACTACCAGTTGTAGTCTAGAGACAGTGAATCCACAGACAATTCAAATAAAATAAATACATTCAGAATAAATCAACATTTTGCAGATCACATCAAGTTAAATAACAATAACTAAAATTAAATCCATCCCCTGCCAAGTATCATCAGTTTACCAGGTCTACAAATTCAGTGATTTGATGAAACCAGCCAGGGCCAACCCTTCCAGGACATTAAAGTTTTCAAGACAATGTTTCCATATCATATCTTCATCCTAGAAGAATGGATTAATTGCAAGTGGCCCCAGATATTGGGTTCCTAAGGCCTGTAGTGGGAGGCATTCAAGCACCAGATGCCTTAAGAATTCCAGTTTTGCCACATAGAACCTACAAGTAGCTGACTCTGCCGTGATGAGCAATCTCCTAAGCTGGATTTCCCTAGTTGGTAGTAAGTTCCACCTCACCCTTAGTAGGATACCCATCTAGTGATGATTAGGAAAGTATAGCAGGATCCTAGTCAGAGTTCCTCTTCGTCTGTGTTCATGTGTCAGGTGGTTCATAGATGGATGAGTGAAATGTATTGGTATTCTGAGACCAATCATAGTCAAATGAGGCTCGCTTAGCCTTAGTAGGTTTTGAGATCAGCGTTTCCCAGACACACCAATCTCATTTACGATACATTCAGACCGAGCTCGGAAGTCTATTAATACAGAAGAATGGTCCAGATTTCTACTCATTAGTTGGTATAGGGAATCAGGGATGGGTGCACTGATTTTTTAGTACAGAACAAGGGAGGCCCATTGTAGAAGCATAATAAAAATTTCTTTTTTGTCTCTGTAGTAATGGAAGAGCCAATAAATCTCTTAGGGGGTCATTTGAAATTAAATTCAAAGTGCATGCAGGGACCAGCAACGTTGGCACTTATGTGCTGCTGGTTCCCATGCATCCACTTTTCAACATTTGCAAGACCGGATGTAATTGCCAATGATCAAACAAGGTGAAATTGACTTTAATCTTAGCCATTGGTTTTACATCTGCTTGAAAATCTCACACAGGTGTTAAATGTGATGTTCAATGAAGGCACAGAAGGAAAGCGAGATGCAAACTTTGTTTTGTGCCATCCTGTGCCTTGCAAGATCAAGAAAAATGAGCTGGAGCGCAAAATGAAAACAGAATCGTGAAAGCATTACGCCATGCTTTAACGGCTTGATTTTGCACTCTGCTTTTTCGAAAATTACCCGTTGATTTACCCAGACACTACTGATTGAAAGCTACCCAAATGACAAGTTAAAGATCATTAGAATGTTATACTTATGATAATGTACATGAACTCAATTAAAAAACAATGCAGCATTTTTAATAACTGCATGACATATCTAGAGCAATAAACAAGGGCCGTTCACAGTGCTGTGGCCATTCAAAAATAGGCTTCAGAAAGACATAGTTTATGCTCTCTCACTTTTCCTCTAACATTAATATTCACTTGTTATATGGAAAAATCTCAAATGGTGAACATTTTAATCATGTTCCTTATTAAAATGTAAGGTGATAGGGTTTGCGTTCTTTTACCCTACAAATATTACTCCCTTTGTACTGTTTACCACATGTACAGGAGAGAGCATATACACAGAATATGCTGTTACAAGGCAGACATGTTTTAATCTTGACTTTGAAATCATGACTGATATTCCAAAATTCAGGTCAGCGATTTTAAGCATATTTACAAATAGAGCATTTGCTGCAAACATATCTGCTGGCATAGCATGAGCCTAGTAAATGAAGGAAGCACTTACCAAGCAGATCTAGAAACCTCCAAACTGCCAAACTGCTTTTGCACTTTGCCACCACACTTGTCCATGTGCGCACTGATGCGCTGTGCAGGTGATTTAAGTATTCTAGGCAGTCAGGGTTAGTCACTTTCAGCACTTACAGGCAAAAGGAATCAACCTCATGATTATCCAGGCACCTGGATGGTGAATTCTCCAGCTGTTTTTTCGTAAGTAAAACAAAAAGAAAGCAAACTGCTGTCAAACTGCCTTTATACATTGCCCCCCCACTTGTCCACACCAGTGGATAACCCCATGTGGTAAAATGGTTCGGGTAAGATGCAGCTGAAGCCTAGATATGGATGTTGAGAGAATAATTGGCACACACCTACTGCAGGTGAGACATGATTAGAGCTAGAGAAAGAAAAAACAATTTAAATGATTGTGACACACTGATATTGGATAACAGTAACAAAAGACATAAAGAACCATTTTATAGCCAGATATCCCAAACAGGCCACAGACATAAGAAAATGCATGCTCAAAAATTAGGATGCATTATTATTAGATCCAGATACTGCCGAACAAAGCTTATTTGAGACCACCTACACCGAGAGACATCTTAGTACTAAGTTATATTGAAAGAACATGTGAGATGTCAATCGTCACTTTGACATATCGTTAATTGATTAGTGGCAATGTATTTTTTAAATTCATAAAATGTCTTTATTAAATTATCAATACAATTACAAACATATATAAATCACTCCATTAAAAATAATTACTAAAGGTACAAAACTATTCTGCACATTTTTCAATTGTCTAAAGTGTGACTACAACATCGCCTATCAATAGCATGTATTTTCTAAATAACAGATAAAATGACCACTGTTGGATACTGGGCACATAGAGCCTTCTATGTCCTCATGCTCAACCTGTTTCTGTTCATATACCCACTTAATGGTGAATATTCCGCATGAGTTATGTTCCTAGTCACTAACCACCATTCAATACAACTTTTGCATCACCAATATTTTAAATGTAAAATGTTTGGCCACAACTTCTTCTCGAAAGTTGCGTGCAATCCCCAAACAGCAAAAAAAACAACTTAAAAATAGCCATTATTGATACATATGTGGTATACCGTTGTTTCATTAACAGTGATTTTTACGAATGCCTTTTTTACGAGTACAAAATTACGAAAAAAGGTCATCAAAATTATGGGGGGTGGGAAAGTGAAGATAAGGGGTTGGGGGTTGGGAATAGTTAAAAATAGGTTGGAAGGGGGAGAATTTCGATAACCTTTTTCGTATATGTGTACTCATAAAAAAAGACACTCGTAAAAATGACTGTTGATGAAAGAACATAGAACCACATATGAATGGGGCGGATTAGCCCAAAACCTCTAAGCAGTTAAAATTGCCTCTCAGGGTATTTCTAGCGGTTTCTCCTGGACTCTGCATTTAAATTGCAACCTCTTTAAAAGTCCACAACACCATCTGTAGGAAATGCACACAAGGTGTATTTAGAACCTGCAACCATTGTAAAAATCCACAATTTATGAGCACTAACAGGGCCACCACATTTCATAATAATCACTCGCCCGTAATTCCACTTTTCTCACTTTACACAGGTCCCTTTCTACAGACCAAAACGTCCTAATAGTTGACCGTGAAAGTCGCCAAGTATCATAAGGCGTGCTCTGTGCTCTCAATGCCTGAATATCCATTAGAGGAACTAATTAGCATTCTTATACATACTGGAAGCTTCAAAACATTGTACTGCTATCAACACTATCATATTTCACATTTATACTGCACCCAAGCTTTTTGTTCACCTATGCTGTAGGCAGCGTATATCATGCCTAAATTTGCTTCTCCCCCTATTACCGGTGTTACTAACAGCACATCGGATCTTCTGTGTACTAAATAGTGGAGTAACACAATGCACGTGATCGTCGCTTGAAGAACCACCGAGTGTAATGAACATGAGGCTCCAACATACCCGGTGGCCATCTTTAAATGGACCTTCATAACAGTTCATTCATAGGGGTGTTTCAAACAGAGAGCTATAGTCCCACTTTGGTGCACCTAATTTTACCAAATTGTTTTTAAAATTCTCACAATTATAACTTGATCTCATCTTACAGTAAACATTCAAAATTGTGTCCCTAGTCGATATTACTATTTTCCTACCAATATAAATATCTTCCTTTATTACTTCCTATCAAAATCATTTTGGAAGTTTATCTTATGTGAAAAGAGAATGTGAAAACTACAAAAAAACATTGATAATTGCTCTCTCTTTTTGAAAATGCTCAATAAAAATGGAGAAAAGAACACAGTATTTTGCTTTACTTCGCTTTATAAGGATTTGGTATGCTTCTTCTTTAAATTTATTTTTTTTATTTTTTATTATCTTCTGGAGATGGAGACACAAAATCCAGAGGCCCCCTCCAGCAATGAAGAGATCAACCTCGTCACAGTCCATGAAGACCCAGAAGAGGTTGAGTTGGCAGAGCAGTCAGCTCCACCCAAGAAGTACTGTTGCAGGAGCTTCACACCTTTGCTGTACTGGTGGTACTTTAAGGTGCCTAAAGACACTCCCCTGTCAGATGTTGAGAAGGGACAGTGCAGATTTCATGGGGCGGTGCAAAGGATTCTCCATGGTTCCTGGACCAAGCCTTGGCACCACGATGTTCGCGAGCCACCTGATACAACACCACTGTAGATTACCACTGGCAGCAAGTGGATGAATGTTTCAGGAGCAGGTTCTGCCTTGGTTGTAAGGCCCTGAAAACCACTGTTAGACTTGCAACACCATAGGATGCAGAGGAAGCAGTACCACTATCATCAGCAGGGCATTCCTCTGCACCTCTCCCATCGACTTCATATGGTGCCAATGATGCAAGCATCGCCTCTGCCTCCCCAGTGTTGGACCCTCCAGGACAGGACAGGTCTCCAGTAGATGGCATTTTCACCTGCAGGATGTGCTATATGCCAATAGCACTGAATGCAACAACTTTTGAGGCAATTGAGGATGCCTGGATGGAGCATGGACAAAGTTGCCAGTATTTTGTTTTTTCAGAGTTTTCTTTACTCCCTTATTCAGGTTTGTTTTTTCCTATTAATTAAAAAAAGGAAAAAATTGCCTATGTTCCCTCTGTCTTGCCTATATTCACTCCCTTCCCCATTCCCTCCTTAAAGCCAACGCGCTTCTTTTCAGAACCACCCAAAAAGTTATGTGGGTTTAACATTAAACACCATGGCAATGGGCTAACCATAACAGTAACCACCCACCACCCAAGTTAAAGGTCAAATGAAAGGCCAAATAAAGAAAGGGTCCCTTAATGCAGGCAGCAACCCACCGCCGTGGATTATATCGCCATTTACACCTCTGCAGATTCCTACACAGGTGCTTAAGGTCTTTAATTAAAAAAAATGTAAGTACTTTGCGGCACACTTCGGCACCATGCCCCAGTTTCTGAAAAACATTTTTTTCTAGATGACCGTGACATCATCAACAGAGTAATGGGCTTTGGAAAGTATGGCACAATACAGCGCCACACTGCAAGGTCATTTTTTGTTTTGTTTTTGTTTTACTTAAACACCCTTAGCACCATGCAGGCACTTACAGTATTTAATTTGGGAAAAAACACACTTACCTTCCAGCGCACTTTGGCGCCATGCCCTAGCTCCTCAAATCCATTTTCTCTGTTTATGACCACGACACCATCAACGAAGAAATAGACTGCTGAAGGTGTGGCATCACCTCTTTTGTTTTGCAGTATTCACCCCGAGCGGGACTTGTATGCCCAGACATGGGTCCCGTGCCTGCTGGGCCTAGAGACCGAAGCTACTACTCACTGATGAGGGCCAACGAGGCTTGAACATGTTTGGTGATGCTTATGGAGCAGGGTTGTGACCAAGCAGTTCATTCTGGGCTGCCCCCTTTGGGGTGTGACCAAGGCTGATTTGCATATGGTCTTTCCCTCTTTTGTAATGGCTTGGCAGGTGAAAAACAATGGTCTTGAGGGTTGCTCAGAGCAAGGCCAGAGGTTAATATTAGTTCGAAACCTTCCAGCCAACACCTCTTATATTAAAAATAACCACACTTACTTTCCAGAATATCTCAGCGCCACTGCCTAGTTCCTGAAATACATTTTCTCTATTGATAACTGTGACATCATCAACAAGGAAACGGACTTATAAAAGTATGGCATGGCACGGTTCAAAACCACAAGATCATATTGTTCTATGCATGCGCAGACTGAGTGATGTTGGTTAGTGCCCCCTTCCCCTGTGCATCCTTCTCCCTCTATTTTCTCTGTTGATGACCGTGACATCATCAACAGAGAAAGGGACTCTGGAGAGTATGGCACAGCACAGCACCACACTGCAAGGTCACATTTTTTTTTTTATTAAACACACTTAGCACCCGCATAGGAAACTACACTAATACTAAGAGGCGAGGATGGCTCGAGGGTGGGAATGCGCAGGGGAAGGGGCGCTGGCCAGCAACACTCAGACTGCTCATAATGCAGGCTTATACTAGAGAATACAGCCCATGTTGCAAGCATCCTGATTGGCTAGTGCCCCCTTCCAGGTATGCAATGAAAAAACATACCTTTAGCTTATGCTGCACCATTTCCCATCCGAATCCTTCTGCACTCTTTCTCATATATATATGTATAAAAACATAACGAAGTTAACACAACACCAGCAACTCCTAATATACAAATATACAATTTGAATTGAGAATCACTGTTCTCAAACCAATACTCGTATATCATTTACTTCTGGAAAATAAACGTTGAGAAATCATGTCATATAGTGCAAATGTATCTCTCTAGCCACTGCCTCTTTCCCAAAACTAACAACACTACTCTACCTTCTTTATACCCTCCACATCCACCCTTCAAACAAATCAAACATTAAACGATCCTTAAAGCCACTTTTCAAATTTCTGTACAAAGCCTGACTCCAAGAACCATGCCGAATCGATAAGCGTTCGTTCAAATCACGTGAAAACCTCAAAGCTCCACCATGAACATGTCTCAATTGGCGCACTTTATATTCATAGAGAAATTAAATAAAAGAGTTCTCAATCTCAATACACAAACGCAGGACATAAAATGACCTTAATAAAACCCCCTACACGTTTTAAGTTAATTTAACAAGCATTTTTATATATATTATTTCACCGAAAAAATCCCATATGAACTTGAAATGCTCATCTTCCCCTACCTAGCAACCACATCTCAATGTATCATAGTTTTTGAGTATTTACTCTTTCTTTTTCCCATTTGTGCCACGTCTTAATCTCGACACAACACTTGAAGAAAAAAACTATGCTATCCCCAAGCCCCAACCCTTTACAAATCATTCTTCCTTACACTGCCTACATGCTCCCTAAAATACAAAAGATTGTCCTTCCTAGGAATACTAGTCTTATATTGTAAACAAAATGAATAGGTTGTAATAAATGAAAAAGAAATAGGCAATACAAATGAAATTAATCCATGCATATATTTCATTATTTTGTTGACAAAACTCATACAGTATATTGAGACCACAAACAAAATTACACAGAATTATGTGGAAGACACATATAAAACATAGGGTTAACAGATATTCAAAGCACACAGTGACCAGTTTGTTCTATCTATTGTATTAGAGAACTTTCAGAGAAATGCAGGACTATAATGGCAATATGATTCATTTGAAAAAGGAAACTCTATGGAAATTCATAAGATCAACGACATAGGCAGGCCTCAAAGACAGATGCCACAAGTTCACAATTTAGCACAAACCACATATAATGATTGGAAAGCTACACTAAAAAAGAGATAAAGAGAATCAGAGAAGTAGTTGCAAGAGTAGCACTGTGCTCCCTGCCCTCAAAACTTCCTAATTGGCACCTTTTATATAATATTAGGGCACTTTACAATGTCGATTCTGAACTTGATTCAAGATTTGTGTAATGGACGACTTTCAGAACTGAAAAAGCTTGGCAACAGCAATGCCTCATGCGAAATATGAATAACTTTTTGGGTACAAGTGCACCACGCTCTGTGCCAACATTTTAAAAAACAATATATGGATTTGCTCCAAAACAAGAAAGGATTTCTGTCAAAGGCTTTGTGCCTGAATTGTTATTTTATTTGGCACAAATCCATCCAGCAGTTTGCGCTGTGTGCGTGAGCAAACATATGTAGTTTTCTCTATGGGAAAACGAATGTAAAAGTGAAAAACACACCCATTTTTCGACCCATTATATATTTGAACCATAACACAGATGTGCACAAAACTTTCCAATCCTTGGGCCCTGGACCCTAATATTGGAATGTCAAACACTGTGCTGATCCGTCATACGGCTCAAAAGTTATTGATGATAGGTTTCACGCTAACAATATAGTGGCTACTGCCACTCTATAATATTTTTTTTCATAATTACTTCTGTATGTTTCCTATTAGATCTTGAAACATGCAGAATTTGAGGCTTGCAAATAAATGCCTAAACTGAATTAAGCCACTGCCTTTCCATTCCTTACATGCAGCAAACAAGTATGGTTAGCCCAGACTGGGGCGTAAGAGTAGCCTACTGATATCTTGCATACTTATTTAATCATACTGACCTTTCAATAAATTAAACTTTAAATAAAAATATATTTAGGATCCTAGAATGTATTGAGAACACTTGAGCTATTTTGAGGGAGCCATATAATTTCCCTCATATCTGCTGGAATACTGAGTTTTATCTTGCATTGTCAATCATCCTTCATACTGCATAGCAAACAATGAATAACACTGTTGTAGTGCCCATTTTCTTCTACTCAAGAAAGGGAAAGCATACGTCTAGTAACTCGTCTTTCCCCTTCCATGTGAATGTCATTATTATTAAATAATAAATCTCTGTGAACATTTTCTTGCATAAGGCATACATAATTACCCGAAACAAAAAGGAAAACTGTGAAGCAACTATCTTTATTACCTTTACACACCCTATGACTGATAGTCCGGATGTCTCTGCATTACAGAGTGGGCATGCGCAGAGACCCGTTTTCCTCTCTCAGGCCCTCCTAGTCTAAAATTCAACTAACAATAATACAGAGATTCAGACCTCAATGGGTTGACAGATGTTGCAGCCAATTAACCCCACATATACATTTCGAGGCTCTTTGTATATATGTTTCATTGTTACAGATATTTTAAAGTTAGAGCAAATTATGTAAGCAAAAAAATGATTACCAAGCCCAGTGTGCAACCTTTCATCACAGATATATTGTCAAAGATAAAGCTCTTTGATCATTCTTATGTTCCCAAAATGTTCTTTGATTTTATACAAAGTAGCCAGGAACACTCATTTGTGCTATTTGTCAACAAAATACGATCAGAAATAATGTGCATGAATATTGTACGTTTTAATAATGTGCTTTGCTCAATAAGATAAGTGTAACATGCTTAATATGAAGTATTCATACTTTTTATGACTACAATATACACTAAAGGTGATAATTAGAAACTAACATTGGAAAATGTTTAAAAGAGCCAAATAACAATGTTAGTACAATTAAATAATGTCCCTTTCCTGGTAGCTTCTCTTGCTGAGATTGCATACTCTGTCACCTTGCCTTCCGTGTTGTAAACGGTTCTGTTCAGATTAAACCAATGATCTCTTTCTTCTATTTCCTCTGTGAGCGTGGAGGCAATCTTTAATTTTGTGTGCTGCCCCTTATTGATTTGTTCAGTTCCAAGAGAGTGACAATGAAAGGGAACCAAATAGCCCTAACAGAAAGAGGGAACAGAAAGAGCACACCAGAAAACAAAACTCATACCCATATCTTGTCCAATCTGTCTAGTATTGTCTCGTCTCTCTCTGTCTCGTCTGCTTGTGCCCCTCCTTGTGTCCTTCCCTAGTGTTCCCCATGACCCCCCTGCCACCCCCTCCCACACCCTTTCCTCTTCTCTCCTCTCCCTACCTACTCTATGGTGCTTTCTGTCTCTTCCATCTTTTCTAACTGCTTCTCTATCGACTATCCTGCTCTCCTCACTAAATCTGGTCGGAAGAAGTTTAAAAAGGACATCCTGATCTACAACCCAGGCCTCCCTATTGCTGAAAGTTATGCCAGTGCTTCCTCCAGGCAAACCCTCACTGGCATCCTCTTTGTTGTTCCCTCGCCCGACCTATGGACTCTACATATGGTCTCTGTGCTCTCTCCTTTCTCTTCTTCCCCCATTAATGGTGGCACCCGGTCGGAGCCCCTCCTGCCTCCTTCCACTCATCTAAGGTCAGCATAAATGTTTACCTGAATGGTACCGTCTTGGTCCAAGGCCCTCAAACCAACCTTATCCTCTTTGATAGACGCTTCCCGCACCTCATCAATTTCCTTTCTTCTCCTGCTGTCTCCTCTCCCCCCTCCACGGCTTCCTTGCCTCCCCCTGCTGTCTCCTCCTTGGCTACCTTGCCCTCTCCTCCTTCCTCTTCTGTCCCCCCTCTAGCTTTTTCCACACCTTCGCAGGGCATACCTCTGATGTGTACCCCTCTCAGGAAGTCTTTCAAGAACGGCAACCTTCTCCATATTGCCACTCTCAACTCTTGCTCCACTGTCAAACACTCATCTGACATCTGCCGCTTCCTGGAGAAACTTGACCTCGATGTCCTCAGTCTCACTGGGACATGGTTCACGGCCAGCTCTGTCACAAGCTTTGATACTCACCTCCCTGATGGCTACAAGATCCGCTCCACGCCGAGATCCCAACATTCCGGAGGGGGTGTAGCCCTGATCTTCCCCGAGTGTATTCCTGCCTCTGTCATTCCTACGCAGGCCTACTCATCTTTCCAATGCCTCGTCTGCAGGCTCTCTCTCTCTCCTGGCCATTCCCTTACTGTGGCTACCATCTATCGGCCACCTGGTCAGATCTCCTCCTTCCTCTCTGAGTGGGGGGACCTCTCCTGGTCTCGACCACTCAACTCTTGCAGACTTTAACATCCACCTGGATCAGGGCTCAAGTTGAGGGTACACACGGGGGGACAGAGTCTCCCCACTTTATTCAGAGGATGGGCTCAGTCCCCCCCAGTTAAAAGAGAAACATTGGATGTCCTCTTGAATTTATGAATTAAAGCAGACCTCAGGGATCAAGGTGTCAGGTTTGTAGGTCGGACACTTCACCACTGCACTATATAACCTGATCAAAAATAACAAACAACTAAAGGTGAAATATCCCATTTCGGTACTGCAAATCCCAGGGAAAACATTTGTATTGGTTCTTGGGGTTTACAACATGCACACATTTTAATGTTTTCAAAAACACTATTAGAAGAAAATATCCTGGGCCTCATCACGAGTTTGGCGGTAACCCTTAAATGCGGCAGCAGTGCTATTACCGCTGCAGTTAAGGGTCCGTCAGATCATGGCTTTGGCAGATTTCCCCCCAGCTTCCAGCTGGGGGGAAATCCACACAAATTTGCTGATTTTCAGCTCGATTACCGCCGGCGGGAAATCCGCCAGCGGTAATTGCGCAAATTTTCCCCATTGGGACCAATGGGGATGAGGAATTCCCGAACGGGCCCAATGGGGAATGGGCAATAACCGTTCAGCCAAACCCGTGATCCGGCGCTAATAGGGGGTTGGCGGTAGGGCTAATAGCGTCGGCGTTACCGCCCAACTCGTGATGAGGCCCCTTGTCTTGGTTTTGTGTGTGTGTTCATTTTATGAAAGGCAAATGACATTCGTCCTGCTCATTATGGGTGGTTATGGAAAGCCAATTCAATGAAATGTGCACATTTCACCTTGATATGCTAATTCCTGGCGACATCACATCCCATTGTGTTTGTTGATGAGTCCCCCAACTTAATTTTTTTAGGACTTGACCCCTCACTTACTTGGATGCTTCCTATCCTTCCTTTGGACTCTTTTGCGACCTCTGCGACTCTCTCTCACTCTACATTCGCCCCTGTGGCCTGACTCACTCTGCAGGGCACACTCTGGATGTTCTGATCTCTTCAGACCTTCCCCTTTCTATCCATCTCACCTCTCCTCTCTCCTGGAGTGATCACTTTCTCCTTTCCTCCCAGCTCACCCTCTCTACCCCTCAGGCTAAGCCTGCTCCAGCACTACCACCTACCTTCTCGGTTATCCGACCCATGAAGCGTGAGTCACTTGAGGATTTTGCCACTTTCTCACCCCACCCAGCCCCCCTTGGATGACTCACACCCTGGCACACCTCTTTCCATGCTCCACCCTGCTATATCTGATACTCTCGATGTTCTTGCCGCTGTCATAAGGATCCGGTTGAAGCCCAAAGCCAAGTGCAACTCGTGGTACGACTCAGACCTCGTCACCCTTAAACGCAAGTGCAGGGTGGCTGAGAGGAAAAAGCGTGCTTCCCGTACACCCTCTGACAAACTGGCCTGCTCCAAGGGCAATACCGGTTCTCTGTCTGCACCAAGAAGGGAGCCCACATCCAAGCCCGCGTCTCTGCGGCATCTAACAACTCGGCGGAACTCTTTAAAATCTGCAATGAGCTGGCCAATCCTGCTGCATTCTCTACCTCTCCTGTCCCCTCCAAGGCCCTCTGCACAGCCCTGGCTTCTCATTTCATCTCTAAAACTCAGGACATCCTGTTCTCTCTCTCTTTCTCTCCCCCTCCTCCCTCTACTCCCTGCTCTTCCTCTGGTCCTCTTCGGCCACCTCTCCTCCCTCCTTCTCTGCCTTTCCCTTGTCTCCCCAGACAAGGTTTCTAGACAAGTACGATCTATGAAAGTCCTGTCAAAAAGGTTTCACCCCTGTTCCTCCAAAACCATCAAGGACCCCATTGACACCCTAGTTCCTGCCCTGGCTGACCTCTGCAACTACTCCTTTGCCACTGGAGTCTTCCCCTCCCCCTGAAGCACTCCCTTGTGCTCCCTCTCCTTAAGAAACCCTCTGCCGACCATTTCTGCCCGGCAAACTATTGCCCAATCTCCATCACTCCTTTCCTGGGCAAACTCCTGGAAAAACTGCCCATCTCCCAGCTTAATCATCACACTGAATCTGTTGGTTGTCTCCATGACCATCAGTCTGGCTTCAAAGCTGCCAGGAGCACGGAAATTACTCTCCTGAACATCTGTGAAGATCTGCTCTCCAACCTTGATTCCAACACCCCCTCTGTCCTCATCTTACTTGATCTCTCTTCTGCCTTTGACACGGTCAACCATGCCATCCTGCTCAACCGTCTCCATACTTGGGTCCTTCCTTTCCTCTATCTCTATCTTTACCTGTGGTGTTCATCAGTGGTCTAACCTCTCCCCCTGGCTGTTCAACCAATACCTGGCACTTCTTGCCCACTGCATTGCCGATCTCTGCCCCAACTTTCAGTGCTATGCGGATGACACTAAACTAATTTTCAGGCTCCCTTCCGCCACCTCTTCTCCTTCTCTCATCTCTGACTGTCTGTCTGCTATTCAGATGTGGTGTGTCGCCAATGATCTCTGCCTTAATTCTAGTAAGACCGAGATTCTCCTTGCATCTCTTGGCCCTCTCCCTGCTCCCACCTGTGAGGCTAAAAACCTTGGGGTCATCTTCGAATTCACACTCTCCTTCTCTCCTCACATCTCTGATGTCTCTAAGAAGTCACACTACCAGCTGCACCACCTCAGAGATATTCTTCCTTTCCTCTCCTTCCCCCAGAAGCTCACTGTCTCCAGAGCTCTGTTTCTCTCTAGGCTGGACTACTGCAACAGCCTCTTTCTAAATCTGCCTGACTCTACTCTCGCCCACGGCAACTCATCCAAAACAGGGCTACGAGACTTGTCCTTGGACTCAAGGCCAGGGATCATATCTCTCCAGGACTGAAATCCCTGCACTGGCTCCCAGGGGCGGTGAGGATTACGTTCAACAACCCTCTGCATTGTCCACAAGGCCTTCTGGGGCCTGGGGCCTCAATACCTTCAACTCTTTCTTCGTAAATATCTTCCTTCTCGAGCTCTTCGCTCATCCACCCCCAACCCTCAGGGTCAGTCGCTTCTCCAAGCAACAAGTTGGTGGTAGATCTCTTTCTTCTGCTGGTGCCTCCCTCTGTAACAGCCTCCCTGCTTCTCTGAAACTTGAGGAGAACCATCTCCGGTTCCGGAAGCACCTCAAGACCTTCCTCTATGCTTCTGCTTTCCCTCCTCCAATCCCCTGCTGATGTCATGGCTGAACCTGAAACTGTACTGGTTACCTGGTTACTCTCTGATCTCGGGCCCAGGTTCCCTCCCCGCCAGTTGCACACCTGCACTGCCCCCCTGGCAGCCCTTGCACTCCGGAACTGTTTCTGTATCCCTGCAGCCCTCTACCAGCACTTGACACCGGATGTCTGCACTTACCCTTGCACTTGCCACCAGTAGGCCGCACTTTTATTTATTCAGTGTCTTATTTATTTACTGTGTATCCTATGCACTGCACTCCCCCCTCCCCTTCCCCGCTCACTTTTTCCCTTCCCAGTCCCCTGCACTTGCGTGATCTCAATGTCACCTGGCCTAGTATGATCGCTGTCTCTGTCTTCCCTCAGTTCCACTTCCCTTAGCTTGTCGTGGCTTGAAACAGTTTTGTATAGGCGTGTTATAAATGCCATATCTATCAAAGAGACAGAGACACAGAGTGAGACAAATGCAGACAGAGATAAAGTGAGAGAGCAGGATCAGAGTGTGATATATGTGTACAGCTAGTTCATATAAATCCTCTACCTACCTACTGTTCACAAAATGTAGAAAGGCATGCTAGAGAGCCAAGTACCATTATTACCTCTGTTTTTTAATATTAATAATATTTCCGTACCAGCATGAAAATTTGCCTTTACTGGAGAGCGTTTATTATATTCACAAGGAACATTGATAAAAAACAAAGCTATGTCATGAGTATGTAGTTGAATTTTGGAAAAGCCTGAAGTCTCTGACTCGTCTTTTACTGTTTGAGCTAAAGTCTTATTGTAAAATACAATTACCAGAGGGGAGAGATGATCGCTTGTCACAAACAAACTGACAGAGTCATCCTGATATAAAGTTTGAAGGACCCATATTAGCTCAAATGGAAAAATTGCATTTCTCAAAATCTTCCCAAAACTCAAATTTGACCTGCCAACATGTCTTCTCAGCTTCTAACAGTACTACAGTTAGGGGCAAGTCAGACAACATGCTATAGCCTACTCGCACGGCATATCGTGTTTATTGGTCAATAGTTAACATTTTGAGCAGACCTTACTGGAATCCAGAAAAAATACAAGATATGTCTCCTCCAAAAACGTGAATGCTTGAGTTTCAATTGTCCAGGAGCAAATCACTTTCACACATGTTCCTTGCCTGCTCATCCCTGACTGCTGGAGAGATCTGAAAAACAGTATCTTCCTAACTCTAGGAGTGCAAGTCAAATTGACCCCCATAGAAGTTCTCTTAAACTAACTCTCTAATTACACGATCCATGCCTTCATCAAAAATCATTCTTAACCACTGACTCTATGATAGCAAAAAGGATAGTTCTGAATTTCTGGAAAGTATCTCACACTTTGAGAATAAGAAATTGGGGAATTGAAATGTGTGAGTTGCCTACGCTGGGGAGAGTGACATTTTGTTTGAGAGACGAGAAATCATGTAATTACATTTGGAGCCAGTTCCTATAACTTTATGATTAACCACTATCCTATCACCATGCAAGGTGTAAATAACATCATTCTAGTTTGTAGCAATAGTACTTACATGAGAGGACCCATCCTTGTTCGACGATTGACGGAGTAACCATTTGATACTGTCTTGGCTGACTTCCAAATTTTAAGTCTTGGATTATGTGCCGCATTTGTCACATACATGATATGATATGACATGACATTCTTTTGGAATTCATGCCCAGAAACATAGATGTTTCCCAACATGGACTGCCTAGTTAGACATAGTTGGGGAGGTAGACGGACTTGATATGAACACCTGCTTTTCCCACCCTGCAAGACAAATGGGGGTGCATTGCCGCCAGCGTGCATTTACAACTTTTAGAAATGTCATGGCAATTTCAGCTCTGTTTTACTCGTGTCTTTTCCCCAAGGTAGTTGAACAGTTAAACATTGCACAGCCAGCACGTTTTGCACTTAAGTGAAAATGGAAGTGGTCCTCTACATACAATTTGCGGTTGAAAATGACCTGTAGTGTATTTTATTTGTAACATTTGCATATTAACATATACAACTTGTAAATGTTTGCGCCTTAGCCTTGCCCCTTTTTTATGAAAAGAGTTTACACCTTAAGTTGATTTTATTGACACTTCCTTAGTCTGCTGCACTGTTTTAACGTTATGTTTATACATTGTAATTGTCCTCACTTCTGTTTACCAAAATGACGTAGTTACTAATAGGGCGTTATCTCGGCGGTAAATCTGCTGGAATACCGCCCAATGAAATTACTCATAACTGCCACTTGGTCTGGCGGTATAACTACTGGATTACAAGTGGCGGTGTAAGTCCTTTTGAGTCGATAGGAGATAATGGGGCATTTTCGGCAGAATTACCGCTGCAGAATTACCATCGAAAAATGGGCAGAAAGTCAGCAGATTTACCTCCAGCTCACAGCTGGAGGTGAATCCTCCAACTTTCCGCCCAACTCATAGTTGGGCTGTGGAGTTGGGCGGTGCAGTAAAACGGCGGTATATGCTAATACCGCCGCATTTAACTCGCACCGCCTAACTTGTAATAACCTAGTTGCATTTGTAACATCATATTTAAAATCACTTGATAACAATTATATTTTAAAAGCTAACATTAGTGGAGTTGTAAGATATTTGATCATAAAAAGGTTTAGCACATACATTGAAATCTTTGCAGAAAGTATTCTATAAGCATGGATGCCAGAACAGAAGTATTCTACAGTTGTCACCACTTCCTGATTCTTATGGGTACTAACCAGAATTATTTATAATTGGGTCAGTGCCTAATTAGGTGCAGTAGTGTTTAATCCCTGATGGGCGGTGCGGTGGCGACCCGCTACTTAATGTGGAGCCCCACCAAGCCTTCACAAGCAGGGAAATGCGGTTTCCTTTTACAGATTTCAGTTTCAAAGTGTGCATGCCAATGGGTCATGCAAGGTAGTGACGCTTTGCATCCGCAGCCTTGCATGGCTGTGGGCCTGTAGCGCCAAATGTATGTGCAGGGGCACTGCTGTGTACCCCTACATATGAAGGTGTTCAGTGATGGTGGCTTCTGGTGCTCTGGCTCCACCATGGCTCTCAGAAACCAGGCCGAGTCTCCCCTTCTTCCTGTTCCTGTCAGCCTGGTCAGCTTGGTCAGCCTGGTCTGCGGAAGCTGGAGGGCATGGAGAAGCTTGGAGGCAGCAGCGAGAGCGGAGCTGAAACAGGAAAGAAAAATAAATGTTTCTTATGTGTACATGCGTGCATGAGAGGGTGTGTATGTTTGTTTTCTCTGTGTAAAAGTACATATGAACGAAGGTGCACTGTGAATGTTCTTTATGGATGTGAACATGCACACATATGAATGAGAATGCAGTGTGAAGCTTCTGTATGGGTGTGTATGTGTAAACAAGAGAGAAGTTGTATGGGTGTGTGCATGCATGTGTGCATGCCGGCCGGGGAGCGAGGCTGGGGGGCATTGGAAAAGCCTGTCTGGACATGTGTTTTCAGTGGCACGGCATGTTTTAATGATGTAATATGCACAGCCGACTTGATGATTGTACTTACATGGAGGACGGAGATGGGGAACTACATTTGGACAGCTATCATGGGCGCTGTCTTTATGAGAAAAGAGAACATGATTATTGTTCTTACGTGGAATACTGGCATAAATGAGTGCAGTGTTATGGATGTTTTCTTACAGTCGCTTATTATGTTTTACTGGACTTAATGGTAAAGCCAACTTTATTCGTTTTCTTAAGTAGGTGTTGAACTATATTTCAGTAGCCATCATGGACATGTTTTTCTTTCAGTGGCATGGCATATTTTACTGGCATTAGGGGCAAAGCCAACTTGAGGAGTGTTCTTACATGAGTATGAGGAGGGACTACACTGTGACAGCCAGAATGGATGTTTTCTTACAGTGGCACGGCGTGTTTAATTAACATTATGGGCAAAACCAACTTGAGGAGTTCTCTTACATGAGAGTGGGGCACTCTATTGGGGCAACCATTATGGAGGGATGGCATGATTTACTGACATCATGGACAAAGCCAACATTATGAGTGTTTTTATTTGGGTGTACTTACTAGCCCATATTGGTACAGCCAGTATGCACATGTTTTATTACAGTGGCATGTCATATTGTACTGGCATTATGGGCAAAGCCAACCTGATGTGCATGATTATGTGCCCATACTGGCCTACATTGGTGCAGACAGTATTGGCATGTTTTCTTACAATAGTATGACATTTAGTTATGGCATTATTTTCAAAGCCAACAGGGGTCTGTTCTTGCGTGGAGTTATTGGCATATATTGGCAGATCAAGCATGAACATATCTTCTGATAAAATCATTGCTGGCATTATGCGCAAAGCAAATATGAGTATTTTCTTGTGTGGAAATACTGGCATATATGGTGGAGCCAGCATGGACACACTTGGGCACAGACACTACTAATACTGCCCTATATTGTGGGCAAATGTATCATGAAAATGGCTTGCAAAATGGTTGCTCGGAATCCACTGGATTTTTTCTTATGCTAAAAAACTGAATGTAAACTGTGTGCCTTGTCACCCAGTTGTCACAGAAAGTTTGCTATAAAATGCAACATTTTGACCCATTCTTTAAATAATTTTATCAGCTGAAAACATAAATAACCAAAGAATAACTCTTGGTCGCTTCTGCATATTCAAAACAAATGTTTGCATCCCTCTAATAAAGATGTCCACGACCCGCCACTGCTCATGTACCTTGTCTTTAAGGTCAACCAGTAACATTTCTATTCCTGAGGAAAAATAATGGCAAACCCAACATTATTTACACCTTGCATGAACTATTGCTCGTATGCAGAAAATACAACTCTTCCCACCTCCTGACTTCAGAACTGCCATCCAAACATTAGTAGTGTCACACATAGATGAGGGAGATGTCTCTACATCTGTCCTCCCACCATTTAAAGCTGCTCAGTATTCTCTAGCAAGATTAATCGCTAGCATTAGAACATTTGAGCAAATCTCCCTAGCGCTCAGAGAACTACAATGGCTCCCCCTAATATCTCGGATCATCCCCAAAACAGCCTGCAATGCATTTGTTATTCACTCAAACTCCTCCTTACCTAGCTAGAAACCTAGTCAATATCGGGGATCAAGGCATTTTGGAAGTGTCACTATCACAAGACTGTAAACCAGAAAGTGCCAGAAAGAAAATAGCTGGAAACAGGTCGCATTCTTTTAAGTGCCTGCTTTGTGGAATTACATGCCAGCAAACAGCCACGCTGCGCTATTGATTTGCAGTTCAGAACAAAACTGAAGATCATACTTTTCAAACAATTCCTGAACTAGCACTGCAAGCATTAGCACATCAAGCTTCATGTACCCTATCATCAGACATGGGCAGAGGCGTTGCTAGCGGGGGCTCAGGGGGATATAGCCCCTGATCTTTTGGTTGTAGCACCGGATAGAAGCTCAAGGGTTGCAACCAAAAGGCTAGCTAGGCCCTGGTTCTGACAGTCCCAACGTTGTCATAGCCCCGGATCTTTTACAAACCTAGCAACACCCCTGCTCATGGGGCTCCCTAGCCAACGATTACCATATGACTAGGCCACACAAAACAGACTGGCCTCGGAACGGGCCGATGCTGCGCGACAGGATTCCAAGCCACGGGGGAGCCACACAGCCGTTCATCCTTCCAAGGGTGCTAATTCGATTACCATGAGTGGGTAATAATAACAATGATTATTACAGTGCTTAGAAGCGCAGCATCTGCATGAAGAGCTATATAGATCGACAAACTATTATATTACTGTCTGAATTCGATCATACATTCGTTGTTTCACAGGCAAGTTTGTACTTTTTAAAAACATGTAAATACATGTCTTCATATGTAGATTACCTGTCGCCCGGTAGCTGACTTCTCGTTAAACACGTAGACACGTTAGGTACCAAACTGCCTGTACCTGCTGTCTTCTGATAAAGGGCTATCCAATCCAGTCCAAGATGGCAACCGTGATATCCAGGCTAGCCCTAATGGAAACTGATACATCCCTCTCTGAATGGAAACACCAAGTCAGTCCAAATGGCAGACGAGCTTCGCTGTACATGAACATACGTGTGTCTGAAGATATGTCTATAAAGCATTGAGTGAGACACGGCTTCCACCTCTCGCAACTGCTTTCTTAAATCTGTTCGACTTCCCCGATACCACACTCCTCAGTAAGCTAATAAGGCAAGTAAGCCTGAGAATGTTCATTGTCCTTTTTCTGTTTCGTTTCCCTGTGATTGTTACTTGTCTATCTGACCACCATTCCAGATTTAGTTCCATGAACCGTTCAGAAATGTCTGTTATTTCCGGATGAGATCATATTTCAAGAATCATAGAGACAAGTGTTTAGCCAACAAGCCGTAGCCTTTCAGAACTATTCCCTTTGATCCAACAAGGGAAGTTTTCATGACTATTATGATATGCTCTCTGTAACTTTTACAGAACCCTCTGGCTTCCAGATGGTTAGAGCAAGGCTAACCAGGAGATCAGGTAGGACATTAGCTTGGATATAAGAAAGACCAGTAAGGGTATTCATGTTTCCCTTTTTCTCATCCACGTGCAGCCCCTGAGCCAATAACCCGAGAGAGCCATTTTAGGGGGCTCAGCCATTAAGTCTCCCCTACCTGGTGGGATTCATCCACTTTCCTATATTTCTGAGAAAACGTTGTATTCCTCCTAGCAATGGTATACGTTTCTCTGTGATCCCCAAGAGTGCATCGACATTCTGCCAGTTCTGAAAAGCAGCAAGTCAGGAAGGAGGATATTGTGTGCAGAAACTCCACCACTTATTGACTTAAGCGAGAAGAACAATGCAATCAGAGAGTTAGTTACAGGACAACAGGAGATGGTGCTTGCTATGCCTCAGAGCCCATCCCACATGCCATTCGGAAAGTGCGTGAATGAGTGGGTTCCGAGTGGATGTAGGATACGCAGATTGCTACTTAACAGTTTTGACTTTGTGTAGGCATTCGATAGGCATTTGCCAGCCACCACCATACTGATGCTGCCTACATAATAAAGAAATTTAAATGTGTTATATGACAGAACAATTTTTGGGTTTACAGCAATTAGAAAGCAGACCACGCAAACACAGTGGTCAGGACAACCACCTTTGTACTGCCATTAGATTGCAGCAGTTGGAAAATGGTTTGAGTATTGTAGAAGCGCCGAGCAATTACCTATCGGATGCCTATACACGTGTCAAAACTATTGGCTTTTCCTACGCTTGGTATTAACAAGACTTAAGTGCAAGGAACAGATGTGACAACGCACATAATGCATATAAAATAAATGGTTAAAGGCGCACTTGGTCAAAGCATTTTTATTGCACCAGTAGCACATTTACATTCATCATTAATAGATTAACTCTGTTAACACTGCTTCGATATAACACTGGCATGCCTAAATAGCACACAGTTTGATGTTATGGCTAGTTCGAATGAGGTCAAAGGGATTCTTGTTAAGGGCAGGGAGAGGTTTGTAGTTGGTATGCATGGCAGTAGGGACTAGAATGCCCATGGGAAGTCAATGAATGGGAAAATAACCAGCAACACCCACAACCTCTGTGTCCCTCCTAACATCCCATCTATACTCCACTACAAAAGTTTCAGTTTGTAGGTGGCTATTCCACCTAACAGCCCAAATTAAAAGGCATCTTCCCTCCTGAGTCCTGACCTTCCCCCTATACGAGTCGTGATTACATCCTTTCATCAATGGCCTTCAGCCCTAATATGAGGCACGCTCATTTCTGAATTTACGTGAACGAGACACAGAATGCAAGTGTGTGTTGTCTTTTAAAGTTAGCAGTTCCCCCAGGACAACCGTCCCATGTATAGGTGAAAGGCGAAGTGAAGCCCGGCATGTTTTTACATTTTTTTCGCTCAGCCAGTCATGATCCCCTCTGAAATGTGGAATTACCTGATCAGGGTTGCTTGCTAGGCTCATAGTCTGCCTGCTGTGGAAGGCTGGACTGGCGCCACGTCCTTTAGTTTTTCACATATCAGAATCATTTGATATCCGCGTGCGTTGTTTGATGGGACTGGCGTGTTTCTCTTGTCGGTTGGCATGTGGACAAAGAGACTATCACTCGCACCGCAGGTTAGCGCTGTCCCCCTCTGCGCGGTGCCGCTCGAAGAATGTGGCCATTGAGGAAGGCAGCATGTTGGCTGCCATCGAGTTTGTTTTAACTCTCTTTGCAGGAGGTTTTTGGCAAGCCACGCTGGGTTGCTTTAACCTTTGCAGATAGAACCCTGGTTATTGCTGCAGACACCAATAAGCTGTGAAGTGGAGAGTGAGCAGCCATTTCAATGATGGAGAGAGTGCCTTTGGGAAGCTTCCAAGAGATTGTGCAGCCTGGACGCCCCCCCCCCCCCTTGCAGAAACCTCCCCGTACAGCTTCATTGCCCACAATGGATCTATGGGTCTATACTTAAAATGGAAAAGGATCAACTTATTGAGTTTGCAACATGCTCATACCCCCATTTTTAAATCAAAACTATTCTTAATTAAGCTATGATCCTTGACAGCACATGTCGCTGGCCAAACACATGGGTTTTCATGCTCACTTTTTAGGGAGTTGCAAACAAAGCACATTCTCATTTCAGACATGCAACACCTACCAAGTGCTGTTAATTAAAGCACCACACATGTAAAAGCTGCCTAGTTCACCATTTGTCTTGCCTGTATTTCCACTTTGGGGCAATTCCCTTTTCTTATACACCCATTCTCTTCACTTTGGCTGGTTGACGCGCTGGCTGAGGGGCCCAATAGTGTGGACCTTTGGGTGCAGTGGTGTTCATGTCTGATGGCTTGGGTGCTGAAAGCACCCCTCCATGCTACTGCGTCCTGTGAGGTGGCCTTACTTTGACGTAAAGCGTTGTACAGAGTGTGGCATAGCCCTACGATAACAGCCAAAGCATAGTAACATAGCATGAGAGAAGGGTGGCAGTTTGGCACTGCATACAGAAGGACCAACATCTGGCTCTTCTCTTGCCACCTACTATGTTTGTTTACAAATACACCTCTGCCTTTCGCGTACTCTGCTGAACACATGCTGCATAGGTGGCTCAGGCTATATTTTCTCACTATAAAATGCTAAGTAATCACATACTTTGATAGCCTACTTCCAAGTGAGGCACCACTCTCACCCTGAGCTAATATAAAGTCTAGCACAACATGGCATGGAGCAAACTCTTAAAAATAACCTATTTTTAAAAAACATTTTTTCATCCAATTTCAGCTTTGTTACCTCTCCAAAGCGAATCCTTTGTGCCTTACTTGAGTTTTAGAATTCCAGGGTCTGCGCTTGGAGTGCCTATATTGTGGCTGAAACAATATATGAACCAAATTAGTGAAAAATGAAGTTGGTACTCCTGAGAGGTGCGATCCCCAGAAAAAATTGCAGTCAGTTTTACAAGTAATTCAATTTATTCCATGTATTTGTTCCATACATTCAAATCTTATATTTCATCCTTATGGCCTTAGTTACTCTCCCAACACGTGTTTCTCCATAGCTTTGGCAGAAGGAAAATTGGAATATACCTGTAAACGTAAATGAAAACTATAACCATCTATACAAATCAAGATTGAGAAAACAATAATAAGGAAATCTCTCCTGAAGAACCATAGCCAAAGCTGTGGGGAAACACGTGTTGGGAGATTAACTAATGCCATAAGGATGAAATATAAGATTTGAATGTATGGAACAAATACATGGAATACATTGAATTACGTGTAAAACTGACTGCAATTTTTTCTGGGGATCGCACCTCTCAGGAGTACCAACTTCATTTTTCACTAATCAGACCTTTTTCAATGTGACAGGGTCGACAGTGAGAGAATTAACATCCTGGGAGTTTGACGCCCAGGCAAATAATCGACCAAACTTCCAGGATTGCCCGAGCACTCTCGCAAGCCCCTCGTGCATCCCACATTTAATTGTGTACAGACTTACAATTCTCCATCTCTGCACTGGAAACACAGCCAAATCACGACTACACTTAAGGACATATCCGCCTCCACCCTTTTGCAAAAGCATAGTCCACCTAAAAGGACTGGCGCGCATCCATGCTAACACAAAACAGTCCACCCCTGTGCTCCTAGCATCTATTTCTGACAAGTGGCGTTTCTAAAGATAATCATTAAGGGGGCAAACCCGGGGGCACAATGGGGACTAGGGGTGGTATAAACAAGTGAGAGCTAACAAGCCAAACTGGTTTAAGTAAACACATTTTTAACAAGGTGTTTTTATGTATTTAAAAGGTGTCTATGTGCAAGTTTAGGGTAGGTTTAATATAATAAAAGTGTTGCATCAAGTACATGGGCACCCTAGTCAACAAGTTCAACTGTTGCAAAAACACCTGCAGACAATTTTGTCTTACAGGTTATTTACTGTATGAATTTCTTTGAACACATTTCATTATCATGTGTTGCTGTAGCTTAAAATCAACTAATGAAAAAATACATACAAATACATTATTAGTCTGCAATCGCTCCCCACTCTTCCCCCTCATCAGGTACTTTCAAGGTCAAACCCACAGCACCTTGAGTTGCACCTCAGCCACACTTCAACTCCAACTTGACAGTTCTGGAGAGTTGCCACTCAGTGATTTAAAGAGATAACCCATATGAATGTTCAATCTAACCCTACTAGATTATTTCAAGTTCAACAATAATGATAATATCACGATTTCTCTAGTGCTTCATGGCACTCGCTTGGCACCCTTGATGCTAAGGCTTTGTTGTTTGCATGCCCGTTTTGTGTACACCTCTATGCCCATGGGCCCTAGGCACGGTACAAATAATAAATAAATGGCAGAAACCTCGCTTGTCTACGAGCTGTAACAAGTGTTATCACTACCCAACTTAATCGTCTTAATGGTAATGAAATGTATTGTAAAGTGGCTTTGTACAGCGTTTCTCTGAAATTTGTGGTGGCCTTGTGGCGTGTATTTCTGTGGAAAAAGAGGAGAATGATTATTAGTTAAGTTTGAAACACGTGGTGTTGATGAATGCGGGCCGGAAGTAAGAGTCCTCAGTGACTGTATGGTTCTACGTGTTTTGTAGCATTTAAACTTGGCTATGTGCTGTATTCAGAGGGAAAATATGCAAACATCTATAAGATGACAATGCTGAAACACTGGGAGATCCCCTAGCAGGCCACAGTGTGTGATAGTGCAAAAGATGTAAAAGGCCAGGAGATGAGCTCTGAGCCGCCTGCTACCCAGAATTCCTGTGTTACCGCTGGTGTTAGCAGGCATAAATCGGCCATGTTTGTTTTGGTCCATGGGAGTAGTTTAAGCGTGCTTGTATGCAATCATGTGGGGAAGGAGTCACAGCTTTGGGGTGCCTTAGAACTCCTAGTATTGGAATTTTAGGGCTAAATTAAAATAGTAGAGTACAAGTCATGTAGCCATTCACATAGATGCAGTATTTTTACTGTTCTGGGTTCCATTTTATGATGATTATGGGGCGGTGTCAGTGTCTGATGTATGATGTGGAGAAAAAGGTGTGGAGATTGACAACTCTGGGTTCCGGTCTCCAAGGTGTTCTTCATGTAATGATTGTGCACAGATGTATTGCTCGTCAGGGAGACTGACCCGAAATGGGTCAGTCTCTAGCTCGTCCTGGTTTTAGCGGCTAGTGGTCCGATCATTCATTGTGTCCAGATTTGTGGCTAATATGTTAAAATTAGAATTTGCCATCCCTTGGGTATTGCATGACCATGATGGTTCATTTGAGTGGTTCTGGTGAGTATTACAGTCCTTGCTTGGGGTAACTAGAGGTTGAAAGGTCTTATTGTGCAGTCTTTGGAAGTTGTCAAACTTATTTGTCTGTGGTGGTGTAGTGAGCAGCCAGGTTTTCAAAGATTTTTCCAAAGACTAGGTGATCGTCCTCGTGTAGAGTTACCTGAGCATTACGCTCCATTGTATGGTTTATAGGTAAGAGGAGAAGGATCTTCAAGGTACTCAATTCACCAACTTCTGAAGGGTCAGGTCAACCCAGCCAGACCTCAAATGTGTGACTGCAGGTCAGGGGTGACTGCTTAGTCAAAAACTATGCACCCAGGCATATATCGGCTCCCATTACTCTTCAGCTTCAGTCTCCATCCTGCCTCCTAACAAACAGTGATGGGTTTGCTTTTCAACTTTTGGATTCACTCACTCACTGGGAGTACCGGGTTCAGGTTCCAAATACCTGTGGAAATTGCAACCTGCCCCATAGACTGAAGCCCACCTTCGAAGGCATCATTCGAGCATAAACGTTTAGGGGGCTCAGTCCTGGGTGAAAGTGGGTCAGCTGCATGGAAATAAAAAAAGTTGCCAAACATTGAAATTACAGTATACTTGAGTGAGTTGATTGAGGCCAAAAAAAGAGAGTGTGAGAAGGTAAGATTTAGGTTTTGGTGTAACTTGTGTGCCTATTCTGTATGAGAGCAGTTTTCACTTCTGCTGCTTGTGTACGCATGCTGTCTGTGTTGCACGTAAGCTCTTTTTTTATTCAGCAATTAACCTTATCTTTTGTCAGGTTTCAGCTCACCTTTTATTTGCACATTGATTGTGACAATAGGTTTGTAGTTGAGCATGCATTTGGCTGAAGTGCTTTGAGCGAGTGCTGTCTCTCGGCTCCTCGCTGCCGGCTTTCCTGTTATCATGTCAATTTCAATTTTACCCATGAGCCTAACGAGACTCATTCATTCTAATGGGTGGCTGGGAAGTCGCACCCGAAGGAGTCAGAAGCTATTTCTACGGTGAACCTTGCAAATTTGGCTTGAAGGCTTTGAGCGAGTGCTGTCTCGCTGTCCTGCTCTTCCACCAACAGCTTACGGTGGGGATCAAACCTTTTCAAGTGAGTGTTGAGAAACGTAAATGTTTTAATCATTGACTGCGCCCAGATTGATGCAATTGGAATAAAACTTGGGGTGTATAATGCTACAGCTGTTACTTTAAAGTGTGAGATGGCATTGGGAAATGCCACCAAAATCTAAAAGTAAAAAAGGTGATACTAATCTTTGAAAAGGCAGGTCGTCTGGTATGGTTACAGATGAGCAATCTACTGTAACCAACAGGCCCTTGTCGGTGACAGATACCGCCCATGAAATTGAAGCAGAAATTCATCAAACACCTACAAGAAAGAGGAAAATGACAGCCTTCTTCCCAGTAGAATCGCATATCACGATTATTGAGCCTGTCCTCTCACCGGGAAATGTGGGAGCAGGGATAAGTGGTGAGGAGCCTGTAGATGACGGTGGTACCAGAGATGAGACTGGTACTTCCCTTGACGATATTGATAACAATTATTTGTTGGATCTCTGCTACTCATTGCAGGAGAGTATGGCAGCAGTAGCACATAAAGCGTTTTTGCATATGGGTGAACGGACAGCTTCTGATACAACAGATTATCATTGTTTCCAAACCGTTTTCTTTAATCAGACTCGTTAGTTTCAATTGACGAAGAAAGCATAGCTGCCTGACCCATCGCTGAAATGTACTCTATCATGGTAAAGATGCAATTCGCCATGAACATTTTATTAAAACTTTGTGGAAACCTTCACAAGGATTTGATATCTAATCCTCAACATAGGCAAACAACCTCATCTACCACTGTCACGAATCAAGTGCCTCTTGTTGGTGATGAACCAACATCAGTACACCAGTCCAATAAAGACAAGGATCGAGCCCAAGATAAGTCTATTGATAATGGTTTGATACTTGAATGCATTTACGTTAATAGGGCCGATATTTCCGAAACTTCACAAGTATGTTGTCATGCAAACAAAGACGCTTAGCACTTCAGAACAGAGGGACGAGTAATAAAAAGACCCAAGACCACTTAAAACAGACACCGCTAATACCTGTCAAAGGCTCAAAGAAATCCAGAAAGAAATTATTGTGCAGGAAAAAGAAAGAAACAAGGAATATAGCAACGTTAACTGCTAAATAGTGAGAAATCAGCCACCAATATCAATATTGATGAGGTTCTCGATGTCTCAGAGCGGAAACCCGAAAACATGGGGATTGATGGAGGAGCTGAAATTGATTATAGTTCCACTCAGGAATGCTGCAGATCTGTAGCCCATAGTATTCAGACACAGGTTGTACTCGAGAAAGGCTGTAATTTTGATGTTGACCCCATGGCCTTCACTCTAAAACATCTAAACCAGAAAGTGAGAAACTATTGGCTGAATTGGTCAGCCTTTCTGCAAATTATTAAACAAATTCCACTGTTGCAAGTATTAATAACAGAGGACTTTAAATTTGTTGAGCCACTGGAAACCACAAACCCTAATGTCACTCGGATTAATTATAAAGTTTGAGCCACACTAGAAATTATTTGCAATCATAAAACACAACTGAAATGTATGGGTGTGAAGTTGAACGTGAATGTGGGTGAGATTGATTTGAATATCCCTCTGCTAGTTGTTAACCAAAAATCACGAGCCTACTCCCACCCAGAAACATTGCTAATTCTGAAGGGGATGTGTCAAGGTTAGAGGACATCCAGCGGGTTCTGAACTGTCTGGCAGACTCTTTACCCACATTGCCAGAAAATTCAAATTGAGAAATTATGTTGTCATCCTGGAACTCACGGGATCTTTAAGTATCTCCTGAGCTCCAGGAAGCTATTATGGTTTTTGGCAAAAAATCAAATTTGTATGCTACAGTTGACATGGATGATGTCAAAGGTGTACGTTGACGGTTATCATGTAATACAAACATTGGCCAGAAAGGGGGGAATGGGTAGACCCTATGGAGGGCTATTAATTGGAATTAAGCACTCTCTCCTTGCCCGGAGGATTGATACCTTAGAATGTGTAGTTTATGTATTGGCAGTAGAGATTGATAGTATCTGTACAACGAAAGGCAGTTGAATGTTGGTCATTAATGTTTATGACCATATAGGTGGAACCTCTACATATTCCATGCATGATACACTAACGGATCTCCTGGCAAATTGGATGAGGGGAGATAATGATGATTGGGTCATATTAGGTGGAGACTTAAATGCCTGATCTGTATGTACCAAAGACCTTGTGAGGAGGCATATGATAGAAGGTAGAAATGTCATGAAGCAGACCCTCTCAAATAGGCAATGCTGGAAATGGGTAAGACACCTCTGCGACTGGCAATTAAGTATGTTAAATAGCTGCGTGAAAGTAGATCGCCACAGGAACTATTCCTGGGCCCAGGGAGACAAGAAAGCCACCCTGGATAACTTTTTTGGGCACCCAGAGCTCCTAGATTGCATCCAAAGCATGACTGTAGTGAGGAACAATTTTAGTGATCATGCTATCCTTACTATGTCCTTATGTTCAGTATTACTGAAAAGTATTCAAAAGAAGATTGGTTCAATTGATGTTACTCATGCTGGAAACAGGATTGTTCGGTCAGCACAAAATGTCGAGAAGGCATCCGATCGCATCAGTCGAATAGGAACTGATCTGTATGCTCAAATCGCCATGTTGGACGTAGATGAAATCGAAAACTGGCTTCACCAGTTTTCTAGCGAACTGGCGATACCTAAACTCACCCATTGTATATATGAATCTTAACGCAGCAGGTCATATCAGAATAGAGAGTCATGTGACAGAATATTCATGCAGCCAAATGAAAGAGTTGTGATCCAACTGTGTTTACAAATATAAAGGCGATAAAAAACAAATACAGAAACTGGGTGCATTGGTGGCGCTCTTCTCACAGAAGTGCTGGCTGGCAAAAAATGATAGCGGTTCTAAAATCCTGCAACACAAGAAATATTTGAAAACTGCTGGGGCAGGCAAAGGGTAATATATATACTAAAATAGTAAATCTGATAAATGAGCAGCAGTTGATTAAACATCTCAAGTCCAACATCAACTCTAGGAAAACAAATAGAGGCACTTGTCAGAAAGTTCCTAATAGTAGAACAAGGATTTCCCTTGACAAAGTAGACAATGTAGATACAATTGGTTGATTAAAAGTGTCTCCTGGTCCTAATGGCCTAGCAACTGTAGTGCTAAAGGACAAACCTAAATTATCGGCTTCCGCTTTGAAAATTGTATTTAATAAAACATGAAGTATGAGCACAATTCCACACTCTAGAAAGAATGCAGTTTGAATATCCGGGTATAAAAAAGGTGCCCGAACTGTGCCAGGTAATTATAGACTACTGTCTATGCTAAACGTAACCGGCAAATTGTTTGCGCCATACTTATTAGAGTAGCTTCAGGAATAGTCCGAAGGGCGTGGTCTTCTTGACAGGTTCCAAACTGGGTTTAGACCGGGATCCTGTACCTTACATAATCTAAGACTAATGGATATGTTGACGACAAGTGCAAGGGGCAGTAATAATCTTGGGTTTCACGCACCTTTCATCGACTTCCAGGCAGCATTTGATTTAGTATGTAGAGATAGGTTGTGGTAAAATCTTGAAGGCTACGACTTTCCGGTCCATTTATTATACCTTTTGAAGCTACTTCATGAGGGTAAAACTTTACAGCTTAAGCGGGATGAGAAGGCGACCCTGGCGCACCCACTGAGAAGCATTAGAGGGGTCAAACAGGGTTGCGTCCAGGCCCCCTTACTTTTTAATGTTTATCCGGATGACCTGCCAAAGTGTCTAAAAGTAGCTAAATCCTATCCCCCGAAGATCGGTACATCACATTGTATCCCTCGCATACGCCGATGACCTAGTGATATTAGGTCACACTATCTCTGGCCTGGTGAGATCAACAAGTGAATTGTGGAAACATGCCACAGTAAATCAATTATCTATAAATTGGAATAAAACTGAGATTATATCCATAGCTGGTCAGATAGCACACATCCGTGCAGAGCCTGCTGTCATAGGTTTGAATCCTCGCACGGCCAAACTCAGCCTTTCATCCTTCTGAAGTAGATAAATGAGCACCACACACTGCAGGTAATAATAAGCAGCGCACGCCTGACGGTTCGTAGCGCTATATAAATGCAAATTATTATCCTATGGGACAATACAGAGAACCAGGTTATTAACTATGGGGGCTAGCGAGGTTTATGCTAACTGCTATAGATACTTGGGAGTGGAATTTGAGTCAAAGCAAGACTACAATGTATGTATATTGACCCGTAGGTGAAAGGTTGCACAATTAACGGCATTAATAGCTAACTCCACTCAACACACTGAGGGTTCTAGCCTTCAGGGCACGATTTGCCTTTACAAACAGTGCTTTGTACCCACCATTCTAGAGAATTGCAGAGAGTGGAGGCCCATTTCTGGAGAACGGTCTTAGGTCTCCCAAAGTGCATCCCCATTGAGATAATGCGACTCAAACTGGGTCTTCTCTCCATGATGGCTGTAGTATTAAAGAAGCATGGCCTGTTATGTATTAAATCCCTGACTGACGATACATGCCCGTTGTTGCATGCAGTGGGTCTTAATATGCAACTGAAGAGTGGCGGTACATATGAAAGGTCTGTTCAAGCATTGTTTGGGTCGATTGACTTGACCCCGGACTTGGATAAAGTATACAATGAACTAATTAGGGCATTTGAGCAGAACATTGAGAATTGGGACTAGTGCAATAATTGTATTCATTTAGCTAAGCTAAAATCTCATGAATTTGTTACGGAAATTCTATATGATTTTAAGATGACCTTCGAAGAATGTACGTAGGTTCATACTACTTTTTTACATTAATCATCTCCCTGTGAAGTCACTATTGGGTACTATGATAAAGAAATGTTGGGAAACAAGTTACTGCTGTATGTGCCAGAATATGAATGCCTTAGAACCTGGCAGACATGTAATGACGGAATGCCTGAAACTAGGTTCAATTTTATGTGTTACATTTTGGTGAATATGTTCATAACCCTGATTTAATAAAAGAGCCATCCTTTTGTCGATAATGTATGAACTCCAAAAGTAACACCTTGCACTTGCCACTTTCTAGAGTCTGGCTTCTGGTAACTGCAAACTTAGAACAGACCGGTGCTATTGGTATTTCAAATATGCAGCAATGAATGGGTATGATTTTAGGAAGATTGGATTAAAGATTGCATTTAAGATTGGATTAAAGATTGCATTTAAGATGCTTATTTATTCACTAAATGAAATGAATGTGATTATAATGTCTGGTTTATATGTCTGGTTTAGCATTGTTATATGACGTACTAATTTTATGAATGCTATGTGAATATTATTTGACTGTTTTATGTCAACAATATCTGTAATGTGTTAAGTATGAAACTATAACACATTAAGTTAAATAAATACAAATACATAAAGTGTGCAGTTGTGTGTCAGTAGTGATGGGAGAAGGAATCGACTATAATGGGGAGCAAATAACTACATGCCATGAAGGCACCTTTTCCAAGGTCCTTTTTAATCCTGGAAATATCCGAACGGTGTAGAGGAATGTCTAGACGCGAAAAGCGCTAACCCACTGTTGCTTATCTGCACTTATTTAACAATATGCTGTAACAAAGCCCTTGAGTTGGGGTGAAAGGGTTGAGATGTACAAGCATTTTCACGCACTTGCTTTAAGCACACTTCATTTGGTATTATTGGACAGTAATTGTAGTTTTAGTTTCAGGCTAAAAACCCAGGTTTATAAGAACATGAATGCAATGTGATGAAAAGAGCTTGTTGGAACCAGAACCTGACATGAGCTAATTTGAGAAGTTTATAATGCTTCCACCGGGTTATGCATGTGTGATAGTTACCTGCTCTTAGTCGTTGTCTGATGCATACATGGAGCTGTTTGTTTTGTCTAAAGTACAAATAAGCAAGAGATACCTTGAATGAGAAAACAACATCACTCATAGTTCAACCTCTAAAAGGCATGCACTCAGCAAAGATCAGTGTGCTTCTAGCTGAAACAGACATCACTCCCAGCTCTGCTTCAAATAATATGTCGTCAGAGACAGTCCATTTAACAGGAGAGATATCATGCACAGACACCAAGAACAGAGTGCCAGAAATAGACAACTTCCCACTTAGCTATTTGGCAGCAGGGGAAGGAACAGCACTTTGTCACTGAAGAAATGTTTGCAGCTTTAATTTCCTGACTGTACATCCTAAACTAACCTGTGTCCAGTGTCAGTGTGTCTGGAGATGAAATCGTTCAATGTCAATGGTTCTCTTCAACCACCCCCTGTGCAACTCCTCCTTAAACCCGATCTCTATCACTCCTTTCCTGGGCAAACTCCTGGAAAGGCTGACCATCTCCCAGCTTACTCTCCATACTGAATCTGTTGATTGCCTCCATGACCACCATTCTGGCTTCAGAGCAGCCAGAGGCATGGAAACTGTTCTGCTGAACACCCTTGAAGATATTCTCCCTAATCTCGACTCTAGCCTTCCTTCTGTCCTCATCCTCCTTGACCTTTTCTCATTTTTTAACATGGTCAATCACGCCATCCTGATCAATCGACTCTGAGAACCTGGGCATCACCGATCAGGCCCTGGTGTGGTTGTCCTCCTTCCCCCTTGACCGACCCTCACAGGTTCAACTTGGGTCTTTTCTCTCCACCACCTCTTTCTCCATATGTGGTGTTCCCCAGGTCTCTATCGTCTCACCGTGGCTCTTCAATGTCTACTTGGCCCCGTTGGCCCACCTTATCTGTACCTTCTCCTCAGTGTTATGAGGCTGACACTCAGCTCTCTTTCATGCTCCCTTTAGCCTCCTCGCCTCACTTTCTCATCCGCGATACAGGAGTGGTGCACCTCTAATGATCTCTGCCTTAATGCCAGTAAGACTGAGATCCTTCCCATTGCGACTCCTGCTCCTGCTTTCCCTCTCTCACTCTGGCAACCCTCATAGGACCTGGAAAAAAGGACCTTGGCCGTGAGGCCAGCGGTGTGGGCTGCACACCCGTAGACCACTAGAAAGTGGTTAAGTTCAAATATTTTTCAAGTAAATTGTTTACTGTAGCCAAAAATCAAATATATCTTTATTAATTGCTTATTCGTGTCATAAGCTTTACACCCTCAAGGGGTGTTATAATTTAGAGGCTGAAAATGTCACATTGGAGGCCTATGCATTTCGGGTTGAGAACCCTTCCTCGGGGCCTGTGAACATATAAATTCAAGCTGCCTTATGGTCAAATCTACTTAAATGGTACATTTATAATCACAATTCATAATTCATGAAACAGTATCCATGTCCCAGCAAATGAAAGCATCATACAATGTATGCAATATAACAAATCATCTGTGTATACGTGTATCACATTAAAGATTGTACATTACCAATTGCATGTCATGAAGGTCATGTATGTACAGATCATCATCATCCCAGGATTCATCAAGTTGTAGAAATTCAAAAAACAAAAACAAAAGTAGAGACAGAAATAAGGGAAAGTCTATGTGTTGGGCGATGTAATTAAACGAAACTGTTTAGAGAAAAATGCCACAAAGTGAAAGCAGGTAACTGACCTGCTACTCGCGTGTGTGCTACTGTATTAGATGGCTTTCTTAAACGGATAAACGGAAACGATTGTGTCCGTATTCAAAAGGGCTTGCTCGCGAGTCTGAAAGACAAATGGTGGATTGTCAAAAGGTCAATTAGACTGAAATGACAGGCTGCAGGAGCCAGGTCTGGAAAGGATCATTACCTGAGTCAATTTCGCGCAGCGCTGAACGGCGGCAGAATGCTGTGTGCACTCGCGTGCAGAAAGAAACAAGGTAAGTCACGAGCGATTACCATGGCAACCGAAAATGCTAACATAGTTGGGTGCGCTCTGCATTGCACCTTAGGGAAACAAAGCGGCCATCTTAGGATGGAGTTGAAATGTTCATATGGGTGATGTAATGAGCATGCAAGCGGAGGCTCGCTGGACCAGATAAAGTGAAAGCATGAAAATAGATAACTAGAAATACAAGACTGTGTAGATATCAATAGAGGAATGTCTAATTATAAAAACAAATAAAAATAAAAAATAAAAAAATATAATATAAAATGATGCAAAAAATAGTGAACGAAATTCCAATGCGAAAAGACAGATAGAAAGTAATGAATAGTAAAATGGTAATGCATATTGGTCTAAAGTGCTATTAGGTCTGAGAATGAAACAAGTATCACTGTAAACCATAACGTAATCTTAATATGGATGTAGTACAAAAAATGTGCACCAAAAGGAATCATTTATAAAAAACAACTCAAATCGAATTCTTCGTTCATCCCTTCTGGTGTCATGGACCCCAGCTTCCCAATCCATAACGCTTCTTTCTGGGCTCTCAATCTTTTCATGTTAACACTCTGTCCTTTGGTAGGGATCACCTCCAGCACCGCAAACCTAAGTTGTGCCACTGTGTGGCCATTTTGAGTAAAATGCCTTGCCACTGCTGATGCGTGATTGTTGATTCGAATGCAGGATTTGTGTTCATTGATACGTACTCCTACCTTACGTGCAGTCTCGCCGACATAATACTTAGCACATGGGCATTTTATTGTGTAAATAACATTCTCAGACAGACAAGTGGCATGATGTCTGAGTAGGATTTTCTCTCCTGTCCTTGGATGTGATATATGAGGTCCTTTGATGATGATATTGCACTTACCGCAACTCATGCACGGATATGTCCCAGGGTGTTTGTCAGCAGTTCTCTGTTTGGATTTCTTAACTTCGGTGTCTACCAATAGATTGCGTAGGTTGTTGCTTTTTTGATACACAAACACAGGTGGTTGTGTAAACAATTCTCTTGTCCTCTGATCATTCTGTAGTATGTCCCATCTTTTAGGTATACTGTCTTTAATTTGTCGACTCTGAATAGAGTATTTTGTCACAAAAACTAAATCTGGGCTCTTGCGTTCAGGTTTTTTAGACAGCAATTGGACACGATATTGTGTGTCTGTTTTGGTCCTGGCAGCTAGGAGATCATCCACAGGATAACCTCTTTCCTTGAGTTTCATATGTAGTTTGTTAAGTTCCAAATCACTTTCTGAAGGTCACTTACGATTCTTTTGATACGCAGCATTTGGTCGAATGGTAAATTACGAAGAATATTGGGGGGGGCGTGAAAACTCATTCTGTGTAGAAGGTTGTTTCTGTCCGTGGGTTTTGAGTACAATTTGGTTAGAATCCTGGAACCGTTAATCACTGTTTGAACATCTAGGTAATGGATGTCTGGATTGCCTATTTCCATGGTGAATTGTATTCCCTCATCAATATTGTTCAGAAACTGTAAGAAAATGTTGAGTTCCTCTTGATTGCCTGTCCAGATCCCAAATATATCATCGATTTATCGATTCCACTTTTTCAGATGCATGCGCCATTGGGGGTGATTAATGATATGTCTGGTTTCGAAATCATACATGAACGTATTAGCATATGAAGGTGTCATTGTGGCTCCCATTGCGGTTCCAGTGAGTTGTTTGTAGTATGTTTCTTTGTATTAAAAGCATGAATTTTCTGAAATAAATTTCAATAAGATCAAGAGGAATTCTTTGTTGGCTCCTATGTTTCCTGCATTCAATAGTAATCTCTCAACCGCTCTTTGTCCTAGGTTGTGTGGGATACTTGTGTAGAGACTAGCAACGTCTATGGTGAAAAGAATTTCTTCTGTTGTGAGCTCGATTCCTTCTAAAATTTGCAAAAAAGTGAGTGGTGTCTTTAACATACGTAGAGGTCTGCTGAATAATAGGCTGAAGGAAATAGTCAATGTAAGGGCCTAAGGGCTGTAATATGCTTTCCGTGGCAGCCACTATCGGTCTTCCAGGGGGATTAGTGAGTTGTTTGTGAATCTTTGGCAGAATGTATAAATGCGGCATTTTAGGATATGGAGTCCACAGATAGGCTTTTGTTTTGCTGCTGATCCAGTTGTTCTCTAAGGCAGTGTCCAATTTATCGTAAAGTTCAGCGTTAATGTCTTTGGTTGGATCGTGTGTTAGGATTTGATATGTCTCTGCATCTGACAATTGCCTCAAACACTCGGAATCATATTGTGCGGTATCCTGTATAACTATAGCGCCTCCTTTATCAGCTGATCTGATTGTTATAGAGTCATCTGTGAACAGGTTTTTGATAATCGATAGTTCTCCTCGGTTCAAATTTCTCCTTTTGGGTTGGTGGAATTGTATTTTCTTGATGTCTTTCAATACCATATTATGAAAAATATCAATAGCTGGTATGTGCACTGGTGGATTAAATGTGCTCTTGGGTTTGTTTTCATCTTGGTTGGGAGTGTCCATGGTGCAATTTGCTTCAGCAAAATATGTTTTTAGTTTGAGTTTGCGAACTAGTTTGTACAATTCAACTTTTGTGTTAAACATATTATTACTGTAAATTGGTACAAACCTAAGACCTTTTTCGAGTGTTCTAACTTCTTTGATTGTAAGGTTCCTGGTTGATAGATTAACTACTAATTCCGATTCGTTTGTAATCATGTTTTCATTCCTTGTCCTCTTCTTCCTTCCTCTCCTTGTCCTCTTCCTCGTCCTCCTAAAAAATCTTTCCTTAATGGATTGGTCGGTTGTCTGGGTCTTAGATTTACTCCTGACCCACTTGCTGTTGGATTATCTGTAGTGGGTTCATCTGCAGTTTCTACATTATCTGATTCAGAACTGCTTTGGTCACTTGTGGGTTGGTTAGGTCTTTGTGTTTGGTTAAGGTATTTATCCGTCCAAGTGTACACTTCATTATTTAGATAGTCATAAGTGTCTCTCTTGAATTTCCGTATTTTGCGGGATTGTAAATCTTGTTTGTAACCATCCAATTTGGTGTTGATATCTACTAATATCTCAGCAAATGATTCTGCATCTGTCAGGTCTGTTATATCCTTGGATAAGATTTCTATTTCTTTCTCTAGCAATTCGATATTCCCTGAGAGTTCTTTGATAGTGAGTAATATCAAGTAAAGTGAACATTTATTTACTATTTGTTCCCATTTTTCAACAAACTCTCTATTTTCTTTGCATAAAGTTGGACGTAATGGTATTCTAAGTCCTCTGGGAATGCGCTGTGCTTTGTAGTATCGACTGAGAGTGACCGCATGTAGTTTACGGTTGATTAGCTTCCTGATTGAATATTCCAGTTGTTTAATTTTGCTTTGAGGGTCCCTGTTAGTTGTAGTATGAACTGTTTCCTTGATAAGACCAAGTATGGCATCTGCCTCTTCGGCTGAAAAGCCAAGTGTCGTGGCTCTGTTATCTGTAAGAAATTCTATATCTTCGTACGACATAGTAGTGTGCACTAGCTCAGGTGTGGTCACGGATGAGAAGAAGTAACAACTGAGGCAGTGGTGAGCTATGCACTACGTGGTGTGCTTAAAGTTGGTTGTATCAACGTAAAAAAATGTTTTTGAAAAGTTTAGGATGCAAACCCACTGTAAATAGTGCCTCCGTGTTTAGCACTGGAAAAAACGTGGAAAAAAGGACAGTGAGGCCAGCGGTGTGGGCTGCACACCCGTAGACCACTAGAAAGTGGTAAAGTTCAAATATTTTTCAATACAGTTCCTCATAGGACCCTCTACCTTTCTGTGAGGCAAAACACCTAAGTGCCATCTTCGAGTCCAGTCTCTCCTTCTCTCAGCACATCACAGCCCTCGCCAAGAAGGCCCACTACCAGCTGCACCTCCTCAGAGGTATTCTTCCTTTACTCACTTTCCCCCAAAAAGCTCACTGTCTCCAGAGCCCTGGTTCTCTCTAGGCTGGCCTACTGTAACATCGTCTTTCTCAATCTGCTTCCTCCACTCTCCGCCCGCTACAACTAATCTAGAACAGGACTGCAAGACTTGTCCTTGGCTTCAAGCCCAGGGACCATATCTCTCCAGCCCTGAAATCTCTCCACTGGTTCCCGGTGGCTTCAAGGATCAAGTTCAAGACCCTATGCATCATCTACAAGGCTTTCTAGGGCTGAGACCCACACTACATCTGACTCTCTCTTCCAAAACATCTTCCTTCTCAAGCCCTTGGCTAAGCCACCTCCAACTCTATGAGGGTCAGACGCTTCTCCAGGCAGAGAGTGGGGGTAGATCTCTCTCGTCTGCAGGTTCCTCCATCTGGAATGGCCTCCCTGCCCATCTCAAACTTGAGCCAGACAACCTTATGTTCTGGATGCAGCTCAAGACCTTCCCTTTTGCCTCTGCTCTCTCTCTCTCTCTGTCTCTCTCTCTCTCCTGCTAACATACCTGTCTGCTGCACCCACTGGTAGCCTGTCTACCCTCAGAGTCTCACTGGGTACCATGCTCCATCACAGCCAGTCACACCTGCACTGTGTCCAGGCCATTGTGAGCTTAGGGACTGTAACTGTAACCCAATAGTCCCCCACCTCCTTGCACTTACCCAGAGTCGCACTGTCCTGGTTGCACTTATTCAGAGCAATGGTGCCCTGATTGCACTGCCCTTTTTCCCTCTCCCTTGCACTTTCCCCTCTCCCTCCTCCCCTGAACTTTGCGTTCACACTTGCATGATCTGAATGACACAAGGCCTAGTAAGATCACTTATTTTGTCCTCCATACGTCTTCACTGCTTGTCTTGGCGCGCCTAGAAACACTTGTGTACAAGTGTGTTAAAAATGACTTATCAGATCACATCATATCATTATTAGGATTTTTGTAGGTCACCTGATTTTGTTTGCCCAATTTTAGGCAGCCTACAAAAATCGAAATAATGACATTTCTTTGCATACCACCATCACCATGGGCCGCCCCATTCTCGCTTCGCAGATTTACTTCTAAAAGAGTGGTTTCACTCCCCTCCCAAGACTTCCCCCCACCAAAACGAAAACAAACACACACACAAACATCCAACACAAACACACAGGCACATATCCACTTAACCATTCTCCATTGAGGCCCCTTCTGGGTTTTGGCATGCTTGTCAACCCCTGCGCACACTTGTGTGCGTCGCAGAGGCTGACAGTTCGATACAGAAAGACTGCTCTGTTTGCTCGCAGAGCGATCTTTCTAAATCGTTTTCTTTTTTTCCCGCTTTTTAAAAAAGGTTCTTGACCTAATACTGATGAAACACTGTTGGCTTCACAGTCATGTACATGAACTGCACTGATGCTAATACAGTGATTTTGAGCATAATAAGGGTCTAATTCTGCAGTTGAATTTTCTGAATATAGAGTGGCACATCCTAAAGTAGAAAGCGATCAAGGTACCTCCGTTGGTTGAGCAAATGTCACAGAGATGTTATATGTTAAAAGCTACTAGACGAACTTATGGCTGTTTGCTATTGCATCTAAATAAATGTCTGCTGTAAAATGCACTGTTCTACCAGAGGAAGGTTTGGGCTGGTCATGTGTTCATATTCAAGGTGGAAGTGTGGGAGTTCCTCCCCTGTTGTGAAAACCAGAATTTGTCACTCACTGCTGAATTTCCTAATAACATCTTGTCAGCACAATAGAAGCATTCATTTAGCATTTTGACAAGCCAGTAACATCTTTTAAAGTATGGTGTGGGGTGACAAACTCAAAGGGAGGGTAACCAGAATGACACATATCTTGTGAGGGTATTCCAATCAAAAATAATAAACACAGATTCAGTAAATCAACTGGTGGCTTTAGTTTTAAGAAACGTGTTTCACTTTAAAATTGCCTGTTTTCTTGTTTAATATTAAATTGTAAGCAGCAGATTTACCAAACAACAGTGTGTCCAGCATGTGGGAATCCTACTTAAAAAAAAATGGCCCCCATCCCGTGGTGCCTGCTTCAGGCAAGAAGAAAGGAAAGCTACGCAAGCAAAGCGATGGTCAAAGGAGCACCTTTAAGGATGATGAAAGTAGTCTACCTAGAGGTGGTGGCTGGGAACACCAATAAGTGAGGGCAAAGACCTGTATTGGGGGGGCAGCTGCCCCACTTTCCCCGCCCCTAGGGACACCTATGCCCCTGGTGGTAGGGCACATTATGCCCCTCCAGGGTCAAGCATACGTGATCTGAAACTATTATAGTGGTGATTTGGTGGACTATAAAAGCTTGTTAACATAACATATTTGTATGAGAGGAGAATAGTATGCATGCATGAAAAGATGCAAAAACAAGCTTTTACACGGATCTCCATGCATCCACACCATTTTGGTCCTGATTATCTGCATGGTGCTGCAAAACTAATTTCTGCTCCTGATAGTGTTGTGATGGTAGAGATATAGGGATCCATATGGACTGTGCCCACTATTTTGCAATTGCATAAGGCAGGAGTATCCCATGGGTATATCCTGTAATCAAGACTTCCTGTTAAGTGTTAGCTATTAGGTGGTGCTTAAGTGTAACCTAAAGGCTAAAACTATTGCATGTCGAGTACAGCTAGGTGACATGCAACAAGGAATCCAAAGTACTGCGAATAGTTGAAACATGTGTGCCTTTGATGATAGAATCATGAATTTCGGCACACTTCTAGACCGTGCCCTGTGCCCTGTTGAACATTTTTGGCTACAAGATCATCTCGGAATTTTCCTGTAAATTTGTTGGCAGCCCTTTTTAAAAAAATTGTGACTATCTGTCATTTAGGTATTTCAATTTTTGTAGAGAATCATTGTTCAGTCATTTACTTGTGATCATGCAATGCCTATTGTACACTTTAGAAGTATAAATGAAGCCTAATAGTAAATAATAATGTTTGTTTTTCATAATTTATAGCAGAATATATGAATTAATTGATTTAGTCAAGGGAAGAAAAACAAAAGCCCAATTATTGATTGATGTTTATGTAATGCAAATACAGTGTCTTATATTACTGATTTCGATGTAATTGTTCATTATTGAATGAATATTGATAATACTCCTCACGTTATTGGTAATACCAACCCACTTATTTCCTGTAGGGCAGCCTTCCTATACTTGCACTGTAGTGTACAGCCTTTCTTGCAGCCACATCATAGGAGTCCCCTCCAAGCTTGCATAGCCTCTGGTAGGGTTGTCTAGGATATTTCCCATCCACCTTCATCCTTCTTCCACCCCTAATCACTTGGAGATAGACCCTATGATGGTGTTGCTGTTACACTCACCTGGTATCCACAGGGACGCCACCCAGCCGGGTTACTCACTGGTATGCTTCTCAGCTTTGCCCTGAGGTAAAGCTGAGAATGGTGGTAGAATTAGGCGTGCTCTCCGTCCTGCCTTCTTTGAAGGGGCGCGTTGTCTTTCATGGGCGAGTGCAGTCCAGTTACTTCACTGACGCCGGCCCATTTGATATTGTTCAGGTAGGTCTTATTGCAGTTCTTTAGTTTTGTTGCTATCCTGCATGCCTTTCTTTGTTTAAAATGTCTCTTTTTTCTCCCTTAGGTATGCAGAGCTTCAGCGCGGCGAACTGGCTTGGTTGAGCCCCGCTGGTAAATGATGGTGCATTAAGAGTGCTATGATGCGGTAAGTAAGCGCTATGCGCAGCGCTGCGAAGTCTTGCCTTTGCTAACCTGTGTTTTCCTTCCTTGTAGGTCGCGGTGTTCTTCAGCGCAAGTGGAATGTCTGGAGTGGTGCCAGCCGAGAGGCGACCGGCCAGGTTAGCCTTTTGAGCAGTTCGTCATTTGTAAATGTCTCTACTGCTTTCTTCAATGTTACCTGTATCTTCCTCTTTCAGGTCGTTCTGTCCGGGATGCGTGCAGATTTGAGGAAGCTGTTCTCAGTAGCTGCGAGTGTTTAAAGATGAAGACTGCAGGTAAGATGCTGCTGCTAATGATGTTCCTTTTGTCTCCTTGCAGGTTCTGCTTCTCCGAGGTTCGAGGGAATAGCTGGACACGGTGACAGTCACGGTGCAAACTGCAAAGTAAAGCGAAGCGTGTTGTCTTGCTCGGGTGTGGTTTAAATAGCCCCAATAAAATAGTCCAAGTAAAGTAATCCCTAGGCTACCACACCCAAAAGACTAGACTGCATAGCTTGGTTCTTAGGAACCAAGCTATGTGTATGCCTCCATGTTGGCTGATAATTCAGTAAAGTAGTTCCCAAGCACATTGTTTTTCATGATGTATGAGCCTGGCGCCATAGGCGCCAGGACTGGCCCCATGAGGGCTTTTGAAGAGGATGCCAGGCTCTAGAGGTCCGAGTCCTGACTCCACTTGGCCGATGGGTTTGCCAGAGAGAGTTTTGGGCGAGGGTTGTGACAGTTGCAGCCATTGTTTAGCAGTCAGCTCTTTTTGTATGCTGAATGAGCAAATCTTGCATGGGTGGTAGATTGCCAATTGCTCTACCTTTCTGAGTAAATAGGTGTTTTCTTGCCTCACTAAAACATGTTTGTCACTGCTAGTACAGTCAGATAGCAAAACTACAAATCTCTCCAATTGCATCAGCATTTCTTCTACTGCCTGCAGACTATGCCCGTCAGCCAAGCCACAATTGGATGTATGTACAGTGCAGTGGACATGGAAGCAAGTTTTTGTTGCAGGTGCCATGCTGGTTCCTGCATGTGTGTTGGCTGCACTGACCCATGTGTTGTTGGGAGACATGTTGGAAGTGACGTTTGACAGTGCCACTCATGTGCTATTGCTTCCTGTCTAGGGGACTATTGTACAGTACCCTGATGCTTGTGTTCTATGTCTCCCTCTACACAGTGGCGAGTGAAGAAGAGGGTGGAGACGGCGCTGTGGAGCAAAGCGACGGGGATGCCTCCACCGGCTGGCGACGCAAGGCCCAGTCATCCTCCCAGGAATTACGATCATCCGGGAGCGAGGGGACTGGTGCCGCGTCTGCCACTACGGCTGCAGCGGAAGGGGTGGTTGAGCCCCCACAGGGGCTTGCGACGGCGGAAGACGGTGTGGAGCCATCCAGGTTGGTGGTTTGCACAGAGGAGGAGGAGGCAGCTACTGAGCCGCACATGGGGCCTGGTGGGGTGGTACCACTGGTGCAAGTGGTGCAGTCCAGGGGCAGGGGCAGGAGGCAGCACAGGTGGCCATGGAGGGGCCTGTGCATGTCACTGTCCCTGACACTGTGACTGCACCACCATGCACCAGCAGGGATGCCCCATCCCAGGCCCGTCCACCAGTAGGGGGGAGGTCCACGTCATCTGGCACTCCTCTACCTGCGGACGAGGGGACCCGTGACCGTATGGAGACCGTCCTTATTGGTGTCGCATTGCGCACGCCTGACATTCGTGATGACGTGCGTGCTTCCTGGGGGGAGCACGCACGTCATCATGAAGAGCTGCGTGCCAATGTGGCCCAGTTGGGAGGGGCCATGGTCAGGGGTTTCCTACATGTGTCGGGCATTCTGGCGGCCCTCTCCTCCTCTGTGCAGACTATGCGCCAGTCGTTCTCCATGCCGTCTTCTGGCCCAGATGCCACCAGGGCCCAATGTGGACTTGCCCCAACCAAAGCAGCCAGCTCGGTGGAGATCCCATCCCTGCCACAGTAGGGAGTCGGAGGTCCGGCAGGGGTGGACACCCCAGCAACTGGACCCCAGCAGATGGAGGATGTGCCGGCATCATCGGGCAGGGCACGTGCACGACAGCGCCAGTGGATTCCATCAGCCCGGATGCCGTCGTGCTGTCAGAGGCAGTTGCGTGGGAGGCAGCGGTAGGCTCAAGGTGGGAGGCATCATGGCTCGGGCCATCAATATCAGAGGGTCAGGCATCAGCCGGAAGGCAGGAGGACCCTGGAATGGGAGTGTCTTCCGTGTGGCAAAGGTTGGGCCAGCGGATAGATGTGGAGCGGCGGCGGGCGAAGGAGGCACGGCTCACTATGGTCAGGGCAGAGAACTCCATGCGCAGGGCATTGAGGTGGGCTGAGTGCCTCGAGGCAATTCGTAGGGAGTTTGAACAAGCCATGAATGCATCCCTGCGAGACCTCGAGGACAGGAAAGAGACCCGCCTCCGGGACATCGACGTGGAGTTCGATGATGCCCTGGCCCGGAACATCACAGAGTGAGCCGTAGGACTTTCCCGCTGCCATTGTATATAGTTCATTAGTCTAAGGTTTCCTTTCCATTTTACTTTAATTTGGGTGGCATGGACTACGCCCCACCTTTTTGTATATAGTTGTTTATTAGGTAGGGTTGTTTGTAGGTTTCATTTGGATTGTTGGGCTCATGGACCCTGGATATGTACATTTTATATAGTTGAAGACTGGATTTGACTTCATTTTTAAAAATTTTTACCACTGAGCAATGGATGTTAATTTTTTTTTTTCCTTTGGATTTCCTTTGATGGACGAACCCTTTGGAGCCATTTTCATTTGTATTTATTTGGATTCTGCATTCATGTTTTTTTTTTCTGTTATTTTGGACATGCAGCATTTTGTTTATTATTCCTATCATTGTGTGGTTTTCTTTCGTTCCCGTGCTTTTATATTTAATACATTTTGGTTTCATACTTCATTTGTGTGGTATTCTATCATTGGTTTCATGCATGTCACGATGTGGGTTTTCTCATTCACTTGCATCCATTGTGTGTGTGTGACGGACATGTATTGATGTGCATACTTGACATTTGGGATGTGTCATGTAATGGGGATTTCAATGTGGGGTGCATGGGATACTTGGTTGGGTGTTTGGACAGGGGTGGCGTGGCGTGGGATTTGGGTGGCCATAAGGGCCATGAGTGTGGATCGTGACGACGTGTTGGGGGGGGGGGCACATGAGTCGGGGCCTGCTGGCAGGTGCCCGTAAATGCTGGGTGGCTGGGGGTGCAGGGGGACATGAGTCGGGGCCTGCTGGCAGGTGCACGTCAATGCTGGGTGGGACATGTGTTGGGGTTCACGAGTGCATGGTGCCATGTGGGCTGCATGTGGGGCATTCCCAGGCTGGATGGGCTGCCTGCAGGGCATGGCCAGGGGTGTAGGGTAGTCCCCTGTGGTGTGGGCTGCCTGTGGGTCATGGCCAGGGTGGATGGGCTGCTTGTGAGGCATGGGGAGGGTGGATGGGCAGCCTGCATGATTTTCGGGGTACGCAGGAAGTTTCACACACGATAGGCCCTGTACGAGCGGGGTACATGTATTTGTGGGATACGCAGGAAGTTTCACACGTGATAGGCCCTGTGCGAGAAGGGTATGTGTATCTGTGTGGTACGCAGGAAGTTTCTCACGTGATAGGCCCTGTGCGAGCGGGGTACGTGTATTTCGGGGGTATGTGGGAAGTTTCACATGCGATAGGCCTTGGGGAGGGGGGTACATGTATTCTGAGGGGTGCGTGGGGAGGTTCACACGCGATAGGCCCTGTGCGAGCGGGGTACGTGTATTTGTGGGGTACGCGGTAAGTTTCACACGCGATAGGCCCTGTGCGAGCGGGGTACGTGTATTTCTGGGGTACGTAGGAAGTTTAACACGCGATAGGCCCCGTGCGAGTGGGATACGTGTATCTTGGGGGTACACGGGAAGTTTCACATGAGATAGGCCTTGGGGAGGGGGGTACGTGTATTCTGAGGGGTGCGTGGGGAGTTTTACACACGATTTCGCTAGCGCGAGAGGGGTACGTGTATTCTGAGGAGTGTACGGGGAGTTTTACACGCGATTTCACTAGCGTGAGAGCGGTACGTGTATTCTGAGGGGTGCGTGGGGAGTTTTACGCGCAATTTTGCTAGTGCGAGAGGGGTACATGTATTCTGAGGGGTGAGCGGGCAGTTTTACACGCAATTTCGCAAGCGCGAGAGGGATACATGTATTCTGAGGGGTACGCGGGGAGTTTTACACACGTTTCCGCGGTTGAGGGGCTGTATGCTGGTCCACTGGCCTTTGCGCCATGTACTGGATTTGTGCGCTGTTCATGGCGCACGGGGTGGGGTTGGGGGCGTAACTGGCGCTGCTGCAGTATCGCTGCGCCACTCTGCGCCACGGCTGGTTACGGATGTTAAAATCCATGAATACGCTGTGCGCTGAAATGGGTTTTGGTGCATGCGGCTGGCGCAGACTGCCAAACGCGCACACTGTGCGCCAGGCGCGTGCGCCACTTGTGCGCCAAATCCTATGAATTACCCCCTATAACACATTAGTTAAATAAATACAAATAAATAAAGTTTGTAGTTGTGTGTCAGCAGTGATGGGAGAAAGAATCGACTATAATGGGGACCAAAAACCTACATGCCATGAAGGCACCCTTTTCCAAGGTCCTTTTTAATCCTGGAAATATCCGAACGGTGTAGAGGAATGTCTAGACGCGAAAAGCGCTAACCCACTGTTGCTTATCTGCACTCATTTAACAATATGCTGAAACAAAGCCCTTGAGTTGGGGAGAAAGGGATGAGATGTACAAGCATTTTCACTCACTTGCTTTAAGCACACTTCATTTGATATTATTGGACAGTAATTGTAGTTTTAGTTTCATGCTAAAAACCCAGGTTTATAAGAACCTGAATGCAATGTGATGAAAAGAGCTCGTTGGAACCACAACCTGACATGAGCTAATTTGAGAAGTTTATAATGCTTCCACCGGGTTATGCATGTGTGATAGTTACCTGCTCTTAGTCGTTGTCTGATGCATACATGGAGCTGTTTGTTTTGTCTAAAGTACAAATAAGCAAGAGATATCTTGAATGAGAAAACATCACTCATAGTTCAACCTCTAAAAGGTATGCACTCAGCATGAGTCAGTGTGCTTCTAGCTGAAACAGACATCACTCGCAGCTCTGCTTCAAATTATATGTCGTCAAAGACAGTCCATTTAACAGGAGAAATATCATGCACAGGCACGAGGAACAGAGTGCCAAAAATAAACAACTTCCCACTTACCTATTTGGCAGCAGGGGAAGGAACAGCACTTTGTCACCGAAGAAATGTTTGCAGCTTTTATTTCCTGACTGTACATCCTAAACTAACCTGTGTCCAGTGTCAGTGTGTCAGGAGATGAAATGGTGTCAATGGTTCTCCTCAACCACCCCCTTGTGCAGCTCCTCCTTAAAACCGGATCTCTATCACTCCTTTCCTGGGCAAACTCCTGGAAAGGCTGACCATCTCCCAGCTTACTCTCCATACTGAATCTGTTGATTGCCTCCATGACCATCTGTCTGGCTTCAGAGCAGCCAGAGGCATGGAAACTGCTCTCCTGAACACCCTTGAAGATATTCTCCCTAATCTCGACTCTAGCCTTCCTTCTGTCCTCATCCTCCTTGACCTTTTCTCATTTTTTAACATGGTCAATCACGCCATCCTGATCAATCGACTCTGAGAACCTGGGCATCACCGATCAGGCCCTGGAGTGGTTGTCCTCCTTCCTCCTTGACCGACCCTCCCAGGTCCAACTTGGGTCTTTTCTCTCCACCACCCCTTTCTCCATATGTGGTGTTCCCCATGCTCTATCCTCTCACCGTGGCTCTTCAATGTCTACTTGGCCCCTTTGGCCCACCTTATCTCTACCTTCTCCTCTAACTTTCAGTGTTATGAGGCTGACACTCAGCTCTCTTTCATGCTCCCCTCAGCCTCCTCGTCTCACTTGCTCATATGCGATACAGGAGCGGTGCACCTCTAATGATCTCTGCCTTAATGCCAGTAAGACTGAGATCCTTCCCATTGGGACTCCTGATCTCGCTTTCCCTCTCTCACTCTGGCCACCCTCATAGAACCCTCTTCCTTCACCTTCCTGTGAGGCAAAACACCTAAGTGCCATCTTCGACTCCAGTCTCTCCTTCTCTCAGCACATCAAAGACCTCGCCAAGAACGCCCACTACCAGCTGCACCTCCTCAGAGGTATTCTTCCTTTACTCACTTTCCCCCACAAAGCTCACTGTCTCCAGAGCCCTGGTTCTCTCTAGGCTGGACTACTGCAACATCGTCTTTCTCAATCTGCTTCCTCCACTCTCCGCCCACTGCAACTAATCTAGAACAGGACTGCAAGACTTGTCCTTGGCTTCAAGCCCAGGGACCATATCTCTCCAGCCCTGAAATCTCTCCATAGGCTCCCGGTGGCTTCAAGTATCAAGTTCAAGACCCTCTACATCATCTACAAAGCTTTCTAGGGCTGAGGCCCGCACTACATCCGACTCTCTCTTCCAAAGCATCTTCCTTCTCAAGCCCTTGGCTAAGCCACCTCCAACTTTATGAGGGTCAGACGCTTCTACAGGCAGAGAGTGGGGGGTAGATCTCTCTCCTCTGCAGGTTCCTCCATCTGGAATGGCTTCCCTGCCCCTCTCAAACTTGAGCCAGACCACCTTAAGTTCCGGATGCAGCTCAAGACCTTCCCTTTTGCCTCTGCTCTCTCTCTCTCTCTCTCCTTCTCTCTCTCTCTCTCTCTCTCTCTCTCTCTCTCTCTCTGTCTCTCCCTCTCCTGCTAACCTACCTGTCTGCTGCACCCACTGGTAGCCTCAAAGTCTCACTGGGTACCATGCTCCACCACGGCCAGTCACACCTGCACTGCGTCCAGGCCATTGTAAGCTTAGGGACTGTAACTGTAACCCAATAGTCCCCCACCTCCTTGCACTTACCCAGAGTCGCACTGTCCTGGTTGCACTTATTCAGAGCAATGGTGCCCTGATTACACTGCCCTTTTTCCCTCTCCCTTGCACTTTCCCCTCTCCCTCCTCCCCTGAACTTTGCGTTCGCACTTGCATGATCTGAATGACACAAGGTCTAGTAAGATCACTTGTTTTGTCCTCCATATGTCTTCGCCGCTTGTCTTGTCGCCCCTAGAAACACTTGTGTACAGGTGTGTTAAAAATGACTTATCAGATCACATCATATCATTATTATAATTTTTGTAGGTCTCCTAACCTAAATACTGATTTTGTTTGCCCAATTTTAGGCAGCCTACAAAAATCGAAATAATGACATTTCTTTGCACGCCAACACCACCCACTCCCACCCCATTCTCTCTTCTCAGATGTACTTCTAAAAGGGTGGTTTCAGCCCCCGCACCACCTTTCCTCAGACCCTGATGCCTCCCTCCCCTCCCAAGACTCTCCCCCACCAAAACGAACACAAACACACACACAAACACAAACATTCAACACAAACACACACGCACATATCCACTTACCCATTCTCCATTGAGACCCCTTCCGGGTCTTGGCATGCCGGTCAACCCCTGTGCACACTTGTGTGCATCGCAGAGGCTGACCGTTCGATACAGCAAGACCGGTCTGTGTGGTTGCAGAGCGATCTTTCTGAATCGTTTTCTTTTTTTCCGCTTTTTACAAAAGGTCTCTTGACCTAATACCGATGAAACACTGTTGGCTTCACAGTCATGTACATGAACTGCACTGATGTTAATACGGTGATTTTGAGTATAATCAGGATCTAATTCTGCATTTGAATTTTCTGAATATAGAGTGGCACATCCTAAAGTAGAAAGCGATCAAGGTACCTCGGTTGGTTGAGCAAATGTCACAGAGATGTTACATGTTTAAAGCTACCGGATGAATTTATGGCTGTTTGCTATTGCATCTAAATAAATGTCTGCTGTAAAATGCACTGTTCTACCAGAAGATGGTTTGGGCTGGCCACTTGTTCATATTCAAGGTGGGAGTGTGGGAGTTCCTACCCCTGTTGTGAAAACCAAAAATTGGCACCCACTGCTGAATTTCTTAATAACAGCTTGTCAGCACAATAAAAGCATTCATGTAGCATTTTGACAAACCAGTAACATCTTTTAAAGTATGCTGTTGGATGACATACTCAAATGGAGGGTAACAAGAATGACACATATCTTGTGAGGGTGATCCAATCAAAAATAATAAACACAGATTCAGTAAATCAACTGGTGGCTTTAGTTTTAAGAAACGTGTTTCACTTTAAAAATGCCTGTTTTCTTGTTTAATATTAAATTGTAAGCAGCAGATTTACCAAACAACAGTGTGTCCAACATGTGGGAATCCTACTTTTAAAAAAGATGGCCCCCATCCCGTGGTGCCTGCTTCAGGCCAGAAGAAAGGAAAGCTAAGCAAGCAAAGCGATGGTCAAAGGATCACCTTTAAGGATGATGAAAGTAGTCTACCTAGAGGTGGGGGCTGGGAACACCAATAAGTGGGGACAACGACCTATATAGGGAGGGCAACTGTCCCACTTTCCCCTTCCCTGGGGACACCTATGCCCCTGGTGGTAGGGCACATTATGCCCCTCCAGGGGCAAGCTAACGTGATCTGAAACTATTATAGTGGTGATTTGGTGGACTATAAAAGCCTGTTAACATAACATATTTGTATGAGAGGAGAATAGTATGCATGCATGAAAAGCTGCAAAAACAAGATTTTACATGGATTTCCATGCATCCACACCATTTTGGTACTGATTATCTGCATGGTGCTGCAAAACTAATATCTGCTCTTGATACACCTATTACAAATGCATCTTTGAGTACTTCATTGTTGTGATGGTAGAGATATAGGGATCCCTATGGACTGTGCCCACTATTTTGCAATTGCATAGGGCAGGAGTATTCCATGGGTATATCTTGTAATCAAGGCTTCCATGTTAAGTGTTAGCTATTAGGTGCTGCTTAAGTGTAACCTACAGGCTACAACTATTGCATTGGAGTACAGCTAGAAGGTAGATGACATGCAACAAGGAACCCATAATACTGCGGATAGGTGAAACATGTGTGCCTTTGATGATAGAATCATGAATTTCGGCACACTTTTAGACCGCGCCCTGTTGAACATTTTTGGCTACAAGATCATCTCTGAATTTTCCTGTAACTTTGTTGGCAGCCCTTTTTAAGAAATGGTGACTATCTTTCATTTAGGTATCTACATTTTTGTAGAGAATCATTGTTCAATCATTTACTTGTGATCATGCAATGCCTATTGTACACCTTAGAAGTATAAATGAAGCCTAATAGTAAATGATAATGTCTGTTTTATATAATGTATAGCAGAATATATGAATTAATTGATTTAGTCAAGGGAAAAAAACAAAAGCCCAATTATTGATTGATGTTTATGTAATGGCAATACAGTGTCTTATATTACTGATTTCTATGTAATTGTTCATTATTGAATGAATATTGATAATGTTCCTCACATTATTGGTAATACCACCCACTTATTTCCTGTAGGGCAGCCTACCTACACTTGCACTGTAATGTGCAGCCTTTCTTGCAGCCACATTATAGGAGTTCCCCCTAAGCTTACACAGCCTCTGGTAGGGTTGTCATCCACCTTCATCCTTCTTTCACCCCCAATCACTTGGCGATGGACGCTATGGTGTTGCGACCATCGTTTGGGCCCCGAAGTAACCAACTTAGCAGACAGCTCTTTTTGTATGCTGAATGAGCGAATCTTGCATGAGGGGTAGATTGTCAATTGCTCTACCTTTCTGAGTAAATAGGTGTTTTCTTGCCTCATTAATATGTTTGTCACTGCTAGAACAGTCAGATAGTAAAACTACAAATCTCTCCAATGGCATAAGCATTTCTTCTACTGCCTGCAGACTATGCCCGTCTGCCAATCCATAAAAAGATGGTGACATCTCTGTATGCATTGCATATGTTGCAATGAGTCCTCTTGCCTCTTCCTCCAAAAAAGGACACGGTGTCACACCCATTTATTGCACTATTATTGACTATCAGGACCCAAAGCTCTTGCTAAATCTCGATGTTCTTCCTAACTCAAAATGCAACCCATAGTTCCTCAATATTCAGACGTTGTGCAGATCTGATGGCAAGAACTACAACATTGAGAAAATTCTGCCAATTTGTACGAAATGTGTCTCTTGGTTCAACATGTTTCGAACACCTTTTCCCCCTTTTACTGTGTGTGTCACTCGTCAAGCTGTCAGGCCTGTGCACATCCCAGATGATATTGAACCTTGTAACATATTGAAGCTGATATTTGATCTAGGGCATGAACACAGTACTGGCATAATCATTGAATGTTCTTCGCAAATCCTAGTCGCAGCATGTTCACAATTGCAGCACCGTCAAGGATGGTCATTTGTATTGTTGGTTTGGAAGTAGTGTTTTTTCTGGGTGGAGTTCTTCCAGGCAAATCAATAAATCATACTTTATTCCAGTTCTTAGACTCACTAACTTCGACAGTGCTGGAGGATAGGCTAGGTTTTCGTGTTTAAAGAAATCATCCAGATCTCCATTACGTATCTGTGATGCAATTCAGAGTCTAGAAAATAGTGAGCAGTCATTCTTCAGAGATGTCAGTTGTATCTCTTTACTTGACTGTCACAAACTGGATAATATCTGAAGAGGTCGAGGTTATTCCACTTAATAGGATTTGCAATACATTCAGTTTGATTAATAATCGTGTCGCTGACATATAACTCCAAATGGTCAACTCCAATTTTTTCAATATTTAGCAATGTGTCTGCAAATGCTGGATGTACTATATTTCTGCTGTCAAGTACCACAGCTGGTTTCACTGAATGGGTTTTCCATATCTTATATTGCAGGAGTAAGATATTTGATATCTTTTGCAAAAGACATCTGTAAACGCTTGTTGGCCTCGTGGTGACGGTCATCTTTTTCCCATCTCTTCGTCTCTGTAGAATTATATTATTCAACTAAGCAGGGCTTCTCAAGAACAGAGACCATCCTGCGATCCAGAGCTGTTGGGTTTTCTGTCAGGCCTATAGCCCCTCTATCACCTTTAATTGGTGTGTTATGTTGTTCATGGGCCTGATCAATGGCAATAGCAGAGAAGGCACACTTTGATTTTTTTTGTACAAACATTTCTTTCATGAATTCTGTAGAAGTCTTAGAGTGATGCTTTTTAAGTGAAACCATGCCATGTAAGTGGACAGGCATCCATTGCGCATAGTGAGTATGGTCCAATGAAAAGAGCCAGGGAACAATCTTGGATAGAGATTCTAAAGGTAGAACTGGAAATCCCTTTCTCGTATTGCATTCACAAAAATCATCGAAAGGAGGTCTAGTTTTAGAATGATGTACCAGCACCTAAATTGGGTACATGCTTCACTTATTACTTTACACCAGTCTTCAAGTGACTTAAATTGACTGCTTTCCTCTATGGCTTGTCTGTAGTCTTTGTAGGTCTGCTGCAAAAGTAAATAGAGATGGCCGGCTGTGATTTCATGAGCCCTATGGGTACGAGCCATATGGGAACCTTTTATAAACAAATCCACTTGTCCAGCTGTGGTGATATCAGCCCGAACAAGTGCTCCAATCCACCCACTTTCATCCAAGAGATTTCTAAGAACCTTGAGAACTGCCATCTCAATATGCAGCCCACCAAATATTACAATGATTTGATCTTTGCCATGAGTTGTTGGCCAGTTCCACTGGATTTGTTTTGCCAATGCGTAGAGTTGCTGGTCAAATGTAATGTATGGAATCTGTCCAGGATCATGGCCTTTAACTGGTGTCTTCACAATATCCATTCTATGACGAATCATGGTCACTGACATAGCATAGTCTGGATATAGAGGAAGCAGGGATGAATGTGTTAATTCACAATCATTTGGGGTTTCTTCTTGTTGACTTGCATGGTATGCTGCCCAGGTGATTTTGTTTATCCCCTTTAGGTTGTCACTAGCCAGAACCTGTGATAAATGCTTCAGCCAGGTGTTTTCATTCACCATAGCTCGCGGCATAAGTTGGTAGTCAACTAAGTTCTCTTCTACTGTTGACAGAGGAACATCAGTTGTCATAGGAGGAACAGGGGGCATGCTGCTGTAACACTCAGGAAGATGTTTAGTCACTTCTTGGCACAAGGATTTTTAGTCACAGTCTGATCAGTCATGATAAAATTATCATCTGGATGTTGAAATATTGATATTCCTGTAACGTGCAAAGAGTCATGAGCTGGGATAGAGCTTGAATTGTGGTCTATATTGAAAACCGGTTTATTGATGATGTCTTTATAATTTGGGGAAGGAACAAGTTTGGATTTGAATGAATTTAAAATCAGACTAAATGATAATGATCTGGGCATTGAATTTGTAGGCCATGATGACGAGATGTCCATAAATTTTCTGGATCTGACCATTTTTGTACAGAACAATAGATTGGCAACACGAACTTTTCGCAAAGAAACGGAGGTGAATTCAACTCTTCATGCCGATAGCTGCCACCACAAACCGGTAAAATGGAATGTCCCGAAAGGGGAATTTATCAGAGCGCGTAGAAACTGTACAAACACTAATGATTTTAAGACAGAATGTCAATTACTGTTGGACCGCTTTGAACAGAGAGGTTATTCGAGGAAATGCATTGGAGCAGCAAAACAAAAGGTAGCCAAATTAACCTGGGAGCAGACTCTGATGCCCAAAGAAAAAAGGAATAATACTGAGCACATGATGATCAATTTTATCACAACATACAGCTCTAATATTGCAGTACTGAAGAAAATTTTAAATAAAAATTGGCACCTTCTACAACTTGATCCTCACCTAACGGGTTATATTGGAGAAAGACCAAGAATGACATATCGGAAGGCTAAAACTTTGAAAATGACCTTGAGCCCTTCTCTTCTACCAGATGTGAAACCTAAACCTAGCAGAACATGGTTGGATCGAAAGATGTCAGGTTTCCGAAAATGTGGCACATGTACCACTCAAGAGGGACGAAAATGAAAATCAAAGAAAATATAAATTGTCGCTCAAAATACACAATATATGCGATAATATGTCCATGTAAGATGATCTATATTGGGAGCACGATTAGGGAAACTAGGTTTCGTATAAGAGAACATTTTTCAACTATTGGAAGCCAGGATGCAACATTACCGCTGGCACAACATTGGCAGCTCAAACATCAAATGGAAGACAAAAAATCTTTGAGGTTTATTGGACTGCAGAAGATACAAATGGGGAAAAGAGGTGGAAACCTAGAGGAGAGACTAAGACAGATGGAAGCCAGATTGATATGCAAATTTAGATCGATTGAGTTTGGTCTCAACCATGACAATGAGATGGGACATTTTCTCTGATTTTGAATGCTCATACATATCATGAAATGAAAAGACATTATTTGGGTATGATACCTTTAATCTGGTAGAAGGTAACAATGGGTACTGAAATGGATGGATTTCTCTATTTTTTAAAAAGTTGATCTCATATGTAACATATATATAATGATACATAATAATGTATGTAAGGGTATTTTGTAATACCGAGTCTTTTCAATAACAATTATTTGTATCAAGATTGACATGAATACGTATAAATACATTTATTTAGATTATCAGGGAGGTCCCGACAGAGATGAGAAATAGTGTTATGTAAGGGTGGATAGTGGTCAATAACATTCGACACAAACACAGTTGGAACACCAATTGGATTAATCAAAAATTTCATTTCATATAATTCTTTCTAAATTGCCCTATAATCGAGGGTCGATGTCCAATTAGAAATATAATTATAAATATTTAACATGTGAATGGGTGATTGGGGAATACGACACATCATCATGATACAAACAATGACAAAGTGAATGGATGATGTGTGTGTCTTTTAACCTTTCCAATATGGCCGCTCTGTGAAACGATGTTAGAAAGAGAAGAAGGAGGATTCGTGTAACCATGGTGATGCTATACATTGCATGGTGGATCCCCGCGACGGCTCATTACTGTTCGAGGCCGACGCGAGGAGACGGATTGTTACTAAGCAGAAGGTAAGCTAACAGCGGTGGGTCTCCGAACGAGGGGAAAGAGACGTTTTTGCACGCCCGCAGTCGGGCATCCGTAGTACCCATATGGGAGTCCATTTAGACCGGGGACGGTTTGCTAACGAGGAGAATGTTTAACCAATTAAGGATAAACCGAAAATTGATTATAATTCAAGGTGTGTTGAGTAACAAAATAGGACCACATAATGATAAACCGAAACTGATTATAATTCAAGGTGTGCTGAGCGACAAAGTAGGTGCACAGGACTTTAAAGTGGAGGGATATATTTATGGTCATATGAAAGGCTGAGTCTAAATAAAACTTTTTGGGAATTAATAGATTAGAATTGTGTGTGCTAATAACAATTAGATTGGAAATATTTTTTCTGCATTATTTTTACTTTAGGGAACTACCTGGGACTTATGGAATAAGACTGGTAAGAAATCTTTACTTATCCATTTACTGCACTCACACGTGCATTTATTACTGTGTGTCGAATGGAGATTTACTACAATCCACTAGAGGGAATAATACTGTAGATTACAACATATGATAGAACCAATATACAAGAAATACAAATGGGAACTTGTATTTAATATTGAAACCATAAATATAAAAACATTTTGGACTTATTTATGATTAATTATTCTAAAACAATATTTTCTTTGTTTCTCTGTTTGTTATTTTACCTTTATTAATATTTTGTTTTTCTACTTTTTCATTGCCCTTTTATAATTTTTGTTGTTTTGCATTTATTGTGACTTGGATGTACATATTGATTTAACTATATGTATTGCGGTGTAATGCAATTGTAAATTATTTATTATTTATTATCTATTTGTTAAAATACATGTGTATTAATATGACATAACCCTCTTTTTTGCCTAAACTTTTTTGGGTACAAATTTATGAACATTGAAAAACAACTATGCGAATAGAATATGATGTGTACCCTATCAAGCCCAGTTTTGTTTTGAGAAAGGCTCTTGAGTAGCCGAAACACGTGTTAACAAGAATTAAAGGGCAAATAAGGAATAAAGGATGTTTTTTTTGTTGATGTTTTTGAAATAACAAGTGTGGCGCAATTCTTGAGTGGCAGATTATCTATTTATATTGAAAACCTCACTAGTTGTGAAGAGCCCTCCTTTTAACTGACAAGGAATGACAGTATTTTCCATGTGATAGTGATGACATACTTCATTGCCAAGATCTGATGAGATGTGTAGCACACAGTCGTAAGATATACTTAACCCGAGGTCGTGCAGAGTTTCAACAAGGTCACCGTTGGGAGTTCTTGTATGGATTGAAATACCCATATTGATAGGCAAAGTAGGTTCCCATTCCCGGTTGTGCCTGAAGGCTCTTTCAGACTTATACTCCTGACATCTCAGAAAACTGTTGTATATTAGAAACTGTGCACGAGTGAGGATTGGTTGTGGCATTGTTGAAGAACCTGACTGTGGTTTAATGTTTGAGCCGTTCATAACCATAGCAACCCATGCTGACACAGAGTCTTCCTGACACCTGTTTCCAAATGATCTGTTGAAGTGACTTTTCATTTTAAAGATGTCTCTTCTCACTATATTTGCATACTTAGCAAGATGAACAGTGTCACTATCTTCATCATATTCACATGCTTTGCTCAGTGCAGATCCACTTTCATTATTAAATGTAAGCATCACATGACGGCCTTGCTTATGTGCTTCCATATCAGGAGAGTAAGCAAGTGTCCTGTTTTTCAGTTTTGTGGAATGTATGCATCCAGAAAAATCACTGCTAAGTTGTTTCATCCTCATGCTGTACAGATTGCACAGGACAACAAGTTTAAATATGGGTGCAATTGCATTGTCTGTTCGGACATCTTCGAAATTTGATATAAGTTCAGCAAATGCAATACCGTGGTTAGTTTGGTGCATCTCAATTTCTTGTGTTTTTTTTGTTGTCTCTTGGTCTAATATATAATAGTATGCGACAAGGAATATGATACATGGCATCTTGTGCAATACGATCGACGGCACTCAGTTTAGCAACTAGGGGTTTGTGTTCTAGTTTAAAGGCACAGTGACGAACTCGAGTATCAAGGCCGAATGTAAATGCTGTACCCAACGATCTTCCAGCTGGGGCCGGCATGTCACAAAAAAATATCGGTTTTGTATTCACAGAACATTTTGCACTGGTTATGTCTTCCTTTTCTCTCGCTCTTGGCAGTTTTGTTCTGTTGAACTGCAATCTACATGATTCTCGAAACAGAGCTTTACGCCATACCAATGTCACCTCGATACCACCACCTTCACTTTGATGCAAATGATTAATTGTCCATGGTGCACACCCAACACTACTAAATCCCACAAGCAGATTGGATATTGTCTCATAACCAGTTCCCTTTGTATCACGTGTTGTCTCAGCAGATGAAACACTTGTTCCACTCTGTTTATGTGATTTGTCTAGAAGTGTCAGGCTTGAAAGGATTCAACGAGTTATGTACTTTCTCCATATGTTTATCTTCTTTTTATTCTTCTTAAATTGGCATACAAACTCTACTGTGAAAAAAATGATAATAATATTACACTACTCTTTTTTCACACCATTGGTACGTGTATGCATTTTTATGAACTATTCAATATTTTGCACACATATTTATAACATAAATTCACAGAAAATCACATTTAATATGGAAGTAACAGCATCAAATATCATACGAAAGAGCAGCTTAACAATTTTCTGAGGACAGCATTTTGAATGTCCGCCATTACTGTTAGGGGGAAAATCTGGGATGGCCTCAGAGCCAAAGTAAAACCTTTCCATACCTAGTATTTGAGCCCCAATTTTCATGCTTCCATCATCAATAGCACAATTCTTCCACATATTTCACTGTTCTGCTGTACTCATATAGCTTGTGGTTGTTTGGTTATTTACCTATCCACTGACTGTGTATAGTCATGCTAATCCCTGTGGTCATTCCCACCCCTACCTGTCCAAAACACATGCTCCTGGCATATCTTTGAGTTAGCTCTATCAAGCGTTAACACCAAACTTGGTCCTGCCAGTGTTATTTCAAAGCATTCTGTCCAGACACAATTGCTTAATTTCAGCTGTAAATGTGCTACTAGTGGAATAGAAACCTTTTAAGCAAGTGTGTCTTCAGCCACTTGATAGACATCTGTTCATTGAGCTGAAGTTCTGTTGTAAACAAGGATTGACAAAGGCAACACTTTTTGATTGTGCGTAGTCTTTAGATATGCATTTCCAGGCACTGCTATCATATGCCCAGGTAATCAAACCATTATCCACCTGTTGCAATTGTATTGTATTGTATTTTATTTGTCATTTATATAGAGCCCTTTCCCATTTTTATGGCCTCAATGCTCTTTGTGGTAGGAACGACCTCTGTGACCGGAGTCCAGGTGTAGAAGGTTATATGAGTTTAAATTAGAAATACTTGTGGGCATTTTGCCATTTTAAGACTTAGGTGGGCCAGCTAGGCTCCAGCAAGCAACGCAGAGGTCAGGCATGTGGGTGTGTGCTGTTGTTGGTTTAGAGTAGAGTGCTTGAGCTGAAGATTCGATGTGTGCCCAGCTAGACCGAATTTAGTTTCCGTAGGTTGTGCTGTATACTCATGGCAGAGGTGTTGAGGTACGACAGGGGTTTCAGTGTGGACAGCTCTGAGACCTGTTGGACTGGAATAGCATAGCCGTAGCTGCATTCTAGGGTGCATGGATGGGCGGCTGTGCCAATGGCCTGTGTCCACAGAAGTGGGGTAAGGTATACATACCGTGCGCTTGGATGGAGTTCGACTACAATGTTCTTTTCCATGGTCCAATGTGATTGTTTGGTCTCGATATTCATGGTCTCCCTGGAATGAAGGGCTGAGCAGTAGGAGGGGTTGTGGGGGAAGGATGATGGGAAGACGATAGTCTGTCATGATACACATCATTATATGACTGAGTAGAGGGGGCACATCCAACTGGGATACAACAGTAGATGTGTGAGCAGGATTTGGGACACCTGGATAGAGGGGTTGGGTGCCTGAAGGGGGTACCGCAGTAAACAGTAAAATCTGGTAGCACCTGGATTTGGGACATCTGGATGGTGGGAGAAAAACCCAAGTGGGGATAGAACAGTACACCGTAAAATGCAGTAGGACCTATATTTGGGACATCGGTTCAGGAGGGAGAGACCCCTAAATGGGGATACAGCAGTACACAGTAAAATGCAGTAGCACCTAGATTTGGGACACTTGGGTAGAGGGAGGGATGCCTAAATGATATCAAATTAAATGTGGCTGCATATATCATAAGTAGTGCCATGCAACATGCCTGATGTTGGGGAGATTTGTGTGCAACCCTCTGGTGATGGCTGTGTAACCTAATGGCAGAGCAGTGTGTCACCCAAAAGGACAGACCAAACTCTACAATAGTAGCTACAGCAGAGCAGTCAGCTTAACTTTAGCAGTGAGAAAGGTTGGCAGTGAGGTACAGTTAGTGCCAACATACACCACACAAGGACACCTCACACTGGTATACTGTAAAAATATACACTCTATTGGTACCCGCGAGTGCGCAATCAGAATGAAATGACCATTCTGATTGGCCCTCGCCGGGGCATTACCCGACCGGGAATCCCTCGGATTCCATCTCTTTGTCCCCGGCGGGGGACGTGGCAGCGGCTCAACAAATGAGCAGGCTGGAAGCGGGCCATCCTCGCTCCGAGCCTCCATACGGCTGGAGGCCACCTTTGTCCCCCACCAGGGATTCAGGTATGTCTTTTTTTTTTGTCCGTCCCCTTCCCCACCCTCCCAGCCCCACTTACCTTCTGCCTGCTTTGGCTCCGGTGGGGGACGATGGCAGCCTCCAGCCATGTGGAGACTCAGAGCGGGGACATCCACGCTCCGAGCTTCCACACAGCTGGAGGCTTCCATCGTCACCTCTGGGGACTCAAGTACTTTTTTTTCTTTTTCTTTTCCTCCCTTCCTTCCGCCCTCCCAACCCCACTTTCCTTGTTCTCCTAATTTTTTCGGGAGCGGCCGCGCTGGGAACAGAAGTGTTTCCAGTGCGTCCTCTCCCGATGGCCGCCATAAAACATAAAACGGACTCCATTTTCCCTTTCCCGGCGGCGATTTTCTTGGTCTTTTTTTTTATTGTCCTGAAACGCTGCAGCTTTTCAGAACAGAAAAACATTATTTTAGTGCCCCGGTCAGGCAGATCTTGCAGGCCGGGGCACTAATAGCTATATGCCCATCACGGCGGGGGTATTACCGACTCTGGTAATGTCCCAGGGCCTTCGTTAAGGCCCTTGCTTCACTCTGGCCTATAACTATGGGGAAAATTACTCCGCTTACACAGAACACAGAGCACAGTGTAGCTTAAAAAACAGTAAATGGCCAGTAAAGGCCTAACTCAATCCTTTACCTAAAATGTAGGCACCATACATGGTGGTAGGTCCTATACAAATAAGCTTTCAGATGTAAGTTAAGAGGAAGACCCCTAGACAATATTACAAATGGTAATCAGAATAGGGTTCAGAATACAAAACGTACCAAACAGAACTTGATGCAAGCTTCATATTACCTTCTACATGAAGTATTATACTTAGCACATAGTATAACAGATTATAGCACTTAGATGTTGAGCACAGGGGAACACAATGTCCAACACAGCCAGGAGGGCTGCCAAAGTAAAGGATATCTTTTGGATAGACAGGACATCAGCCCAGAAGGGCATACTACAAATGAAGGAGGGAAACATTATCAACACACTTTGATACAAGGTATAAACTATGAATGAGTAATGTACAGATTTAAAAGTCCCTAGTACATCAGGGGAAGTCTCTTAAGAGCCAGGGCTTGGGGAGGGAATCCTGGGACCCTAGGAAAACATCACACGCCAGGTGAGTTACTTGCAGTGCCACTTGAAAGAGTTCCAGTATTGCGAACAGAGCCCCCAAAGAAAACAATAGGACAAATATGTTCTGTCTGTATCTTTCAGTGGGTAAAGAAGAAAGTAAATCAACCCCAATGGAGAGCCACAAGAAGAGATCCAGTGGAGGGTTTGAGACCCAGCAACCCCAGAAACAGAAAATCAGCTCTGTATTCTTCAGGCTTAAGGCTACAACGTGAAGAGCTTCTCCCTCATTACATCTCTCTGTCTGCCCTCCCTAAAGAATTCCATCCTTGCTCCTGGATCCAGTCTAGCACATCCCAAGAGCTGGGATATCCTAATTGTGCATACTTAAGAATGTGTCGATATCGTCATTGAGAGCTTCAAAAACAAACTCAGTGACTCAGTGCCCACAGCCACAAAGCAGTCTTTGTTGGGCACCTGTAGGATTAATTGGACACTGCATTCACTGTGCCATTCTGAGCTCAGCTGCTGAGTACTCAGTGAGCGTCATAAATCATAACTTCAAGTTGTACCAAATTGATATAGGCTCTTGGTAGGGCAGCTTTTCTAAAGTCTAACTAAGGGCTTCATAAAAACCATAGATCTGAGGCAGTACATAAATCCACTCTTATTTATTGGGTATGTATAATGCACCTATACAGCAAAAGGTGTTTAAAAGCACACATTAGTATAAGGCTGTACCACCTGAGAACATTTGGTAGCATAGACAGAGCAGCCAGGCTTATCTTCGGAGAAAGGGAGGGCTGTAGTTGTGTACAAAGAAATTGTAGCATATATATGGTGCAAAGAAACACTGAAACACTATGTATTGTACATATAGAGGGTTTATTTACAAATAGGCCATGATAAATCTTGGGAAAGGTAAGTACTATCAACATCATATAAACCCAATTATAAAAACCAATTCAATACTTATGGGATGCAACCCAAAGTATAACCTCATTAAGAATACAATCAATAGTGTTACGCTGACCTGGTATCTGCAGAGGCGTTGGGGCATGGTTGCACCCTTCCCTGAACTTGAATCACCCCCTTCATGCCTCTCCCTCAGCAGAAAAGCTGTGAGCGGTGGTACGTGGTGATACTGCCCCTGGGTGGAGATAAAAGTGTGCGAGTGCGCCAATCTGTGGTTGTTGTACCTCTCAAAACCTTCACCCCAAAGTATGGTTTCTGTGAGCATACGCCGGCCCATAAAGCCCAACTGTGAATTATGGAAGATAAGCTCTCCGTCCTGCTAGTTCTGGCAGGGGCGCGTTGAATGGGATCTAGTTTCTTCACTGAACCCTGATAAAGATTAGTCCAGTCCAGCTGCGACTATGCTTCTCCTTATGATTGCTTGGTAAATCCTTCTTGAGCTCTTGTGATGCTGTTCGTTATGTTTAATGTCTTTATATGTTGCTCCTATTTATGCCCGCAATAATGTCTCTCTTCTGTTTTCTTCCCTTACATGGAAATGCAGCCTCAATGCATCTGTGAGACGCGAGACGCGGCCGGATGGAAGATGGATGCTACCGCAATTCTCGACAGCAGGTAAGTGATGGTTTAAGGAAAAGCACAAAGTATGGCCAAGAGCAACCTTAAACTGGCTGTTTTTTCAATGTCTAACCTTGTCTTCTGTTTTTTCCTTGCAGGTGCTGCTGTCGGCGATGGAGCATGTCGTGCTGCAGTGCCACGATGAAGATTTCGGCGTTCTGGAAAGTGTAAAGATGAATACTTGGTTCGCTGAAGAGATGTACAAGTAAGAACAGCTTCCCCCAGTTGGTAAGTATTCTGGCAGGAAGGAAGCAGGATGTCCAGGAAGCAGGATCTTCAAAAGTAAGTCTGACCTCAGGCAACGGTGAGCGTTACGCTGCTTGCAAGTGTAGAATAACACAAAGTGTCTGTCTTGAGGATCGGGGCAGCTTATATAGCTGAGATCATGGGCACGCCCATTAGGGCCGGTTTACCAGCCACACCCTGCCACTCCTAGAGAGTGAGCACGTGCAAAGGCAATCCATTAGCAGCCACACCCAAGAATACACTTAGGGCTGCTTAATGGATGGAATGTTCAAGGTTAATGCATCCTGCTTAATGGATGGAATGTTCAAGGTGAATGCATCTGAAGTGCTATGTCCATAATAAAAGCTTTTGGTATTAAATGGATGTTCTTGTTTACTTTTGTTCATGAGCCTGACGCCAAAGGCGCCAGGACAGTGTCCACCTAGGACTCCTGTGCATGCGACCCCTGCATGCCTGTGCCCCTGACTTCATGACCATGGCAAATAGTCAAGGTTAGTCCAACCTACAACACATTCAGAATGTCAGTCAGCTATCCTTGGCAAGTTAAACCAGGTTATATATACTTTTACAATACAATCAGTAGTTCAAGTGAAGTAGACCCCGTTGGTCATGCAGTGACACTCAGTTATAGAAATCACATAATAAACCAACCCTGTTACAAGTATACACCTTGCAATATTACTTTTTAGAACTCAGTTCACAGCTGGTAAAACAACTCATACTTTCTGGAGGGGCCTCAAGCTACTCAATGATAAGTATGAACACGCAACTATTTTAGAATGTACTAAGCAAATCAGGGAAAGCAAAACCCAACTATGCTTTAAGAAAGAAACAATGGGGGTCATTACAAGGTTGGCGGTAAGGGGTTAACGGCACCAGTAATGGTGCCGGAGCTGTCAACCCCTTACTGCCCCATTACGAGTCTGCTTGCGGGACCCGCAAAGGGCACCTGGTAAAACCAGGTGCCCTTAGCGGGTCCCACTAGCAGACCAGGGAGATAACAACGGGCCCATTACTAACGGGCCCGTTGTTAGCTCCCTCCCCGTTCCCATTGAGCCCTATGGGGGCTCAAATGGGAATGGGGATGTACCGGGTCCGGGTTCCTCGAATGAGGAATTACTGGGTCCTCCAAGGTTGGAATGGCCCAGTAATTCCTCATTTAAGGAACCCGGACCCGGTACCCGGTACCCGGTAAGGGGGTAACCATGCCGCAAATTGCGGAATTGTTACCTCCAAGGTCGTAATGACCCCCAATGTATTTTAAGGTAAGTAATTGACCTGTTGGTACATAACTATCCTTTATCTAATAGCTAGCTATAGCCAGTATACTTGTGTATGATACTGTTTCTAAGGTAAGTAAGAACTGTAGGAAACCATTTCAGAATAGTACCAAAGCAATTCAGGGAATCACAGCCCAGGGTTACAAGTTTAGAAGAACAGCAGCTAATCAAGGTAAGACGTATATACTTATAAGAGAGGCTATCAGCAACTCAAAGCTAAGTATTAACTCAGAGACTGTTTTAGATCTGTATAAAGCAGACCAGGGAAAACAAAACCCAATGTTACACTTTAAGAAATACACAATGTATTTCAAGGTATGTTAACACTATAGGTGAGCGTTGATACAAATTCAGTTAAGAATACTAAAAAAGTACCAACACGTATTACTTTTTAGAAGTGGGGCACCATAGATACTTTTTAGAGGGACAGAATGCAACTCAAAAAGTTAAGTACAAACTTAATGACACTTTGGAACATCTGTTCACAGAGATACAGTTACCACACTAACTTCTTTAGCAAGTAAGTACTTTCACACATGTTATACTTTCAAGGCAGGATCCTTTTCTTAACCAGGCCTTCCCTAGTCTATTGCACAAGTTCTCTTATGGTCTAGGTGCCAGCTGTAGACAGGCTGAGATGCGGTTCAGTTATGGTCTAGTTGCCAGCTGTAGACAGGCTGAGATGCGGTTCAGTTGCAGGAAAGTCAAGGTTCCATATGAGAGCTTCTTAAACAAATACGTATTCACTTTCAGAGTTAGTTAAAGTGTGCAGGGACTTCACAGAAGGCTCCCTATATGTGTTCCAGCATTAGGCCTGGGCAAGTGGTATGGGCAAACTACCAACCACATAAACCACACCCTCAGCCTCACAGGATACACACTAGACCTAAGGTGAGTATTACCCAAGCCCACACAGTTTCTTAGGAGAAAAGAAGAGCTTCAGAGTGGATGCCTTCAGGATGAAGCAGCACAGGCCCCGGTCCTTGGATTCTTGGTCTGGAGACAAAAGAACTGGACACTGGTTGGGAAATAGCAGCAGCAGTTGCCAGAGGAGGCTTCCGGCAAAGGTTTCTTCATGGATTCTTGTGGCTCTGTGGGTTTGGTGCCTTTTTACAGCAGCCAGATGAAGAACTAAAATTGCTGGTTGGATTCTCATTTCTCTGGAGGTCCAGCAGGAGGCAACCACATTTTCAGACAGATTCATAATTCGGAAGATCATGCAACGCACTCCGGTGCAAGCTCCCAGGGTATTGGCGGTTTGTAGCGAAGCAAGGTTGCAGCACATTTTGGAATGGCTCAAATCTTCTTGAGACTAGTGGGTCTCACTGGGTAGAAGACGTTGCATTGAGGACCCCTAGATCGATTGGAAGGAAGGGTTGCATCAGGCTCTGGTTACACAGCAAGCTGTCTGGTCACTGGAAATCGCTCCAGATGTCTTTTCTTCATCTTCCTCTTTGGATTCAGCTCCAGTGATCTTCTTTTCAGCAGCTACCAGGTTCAGAGTTGTTATCAGGAAGTACAGCACAACTTCTACAAACTCTTCCTGCAGTTTAAAAAAAAGGGGTGACCTGGCTGTCCAGTGAGGACAGCCAACCCACCCCCCACCCCATTGGTACTTGGTTCCTTTCAGGCTAGGTGGAAGACAAAAGGCTGCAGAGTTTTGGACTCTTCCCTCGCGTCCTGCTTTCTCAGACACACTGGAGACTTTGCAGGGAATACAAAGGATGACTGAGGTTGATCCCACCTAGAATGGCAGGGGAAGATCTCTGAAACAAGAAACAAATGAGAAATTGCAAAAAAATAAGAAGCCCACCATCCTAGCAGAATGGTGGCCCTTCTGTGCATTACCGTGGCTGATTTAGCAGCTTGCAAGTAAGAAGACTAAAAAGTCACAAAGGTAAAACCACTGCCACCAGCCATTCAAGCAAACTTGCAATTGTAATAATAATGTTACCAGGTAAGTAAGACAGGGGAAACATTGTATCCCCCCAGCACTCCACGGAAGGTGGGGTGTGCTGGCTCACTATAATCAATGTGAAGGGGTGGGGGATCCCACTTTAATTCTTGGGAACAGTAGTTCACGCAAGAAATAAGAATGAAAAGGAAGTCACTGAGGCCCTCATTACGACCCAGGCGGTAAGTGATCGAAATTACCGCCATGGCGTAATGAGCGTTAACGCCATGGTCCGATGGCGATAAGAGCGCCATATTACGACCCATCGCGCACGAGCATTACGCCATGGCGGTAACGTAAACTACGCCATGCCGTAAACAGCCCTTACCGGCCTCGTTAACAGCGCAGGGTGACCTACCGCCACCCATCATTGCGCCGACCGTAGTCAGCGGTCACCGTAATTAGCGGTGACCGCAATTAGGCGGAACCGGAAATAGCGTAATCGCGGCGGAATGGGAAACAGCACAGCGGCCATCTTAAAAAACACAATCCATTGCCATCCTACCCAACCACACCACAACCAACCCTCAAACCCTGACATTCCCATAACCCACCCATTTCCTCAGCCAACCATGCCGAAAGTTGTCAAGAAGGCATGTGACAGGCAGCGGCAGGAGTGCTTCAGTCGTGAGGAACTGCAAATGCTTGCAGACACGCTCCAGGAGAAGGCCGATGTTGTCTTCTCCACTGAGATGACCCGGACAGCCATAGGCCGCAAAAAGGAGGTGTGGGAACTTGTGGCACAACGTGTAAGTGCTGTTGGAACCACCCCACGCACCTCCAAACAGTGCCGCAAGAGATGGGACGACCTGCGGATCAGGGTCCGGGGCATTATGTCTGCCAACCGTAACCTGGCCCTGGGAACTGGCGGGGGAGCACACTCCCCACTGAAGATGCAGCCATGGGAGGAGACATGTGCCTCTCTGATTGGCATTGAGTGCATCGAAGGTGTCGGCGAGATGGAGAGAGGGGCCCCGACATCTGGAGACACAGGTAGGTGCCTCATATCCAGCCTTGCAAGACACCCTGATACACTTGCACGTGACAATCACAATGTGGCAGACGCAACACATCAGCAGATGAGCCACACCCAGCGCACATGCAGCATGTACACTGTACAGTAGGCAGACACACACCTGCATGCAAAACCGAACCTAAAGGGAGGCAACCTGTATGTCACGGGCTACTAACTCCACCATCTATCCATTACACTCTTCACAATGCCTGCTCAATGTCCGCTGAACCATCAATAACAGTCACCCTCCTCTGCTCCACCACAGGCTCGCAATCGGACACTGGCAGGGACGACAGCACCAGCACCCCAGCCAAGAAGGCCAGGAAAGTGGGAGAAGGGAACCATGCATCCACCTCTGCTGGACCCAGGCAGAAACCACGCCAGGCTGAAGAGGCCAGGGCAGCAAAGTCCCCCGAGGAAGGGGTCGTGACAGCGCCTGCAGCCCAACAACACCCACTGTTGCCCACTGAGGGCAATGTGTCAGCAGGGAGCAGTACTGTTGGGGAGACTGCAGCCATCGCTGCCTGCTCCGACAGTGATGTGGAGGATGACACTGGACTTGACCACAACACGCAACTGCACTCACCACACCTATCCCCAATCAGCCATCATGGAGATGACACCCAGGGCCCATCGCCAGCTAATTCATGGCCAGCAACTCCGAGCCCAGTGGGAGTTGTGGAAGATGGGAGTAGTCCCATTGGTCCCCCATTGGCACCCTCCATTGGGCCAGAATTCCAGCTGTCGCTGGAGCAGATTGCCAACAGGCAGGATGCACTGGGCACACTCCTCACGCAGCATGTTGCAGAATGTGGAAGTGCCAGTGCAGCCATGGAGAGGAGTGCTGATGGCATCAGGGCTGCCATCCAAACTGCCAGCAGGGACATATGCACCGAACTTGCTGCAGTGCGGCAGATGATGAGCCAGCTCATCCAGACAATTGTGGACACATGCCGTACTGAGCAGCCCGGTACATCCTCAGCTGCCAGTTCAGCACAAGCCTCTCCCGTCCGCAGGTCATCCAGGACCCTGAGGAGCACAGGCAGGGGGGCCCCAGGTTCCGGGAGAGGGGGCAGTCAATAGTGTGCTAAACTATACACACTTCACCAAGGGCACTGTCACATGTTTGCAGGGTGTTCAGGGGGGAGGGGGAGGGGGGAATTGGGTGTGTTGGAGTGTTTAGGGGGTAGGGGGAGGGGGGAATTGGGTGTGTTGGAGTGTTCAGGGGGAGGGGGAGGGGGGAATTGGGTGTGTTGGAGTGTTCAGGGGGCAGGGGGAGGGGGGAATTGGGTGTGTTGGAGTGTTCAGGGAGGAGGGGGAGGGGGGAATTGGGTGTGTTGGAGTGTTCAGGGGGGAGGGGGAGGGGGGAATTGGGTGTGTTGGAGTGTTCAGGGGGGAGGGGGAGGGGGCAATCGGGTGTGTTGGAGTGTTCAGGGGGGAGGGGGAGGGGTTCTGTTATACCTATTCAGAAGAACAATACACTTTTTCTTTTCTCACAAACGAAATGTGTGGACATTGCTCATTGCGTATGTGTGCTTTATTGTTTTACAGTCCACAGTGTTGACATACCAGACACACACAGTGCCCCAAGTGCCATCCATATGTTACACACTCGCTGTGTGTGCTAGAGGTATCGGTCAATGACATTCTGACGCATTATATGCCCCTCCTGTACATCGCTGCCTCCCTGAGGTGCTGCCCCATCCCCATCATCATCATCCCCATCATCAGGTGGTTGTGGTTCTGCGTCAGGGGGCAGAGGCACGTTTCGTCTGATGCACATATTGTGTAGCATGACACATGCCATGACGATCTTTGCAACCTTCTCATGGCGGTACAGGAGTGCCCCGCCAGACCTGCTGAGGCAGCGGAAACGTGCCTTCAGTAGGCCAAAAGCATGCTCTATCACCACACGGGTACGTGCATGGGCATGGTTGTAGTCCTCCTCATGCTGGTTCGATGGGTTCCGCACTGGTGTGAGGAGCCACCTCTTCAGGGGATAGCCCGCCTGTAAAATGTGAGAAAAGAATGTGTCAGGAACGAGATTGATATGTGAACATGACGCACAACCATGCCTTGATTCTGACTGTTACTGTGCACCAATTGGAGTTGTGGTTATGGATTTACACTGTGCAACCAGTATGTGTTCATGGCTCTCATGTACTGTTTTGCATGCAAAAACACAATGCAGGGGGGACGATTGCCTTGTGAGTGGCCATCCACTGTGTCCGTTCAGGCCGTCATTCATGTGACCTTGCACGTGTCCTGTGAGCTTGAAGCTCACATGATAGCAACATTGATGTCTGGCTCATTATGACCCCAGTGAGCATTACTGGTGTCAATGGGGACAGTTTGTGGGTCTTGTAGTGGTGCATTGATGTTCCTGTCTGTCATGTGCCTCCTTTGTGCGCAGTTGTGGGGGACAGGCCTTTCAGTAGTTGGTGCATGGTGACGTGCATGTTTGTGGTTTTCTTTAGGGTCAATGCGGTCACAATTTGCACAATGCACTTGCAGATGGTTGTGTCGTTTTTGGGATGCACTTTCATTCACATGTTGGGATGATTAGGTCAGGCATGATGTGTACACTACTCTGTTGACGTCAGTGCTGCCACAGGGAATGATCTGGCTACTGCTAGTTGCACCCATGTGACGTATGCATCACCCCCCTGTATCTGCCAGATGAAATATGCATTGGTACGTCGATCACCTACACACTTCGCATTTCCATGCTCATGACATTAGACTCACCGAGTAGGTAGGATCTTGGGCCTGCATGTCGCTCCATGTAGCGTGGTATTGTGGAGTTCCGAAGGACCATAGAATCATGGGTTGATCCGGGGAATCTGGCACAACAATGTGTGATGATCCTGTTGGAATCACAGACCATTTGCACGTTGATTGAGTGGAAATGTTTACGGTTGCGGTACGGTACCTCCATGGCATGTGGGACCACCAATTCAACATGGGTGCAGTCAATGGCACCAATGCAACCAGGTATGCCGGCCAGTGCATGGAAACCCACTTTGGTGTTGGCAATCTCCTGGGCAGACCGTGGTAATGAGATGTGGTCATCTGTGTGCTTCAGGAGGGCATCGAGCACTTGCATCAGTGTACGCGAGAATAATGGTTGTGATATGCCATGCAAGTGCCCCACTGTGTGCTGGTAGGTGCCTGTGGCCAGGAAGTGGAGCACGGACACTACCTTCAGTGGGGGGGGGTGGCAGTGGGGGTTTCAATCATGCTGACGATGTCGTTGTGTATCATGTCCACAATGGTGGTGATGGTGTCCCGGTCCAGTCGGTACAGGGTGTGGATCTGCTCAGCGGTGAGGTTGAATGGGCTGGCTCTGATGCGTGGGATTGGGGGCTGCCTGCGTGGTGGCACTGGCTGTGCTGGTGGGGCTTGCTGGGCCTGCCTTGCCCTCCTTCTCCTCCTGCGTCTCCTCTGTGCAGCCTGTTGTTGTTGTTGTTGTTGTTGTTGTTGTAGTTGCTGTTGTAGCACTCGCATTGCTATCAGGTCCTCCAGCCCCAACATTGCTAGTCCTATTGGTATCATTGTGGAGTGTGACTGGGTGTGGGAAGGGGTGGGGTGTGCTCTTTTTGTACTTTCTGAGTCTGTATTGCCTTCACCTGTGCTGTTTCTGTGCACCTGTGGCAGCTGCATTCACTTTACATGGCCCTTTACGGTTGGTTCGCGATGGCGTAATTAGCACCATGGCGGTAAGGTACTTAACGGGCTGGGTGATGGCGTTAGGGGCATGTCCGCTTAGGTCGGCATTCGCGTACCTTTCCGCCATGGCGCTAAGTACGGTGTGGATGTTCGCGTGCGCGCGCCCTTGGCGCAGTCAGCGGCAGCGTTAGCTACGATGCCGCTAATGACATCGTAGTTTACGGTCACGGGTCGTAATCGGCCCTAGCGGAAGACGATGGCGGTAATCGTTTACCGCCATCGTTTTTCGCTTTGCGCCAGGGTCGTAATGAGGGCCTGAGTTTAAAATGCTGTGTCGTGCCATAGTACATTACAATGGGCCTCATTACACGGAAGGCAGTAAGGGTCAACGGTCACAGGTAAGGGTACTGGTGACTGTTAACCCTTACCGCCTTACTACGAGGTCCCTTTGCGGGTGTAGACCAGCCATTAAAGTTGGGACCCGCAAAGGGACCTTGGTGCTAATTACGGTGCCGCAATTTGCGGTACCGTAATTAGCTCCTTCCCCATTCACATTATGCCCTATGGGGCAAAAAAGGAATGGGGAAGGGCCATGCATGAAGGGGGAATTACCACCCCGCCAACCTTGGAATGGGGTGGTAATTCCCCTTTCCTCCATGGTGGTTACGGTATGGTACCGGCGGCAACCATGGTGCTAATAGCACCATGGTTTACCGCCTACCGTGTAATGAGGCCCAGTCAGTCCAAAGTTCTAGGAAACTATAACAGCAGTCATACACTATGGAGAGACATTCACTCATAAAAAGAGTTAAAGACTAGGCGTGAAGGGAGAAAAGACTCCCACTCACCCATGGACAAGGTAAAATAATTATCAAGTCCAAGCAAAAGGTTCTGGGATTGACACAGGTCAGGAAGATTTATCATAATTATGAAAATCTTACTCAACAGCTCTTGCAGTCTTTCACAAACATACCTCAATGTAGAGAGGAAAGTGTAACCAATGGTGTAGATCAGTGGCAGATTTAAGGCAAAGGGTCCCGTGGGCAGCACATGATAAAGGGCCCAAGATGGGTGGGTCCTAGAGGCGGAGCTTAGGGTGGGCGCGGTTAATTGTGATCACGAGTGCACAGTGGCAAACTTTAGGGACAAAAGCTAATTTTCATAATGTTGGCTTTATTGCGGGAAGGTGTTAATTTATTCATGTCTAGCCCGTGATGTGTTTGGTCTACTTGGAATAAACTGGGAGGTGAAATAGAAAAACAGAACATGGCCGTCATCTTAGGTGATGCCTTTTGTTTAAAGTTCCTTGTGGGCACGGAAGGGTTGTGTATTTGCCCCACCACCCATTGACATCCAGAGTGGAAATTAGCACCAGGGGGAAAAGCCTGGCTCTGGGGAGCCAGCTGCCACTCAGGTGGAGATAATGGGCACCTTTAAATGGTGGTAGACCACCAACTGCCTATTCGCTAGAGGGCAAATCGCAAACCTGTTAGTTATGCATTTCTTTGGCATCACACAGCGCTCAACACCCCCTCCCCCGCTCTGCATTCTTTAAGCACAGCTAAGGCACCTCTATGCATAGTAAACGTGGCAGCCCTTCCACCTTAATGGATGCATTGCTCAGTCAGTGTTCACACAGAACACGCAGGGCCCCATGAGCACCATCTGCCTCTGTCTGACTGTGAAAACAAATGGGAAGGAAGGGAAAGGGGTGACAGGAACCCGCTCGCCGTTTGTCCGCCTGGCGACTGCTAAATCCACCCCTGATGTAGATATCAACTCTGAAGCTCTCTACCAAAAGATCAAGATACATTGAATCCCCTATAATGCAGGGCATTACTGAATTAACCAACCCCCCGCCCCAATTTACCAGGGAGCACACAAAGAATTGGATGCCTAGTGCAAGGCCTGTCAAACAGAATACTTCACCTGTTTGTGAGCCTCTGTTATGCAGGCTTTCTTGTAGGGTCAGATTTCTTTTGACTCAAACCCTAGGATCCACATACTCCACTGTTGCTCAAGGTGCAGGCAAAGTGGTAGCATTATGGCAGTGTCTGGCAAATGCCTAACCCAATGGGTGTCTACACAAACACCAAACCTGTTGACTTTGCAAATGCTTGATTTACAAGGGGACCACATTACTTATCTGTACTAGGGATTGAAGGGGAGTCACTGCATGATGCAGTGTTAGGCTCAGGGTATGCCTGAATTCCCTTGCCTAGCGCAGCATTATGAGCTGAATTTTTGAAATCCTAAGGCTATTGCTGTCAGATTGCCAGCGAGTAAAATGAGGCCCTTGGTATTGTTTGTTATAATACATGGGTATATACCTCAGCCACCACTACCCTTAACTGCACATGTGTGAATGATTGCCTTCCATAGTTTGTGCTACTACAGGGTTGGGGGAGCTGTGGTTTTCTGGGTTGTTCCTGAATGCAGTACTGCTTCTATTCAATGGCATATATTCATCATTTGTTTTGTTTACTCTTAAGCGGTGCTACAGTGCTGCCTATAAACCGAAACTATTGTCCCCCTGAAGTGAAGATAGGAGAGAAATGGTATGTGAGGAGGGACACACAGCCTGTGCGGGTGTTTGGCTTTTTCTCCACACATTGATCACTCATGGCCATGCTAGTCTGTAGGGTCCTTACCACCCACTACTTGCCCCTGCCTGCTCAAAGCACACACCCCTGTGATCTCTGTGAGCTAGCCCCATGCTTTGTAAGCAGTCTTCTGAAAGGTGATGGCTTAATTACCACTATAAATCTGCTTCTGATGTAATACATAAAATCCTTCACCAAGTATACTTTAAGGCACTTTGATTTGTAAACTGTATGGGTACCCTTTCATCAGTTCTTTGCACTGAACTCCTGTTAAAAGCCAGCATTGACAAAGCCAACCGTTTTGGCTCTTATAAATGCATTACAAATGCACATGCCAGGCACTGCCATAATATGCCCAGATCAATGTTTCCTCCAATTATTTTTCTCTAGGAGTGGCATAGAAAGGAACGTTAATATTACTGCTGAAACTCAAGAAGACTTTTAAAAGAAAAGAAACTATTTAAAAAAAAAGCATAAAGTACCCCTATGGGCAAACCTAATTACCTTTTTTTAATCCCTGAAAAATCACTTGATTCCAGGTAGGGATTAAAATCCTTTCAGAGCCCTGCTTGAAACCCTGCCTAGGAATAGAAATGAGAAGGCACATAATGCAGCTTTTTGTTTTTCCCTCACTTCCTTACCACATCCTAGAACAAATGTATCAAGAGCCTTACTGAGGTTTCTTATGGAGCCTCAAAGTAAATCGCGTGTGTTTTGCCTTCTTTTGTAACTAGGAATCCCTCTGCTGCAATTCTGTGTTATCAGTTAAATAAGATGTATGGGGATGCTAGAGGCAATAACCGCAGAACACATAATTATATTACAAAACCATCAGCAGCTGAGCATCGAAAGAAGCAGAAGGTGCTGCTTCCTAGACTGTTACTAGTTTCATATCTTTATCAAACATATTCTTTTTCACTGAACTGTACCCCTGAAACATCTGACTTGATTTTTGAAAGTTGTTAATTTGTCCTTCACCCCCAAGGAGTGTTCTCCTGTGCCTTTCCTCAGTAACCTTCCTGGGTCCCTGTTCTAGCCTCCAAAGCTAGTTGACAAAGCTCTGTAAATAGTGAAGGATTGTATCAGTAAAACACTCACTAGGATATTTGATTGCCCACACTACTTTGCAAGCAAATCATATTCAAAGCAATACCATGATATTATGGGTAATTTACGAAAATTACGAGTCCGGCGGTAATTGTGCCAGAAAAACTGGCAGGTTACCGCTGGACCCGTATTACCATTCCGCCTCCGTGATTACCAGAATCACTGGGGCATTATGACCCTGGTGACCCAGGAATTCCGGAGGCAGAATTTTGTAAATCCCCATTCCCATGGAGTCCCATAGGACTCCATGGGGATGGGGACAATGGAAACACTGGTTCCGTCTATGACGGAGCCGGTGTTTCCATGTCCGCTTGCAGGTGGGTGGTGTAAATCCCGCCAGGTCAGACCTGGCGGGAGTGACACCTCCTGCCTGCAGGACTCTTAATCAGCTGGTCCAGAAACAACGGTGGCGGCAGTTTTACCGCCACCGTTTTTTCCAGACCGTCAGGGTCGTAATTAGGCCCAATGTCTCGAATCTGCATGTGCACAATTATGTTGCAGTGCATAGAAGGTTTCTAGCACATACCTCATCTTAATATGCTTAGTTAGGATAAAAGTGCTCAGTGAAACTGTTTTTGAATAGCAGAGTTACTAAATAATGTGTCAAGGTCTATGCCCACTGGAACTCTGAAAACTTGAAAAAGATGCAGATTGTGTAAAAAGCATTATTTTTTTTTTAATTCAAATTTTCATTCACTCAGTCTGTTAGTAGCGGGAAGGATTTTATGATAGCATTCATTTATGAAAAAGCATTCTTGCTAGTTGAATATCCCATGCCCTACTATTACTATGTACGACTAATACCAGACATAGCCCATACCCCCTATCCCTTGCAGGTCAAGTAAATGCTATTGCAATGTTGCTCTCCAATTATAAGTTACTGTAAGCAATGCGAAAGTAGGAGATGCTGAGCAGGACATTTACCTACTCAAACTCCTTAGTGGGCAAATTTATATTTATAATGCGTTAACTTTCAAGGATACCACATAGTAATGTAGCTGGTAGCTATGATGCAACTAGTGCTGTAATGTTAGCTTATGTGGAATGTGGGTGCTCTGAGTGTTCTGAGAGTGGCGGTTGAAAGACGAGAGTGAGAGTGGCCATTACTGGGTGTGGGGCTATCCCTGTGTTCCGCCTGTGTATCCTGTCCTGTGGAACCAACCATCCCCTGTGTTTGTACTACAGAAGTTGATCCTGGCTTTGACAATAAACCTTATTGAACTTACCTGCTTCCCACAATGTCACATTGTTACACTGGCGACGAGGATGGGATGGTAGGTGGTCTCGCTTGATGTCATTTGGTGCTGCTGGGGGGGGGTTGCAGTTAGCTGAGGACACCGCCCCCGCCATTCTGCCCCACACCCAGGAGTTCCGTTTCGCATTCCGCTTTTGGCTGAAGAGACAATTGAAGTATGGGTCAACTCAATACGTTTCAGCCCAAGTAAAGCAAGCTGTGTGCCACGTTCGGACTGCGGCCCTGGAAATCAGTGACTGTCTGACGGAGCAATCAGTACCCCATTTTCATCGTAGACACCTTAGTTCCCGAGGAGGGGTGCTCGGTGGATCGTCTCCGTGGGCCATGGCGGAGTGGGATGTGCAATGTGGCTCAAGTCTGAATGGGAAATGCCATGGAGGCGACCAGATGTCGGGTGGCCGGCAGACTTGGTCGCCCAGATCACGTCGGGTGCATGACGTGCAAGTTCGGAGAGCGCATGTTCCCAGTGAAGCAGATGATTCCGGTGAAAGTGCTCCTAGAGAACTGTCATCATCCATGAGTGGGCGCCCGGCTCCAGTATGCCAGCCAGGAGAACTGGAGCTTAAGGGCTGGTATGCAGGGGTGACCAGAGCCCGCCTGGCTCCCGGCATGCAAAGTGGGCATGGGCCTGTTTTCCGGTAATGCTTCTGGTGCTGACACTGTGTTTCAGGATAGTGAGATGTATCGAGTGATGACGTCAGGTCAGAGTGCCGCACCGGAGTCTGGTCACGTTCGTGACTGTTGGTGTGCCTGCGGGAGATGCCCAGCCCACGCCAATGAAGTCACGTGGGGTTTGGGCAGATTCAATGCGAAATCCGGCGGAAGGTCGTTCATTGGGGAAAATGATGACTGGGACTTCCGGGATTCCGGTATAGGTGTGCGTCGCTCAAAAGAGGGGGAGTTGAGCCGAAGAACTCCAGAGCCTGTCAAGTGGAAAGCAGGAAGTGAGGAAAATCTGTTGGAGTCTGAGCAGTATTCGTATGAAACACAAGATTTTACATTCCTGGATGACGTTCTGGGAAGTTTCTGTGAGCCAGCAGGCCGTGACCCAGGGTAGAGACTCTTTTGATTAGGTGAGTTGTCATGGGCCTTTTCTCTTTTGTTTGTGTCAATGTTGTGGCGTGTTGTTAGGGGCATAGGTCCATTTGGGTTCCCTGGGTTAGTGTGGGTTATATTGTTAAAGGCCGTTGTCTTTTCTGTCTCGTGTTCCGTTGTGGCCTCCGTGGGTGTAGGTGCCGTAGGTTATTTTGCAATGTATTGCCCTCTCAACTGTTATGTGGGGAAGGGGGGTGCATATATTTTGCATTTTGTGGGAGATTTGCATTTTTGGGAGTAATCATCATTGATGTATTAATGTTTTCCGAACTGGATGGCATGGGCATTTTGGATTTCCATTTTTGGGACATGTTTGAAGGACTTGGCGGACTAACACCACATGAGGTGTTTTTGTGTTATGAAGATGTTTGCTCCCATCTTATCAGACATTGGGCCTCATTACGACCCTGGCGGAAATCGTGGTGCAAAATGCACCATGGAGCACGGCGGAAAGCTGCCGATAGCGCCATGGGGGTTGGCGGATTTACCGCCCCATTCCGACCTTGGCGGGGCGGTAAATCCCCATTCCCCATTTTACCCTTCCCCATTCCCATTTTTGCCCCATAGGGTATAATGGGAGTGGGGAAGGCGTTAATTACGCCACCGTAAAATACGGTGGCGTAATTAACAACAAGGTCCCGTAGCGCCATGGATTTCTCCGCCCGGAAAAACCAGGCGGAAAGCGCTCCATGGCGCTACGGGAACTCGTAGTAGGGCGGACGGGTCCGCCGCGAATACCGCTGGCGTAAACCCACTCCGCCAGGGTCGTAATGAGGCCCATTGACATTTTCACCACGCGTCATCAATGTGGACTGTTTTACATCGTGTGATGTCTAGTGTGTTGTGTGCGCGAAAGAATGCAACTACGTGCAGTGATATGGGGAGTACGGAGAGTGTATTGTGTGTATTCCTTCATCTTAACTTGGCCTTGGTGTTAACAGGCCAGTGTGGGCACGGGTGATGTACGTAGTATTCACCAACAGGTACGGTTGCTGTGGGGTGAAGATTAATGAATTAATACAGATGCCGGGCGGGTCTGTAGTGACTAGGTAAGGGATCAGTGGAGTATCTTGTGCAGCTGTGCGGTTTGTAGTTGCTTGCTAGTACATATGCCGGGTGGGTCTGTAGTTACTAGGGCTGTGGTGCAGCATTTAGTGCAAGGCCGTGTACTGTTGTTGTTGATTGAACTCGTCTGGAGTTACTAGGGCTGTGTTCAGTTTTGTGCGTTTAGTGCAAGGGATGTATTCTTGTTGTGGATTGAACATTCATTTGGTTGCCCTTGTTTGGCGTTGTCTAAAGCAAGGGCGGGTTATGTTCACCGAATTTTTGGTGTTGGTTTCGCCTGTGTGTGCGTAGTGAAAGGTACACAATTGGTACAGGAGTTTGGAAGATCTTGTTGGATCTGGGTTTCCGTGTTATGGTTCATAGTGGTCAGAGAAAAGTATTACCACTGTGTTGAATTAGTTCAATACCTGTGTGTTTGGGTGATGGGTTGTTAATGGTGTGCTGGGATGCAATTTGCCAAGTTTAGGTTAGCTTGTTAGGTGAAGTTCTGACCATTGGTAGTGGTAGAGGCTAAGATGTGGTAGGAAGCTTTGGTTTTATTTCATCAAGTTAAGGGTTCTCGGCAGGGGTTGGGCATTTGTTGTTGCTCTTGGTAGAGCGGGGTAGTTCTCAGCGGTGGCAGTGCTGAGGTTCTGGGGGGCAGCCCAGAGCATAAGGAGTTAGTGCATTGTTGGTCAGGTGTGTTAGTGATTAGAATTTTGTCTCCGGACATTAGGTATATATAAGCGTGGCAGGATTATGTTCTGAGGGGAAGCTCGGGACTGGTGGAAGCGCTGTTTATTATTTTTAGTCCTTGAGGGTTCTGCTGAGACGGTTCTGGTGCGTGGGTTCATGTTAGGGTGTTCTGGTGGGTGACCTGTTTTGGTAATTTGCACGGGTCCGGTTGGCTGGTGAAGGTACCTTATGTTTCTTGGTGCAGAGCTTCTGATCATGGACGGCCGCTGTGTATTAGAAGTTAGTTGCTTTAGTATTTCATTCTTAGGGAAGTGTGGGTAATGCTGGTCAGTTATCCATCCACTTCACTATTTAGTGTCTTCCTTTAGATGTGTTGGCAGTGATGTTCCCCTAGTATGTAACGTTGTCCCTCTACTTCTTTTGGTTCTCTAGGGAGGGAGAAATGTAGTAATGTAGCTGGTAGCTATGATGCAACTAGTGCTGTAATGTTAGCTTATGTGTAATGTGGGTGCTCTGAGTGTTCTGAGAGTGGTGGTTGAGAGACGAGAGTGAGAGTGGCCATTACTGGGTGTGGGGCTATCCCGGTGTTCCCCCTGTGTATCCTGTCCTGTGGACCCTACCATCCCCTGTGTTTGTACTACAGAAGTTGATCCTGGCTTGGACAATACACCTTATTGAACTTACCTGCTTCCCACAATGTCACGTTGTTACATACCACTTCAAAGCGCTTGTGTGACATATATACAAAGAATAGGAAGCAGTGGATGAAATTACAGATCCAATTTGCCTCCTTACATACAGACCACATGTGATATTTCAGCTGACAGTTGGGTTACATAGTGTGGATGATGTTTTTGCTAAGGCACCACGAGTCACATAAATTCTGGTGCATGAACGTTATTCATACTACAACAAACATAAAACAAGTGGATGTAGATGCAGGTCTGGTTGTTTTTTTCAAAGCCAAGGTAGGCAGAGTCAGGGTTGTTCGATAATACATGTGTCCTGGGGTGGAGGCTAGTCTTACGGTAAAAGTGTGGTAGAGTCCAGTATAGGAGTCATGGCTGGGGAAGGAAGTTTATTTGGTTGTGTGCATATCTTAGATATATCTTCTGTTCATAGAGCCACTTTTTCATATTGGTTTTTAACTTCTAAAAGGTGTATTCTGTTTTTAAGTTTTTAAGGTCACATTAGGCAGAGTAAGGTAATGTAAATAGGCTACACTAGAATAAAAAGACTACTTAGCATAATCTTGTTTTATTAAGAGAGAGAGCAAATTTCAGTTAACTGCTGTGGTTTGTGCATTATTCATTCTTGAGAAGGTTGGAATTGTCTGTGTACACTGCTAAAACTCTTCTGAGCAGCACCCAGAAGGAAGCGGGGTAAGGGCATATGCGCACAGCTTAAAGGGAACATTAACCCAGATACTAACAGAATTCGCAAGTTATTGACATCTTTTGGTCAAAACTGTTGGCTTTGCCAGTGCTCCTTTGTTGATTTTTTGGAGTTTCATATCCAAACTTATTGAGACAGATGTATCAGGATACAGGTACTGTGTATGTAAGCCCAGTATCTCCATCGAATGCATTCAAATTATGTGACTCCTTAGGAATCACTGCTCTGCTCCTGAACTCATGACACACATCGTCATTCAGCATGCTAATGGGTTTTATGCTTCTGTGGAACTTGCCTTACCACCCCTAAGTTGGAGAGAACCGTGGAGCCATCAACAGAGAGGATCACTGCTTTTGAGTGGCAGATCACTGCAGTGTTTTTGGAGCATCAACCTGTGAAAGTTTTCACTCGTTGCAGGTGCTTCTGGCCTTTCTTCTTCCCTTCTGGATATTGTTGCAAAACGTCTGTTGCTAAGAAGTACATTTGCGCACAGACAGCCACTGCTGGATTCATACATATAAGTATTTTGTTTGAGAAATGACATTTTTACAGTTTTTCTACAGAATTAATTCTGTGGTAGAGAGAAGACTGTAATAAATTATTGGAAATGGCCCATGAATTGTTCATACATTTTTACACTAATTAGTTTAACTGGGTTGAGATCTTTTCTTTACTGGCTGGCGCAATATACTAATGGATTAATGCACTTCATTAGATAGGAAGTGGCATTACAGCCACCGTTTAATTAATTGCATTATAATAAGTTGCTCTGTACAGCATTATATGATATATGTCATTTATAACGTGCCTGTACACAAGTGTTTCTAGGTGCGATAAAACAGGGGAGGGAAGACAGAGGGAGGACAAGACAAACGATCCCACCAGGCCATGTGTCATTTCAGATTGTGCAAGTGCGCCAATGCAAAGTGAAAGGGGGAAATGAGAGGGGAAAGTGCCAGAGAGAGGCAAGGGGGAATTGCAAACAGGGCAGAATGCACCGAGTAAGTGCAGCCAGGGCAGTGCGGCTCTGGGTAAGTGAATGGAGGCAGGAGACAATAGTGGTTACAGCTACATCCCCTAAGTAGGCGGTAGGCCCGGAGCCAGTGGATGGGGACAGATCATGGAAAAGCCTGGTAGTCAGTGAGACTATGCGGGTAGCCAAGCCACCAGTCAGTGCAGCAGACAGGCAGGTCAGCAGGGGAGGGGGAGAGAGAAAGCAGAGGAGAAAGGGAAGGTCTTGAGCTGCTTCTGGAACTTCAGGTGGTCCGGCTCAAGTTTGAGAGAGTCACGGAGGCCATTCCAAAGGGAAGCAGCTGCAGAAGAGGGAGATCTACCCCCAACTCTCTGCCTGGAGAAGCATCTGACCCTGAGAGATTTGGAGGTGGCTGAGCAAATGGCTCAAGAAGTTATTTTGGAAGAGAGAGATGAATGTAGTGCGGGAACAGGCCCGAGAAAGCCTTTTGGACAGTGGAGAGAGTCTTGAACTTGATCCTTGCAGCCACCAGGAGCCAGTGGAGATATTTCAGGGCTGGAGAGATATGGTCCCTGGGCTTGAGGCCAAGGATAAGTCTTGCAGTCCTGTTCTGGATTAGTTGCATAGGGCGGAGAGAAGAGGAAGGCAGATTGAGAAAGAGGCTGTTGCAATAGTCCAGCGTAGGGAGAACCAGGACTCTGGAGACAGTGAGCTTCTGGGGGAAAGTTAGAAAAGGAAGAATACCTCTGCGGAGGTGCAGCCGGTAGTGGGCCTTCTTGGCAAGGTATGTGATATGAGGAGAGAAGGAGAGAGTGGAGTTGAAGGTGACACCAAGGTATTTGCCTAACAGGAAGACGACGGAAGAGGACCCAAGGAGGGCAGCCAAAGTGAAAGAGGGAAAGTGGGAGCACGGGTCTCAATGAGAAGGATCTCTGTCTTACTGGCATTAAGGCAGAGATTGTTGGAGGCGCACCAATCCAGGAATGAGCAGGAGAGGTGAGGAGGCTGAGGGGAGCCTGAACAATAGTTAAGTACCATCCACATAACACTGAAAATTAGAGGAGAAAGTAGAGATCAGGTGGGCCAAAGAGGCCAAGTAGGCATTGAAGAGCCAGGGTGAGAGGATAGAGCCCTGGGGCATGCCACATGTAGAGAGAGAGGTGGTGGAGAGAAAGGACCCAAATTGGACCTGGGAGCGTCGATCCAGGAGGAAGAAGGTCAACCACTCGAGGGCCTGATCTGTGATGCCCAGGTTCTCACAGAATCGATTGATTGGGATGGCGTGATTGACTGTGTCAAAAGCAGAGGAAAGGTCAAGGCGGATGAGCACCGAAGGAAGGCTTTAGTCAAGATTGGGGAGCAGATCTTCACAGGTGTTCAGGAGAGCAGTTTCCGTGCATCTGGTGGCTCTGAAGCCAGACGGATATTCATGGAGATAACCAACAGATTCAGTTTGAAGAGTATGCTGGAAGATGGCCAGCTTTTCCAGGAGTTTGCCCAGGAAAGGAGTGATATCGATCGGGCAATAGCTTGCCAGACAGGTAGGTTTCACAGAAGGATTTTTGAGGAGTGCGTGCCCAAGGGAGTGCTTGAGGAAAAAGGGGAAAGATCCAGTGGTGAAAGGGTGATTGCAGAAATCACCCAAGGCTGGAGCAAGGGTGTCAATGTTGTCCTTGATGGTTCTGCAGGAGCAGGGGAGCACCTGTTTGCATGACACTTTCATAGATCGGACTTGTCTAGAAGCATCACCAGGTGTTGTCAGAGAGAAAGAGGAGAAAGGAGGAGGAGAGGGGGAGGAGGTCAGAGCGGGACCAATGGTGGTAGAGGGAGAGGAAGAGGAGAGCAAGGACAGGATGCCCTGACTTTTAGTGGTGAAGTGAGAATCAGGTGCCATACAGAGGACCTGGGAGGAACAGGAGAGGTGGAGACTGCACAAGGATTGGCCACCTCCTTGCAGATTTTAAATAGTTTGGCCATGTTGTTAGAGGCCGTAGAGAGTTGGGCTTGGATGTGGACTCTCTTCTTGGACAGGACAGAGAGTCTGTATTGCCTTTGGAGCAGGCGGCAGGCCAGTTTGTCAGATGATGTGCCCGAAGACCTCCACTTCCTCTCAGCCACCCTGCACTTGCATTTCAGGATGGTGAAACTGGAGTCATACCAAGAGTTGCACTTGCAGGTAGGCTTCAGAAGGATTCTCATGATGGGGCAAGGATATCCAGAGTGTTGGATATAGAACGATGTAACTTAGAGAGGGCTATGTCAGAGTGTGAGGCAGCTGCAGGAGTAGGAAGGGCACAGAAAGTAGAGGCAAAGTCATCCACTGACACAAGCTTCATGGGCCGAATGGCCCAGAAGGTAGGTGGCAGCGCTGTGGTTGGCTTTGGGTAAGGGACAGAGAGTTTCAAGTGAGAGGAAAGCAGAAAGTAGTCAGTCCAAGAGAGGGCAGTGGTGAGAGGGTTAGAGAAGGGGATGTCTGAGGAGAAGAGAACATCCAAGGTGTATCCAGCAGAGTGTGTCAGTCCAGAGGGTAGAATTGAGAGAGAGAGACAGAGAGAGAGAGAGACAGAGAGAGACAGAGAGAGACACAGAGAGAGAGAGAGAGAGAGAGAGAGAGAGAGAGAGAGAGAGAGAGAGAGAGAGAGAGAGAGAGAGAGAGAGAGATAGTGTGTCACAGAGGATGCAGAAGAGCCAAGAGGAGGGATTAGAAGCATCCAGGTGGATGTTGCGGTCTCCGAGGTTGAGAGGAAGAGGCGAGGAGAGAAGAGAAAGGGGGAAACCTGGCAAATGGCCTGTAGATGGTGGCCACAGTCTGAGAGAAGCCAGGAGAAATAGAGAGCCTTCAGACCAGACATTCAAAGGGTATCAGGTAATAATGTCCCCATACATAATGTCCCCATACATAATGTCGCTGGAAATATATGATGTCATTATGTACGGGGATGGGTTGCAGGAATGTCCCCTGCTGCCCTTGTAAAAATATATTATAATATCTCCGCACAAAACAGTGACTTTTTAGTCAGGAGACATTTCTGAGGGGACATTATTACATGGAACCATTCAAAGGAGGAGTAGGCCTGCGTAGGAATGACAGAAGCATGGATCCACTCCAGAAAGATCAGGGCTACTTCACCTCTGGGTTGGTTGTTCTGGGCTCAGAGAGGATTTTGTAGCCATCAGGGAGGAGAGTTTAAACATTTGTGACAGAGCTGGCCGTGAACCATGTCTCTGTGATCAAGTTCCTCGAGGAGGTGGCAGTTGTCAGAGGAGTGTTTGACAGCAGCGTGAGAGTTGAGAGTGGCGAAGTGGAACAGGTTGCCACATTTGAGAAACTTCCTGGGTGGGGTACAGGCTTGAGGTACACCCAGCGAGAGCGGCCTGAGAATGGGCTGCGGTGGTAGCAGGGGGTGGCACAGTAGCCAGAGAGGAGGAGGAAAATGAAGGTGGCAGAGGAGCCAGAGAGGAGCTAGTAAGAGTATCAGGAGAAGGAAGGAAGTTGATAAGTAGTGAGAGACGCTTATCAAAAAGGAGGAGATTTGGCTGAGGGCCCTGGACCAAGATGGTACCATTCAGATGGAGAAGTGAAAGAAGGCCAAGAGGATCTCCCAACGAGTGCCGCCATTAATGGGAGACGAAGAGATAGGAGAGAGAGCCGAGACCATATATGGGGTCCATAGTTCTGAAGATGGAACAACAAAGAGGATGTCGGTTAGGATCTGTTTGGAAGAAGCGCTGATCTGGGTATCAGATATAGGTAAGCCATGGTTGGAGACAAGGATATCCCTCTTGAATGTTTTCCTACCAGACTTAGTGAGAGGGATAGGATGGGAGATAGAGTAGCAGTTTGAGAAGATGGGTGATATTGAGAGCACCACTGAGGGTGTGAGGAGGCAAAGGGGAGCATGAGGGAGGAAAGAAGCCCAGCCCAAAGCTGAGCACCACAGGGGAGGGTTAACACAGAAGGAGGCACACAGGAGGCAATGAGCAGACAACCACAAGGGAACCAGGAACAGTGTGTGCAGTAGGCAGCGGGGCACACTTTAAAAACACCCTGATTCCACTTTCCTAAAGAGAGGGGAAAAGGCCTAGTTTTTAAACACAGCAACAATTCAAAACACCCAGATTACACTTTCTAAAAAGAGGGAAACAAGCCTAGTTTTTTAAAACAAAGCAGCAATGCAAAACACCCAGATTCGACTTTCCTAGAAGGCACGCACTGACATGAGCTCCGGTGTGTGTGAAAACATCTTTTTGAGCTGGCATTTCAGTTGCCATCAGTGGGTGTGCATTGCACAAGATGGATTCTACCCTTGTGTACAGCTCACTCACTAAACCTTTATCCTTACGGCAATGAGGTTCAGCTGGGCATCCTTCCTCTAGCAAGTAGCAGCAGCTCAAGTGGCAATGTATTTGAGCAATGAAAACTCCATGTTCATACGTCACATGGAATACCGTTACGAAGGAGACATCCACGTCAATGATTGATCTCTTTGCAGTACTTGGAGAATACCTCTTATTACATCCATGAGAAAGTCCATGTCCCTGAACTTCAGTCCTTTGTCTGAGCCATCCTCATCCTAAGCACATGCCAAGTAGGTTTATGGCCCAGATGATGGCACCAGGTGAGCAGTCCTGCCCATTTAAAATTGTTCTATTTTGCACCAACAAAGGGTCATTTATGATGCTGTTCTCTTGGGTTCTTTGACATGGATAGCCAGTTAATTAAGTGTTTAGAGTGTTTTCTCTCCAACTGTGTGCATGCAGCATTCTGGGCATCTTGACAATCAGCACTATCCTGTTATAATCTGCAGTTCCCAGTGGAAGTAGCATACTCATCTCCATTTTCTTGTATTCAGTATGCATGTTTATATTGATGAGACTTCTTCAGGACATGTGTCTAAAGATCCATTCCTATAAAAAGGGCCTCCAACCTTTGGCTTTCCAGATGTTTTGGACTACAACTCCCATCAGCCCTATCAAGCAAAGTCCACGGTGAGGGATCATGGGAGTGATAGTCAAAACATCTGGAGAGCCACACGTTGCTGACCCCTGTATAGCAACAACAACTAACCCTACATATGTGTCAGTAGCATAAGAGATTGGTTACATTTGACAAGGCGTGTCTTCGAGGGGTAAGTTGACCAGGAAAGGCCCATGCCTTCTGATCAGAAGTTCTTTATTCATCCCAAACCACTTCCTTGTATATACACCTATGGATGTTTACACAATCTGCTATAAATACAGGCATCAACATCAATTATGACTAAGTTCGTATTTGGGAACGCATGCTGGTCACCTAAATAGCCTTAGCCAACTTCACAGAAGCTTTACCCTAGCTTCCAAGACTTGATGATTTATTCCAATCTAACCTTTTTCATATTGACAATAACGAAGCAGAGAGGCAAATACAGGATACAAAAACTGTACAGCTAACCTTTCCTGAAAAGCCACCCATGCCGTGGTGCCATAGAAAGGCTGACCAACACATTCCTTGGTAAAAACACATATTTGCCTATCAGTGAACCACCCCCTAGTATTAGCGAGTAAAATAATTTTGTGCACTCCTACTAATCTGCCAGCTTCACACTCCCGATTAACACTTTATCATGACCTGTGAAAAACACTGACTGCAATCTTAGAGCCTCCAAACTCCTGAATTATACACTGCCTTCTTGAAATGAGGATATGTTTAAAACCTCCCCATTTGAATATTTACCAAGCCAGCAGGTAGATGGGGGAAGCGGAGTGGAGTAAGATGGCTGCTGTGTGAGGTCAACAGCCACCAGGCATTTTAGGCTCTCTAATGTCCACCACTGCAAGAGGAACCCCTCCAGGACAGTTGTTTAAAAAAACAGAGAAGTGTGGCAAAGGCTGATTTATGTTATGTTATGTTAATTTGTACCACACACCGCTACCACCCAGGGGCAGTCTATAGGTGCTTGCGTGGTTCTGCAAGAGAAGGGGGCAGGAGATTAGTGGGGATATAGTGAGAGGATAGATTCGGAACCAGGAGGAACTGGTTTCTGTGAGTGTTGTTTTGAATGCGGTAGTACTGTGAGAGGCCTTGTGCATTGTAACAGTATGGTTATGGTTCGGTTCATCAAGTGGTGGTAGTGTTTTGTGTTGGTGTTAATGTGTTGTGTGAGTTATGAAGAGATGGTCATGTGCACTGGTTAGTGTCCATAAGGGATCCAGAGTCAGAGGTGGTCATAGCTACAAGATTATTTGGCATCATGTTTGTAGTTGTGTTGTTGATGTGTTTTTGGACTATGTGGGTGGTTAACTCTAGGTGTGGACATGGTGATGGTTCTATGTTTATTTATGTGGAAGTGTGGCTAGTCCAGGTCTGGTGTGGTGGAGTCAATTATGTAAGAAGTGAAGGAAGGAAAAGTGGGTTACTAAAATCAGTCTGTTTATTATTTATTTTTTTATCCCCTGGTGCGGCCCTTTGGATGCCTCTTGGCAATATCTAGCAAGGATCTTATTTGTGGTTCTTTTGGCCCATCACAACTCCACTCTAGTTGTTTGTTGGTGGTGGTGGTGTTGTTGCCGGTGTCCCTTCAATGTTGTCATTATCTGCTGAATAACCAGGTCTTGAGCAGTTTCCTGAAGGTGATGTGGTCCTTTGTGGTTCTAATTTTTTTGGGCATGTTGTTCCAGATGTTAGCAATTAGACGTGAGAATGCTGCTTCACCGAATTTCCTTTTTTCATAGTGCTTTGCTTATATTTGTAGGTTGTAGCTGGATCTTAGTTTGCTTCCTGTGCAATATCAGATAAACTTGTATTAGAGGGATTCCGCTCCTTGTCTGCGCAAGGCTTTGTGGGTGATGCAGAGTGCTTTGAATTTTATGCGCTTTTTTACTGGTAACCAGTGTAGGCTTTTCAGAGCTTGAGTGATCTGTTCTCTTCTGTTTACTCTTAATAGGATCCTAACTACTGTATTTTGCACTATTTGGCGTTTCTTGGTAAGTCTTTCCAGCATTAGTAGGAAGAGGCTGTTTACGTAGTCAAATCTTGTGAGTATCAGGGATATGATTGTGAGGGTTCTGTGGGGTAAGGAGAGGTAGAGAAGTAATCCTCTGAGCAGTCGTACTAGGAAGAAGCATTTTTTAGTGATTCTGTTGGCTTGCGGCTCCAGTGATAGTCCGTTGTCCATGAGTATTCCTAGATTATTTACTACATTTGTAGTCCCTAGTTGGGTCCCCATGCCAATCTGCCAGTTGTGGGTTCCCTCCGCCAAATTCTGCAGGTTAGAGCATTATTTCTATTTTTGCTGGGTTCAGTTTGAGGTTGTTCATTGTCTTCCAGTTGTAGATATCTGTGAGGCAGTTGTTGAGGCTATTATTTTGTTCCTGTCTTCTGTTTGTTTTCACAATCAGTTGTGTATCATCTGCGTAGATGTAGGCGGTAAGTCTGTGGGTTAGAATGATTTTTATTGGTGGGCACATGTACATGTTGAATAGTAGGGGTGAGAGGCTAGATCCTTGTTATACTCATTAATAGCATAATGATATAACATTATAGCGTCCAAGAAGAAACTATCCAGGGAAGCTAGAGCACAATTTGTGAAGCAGCCAGTTTCAGTTTTGCTCCAGTTTCAGAGGAAGAAGAAGAGATGCTTCTGGTATTGGGTAAGATGAAACCAACCTCCACAAGAATAATGCCTGCTATCTACATCTGTTGAGAACCATCCGCCCTTTCCTCAATGAGGAAAATATGGCCATGGTTGCTAGGGCAATTATTATGTCCTGACTGGATTACGGCAATGCCTTGCTTCTTAGTGCCTCTAAGAAAGAAATAGAAAAATGTCAAGTCATGGAAAATTATACCGTCCGAATAGTGAAGCGCATCAAGAGCAAAGAGCATATTACGGAGTGAAGAAAATCACTGCACTGGCTGAGAATTATCTTCCAATCTATGACTATAGTTCACAGATGTATCTACAGCACAGCCCTGACGTACCTAGAGAAACAGTTCTTGAAATACATTCCCCTTAGGTCTTTACGATCAGAAGATCAGGGCTTATTAAACGAACTGGGATTTTGCCGTGCCACGGGTAAGGGTAAAGCCTTTACAGAACAGACAACACAGTACTGGAATAAGCTACCTCACTCCCTCCGGTTAGAAACAAACCTGCTTTCTTTCAGGAAATCTTTGAAAACACATCTGTTTAGATGAGGGGACCTTTTATTGTCACTCTTTACCGCTTGTCACAATCTGCGCAAATGATTGTCCTTGTTTGATGTTTTGTTCTGTGTCCCACGCGCCCTGAAGCCTGCGGGCTTTCAGCGCGATATAAGTACATAAATAAATAAAAATACGCAGCAGGATACATTTATGGTGTTGGAGGTGAACAGAGGTAGGTAGGTTCTTTCGGTTCTGTTTGTTAGGAATGAGGTAAGCCACTTAATTGCCACATTCCATCAATCATTTTATTAGTGTTGCATGGCTGATTGTGTCAAAAGCCGCTGATATGTTCAATAGTATGAGGGCCGATTGAGCACCATCGTCTACGTTTAATTTCATGTTGCCTCATATCGATACAAGTGCTGATTCTGTTCCTGTCATTGGTCGGAAGCCAACTCTTGACCGGTTGAGTACTCTGTTTGTGTCGACGTGTTTAAGAAGGATTTTGTACACGTGGTTCTCCAGGATATTTGCTGGGTAAGGCAGGTTGGATATTGGTCTGTAGTTGCTCGGGTCATCTGTGCTTTCTGATTCCTTTTTATCAGTGGTTTGATGTATGCTGATTTGAAGGAGGACGGTACTATTCCTCGTTTGAGTGATAGATTCATTAGGACACGGAACTGCGTTGCTGGAGTTCTGTGGTTGAGGATTTCTTTGAAGATGTCCGGAGGACAGGGGTCCCTTGGGGATCCTGCAAGGTTAGTGTCATTGATCAGTGTGGCAAAGGTTTCTTCTGTGATTGGTTCTACGCAGATGAGTATTGCTGTAATCTATATTTCACCTGGTGTCTCCGGTCCAGTAGTCGTGGTTGGATTTGCCCCGGCTAGGTTGATGGTCTCCTGGATTGTGCCTTTTTTAGGTGTTTAATGATGTTGTCACAGAGCTTACCAATGTGCAGAGATTGATGCCTTAATCTAATGCGTTGCAGGGCGATGTACTTGTGTAAGTCCGAAACTGCCTCGAATCATTGTGAGCAGGAACTTCCTTTATGCAGCTATGACATTTATCTGGAGGCTGCAAGTGCTGCTAAGCTATATGCACAGTGTGGGTTCTGGTCACCTTAAAAAAAAAAAAGGAACTATCACGTGAGCATTCTCACAGTTTGCCAGCAATTAATTGCAGCAACATAAAACAAGGCTTGGCAATGGCAACAGTTTTGTCTTTTGTGTAGGCAAGTGAAATGCATTTACAAGGTAGAGCCATAGTGTTATTGAAATCAATGACAGTAGCAGCAAAATGATGTGAGTACCTGGGCATACAATGGTAGCCCATGGCGAATGCTGAATACTTATACACAAGTCAAAATCGTTGGCTTTGCCAATACTTGTTTTGAACAGGACTGCATATACGCATTGTGGGCCCGATTCATGGAATTTTATGCATGGTTCAAAATGACTTTGCACTGCTGAAAAGTGACTGTGCAATGCCACCACAAACCCTGATTCATGGAACTGTGCAAAGTGTATTTTTGCAGTGCAGTCATTTTGTACTGCAGATATGACCACTTGCGCCGGCTTTGCACTGCAAAAATACACTTTGCACAGTTCCATGAATCAGGGTTTGTGTCAGCAGTGCAAAGTCACTTTTCAGCAGTGCAAAGTCACTTTGAACCGTGCAAACAATTCTGTGAATCGGGCTCTTAGTTTGTAAATTGAGTGACTGAAGGCAGACTTGGTTAAGCCATTTCTATTAGACCAGTAATGTGTTTACAGCTCAAATTAAGTCATTCATTCTCAGAAGACTGCTTTGAAAAAACACTGGTAGACATTCCAAGCACACAGTTTGATGGTAAGACTCAATAAAGCTAGTTCAAAGAGATACTAGGAGGATGTGTTTTGGGCTGGGAGGGGCATCAAGTTGATGAGAATGGCCATAGGGATTAGCAAGGCCATGGGCAGTCAATGGGTGGTTAAATAACAAAACAACACCTACAAGCCTTGTGTCCCTCCTCATATGTCTTTCCTCCCTAGCTGTACTCTAATGCAATATCTAAAGCTTACAGGTGGCGCTTTAGAACCATCTAATACCTAAAATTAGAAAGTATCAATATACCCTTTACCCTTACTGAGTAGTCCAGCTGTTATTTTTGTTTTAAATATTAGAATATAGCCTCAGAATTGTCCTTTTAGCATGTGTAAGTTTCCACTAGTACAAGGGTTCATATTATTTCTAAAATCATAAGGTTTTTTTTTTTCGTTTTTTACCTATCATTTTCTATATAAGGACGTTTTCGGGAGATGGAGAAACCAAATATGAAACCATGAAGAATAGATTGCAACAATAAAAGAAGAATTATAGAAAGATTTTCCCCTTTCATTTATTGAATGCCAACATGGTTAAGATGATTATGTTTCCGAAATATCTGTACCTATCCCATATATATTAGGATACATCATACAATCTATTGACTGGCATGAACCCATGGTTCCCCAAAAGATTCTTCCACCTGCATCATCTCTCCCCCCTTTCCCCTTCTCTTATCTTTGCCCTGCTCCTATTATAAGTATAGTATACGTATAATTGGTTATTTATAACACACTTAATACCAGAGAGGCTTCGAAGCACAGACCCGGGATTTGAACCTGTGTCATTCTGCGTCGTCTTGCTTCCAAGATGAGTGCATTGCCACTGAACTATACTACCCGTGCTGAAGACTACGTTCTGAAAAGCCCTGGTGGTGGTACAACATACCAGCCTTCGAAAGACCTAGCTGCTCTACTTCTACGGGGGAAATTTGGCACAGTATTACAAAAATAACATCTGACCTCGAATGTGTACCAGACCTTTATTTAATGAACTAATCTGTGTGAGCAGGGCACTTGAAAATGTGAACAGCACTTAATGGCCAAGTCTTCCTACTGAAGGAAAGAGGACTGAAGATGACCAATTTTCAACTGTACTAGTGGGGCACTGTGGATTTTATGTTTGTTTATTCCTTGTTTTGTTTTTTTCACAGCAACTGAAAGCACAGTCCCTACATAGCACGTAGACAAGGGTAAGTGTAAAAGAAATCTGACCTTTCGCAGGCCTGGGAAGAATGTGTATCAGTTAACTGCAGCAGTGAAGGGGGCATGGGAGCAGAACACTAAACCATTATTACAAAGGTGCACAGCAAATGTTCATAACAAGATAGTTTCGGGGCAGGAAGATGCAAGATAAGTGCAGGACCTTACTGTAGATATAAGTGAGGGGCTACCATCAAAGATGCAATGGGAAAAACACAAAAGCATTACAGAGATCCCATGCAGACGGTATAGTCCAGAGGAACGTCTGCTATCTTTTCAAGAACTCCAAATGTGTTTCTCGGATATGGAAGCAATGGGGAGTTAATTTTCCCATCGTTCTTCTTTTTCCCGAAATTCGTCACTACCAGGTTCTTGGAAGTAGTGGACCTCAGGAGCCTGGATGGACAGGACCAGTTCACCTTTTGCTTAACGTAAGCATGGCCAGAGTTCCTGAAGTCCCTGAAGTTGAGACATGCTACCACAGGGAGCCAGTGCAGAGAGAGCACAATAGGAGTGATGTGCTCCTGGGGTTTCAAGACAAGAATTTCCTAGCTATTTTGTTCTGAAAGGTCTGAAGTAGAAGAAATAGGCACTGGGGAAGACCCACACAGAGACCATTGCAGTATCTAAGAAACAAGATCATGGGATCATGCCATCACTTCGAAGGTAAAAATGCTGAAGCCGAAAATGTCGGATTTCGAAATGCAAATTTCCCCGCAACTACATGTGGGGGTGGGGGGTGTAGGTTTATAAAACATGTAAGGATATTATGGGGGAGCTGCAGGGGGTCTGCCCCCACTTCTAATTGCAGGGAAATGTTCGGAAAAATAAAATCGACATTTTCTGTTTTCAGAATTATAGATCCGCAGTGATCACAAAGATTCCAAAACCATCATAGCCAAAGTGAATTATAGAAGAAAGGAGAATGTACTTCAGAACATACATTTGAAAGTGAGATTGCTTAGTAATCGTCTAATCCTCTGAAGAGAGTTAAAAGCTATCTAAAACTAATCCGTATGTTTTCCCAAAGAGGAGAGGCAAAGAGAGACACCCATGTTTGACGGCAATGAGAATGGAAGTGAAGGTGGGGTGGAAGTGCCGTAGTAGATGATTTCACTTTTCTAGGCATTCGGGTAGAGGCCGTTATCAATCATCCTCTCCCAGATCTGAGGCAGGTATGTGGCAATGCACTGCAGATCCATAGGTGAGATGCTTAGTCCGAAGGCAATCTCCTTGACATCTTCATAGAATGGAAAAGGGGCAGATGACGGCATTTTGAGGTCTGCTAATGGCTTGGTGAATGTGCCTCAAGATGTAGATTGATGTTTCAAAATAAACATGGTATTTAAAATACTGAAAACATGGTATTTAAAATACTGAGCAATGCTTTTTGAAGAAGGTGTCGTGTCCCGATGCAGACAGTTAATTTGGTGTGACGACGAGGCTCGTCACACTGTGAAGAACCAATGAGACGTGCGCGTGCTCGCGGAGGTGCACAGGGGATTTGCTGCATATGCGGGAGTGTGAAAAGAAATAAGGAAAAGAGATCACCCGTTATCACAGGGTCTGCGTCCCTCATTTCCAGCACAGCACGCGCAGGGGCCTAGAGGCCTATCCTGAGAGATACCACATAGCAGGACAAGATAAATGACAACGAAGTTGCGATTCCTGCACCCCATTTGAAAAAAAAGAAGAGAGAGAAATCAGGCGTCAAGATACAAGAAGGAATAAACCCTGGTGAACACCTTGCCTACTTCAACAATAGTGTGCAGCAGAGAAGCTTCTGGAGAGAGAGAAATAGCCAGAGGCAGGCAAGTGACGCATCGGAATATGAAGGGCCCAGTGCCGCTGCCTTCCGGCGACCAGGCCCATTTGAGATGGGCGATCAACAAACCCTAGGGCAAAGATGGGAGAGATGGCTATGGAGGTTTGAAAACTACATGGCTGCGTATGATGAAAAGGCCCCCAACAAGTTTTCCAGAAGACTACTCATCAATCTTGTTGAGGACGAAGTCAAAGATCTCATCCCTATGCTCCAGCCTGAGGAGGTCAAGACGTATGAAGGACTTAAAGAGGCAATTTGCATGTACTTCGTCCCCCAACACAACATACACCACAAGAGACACACTTTCAACATGGCCTGTCAAGTGACGGGTGAGTAATACAGTAACATACATAATGGACCTTGATAGATGAGGTTGGAAAGATATTATTGGCAACAACTACACACATTTTCCAAAATCAAATTTATTAGGAAAAATGTTTTTTAACTTTATCAACAGTGTTTGCTCATAGAGCACATAAATCCATATACACTAAACATCATCAGATTCATTCCACCAAGAATACACAACCTCACTCATGAACATCCAATGATAAGTTTAAACAAAAGAACGGTTATTAAAGACCCGTTGTAAAACTCGCATCAGTGTGTCATTTCATTACACCTATATCAGCTGCCAGTATGTATTTCAGTTCAATAGCACCTCGGCTTATTAACCCAATCTACATATGTTTCGGTTGTAACACAGGGGCTTTTCAAAATTAGCCATGTATTTCTCGACCTTCATCAGGATATGGGTAGATCTTCAATATTTTCTAACCCAGATAACATCATCAAGTGGAAGATGTCTTCCGAAAAAAATCTAAAAACAAACTACATAACATATTACTATCCAACCTCTTAATGTTTTAGACACAGATCAGTTGTGTGTATAAGTCTCCATTCATTATACTAGTTAACACTCACCTCCAAATACACTTTATGGGGTAGTATCAACTGTGGAACTTATCCTCAATGCTCCAAAGGTATGAATTCAGAGAAGCCTGAAAGCGAGAGGGAACACAATCACCAAATGACCAAGGAACTCTCACTCTATGGGTCAAATTTTGGCTCTAGGGAACGGATCTGGTGGATTCACTATGCTCCCTGGACCTCTAATGGTGGTCTCAGTCCCGATTTCTGGTGTGTCTAACTCTCTTACTGCACAACAGTCGCCTGCAGCAAAGCATCATTTTCTTTTTTCTACAATCTCGTGTTACAGTTCTGTTGGAATGGAAGACCGAATTAATAACTCTGCTGTGGTGTGTCACCACATTCATCTCATATCATTACCGTCAAAAAGGGGCATCATTAGCCTGGAATAGGATATTAGATATATGCACTATTCCTTAGTTACATGAATGTATATGCATCGACGCACACACATTCTTATCTATTCCTTCATGCATGTTTAGTCTCATGGTGCTGGATACTAGCACAACAAGAGTGATCATCATCAAATATTTACTAAACCCATTCGACATTGGGGTTTCCCTCTGGCTCTACTCCATTTAGCCCCTATCTTGGCCCGTGGTCTGGGACCACGGATTACTTTCTCCGTTGAATAGGGAGCTGCGCGGTGTATAACTTACCCTGCCGCGGCTCATTACATTCTGAGCGTCAGAAAACAACAGCACAGACGTGGCAAGTGCCGGCAGGCACTCCATTATTTTTCATCGAGCAGAGATCATATCCAAATGGACAGAGTATGCTGGCAAATCCGAATGCATTGATGCGGGACTCACCTGCAAGTTTTCTCGTCCTCCAAATAGCGTCCCAGCCCCAAAGGTCAGCTCGGGCGATTCGCACAGCGCCCAAGTAAAAAATGGGCGCGGGGAAGCATCACTGCTATTAGTAACAATATAAAGAGGACTACATTTCTACCGTGGGAACACCCAGTTGCGGTATACTTACATACCTGATCCCGATAAGGATGCATAATGTAAGCATCCCAGTTGGAAGGGACATGGAGGCACCCCATATTTAGAGCACACCTGCTGGGTGTGTGATCATTAGAAGGGGGCATTTCTTGAATCCATCTACTCCATAAAAGGCATATTGTTTTCCCAATATCCAATCAATAGTTGGTGGTTCTGCTAACTCACAGGGATCCACATTCTCTGTGTCTAATGTATTCTGTGATACATGGCTTGTATATTCGATCCCTAATATGCAGTGTGGCTGGACAGTGGGGCATCTGGAGTAAGGATACTTATCGTTCCACAACCAATTTGTTCCACTAAAGTAATATGTTGAGACCCCGTTTGACCGTATCAAGGGAATATATCCACCTCTGTTCCACTTGGTTCACCATGGTAGAAACATCCCCTCCCCGTGCCCGTGCCCTTATGGTCTGAAGTATAAACCATCTCAGATCCCGATCAGTATGACCAGCTCTGCTGAAATGTTAGACCAGGGGTTTATCTTGTACTTTATTTCTTATACAAGATCGATGTTCTGAAATCCTTTGTCGGACTTGTCTTGTAGTTTTTTCCACATATAACATATCACATGGGCAAGAAATAATATAAATGTCATTTTTTGTTAAACAATTAGTATGCCACATTCATTTGCCATTTAATATTTCCGTATTCAAAAGAGAGCCTTGTCTCTGTAAAGGAGCAAGCGGCACAATAACTGCATTCTATAATGTGCGATGATGGGGGTAACCCTACTGATTCCTTACCGTTTGGTTGACATCAGTGTCGGTATATGTGTGGACCAATTTCTGCCTTAGATTTGTATTGCGTTTAAAGGCAAATATTGGCTTTTTCACCAAAGTTCCTACTTGTCTCACCAAATGCCAATTTTTTAAAATACTTTTCTTAAGTGCATTGCTTATCAGTGAATATGTGGAGACACAGATCAAATGGTCATTGGTGGGTTTGACTTTGGGGGTCAGGCAACTCTCTCGATGTGTGTTCAATGCCATTTTGTAGTTCTCTCTGAATTGCTTCTTGGGGTATCCCCTGTTAGTCAACCTTCCCTTCAATATTATTGAATGGTCCTTGAACTCACTCTTATTGGTGCAATTTCTCTGAATCTGGAGAAATTGCCCGTAGGGTAAATTCAGCTTAAGCCCATCTGGATGAAAGCTTGAATAGTGCAGGAGGGAATTATTATCTTTTGATTTTCTGTAGAGCATTGTTTCCAATGTTGTGTCGTTCTTCCGGATCAATAGATCTAGGAAACAGATTTGTTTCAGGTGCCATTCAATAGTGAATCTAATGTGGGAATCACAGGTGTTAATCCATTTAAAAACTCAAGGATGGAGATACTCAATCCCCTCCAGATCAGAAACACATCATCTATAAAGCGTTTCAACATGACCAAGTTGTCTCCAAAGTCCTGTTGTTTTCCAATTTTCTGGTCTCAGAATGTGTACATTTTCGAAGTTTGCCATATATAAATTGGCCACATCAGGTGCAAATGTTGCACCCATACTCACACCTCTTAGTTGTTCATAGAGCTGTTTCTTAAAGAGCAAAAAGTTCTCACTCATCGCTAGACGCGCACATTCCAAAATAAAGCCTGTTGGTGGTGACTGAGGCAAGGGGCGTTTGTCCAAAACTGTGCCCAATACGTCCAAGCATTGCATCTGGGGGATTGACGTGTGCAATGATTCCACATCCATTGTTACGAGGAGGTCATCTTTGTTTATCTTGATACCATTAATGATATTGATCATGGCTGTGGTGTCTTTTATGTAAGCTGGCATTTGTTGCACAAAGGGTTTGAGGAAAAATATGGTGTGGATGGATAGAGGTTCTAACAAAGAATCTATAGCCAATACTATCGGTGTACCTGGTGGATATTCTTGATTTTTATGCACTTTTGGACGTATATAGAAAGCTCCTTTCTTAGGATGGTTTTGGCATAAAAAGGCGCATTTCTCTTTACTCACCCATTCGTCATGCGTTTCATGTTTCATCAAACTTATGATTTCTTCTTGGAGTCTGTCCGTTGGGTCTTGCTCTAGTTTCTTATAGGATCCTTCATCTCCCAGGAGTCTTAGACATTCCTCATATTTATTGGTGTCCATTATAATGATACAACCATCTTTATCGTGGGGCTTGATGGTTATAAAATGATCATATGAATTAGCTATTCACAGATCCTTAATTTTGAAATCTAGCTGTTTTTTTAACAAATTGCACTTCATCTTTATATGCATCATGAGATATATTTATCTCAGTATACATATAACCATACTCCAAGATGGTTGAGCAGGCTCTTTCAGTCATTGAGTCCGTCGTCACAACTATGATACTCTTGACTATGTATAATTTTCTAAAATGGCGCCCGCCGTATCCATGGAGACAGGCACCTTCTCGACCGCCACAGGATTCATTCACATTGTTACGAGTCTTATCGACCTTTTTAGGTACATCACAAACCTCTTGATCCCATCGAGTCATAGGGTGATTGCTCACTCATGTAAACGGTGTGATGCCATCTGTAATCCCTCCTCTTTTTTACATCTTTAGGGCTGAATTTGCATTGAGTCTTTCATGAGACTTTTTTGCTTGATTGCGGTGACTAACACGCTCACAAGGACTTCAGGCATACTACTGATGAGGGTGAGTGTTTTAAACTCCAGCAGGAATCATATTCCTAACATTATTGACATGTAGACTTGATGTAAGGGTATTAGATTTATATCAGGATATTGATTTTTTCACTATATCCAGATCGAAGAGCTACTCAGCATTTGAGCTGAATGCCATTCTGCTATTAAGGATCTGAATAGGACATCCTTGTTCATCAGCTACACTTCTAGAATTGTACTCCATGCACTCGGGATGCACGTACCTTTCAGGTAAGGGTGCTCCCAGTGGACCAGGTTGTGCATTTTTTAAGATATGCAAAAGGTTTCCATTTATTATTAATGATACATATCCTTAAATAAATTGCTCGGCCAATCCCATCCTGAGTATTTATCCTGACTGTCAGCCTCCGCATATCCCTAATGGACACATTCTGTTTATAGGTCACATTGCCATATGATGACTGATGAAGCGCCTTGAATTGGTTACCCTAGAATATAGTCACATTGGAAGGTCCTGAGAAGGAGAGAACCTGATTGACACCCGAGACAAGGTAGTCTCTCTTAAATTAATTGGTTCATCACCAGTACACTCTCTATTTATTGGTACTAAACACTTGTGAATGAATGAATGTGTTCACATGCCTCTGTACTCGAGTCCTTTATACACAATAGGACGCATCCAAAATTATGAATCTTGCCACCATCTTGGAATGAGTTTGTTCCTATCTTAGCTTTGGTTATAGCCAAGATGGCTCTATTGGGTAATTATTGTTCTCCAGCATGGGGTCTGGCATGGATTCACATGCTCATGAATATTCCCCGTCGTCAGGCTGGGAATCCTCGGTAAAGAAAAAACCAGTATCAGTTTCGTTTCTGATCTGTCTTTCGTAGCAATAACCAATCACTGGTCTCTGCGTCATACTGACCACAGCCAATGACTGCCCTCTACCTAAGCACCGCCTCTGGCAGCCATCTTCAGATTTTTACCGCACGTTCATGTGTTGGGATCCTCGTGCTATTGCTCTCGAGCGTTAGTGCTATTTTTTCGCGCTTTTCACAAAAAACTTCGATTCTTCGGTCAAAAGAGCCTCAAGCTCCACCGATCCTACATCCGATCAACGGGGACCCGTGTCGGATTCGTCTGTGCCCCTCAAGGGTGAAGATTTCGTCGAGCTACACTTCGGAGGACTCCAGAAGCTTCTCAGGCCCGGTCTCGGAGATGGCCCAGGAGAAGGGAAGCTCGACGCCCGGAAAGCTGTTCAGGGTCTGCCCTGGATGCCAGCTGCAGAACGTCTTTAAGGAGGACAAACACTCTTTCTGCCTTTACTGCCTTCATGAGGACAAAACGCACGTGGAAAAGGACTGTGCGTTTTGCGGCAACATGTCGGAACGGACCATGAAGGACCGTCATCAACGTCTCGCCAACTGGCTGGAGGGTAAGAGCCCGTCTGGCGAGAAGAAGAAGAAATCCGAGCGGTCTTCTAAGACCTTTGAGGGCGCCCCGGCGACGGGGGCCCAACATAAGGCCAAGCACCGCGAGTCCGCTGGCACCGGGAGCGCCGAACGGTCGGGCTCTACGGGCGCCAGGCAGGGCGCACCCTCCCCGGCGCCATCAACCACGAGCCAACGCTCTGGGTCGGGTAAGAGGAAGGCCGAGCACCCGGCGAAGCTCCTGGAGAGGCCCCGGTCGAGCTCTAAGGCAGAGGAGAAGCGTGGCAGTGCCCCCTCCCTCAAGGATAAGGCGGTGAGCGCACCTAAGGTGGTGAAGGCCTTGATCCATCCGACCAAGCCCTCTATCGAAACGGTCGCGGCGGCCCTGGCCCAGCCTGTGGAGGCTGCACCAGTGGTGGCGACCTCAGGGCCCAGAATCTCCCTGCCTCCTCGGAGGGAGTCTTCTTTTGTGCCCATCGATAGGACCCCCGTGAAACCCTCCGTGGGGAAGAAGGGGGGGCAGGGCGTCGTCGTAGATTCGGCCTCAACCTCAGAAGAGGAGCTGATCGAGGTCTTAAGCCACGGCCTAGGCGTGGAACAAGACCAGCCCGTCGGAATGGGCCCCGACGCAGGTGACGACGACGACATCGTCGAGGATACCGACGGGGCCCCTGCTCGCCCGTCGGATTCCCCTCTGCCAACGCCGCGAGACAACTCGGCGGCCATTTTGTTGGCCATACAGTCCTTATGCACTGAGATAAGGACGAGGCTACCGTTACCGACGGAGGAACCTCTCCCGTCGGGGGATCCAGAACCGGGACCTTCTGGTGTTCCCCCTACCAAGAAAAGAAGGATCCATCCTCCACCTCCTTTTCAACCGTCGCGCCCCGTCCAGCCCTCCTCCCCATCCACCCGAGGGGATGATACGGGGACTGACACGGCAGCGACGGGTACGGACAACGAGGCATACGACGAGGATTTTCCGTCGTCGCCTCCCACCAGGGCTTCTCCGCCCGACGAGATCGGATCTTTCCACTCCATGATCTCCAGGGCTTCCGAGCTTTTCCAACTCTGCCCTGAGGAGAAGAAAAAGGAAGGCTTCCTTTATCAGCGGCGCGAGGCCAAGAGGAAGACGGTCCTCGCAGTGCCTCTGTTGGACGACATTTGGGATGAGGGCCTTTCCCTCCTCAAGAACCCTTCCACGACGCCAGCTAGAAGAGACCGGTACGAGAAGAAGTACCGGGTCCCAGACACGGCCCCCCTATGCCTCCGGGCGCAGCCTACCCCGGACTCCGTCGTCTCCGCGGCAGCCAGGAAGAAAGCGGGGGGGGGGTGCGGCCTCCACATCGACTTCCCCGCCGGACGGCGAGGGAAAGAAATTGGATACTATGGGACGTAGAGTCATCTCGTCGGCAGCGACGACGATTAAAGCGGCCAACGCCTTGGCTATCGTGGCCCGCTACGACAGGGAGCTCTGGTACAAGATGGCTCCCCTGCTGGATTTTCTGCCGGACGACAAGAGGGCGGAGGCCCTTGAGATCCTCCAGGAAGGTGAAGTGGCTTCGGACCACGCCATCACCGTGGCGACGGACATCGCCGACGCGGGGTTCCGCCAGCTGGGCAACGGCGTTTGCCTTCGACGTCGTGGATGGCTCAAAGCTACGGACTTTCGGCAGGACGTCCAGACCAGAGTCCTGGACATGCCCTTCGACGGGAACAACCTGTTTGGGAAGACGGTGGACGATTCCCTCCAGGCCATCAAGGCGGATACTGAGACGGCCCGGGCCCTTGGAGTCCTGCAGCAACGACGGACGCCCTTTCGGAGCGGCGGAGGCAAGGGCGCCTCCAAAGGTTCCGGCGGCGGTTTCTCTTCCTACCGTCAAGCGGCCCGCTCGTCGTTGCAAGAGGCCTACAGAGGACGAGGCAAGTCTAGCGGACCCCGCCGTCGTCGCCAAGGAGGTCAAGGCGGCAAGGCCGCGTCCAAGCAGGATTGAACCGGCCGTGGGGTCGGGCCCCCACCGAAGCACCCCGGTGGGAGGCCGGCTGGCGGGCTTCGTCAGCCTGTGGGAGTCCATCTCCACCGACCGTTGGGTGCTGGACGCCCTGGCCCGGGGCCACGCGCTCGAGTTTCAAAGAAGGTGCCCGCGCGTCCCCCCCGTGGCCAGGAAAGAACTTCACGTCCCTCAACTTCTCCTGGAGGTAAAGGCGATGCTCAGGAAGGGCGCCATCGAACTCGTCCCAAAGAGGCTTCGGGGCTCCGGAGTCTACTCGCGATACTTCCTCGTGAAGAAGAAGACGGGAGGATGGCGCCCCATCCTAGACCTGCGACGGCTGAACAAGTTCATCAAGGCGCAGAAGTTCCGGATGGTCACCCTACAGCACGTCCTGGGTCAACTGGAGGAAGGAGACTTCCTATCGTCGTTGGATTTGGAGGATGCCTACTTCCACATTCCAATCCTAAAGGGGCACCGAAAATTCCTCAGGTTCGTGGTCCAAGGGCGTCATTACCAGTTCAAAGCCCTTCCCTTCGGACTACGGTCGGCACCCAGGGTATTCACCAAGTGCCTCGCACCGGTGGCGGCGCAGCTGCGCTGCGAGGGGATTCACGTCTACCCCTACCTGGACGACTGGCTCATCCGCGCCAAGACGAAGGAGCTCGCCGTGGTCCACACAGCAAGGACCGTCCAACTCCTCACGGACCTGGGATTCTCCGTGAACTACGCCAAATCCCACCTGGTGCCCGCGCAAGTCGCACTGTTTCTGGGAGCGAGGCTCGACACAGTGTCCCTTCTGGCCTCCCCGTCGGAGGAGAGGACCAGGACCATCTTGGGCAAAGTGCAACGGATGTTGGTGGCCGACGCGGCCAAAGTGAGATCCATCAAGTCCCTCCTCGGGATGATGTCTTCCTGCATCTACCTCATTCCCATGTGCAGGCTCCGGATGCGCCCGTTGCAAGAATTCCTGGATGCGCGCTGGATCCAGACGACGGGCAGCTTCGAAGAAAGGATCAAGCTCGACGAGAGTTTCCGACGAGCGATACGGTGGTGGGGCACCCGCGCGCATCTGACGGCGGGCATGGACTTCCAGACCCCAGCCCACCAGGAGACTGTGACCACGGATGCCTCCCTGGAAGGGTGGGGAGCGCACACCGAAAATCTGCACGTGAGGGGACTCTGGCTCCCGACGGAGAAGTCCCTGCATATCAACGTCCTGGAGCTCCGTGCAGTGTTTTGGGCCCTCAGGTCCTTCCTTCCGTCCCTGAAGGGCAAGGTGGTGAGGATCTTCACCGACAACACCACCACCATGTTTTACATCAGGAAACAGGGCGGAACCAGGTCCCCAGCGCTGTCCAAGGAGGCGCAGGACCTGTGGCATTGGGCCGTCGCCCAAGGGATTTTTCTGGTGCCGTTTCATCTGGCAGGGATAAAAAACACCATTGCCGACTCACTCAGCAGGGAGCTGCGCTCGTGCCACGAGTGGGAACTACGGCAGGATCTGGTGGATCGCCTCTTCCGACGGTGGGGCACACCCCAGATCGACCTGTTCGCGACGGCTACGAACACCAAGTGCCGGAGGTTCGCCAGCAGGTTTCCCCAGACGAGGAGCATGGGCGATGCTTTCTCGTTCCCCTGGGAGGGCCTGTTCCTCTACGCGTTCCCTCCCTTGCCTCTGCTAATCCGGCTCGTCAACCAGCTCAAGAGGTCACGGTGCAGGATGATCCTCGTCGCACCTGCGTGGCCGAGGCAGATATGGTTCCCGGACCTTCTGGACTTGTCAGCGTCCCCGCCGATCAAGCTGCCGGCGGACGCGGATCTACTCTCCAGGGAAGGAGGCGCCATCCTCCACCACGACCCGAAGTCGCTGAACTTGCAGGCCTGGCTCCTGCAGCGCTAGAGTTTGGAGGATACGACATACCGGCCGATTGCAGAGAGGTTCTTGCAAAGGCCAGGGCGTCCTCGACTCTTAAATGCTATGGACACAAATGGAAGAGGTTCTCTGTCTGGTGCCACGCACAGAAGATTAACCCTCTACGGATTACGGCTCCCCAAGTACTGCCGTACCTGCTGACGCTGGCCAAAGCTGGACTGGCACACGCGTCCATCAAGATTCATCTTGCTGCGATCTCCCGATACACCAGAACCACGGGGCGGACGTCCTTGTGGTCTCATCGTCTGGTGAAAGAGTTCATGAAGGGACTATTCAGATCGTTCCCGCCGGTGAAGGCTCCGGCCCCGGCGTGGGAGCTCAACATGGTGCTGACCAAGCTCATGGGACCTCCGTTCGAGCCTCTGCACTCGGCACCGTTGAAGTTTCTATCGTGGAAAACAGCTTTTCTTGTGGCCATCACCTCCGCACGACGAGTGGGAGAGATCCAGGCCCTTTCCTGCAAGGCCCCGTACTTGACTTTCCACGACACGAGGGTAGTGCTCAGGACGCACCCCTCCTTCATGCCCAAGGTACCGTCGGACTTCCATCTCAACGAACCCTTGGTGTTACCTGTGTTCTTCCCGTCGCCTTCGTCGCCGGCTGAGAGGACTTTGCACTCGCTGGATGTAGCTAGAGCGCTGAAGTTCTACGTGGACCGCACGAAGGGTTTTCGGAAGACGTCACAACTCTTTGTGAACTTTGGACCTGTCAATCAGGGGAAGGCTCTCTCGAAGGCTTCCATCTCCAGATGGCTCTCCGGCTGTATCATGTACTGTCACCGGTTGGCAAACCGACCGCTGCCTGGCCGTCCGAGAGCCCATTCCACCAGAGCGATCGCAGCTACCACGGCGTTCCTATCTGGTGTGCCCCTGCTGGACATATGCAGGGCTGCTACGTGGAGGTCGACGCACACCTTCACGAAATTCTACTGCGTCGACCGGGATTCCAGGGAGGAGTCCAGGGTCGGCCAAGCAGTGCTGCGCAACCTGTTCGCCTGAGGTGGGCCTGGTGAGGAGGTAAGATGCTTAATGTTGAGTTGATGTGATGCTTAATGTTGAGCCTTTGCCACCTCCCGTGGTTGTGCATGTGTGTACTGCTATGTATTCTTTATTCATGAGCATGTGAATCCATGCCAGACCCCATGCTGGAGAAGGAACAAGTTACTTACCTGTAACTGTTGTTCTCCAGCATGGGTCTGGCATGGATTCACATGCGAACCCTCCCGCCTACCCCTCTGCGGCTTTTCACTTGGTCATACTGCCACTTCACGTGCTTCCAAATCTGAGGATGGCTGCCAGAGGCGGTGCTTAGGTAGAGGGCAGTCATTGGCTGTGGTCAGTATGACGCAGAGACCAGTGATTGGTTATTGCTACGAAAGACAGATCAGAAACGAAACTGATACTGGTTTTTTCTTTACCGAGGATTCCCAGCCTGACGACGGGGAATATTCATGAGCATGTGAATCCATGCCAGACCCATGCTGGAGAACAACAGTTACAGGTAAGTAACTTGTTCCTCATGCATAGGGAGGGGGAATGATTTAACTAAGAGGGAGCATATGTAGAATTTTGATATCCCATTATAGGGTATACCCACATGACCCCAGTGTCGATTGTGAAACATCCACATCTGAGTTTATAGACGATACGTATTTAGCCCTGTGTACTCTTGGCTGTTCAATTGACAAAGATTGTGACTCTCATGTAGGGAGCATGAAGTTTGTGGAACATTGACAGTGAATGTTGAATAGCTAGTGGTATTACTGTGTTTTCCTCATATCAACAATTTCCTAACTGCATCTTAGACTCACTTCACTTTAGGTTGTCGGTACTGAATCATGACATTCCTTTTTGTATAATATTTATTTTGCAGTCCGTTAAGACTCTAGAAGAAGAGGTAGTGGTCCTCGAAACGTGTCAGCCACAGAAAACGGACCTGTAACCTTATTTCACTTTGTAAAAATATAATTTCTTTTTACAATCACTTATTTGACATGTTTTCTTTTGATTAACAATTATAGCTATGTACGAAGTTCTTCACTAGAATCTTTAACTGTATTACACAGTATTTTAATAGTGTGCAGGGGGCGGGAGGATTCCAATTTCAAATAATCTTTTTTTCTTTGTATTAAGTGGTGGTTTTGTGCCAGGACCACAGTTCCTCCCCAGCACCTCTAAATTTGTTAGAAGAATTAATTATAACATTGTGCAAATAATCTTGGTCTCTAAGGAATGGTGTGCACCATTACTTCTCCTGTTTAGTGTTTGAAAGGAGACTCGGTCACCTTACACATAGACAAATCAATAACTCCTGTGACGAACACCCCTGGCAGATACTTATCCACCTGCAGCTGCAAGTAGAGAAAGAGATCCAGAATTGCTGAGGGAAGACATCATAGAACAAGCTTGGGGGCCCACCCCATGGGTCTTGCATGTGTTGGCAGTACCCAAGCAAGGACATTTTGAAAAGATCAGGTTCTGTGTGGGCATGCGCCAGGCTAACAAGGCAATTCAATGAGAAAGACACCCTGACATGCATCTGGACCACATGATTGGCATGCTAAACAGAGCAAAGACATTTACAAAACTCGACCTCTACATGGGATATCATCAGATCCAGCTAGATGAACAGTCGCGGTACATAACCACATTTTCAGCATGAAGGCCTGTTCAGGTATAAGAAGGTGAGCTTCGAGATATCGTCAGCTGCTGAGATTTTCCAAGAGAGCATAAGGAATGTCATTCGGCATGTAAAGAAATGTTCCAACTATAGCGACAAAATTCTGGTTTTCAGAACAGACCTCAAACAACATGTCAAGGCACTACACCAGGTATGCCTAGCTCTCTCCCAGGCGGGGCTAATGCTGAATGCAGATGAGTGTGGATTCCACAAAAGAAACCTCAAATTCTTTGGACACATGTTCTAGCAAGAAGGAATGAGACCTGACCCGAGAAAAGTTGCAGCGATCGAAAACATCTGGTTGCCTACAAGAGGTGAGTGACCCAAGATCATTTATGGGGATGTTGAGCTTCTGAAGCAGGTATCCGAGAGACTTATCCACCACTAGTGCACCACTGAGAGAGCTCACCAAGCAAGCGAACACTTGTCAGTGGGACGAAGTCTGCAAGAGGGCCTTAAGCGAAATCAAGAGAGACATAGGTCCAGCTGAGTGGATGGCCTACTTCGACCTGGCAAAGTGCACTGAGCTGACGGTTGACGCAAGCCTGGTCGGCTTGGGAGTCATCCTAGCACAGCATAGGCCTGGCGGAGACAGTCCAAGGGCCATCGTCGCCCATGAGTCTAAGAGTCTGATGGATGCCAAAAAGAAATATTCACAGCTGGAAAAGGAGGGGCTGTCAGTCATCTAGGAATGTGAGCACTTCCAGATGTTACTCCTGGGCAAACCCTTCACAGTGGTGACCAACCATCAGGCATTGGTCACAATATATGGAAACCTGCAGTACAAAATGCCCCAGAGGATTGCAAGGTGGGGACTAAGACTGCAAGACTTCATTTTCACCATCATACACAAGCAGAGCAATTAATACACTATGAACCACTATTGTGAGTCATCCATGGTGGAGTAATACATAAACTTCCTTGCTCAGGGGGCACCACCGAAGCCACTAACGATGTGCGCGGTGAGCGAGCACACCATGAGCGATTGAATGCTGCACTAAGTGAAAGAACTCATTATGACGTCAAGGTGACATCAAGGTGGAGATAGTGTGAGTCAGAACACACACAAAGAGGCCAAGAGGTTGTGTGGCAAGAAATGCTGGCATTCAAGCATGTGAAAGATGAGTTATCAGTCACTGCGGAGGCTTTTATGATGCGTGGAAGGCGGATCGTTATACCCACGGACCTCCAACAGCAAGTAGCGGACCTGGCCCATGCGGCATATCAGAGACACAATGTAGTTCCCAGGGATTGACTCCATGGTGGAGGACACTGTGAAAGGATTCCATCTGTGCCAGTGCACGTCAAAAACTAGTAATCCAGAGCTACTCAGGATGTCTGAGCTGCCTGAGGCACCATGGACACATGTCGCAATCGACTTCTTTGGGCCGTCAGGTGAAGGGAAATACTGAATGGTGGTCATGGATGAATTCTCTCGATTCCCGCTGGTACAATTGATCTCATCCACAGCAGCCAGCACAGTCATCCCTGAGCTGGATGTCATATTCTCAGTGGGGGGCATTCCTGAGGTGCTCATGTCAGACAACAGGCCTTGGTTCAATGGTGGCGAGTTTGCCCAATTCCTGAGTCACATGGACATACGTCACAGAACAATTACACCCCTGTGGCCACTAACCAATGGGATGATAGAAACGTTTTTGGAAAGTTTGAAAAAGGTGCTGCAACAGAATACATTGAGTCCGAGGTCGCTGAACCAGGCACTGTGTAGCAGGCTCCTAGATTATCGGAACTCACCACATGGCACAACGGGAAGGTACCAGTCTGAGCTGGCATTTCAGGGGAAAGTGAAGACAGTGGTGCATCACAAGCCCTATAAGATTCATAGAAGAGATGTGAAGCCACCTGCAGGTAAAGGGTTTTTCTGTTTTCCCAAGAGGGGGATATGTTGTGCCTTGCATGCAGACAGTTAGCTTGGTGGAACGAGGAGACTTGTCACACCAGGAAGAACCAATGAGACATGGGCAAGCTTGCATATGCGCCCAGGGGATTTGCCACATTCACGGCAGTGTGAAAAGAAATAAAGATAAGAGATCACCCGTTATCACAGGCTCCGTGTCCCTCATTCCCAGCGCACGCAGGCGCTCAGAGGCCCAACCTGAGAGATACCACATAACAGGACAAGATAGAAGGTATAGCTATAATCACAATTAACTGTCCTTAAAATGTTCAAAGATATCTTCTGGTATGTGGGAAACTATATTGAGAAAGAGCAGTCCATGGCGATGAGGAGTCCATCTACCCCGAAGAGGAAAATCAACTTGAAGTAGTGATCCACTCTGGCTGCCTCAGCTTGTGCTACTAGTATCTAAGCGGAGCATAGCTAGTTTTTCTTTGCCATATCAAGGGCATTTCCTGAATGAGTCCAGCAATGTCCCACCTAAAAGAGTTTAGTGGCAAAAGTGGTTATTTTTCCAAATAGAGAAATTCCTATACATTGCTATTTTCTATCTATTTACATATCTATCTCGCCATCTATCTAGCGATCTATTTCAATATTACAAAATTAAAAGGGCAAAATACCTAGAGATCAAAAGGGAGGAAAGAAGTCAGGATTAGGCACTGAAAATATGTGTTTAAAGATATTTCCTGCATTTAAAATGATCGACCCCTTTGAAGAAATTCAGGGGAACCAAATTGGAGAGAGCGGCTGAAAGAAAAAGGAGCAATATCCACATTCATTGCAAGAATGGTGTACCGTAAGTAGACAGACAATAGCCAAGTGAAGGGCAGGCGAGGAATGTCAAGTTTCCGGCCAAACTCTTGAAGTACCTCCTAAAGGGAATTCCCACAATCAGTTATCACTTGACTTTTAGGAAATCCTTGAAGACCTAGCTATTTAAAACATAAAGCTAACATTGGCACCATTCTGGCACCAAAGCACCAGAAAACATTTTTAAATGCCTTCATTCTCCTAAAGCACTGTGGGCCTCATTATGGCTTTGGCAGTAGCCATGCCGCTATTGGTGGCATGGCTGCCTCCAAAACCGGGTTCGGGTCCGAAATCGCTGAATGGGGAATTACCGGACCATTCCGAGTTTGGAGGGCCAGGTAATTCCTCCCTCAGGGAACCCTGGCCCAGACCTTCCCCATTCCCATTCGAGCCCCCATAGGGCTCAATGGGAATGGGTGCAGGGAGCTAACAACGGGCCGATTATGACCAGCCCGTTGTTAGCTCCCTGGTCCCCTTGCGGGACCCAGTAACGACGCCTGGTTTTACCAGGCGTCCTTACCGGGTCCCTCGTAATCAGGCGGAATGTGTTTAGCGGTTCCACATCCATTAGAGGCACCGGTTAACCCATTCCGCCAAGATTGTAATGAGGCCCTGTGTCTGCTCATTGAACACCAAAGACGTGTACTATTAGAACTCAAACAACACAGCTCTCCATCAGTACAACAAACTCATATACCACAACCCCCACCCCAATGCATCCTAGTAGAAGGAGCCCACGTTCCCCACTCTGGAAAGAAGCATCTCTGTGCCCGGACAAATAACATCTGCAAAAATATAGAGCCAAGGGGGGATAGGGAGTTTTTGCCGCTGGAGATTTAATCGAAGTAGAATTCATCGATTTTTTTTAACAGATTCTGCTCCACAAATAGGTGGGGGTTGATTTAAGCTAATACCTAATGTTGGGAGGTTAAGGGGTTGACTGCGGGGGGTATCCACTGCATATATTTGTGGCAAAATCTACCTTTAAAAATCCAAATTAGATTAAATGTTTTCGAGCTGAATGCATAAAACCAAAACAAAGTACTTCTGGTCTGCACGCACCAACACAACAGCAAAGCGATCATGCATTTTATCTCTCCTCGGTAACCCCACTCTGTTTCAGATCTGGCAGAGTGCCTCGAGGCCATGCACACTGCAGCAGTAACATAACATTGAAAGCTTTGGGCCCTTCTCATGGATCACTCTGTGCTTTTTTCCAGATTACCTAGAATTTAACACTTGCAGCACTAGGCACCTAGAGAAGAGGTTCTAAATCCACTGGAGTCGGTGCACATCTGAGTGTGTTTGGAAGGTCGAGGTAAACTGAGTTACAAAAGGTTAAACTGGTAGATAATTTTGTGTATGAATTATTTGGTGGGGGCTCAAAGGGCAAACATTCAGTTTTGGGTTTTCAAAAATCTTCACTAGATTATTAGTTTCTGATGTAACTACTAATGGCGAGTAATTGTAGAGAAGATTTTATAGTGTTTTTATACTTCATTAACTATTGCTGTTATAAACCTTTTAAGGCATATTAAATTGATTGACGTGTAAGTATGACATGAAATATAATTATTAACAAATATTGTATCTGGTATTATGGTTAGGAGATTTTAAATGTGATTATTGATAATCATATGATATATTTTATTTATAGCGTGCCTATACACAAGTGTTTCAAGGTGCGGCGAGGCAGGGGAGGGGAAAAAGGGGGGACAAGACAACGATCTTACTAAGCCCAGTGATATTAAGATTGTGCAAGTGCAGGGGAGAGGGAAGGGGAGAAGTGCCAGGGGAAGGGGTGGAGGAGCAAGTGCAAGACAGGATCAAGTATCGAAAACAAGAAGTGCGGCTAGCAGGTGACAGTGCAGGGTTAATTGCGGAAAACAAGTGTTAGATAAGTGCAGTTAGGGGGGCTTGTAGGATGGCAGCTAAAGCCTCAAGTGCAGGGTTGCCAGGAGGCAGTGCAGGTGTGAAACTGGGAGGGCAGGGACCTGGGCGTGTGGTTCAGAGGGTAGCCAGGTGACCGCTGCAGTATCGCACAGGAGATCATCAAGGTAGTGGAAGAGAGGAGGCAGAAGCAAAGAGGAAAGTCTTGAGCTGCTTCTGGTACCAGAGATGGTTCTGCTCAAGCTTCAGAGAGGCTGGGAGGCTGTTCCAGAGGGAGGCACCAGACGAAGAGAGCCAGCTAATCTTAAAATGGAAGTTTTCATACTGTTTGTGATGAAATATTTGTATTGATTGATTGTTCTGTGTGGATGTATGTGTATGCTTTAAATAAACCAGCCCAGTAATAACGAAATAAATATTTAAAAAAGTGTTGCACTTCATTCTGTTTTTGTACATCCAGCCATTGACTGCTGACTTAAACCTGTTAAAGGTAGGATGGTAGAAGATATATCACCATCCAACCTGTGCACAATCCGGGTGTCAGCAGTATAAGTGTAAATTCCTTCACAAATGTCTTAATAATTTAGCAAGTTGCTGGAGGTATAGATTGTGGAGCTGCAGAGAGATTGCAGCCTCTTGTAATTGATCGAGAAAGAGAATGACCCGGAGGAGGCCAGTGTTACACTCTGAAAGCAATCCAACAAGAATGCTTGGAACAAATTCAGCACCGATTCACTAATGCCAAAAGACTGCAGAGTTCAAAGGACGATGGCTTGATTGGCAGTTTTGAATTCTTCCAATTGATCTAAAACAGGGGCCTGCAACCTTTGGCTCTCCAGATGTTTTGGACTACAATTCCCATCAGTATTTGCAAGAATAGTCAATCTAAATATGAAAGGACCAACGCTTCGACACCCTCCCCAACAATCACTACCCTCCCATCACCCATCTCTCAGACGACCACTGACTCAATGCTCCTTCAAAACTGAACTCCAACTAAAAATAGGATTGAGAAAATGCAGGAGCCTAAAGATGGAACAAAACATTGAGGAATCTGAAGTATCAGAACTCTGGCTTTTAAGTAAGTGTAGATCCACCTCATGCTTCCTGTCACAGGGAACAATACCAGATGCTCATTTCTGCAAGCGTATTCTATTTTGGCCCAAAAGTGTTGTATCTTCGGCACGGCCAGAACATGTGCAACATCTCTGCTTTGCTTGAGTCACACCAAGGGCATAGTGGGCGCATTTTGGTGCTAAAGCTAGCTATTCTACTTGGTGTCATGTATGTTCGGTATAATATGTTCAACTGTATCAGCCTGAACCTGGCATTCCTAGACACCTCCCGTGGGTACATTAATATCCTCTCCCATTCTTTTACAGTTATGTCTGTTCCCAGCTCCGGTACCCACCACTGTTTCAGTGTTTTACTCTTGGGATTCAGCTTGTCCAGCAGCTGGCCATAGAATCTGGATACCGGTCTCCAACCCACCCCCAGACTGTGTATCATAGTCAGCAGGGGGTCTGCCGACGGCTCCTCCAGCCAGCTCTCCCATTTCTCCTTTGCTACCTTCCTGGTCCTCTGGTACCATAAGAACTATCCACTGGGAACACATTCTTTTTCCCTCAGGGATTCAAATTCCTTGAAAGCTCCCCCTTCGTACATGTCTCCCCAGGTGTAAATGCCATAACTTTCCCAGCGCCGTACACTTGCTAGGTCTGGCCTGGTCTTACAAATGTCAGCTGCAATCGGGGTATCTGGTGAGTATGGGTGTCTGCGATTCAGTAACATTTGGGCCCTGTTCCATACCTGCCTGCCCAGTTCGACTATCATTGGTATTTTACCCAGGCACACAAGTGGGGCCCACGGTATTTCTTTTAAATTCACTGGTGTCACCAGCTGTTGTATCAACCTTGTTTCCGTGATGGTCTTGTCCGCAAGCCACTTGGCCACAAAGCTGAGTTGCGTGGCAAGGTGGTATCTCTCCATATCCGGTAGTTGTACCCCACCAAGGATAGTTTTTGTCTGGCAGGCCCCCATAGAAACTCTCTCAATATCGCCTCTAGTAGACGGAAGAATGATGCTTTGACATAGCAATGTACGTTTTGGAAGAAATATAGAAACCTTGGCAGTACAATCATTTTGACAATAGCAACCCTGACCAACATTGATAATGGCAATTTAGACCAGAACCTCATGGACCTCCTCAAGCCCTTCACTGTTACCACAGTATTATTCTCATGCATCAGTTCAGGCGTATGCCAAATATTCGGAATTGTACTTTTTGACCGACAATAGAGATCTAAAAATGCTACCACCTGTAGGGTGTCCTGACCCACGTTTAAGCTACCCTGCTACAACATTTGGTGCTGTGGGCTTAGGAAATTCAAGATGGCGGAAAACCCACATGTGCGCCGAAATCCAGGAAAGCTGCGCAGTTGTGCGCACACCAAAATGGTTACCTAACTTGCCACCCACCAGGGTAAAGAAAGGTCTTTGTTAACAAAATCCACTTTTACTGATGTCAAAAAGTTGCTGAAATCGTGACTCATTGGACCACTTTAAAGATTCAACCCTTTTTGTGGGGTTCCACATAACCATCTTACTGTAAGGAGCCCCATCAAAACAATGTTAAGCAAGGATTTACTACCATGTAAGAACCATTCCTGTTTAGAATGCATTAATCCAAGAAAATCCCAAAAATGGGTGCAGTACCAGTACTCACCACTATCCAAAAGCCGGCGTTTTAAAACCCACTGTGTGTTTTTCTGAAGGCAAGCAAAATGCCTATTTCAAACCTTGCAACATGTGCAAAATATTCACTGAACACCAGCAGACATTTGGCAGAATGGAGTTTTGTGTGCCTACAAAATCTGGGAAATGAAGAGCCCAAAAACAATGCTTATAACAAAAATGCTATGGAGTCAGCAGCTTAAGCCTAACTGCAACTGGATTTAAAACCACCAAAATCGAAAATGTTAAATTAAATGAGTGACCTATGTTTGGTGTCACATGCCTTTGTAACTGTTGAAATGTCATAGTTTTGCACTTAGAATCAGCATTCTAGCTGCATGTGTAAAATTACAAGTTATTTTAAAAGCAACAAAAAGTTAGCTGAAGGTCTGGCTTAAGGAACTTGATTTTGCCTAGCAACGGATCCCATCAGGAGTGAAACTTGAGTCACAACTATGTTCCCAGGCCAATGTTCCTTTTGCTGCCCACACTAAGGATATGCCATCTATCTGATAATTGAATTTCCTGTGCTCTGCCAGAGAGTGAACAAAGCCCTCTCCACTCAGGCAAAGGTTTTTATTACAGACGTCGTAAAAAGTGGCTTCCTCCTGGAGAAGCTGGGAGGGGCACTGCCTGTGAGAAGCAAGCTGGCTTGGCAGAAACTGGAAAGACTGGTTTCTGTACCATGTGACCTGAAAAGACACACCCCTGCAGCAAGGATATGGTTTTATAAAAAGGGGGATAATTCATAGTGCGGACATGTGAAAATTTTATAAATGATACCATAATTCTTGTGATTTTTCTGCCCACAGTTTAAGACGTGGTAGGAACCGGTGGTATGTTCAGGGGGGTTTTAGCGGAAAAGTGGATATTACTCTAAATGTGTGCATGTTAAAAATCTGAAACTTCATCAGTTAATGTCCCTACCCCCTGCACACATGTATGTAAAGTTGGGTCCATGTCAGAAATTGAAAAAGCAGTTAAAAAGTCAATTATGTACCCTCCCTGAATGCAAGCTCCTAGAATGAGCAGATTTGGACATAGACATGGCTAAATTCAGCCACACCATGTATATGTAATTTCAAACAACTGTGTAACTCTGAAGTATGGATTTTGATCATATATATATTTTTGGGTGCACAGATGATAAGGGAGGTTGTTTCAAGAGATCATAAAATGACATCAATCTGACTCACAGTTCAGTTTGCCAATCAAGCGGAGGAATGGAAGCCTGACCAATGACGAATGAGAGGGGCAAGTCTAGTGATGCAACACACACACCCATTCTCAAGAAACAGATAAAAGCAGAGAGTCAGGACACATAGAGACATTCAATTTCATCTGCCGCTGGAAGCCCTGCCGGAAAAATCCATACTTACCTCCATCAAACTCCAGAAAGCCAAACTAGAGACTTCAATCTATCCAGAGCAGAGACCAGACCAGAGAGAAAGCAGTGCTGTGCCTAGCAGAGACCAGACCAGAGAGAAAGCAGTGCTGTGCCTAGCAGAGACCAGACCAGAGAGAAAGCAGTGCTGTGCCTAGCCGAGACCAGACCAGGCGCTGTGAGCAGAATCCGGAAAGACCTGACCAGACTGAAGATCGTGACCAAGTCGCTTTCCTGTTCAAAATCTCTTGTGAGTACTTAGCAAAACTCAGAACACATCTCTTAGTTTAAATTCGTCTAATTCAATCTATTTAACCTAAGTAGAACTGCCTCCTATCTGTCACCTGTCATTTCTAGTAAAATTTGTCATTTTGAAAAAGTGTGCGTTTAAAATTTACAAAACCAAAAACGACCTTTACTAAATTACTCATATCTCCGCAACCGTTTGGGCTAGAGACTTGCAATAACTTCCATTTGGAAGCTGAGATCCCAGGCTTTCCTAGGACCCCAAAACGGTAGAGATAGTCCTTGCGGTTCCTTTGTAATAGCGCTCGGCGCATCCGCGAATTTTGCCGCGATTTGCAATTTCTTCACATGTAAAAAAACTGCTGCTGCCTGATTTCATTTGCCAGAAATTCGTTTAACCTGCTAACTATCCCTGCATCATTGCTAGTGTGAGCCTGGACTAATATTAACTAGATACCACTCATCCTGAACCTCTAAAAGGGAATTAAGAGCGTTACCAGCATATTTCTCATTCATTGCTAGCACCTATCAAAGCATTTGCCTGTGTTTTCAAAACTCCTATCTGTGTTTTAAACTTCTGTTGTCTAAGCTTGCTGGATTGAACTGATTACATTGATTGCATTTCTGAGAACTGTGTGCTTTCCTCCCATTTCCTTGCCTTGCATCAAGGGGGGAAGGGGAGTAGCCAGAGAAAAGTGATTACATTGTTTGGTTGAAATCATATTGCGTATTTTCTGTACTGCATTCATTGAATATTGCATCCACCTGAGCCTACATAAAGCATCCTCTACCACATTATACTTTTGTTCCTATTTACCAGTGTGCTACCTTATCCATTTCATGTCAACTCATTAGTGATTAAAGAAGTGTGCTAGTGCCAGATTCTCCGTTGTTAATATTTACCATATCAGATTAAGTGTGATATTCAATTATTAATTTATTAAAAAGTGTGATATATATTTTAATTTATCAAATAAACCTTTTAAACTTGCAAAACAGAATTACTTCTTGGCTCAGTGGGGTCAGGGGGATTCCAAGAGAGGGGTGTTATACAAGGGTAGTCATCCAGAACGCATGAATTGGACCTAAAGATATATCAATAAGGGTTTTCATTCAGTATTCTAGACTAGGCGTTAACTTGGCTGTAGTGCTGAATTGAATCCTCTTACAAAGTGGGGGCTCGAGCCGAGACGTTGGGTTAGATTTACCAGTTGTGCAGCTTAATACAGTGTGCTAACTGACGGGATACATACACCCGGTCGGATCACCACGCTGCATTACGCTGTGAAGCATTCCTCAAAAGGGACACTCCAAGAAAAGTTCTGTTCTGCAAAAATAAAATACTAACTTCTGTAAGTCAGGACAGAGACCAATCTCTAGAATGACGACCTTAGTAGACATGAAAATAGCCAGAGAGCACCTCTTGCATAAGCTATTTGTGAGAGGTGAATGGACCGAACAGGGCCAGGATGTGTGGTTGCAGGCCATCACACAACAGGTCACTGAAACAGGGTCAGATATATATATAGAGATCAGGGTCCCTTACATGTGGCCCTGAGTGAACTATATATGGCTCCTAAAGCCAAAGAGGAACACAATAAGATCGCCAGGATAGCAGCATACCTGTACCTATATATGGGAGACATGCAGGATAGATGTGCTGAAAGCCAAAATCTGGCAAATAGGCAACAGATGGCATTACAGAAGGTCCAATCTGATCTGGACTCTTCTGAGCAGAGGCTGCAGAGGAGCCAGGAGTCAGAAAATGACAGCAGACTGTACATTACTAAAATAAAGGAGGATATGGATGTGCTGCAAAAGGAAAAGTCAGAACAGGATACTAGATTTCTGGCCCTGCAGAAGGAGCACCAAGACAGTTTGGACTCCTTACTGCAGAGCCAGAAAAAGCTGGAGCAACAGATCAATTTCAACAGGGCATGCACAGAGCAGGTAGCCACCCTGCAAATCCAACTAGACAGAGAGAAAGAGGAGAGCAATAAACTGATCCTGAAAGACCTGGATACCCAGGCAGAGTTTGATCAGGAGCGCCAGAAAGCTGGTGCCTTCCAAAGGCAAAGGGACGACCTGGCGGCACAAATGCAGGCTCTTAGTCAGGAAAGCGACGCCTTAGGCCAGGAAGTCTGCCATTTAAAAAGGAAAATGGAAGAAAATCACCTGGCCCACCAGGGACTGGGTGACCTCCAAAAAGAAAACCAGAACTTGCTAGAGCACACCAGGAGGGTGGAGGATGCTCTAGCAAGAAAGGAGCAGGCCAATAGGGACACAGCTCAGGAGGTAACCCTCCTGCAGCAAAGACTGGCCCAGTTCTCCAGGACCAACCAGGAAGCACAGAGGGAAAATGAGGCCCTCTGTCAACACAATGATAGGCTCCAACAGCAGGTAGCGATGCAGGAGAGACTGATAGAGTCGAGTAAGGCCTTAACTGAGGAACTGAAGGCACAAATGCAGGCTCTTGCATTGCAACAGGGAGCAGGGGCGGATAGAGATGAGGTTCGCTGGGAAATGGAAACTCCGGAGCATAACCTCAGGAGCCCTAGTACCAGAGGCCCTCATACCTCTCAGTCCCTGGACTCTGCCACCCCCATGTCCCCTGGCGCACATGAGCACAGGGCCACAGGGATGGCAGATTACTATCCAGCCAGAAGCATGGGGCTCATAGGCCAGTACCATCCAGGAATGGAGGGGTGGGCATCCGGGTATGGGCACCCAAGTACAATACAGTTCAGTGGGGAACCCCAGGAGAGTAGGCCCATTAAGGGCATCCTGAAAACCTCTGCCCAGTTAGGTCAGTGGAGGGGGTACCCATCAAATCCTGACAGCAAGGAGGAATCTGAAGACTCCTCTGAACTGCGCAGGACACAGGAGACCAGGTCCCCACATTCTGCCAGCCATTCCCAGGGTCGCAGAATCCGGGAAAACCTGGAAGAACAGACGGGAACCTCTGGGAGCAGTGCCTCTGAGTCCGAGGAAGAATGGACAAGGGTTACCCGAACCAAAAAGGCCAATAAGGCAAAAAGGGCCTTGCTTAAGGACCCCTTAAAGCAGATTAAGGCGATCAGGAGCGTCATCACGCCTTACCATAAGAACGCTAAGTATTCTGTTTGGGAGCACTTAGAGTTGTTTGAACAAATGATGGAGACTTTCCATTTGAAGGACAGCCAAAGCTGTATTCAATATGTAAAGTGGACATTCTCCCCGGAATACTCCAGTTTCTTTGCGGGGCTGGAGGACCAAAATCAGTTAAGATGGTCCACATATAAGGCGGCCATCCTGAAACATTTTTCTGTTCACAGAAATCCTCAAGAGGCTCGCAAGGCGGCCTACAATTTGCAATGTGGGGAGGATCAGGCCCCACAAGAATTTGTGCAGGAGTTAAAGCGGGCTTTTGCACAGACCACAAGAAGGGTGCGCACGGATAGCCGTGAATTTATAAACACGTTTTTCCATGCCTTGCCCAAATATATCATGACCCAGCTCGTGAGGGATTTTCACGAGAAAAGATCTTTAGACTGGGTCATTGAACAGGCTACCCGCATCTATGAGGTGCAGAAGCCCATAGAAAATAAAAGCAATGCCCAGAAAAACCCCAAAGCCAACAGCACCCCTGCTGCTGCCAAGGTGGCAGAGGTAAAGGTCACCCCCGTTTTGGATTTGGAGATGGGGGGGCCTAAAAACCTACCTGCACCTAATAATGCTAGGCCCAGAAGGTCCTCGGGCCAGTCGCAGACAGGGAGCCAGGGAGGCAGCCCCACAAATGGGGTCCCTCGCTCTCCTGACTATGTAAGTCCTCGCTACAAAGGTAACAGACCCATCCTGGGTTATGTGTGGACTCCTCCAGCCCAAGGGGGGGGATCCAGCCAAGCACCTAACCCAGGGAACTTCCCTCCAAACTTCCCACAGGAGGGCAGAAATTTACCAAACCCTGGGCAGAACTTTTTCCCCAGATATCCACCCGACTTCCAACCCCAAAATCATCCATCCTTCTTTCCTCAATTCCCTGAGCCCAGACCACTGAATCCGGGAGAGGGGAGGCCAAGGGTGGAGGGGTACCAAAATCTTCCCAACCAGGGGTACTACCAGAGGAGGGACAGCTACCCTTCCCGGGATCAGCCCAGGGGAGAAAACAGGGCCCCGTATCAGCCTGAGCGGGTTTCCCAGTTAGAGCGCCAGGTTCAAAACATGGCGCGGGACCTGGGTCACATACTGAGGGCTCAGCAGAACCCTCAGATGGGCGTGCCGGCGCAGAACGCACCCAACTCTGGACCTGGTGCTCCAGAACAATGACGGGGGCAGCACCCCGATAACTCACCGGTTCCCAGGGAGGAGGCACAAAGGGAAGGGGGGTGTAAAGCCTTGGAGGAAGCTTCCTTCCTCACTTGTAAACAGCCCCTGGAAACCCAGGAACCGGAAACAAAATCTCTTGCCCCTGAAAGTCTGCCCCCTAAGGAGCAGAGGGGGGGTAGGAGAAACAAAAGACCCAAACAGACTCAGTTTGAGGAGGAGGTACAGATCTTCCAATTTGAGGGAGAGGGATCCTCAGAGGATCCTGGGAAAAGGATCTTCTCCTTCAGAGAGGGGGGAACTCCTCCCAAAGAAAAATGGGTCCCTAGGGATGCAAATCCAGACTGGGGAGATGTGGAGACTGAGCTACCGCCGCCCACCATCTCATCCCAGAACCAACAGCAAGAAAATCCCCTGGTTCAAACCCATCCTGGCGACTGCCTCCAAAAAGGGGGGGGCGGCCCAGAAACGGAGCCAGGGGAACCCACAATGGCTCTGATCTCCAGTTGCAAATTTTTTCTTTCAGATTCCCAAGACTCTCCACAGAATTCTGCCCAAATCTCCTCGCTAGCGATGTCCAAAACCAGAAAATTAGCCCACCAGTTGTCCAAAAATGTACATTATCTGTGCCCCCTTGAGGAGAAGGAGGGAAGATATTATGCCCCGGTACAAGTACAGGGGCAGGGTACAATCTCAGCACTGGTGGACACTGGATCTCAAGCTACCCTTCTGTCCAGAAGGGCCTTTGACGAACTGAATGCAGGAAGGGGAGAGAATTACCAAATTCCTCTCACCTCTCTTCCTGGACAACTGCAGAACTTTGACGGGAAGGAAATTCCCGTCGAGGGGACGGCAGACTTGGACATTAAGATCGGGCGACATAAGTTGAAACACCCGGTCATAGTTGTGACCCCAGAGGGCACCCCTTGTTTACTAGGGAATGACCTCCTGAGAAGGTTGTCACCCCTAATAGATTGCGTAAACAAGGTCCTCTGGACTCAGACTAGCCGACCCATAAAATTAAAACAGAGTGTCAACCATGTTAGTTTAAACGGCACATGCCACATGGTTGAACAAAAATCTGACCAAGTAGAATTTCACTTCCAGAACAACCAAATTCCAGACGTGACGGTAATAGCAGTAGGACAACAGACTGGTGATGGGGGGTCCTCTCTATTTCTGAAAATCAACCTTCCTTCCAGTCTAAAGTGGTATTCCACGCTGGAAGGAAACACTCTGAAATTCTATACTAATCCACAATCAGAAACCCCCACTCCTATAGTCCAGAAAGATGTGAAATCAGCTCAAAGCCTGGCTGATATTCAGCAAATTGGAGAGCAGTTGTTCATCCCTGTTCAGTTAAATGATGGGAAGGACTCTGTTCTCGCTCGAGTGTGTGTGAACAACGGTAAGAGCTTCATCAGCGAAGCCATGTTCCGCCAACTCCCAAAAGATCCAGCCATTCCCACCTTCAAACTGATAGACAAATGGGAAATGGACCTGGAAGCACCTGACTCCAAACATCTCCTGCCAAGCAGGTGTATGCTCAAAATCTCCATTGGCAACAAGAGCATAGTCCATAATTGTTGGGTCGTGCGAGACGTCACTGCCGCCTTTTACTTAGGCAGTGACATTCTCAATCGCTTTGCCATTAGTTTGGACCTAATAAACTTCAAAGCTTGGTCCCGATTAGCGGATAATCCCATGGGCTTTGATGATCCAGAAAAAGCATTTAGGTCAGCTCAATTGCTACCTTATGCAGTTGAAATTCAGGTTAAAGAGGAAGTCACCATCCCAGAAAGGACCCGACAATTCTCCCTGGAAGTGAAAGTTAAAAGGGGACAAGAGTTGAAAAACCCTGATGCTTACATACATCTAAATGCTTCTCTCCAACAGCAAGGGTTGGGGGTAAACCCGACTCCATTAGTCAACATAGAACATGACCCCATTCTAATAGAGGTGGATAACAGCGACTTAAAGAGTATTACTCTAGCCGCAGGCACCATTATTGGAATGGCGGTTGATGACCGACATTTCTCCATTGATCTTGTAAATGAACTGTTAGGACCCATCCCCAAGGACTGTTTTGACAGTGACAGTGATGACAACGCAACACCAGACAGGATTTTTACCCGGCATGGGGGGAACTTCCTGGTGTACACTTCCTGCCCCTATGGTAAGGAAGATGTGACCTGTGACTTCAGGAGGGATGAGGTGATTTTCCAGGTCCATGAGGGCTGCCTTTCCCACCTGAAGCCTCCGGTCCAAATCAGCACTCTGACCAGGGACTTCTCCACCCAGCTGGAGGAGGCCGCGGAGATAGCCAAACCAGAAGTCTTTCCAGGCTTCAGGCAGATGGTGGAAGAGAGAGTCAACCTAGCTGATGCCTGTGTGACTCTGGAACAAAAGCAAAAGTTGAAACAAGTTTTCTTGGATTTCCAAGATCTCTTTGCGGTAGACTCATATGACTGTGGTCGCACTGACATCCACACAACAACAATCCCCACGGACCCTGGCATGACTCCTGTGTTTGTGAAGCAATATTCTTGCCTCTCGCATCAATGGAGTCCCTTACTGAAATAATTAAGAACCTTGAGTCCCGGGGAATAATCCGTCCAGTCCACAGCACCTTCAATAATCCGGTGCTGGGAATATTGAAGCCAAACGGCCAGTGGAGACTCTGTGCCGACCTCAGGGAGCTCAACAAACGGGTCCATACTTCCCGATGGCCTCTGCCCTACATTGACCAAGGGCTGGCCCAGATTCAGGGGTCACAGGTATTCACTGCAATAGACCTGACCAATGGATACTGGACCGTGCCTGTCAGCAGGGAGGACCAATACAAACTGGCTTTTACCTTTGGGGGCCAGCAGTACACATGGACCCGGACTCCCTTCGGATACCTCAACTCCGGCAATGAATTCAACATTTTCCTACATAAGGCCATGCCCGACCTGGGTGCGAGGGGTAACCTGGCTTATGTAGATGATGTCCTCATCAAAAGTTCATCTGTGGAGGAACACATAGCAGAGATCCGTTATGTTCTGACACAGTTGAGGGCCGCCGGAGCAAAACTTTCCTTTCAGAAAGCACAGTGGTGTAGAACCCGTGTTAATTTCTTGGGGCATGAGATTACTCCTCAGGGTCTCTGTCCCCAGGAAAAGAAAGTGGAAGCACTTCAGAAACTGAAAGACCCCACAACTCTGCGGGAACTAAGGAGCCTCCTTGGACTGACTAATTACAGCAGAAAGTTCATTGAGGGCTACGCAGAGATCACCAGACCCCTGATTCATCTCCTGAAGGGGGGGGTCAAGTGGGAATGGGGTCCAGAACAAGCCGAGGCAGTAAAACAACTCAAAAGAAGCCTCTCACAAGCGCCTTGCCTAGCTTACCCTGTCAGAAACAAGGAGTTCTTCCTGGAGACGGGGTTCTCTAATACGTGCTTGACGGCAGTATTATATCAAAAGCATGACAAGGTCAATAAAGTAATCTCCTATGCGAGCAAAACTTTATCCTCTGTGGAGGAAAAATTCAACGATTGTGAGAAGGCACTCCTGGCAACGGTGTGGGCATTGAAGAATTACCGCCCGTTTATCCAGGGGGAACACATCATAGTGGAGACTCCACACCAGCCTCTGCAATATCTCCAAAGTGACAGAATCCGGGCCGGAAATGTGAGTAATTCCCGAATTACTTCCTGGATTCTGTCAATGCAAGGCTTTCCTGTGGAGGTCAAATATGGCCAAAACAAGAAGAGTCCCCTCGCGCAAGGTCTGGCTGACTTGCATGATTGTGCCAGAGAAAACTGTCTCGAGGACGAAAGTCTAAAAATAAAGGACAACATGGAGGCATACCTTAATTCCCCCCACAAAGTCTTTGAAGAAGACAAGTGTGAGGGAATGCCCACTGTGTATGTGGATGGATGCTCTTACCATGTCGACAACAACGGGGAGAAAGAACTGGTGGCCGGCGTAGGGAATGCATGGGTGAATGAGTCTCCAGAACCCTCCGCTGGATACAAAATTGGTCCCCGAAGTAGTCAGGTGGCAGAATTGATGGCTGTGCATCAGGCCATCCTCACTGCTGTCCAGCATCAACTCCACGAACTGGTCATAATCACAGATTCGGATTATGTACGGAACGGGTTTGTGGAGCACCTGGTTAATTGGAAAACCAGAGGCATGTTATGTGCTAACAACAAACCCTTGAAACATGGGAAGTTGATCCAAAACATTGATGATCTGGTCACCTCGAATGGGATGACCATCTATTGGAAGAAGATCAAGGGTCATTCCAAAGTAGAGGGACCAGACAAAACTGGAAATGACTTAGCTGATCAGCTGGCCAAAACCGGGGCCATCCAAGGGGATCTAATTGAGATTGAGTCCCTGTTGGGGGAAATCCAGGTCACTGCCATCACTAGGTCCCAGACAAATGCTCACAACGACTTTTCAATTGCACAATGGAGTAAGGAGACCCCTGATGCTGATTTGATTACCGCTCAGAAGGGGGATCCAATAATTGGTAAATTTTACCAGCACCTTGAGGACCCTGAGAACTTTCCCCTGACGGATACCGATTACATTGGGAAAGAGGACCTAAGAGTGTTGATGAAATGTCCCAAAATGTTCCGGATCCAAGACGGTTTGTTGGTAAGGAAATCCAAAGCTGGCCACGATCAGTGGGTGGTTCCTACCTCATTCCGAAGCCTGATGTTAAGTCACGCCCATGATGCGGCCACTGCCGGTCATAGGGGGTTTCACACAACATTGGAAATCTTTAGAGAGGTTGCATACTGGCCACACATGGGGCAGGACCTCGACCAGTACCTGAAGGGTTGCCTTGTGTGTGCACAATTTCAGCCATCATCCCTCACACACCGGGCGCCTTTACAAAAGAGGGGAATGACACTGCCATGGTCAGATTTACAAATCGACTTTGTAGGCCCTGTGATTCGCTCGGCTAGGGGGAATAAGTACATGTTGACCGTGACATGCTTGTTTACCAAGTGGGTGGAATGTCTCCCAGCCCCAAATTGCAAGGCAGAAACTGCAGCTGCCTTGATGATTAACCACATCTTTTCCCGTTTTGGTCTACCTCAAAGGATTGAGTCAGACAGAGGTAGCCACTTCACCAGTGAGGTAATGACAAAGATGTGGGAGATACTGGGGATCAAGAGAAAGCTGCATATTGCTTACCGGCCAGCTTCTTCTGGGGCAGTAGAGAGATATAACCGGACAATTGTGAGCATATTAAAGAAGTTTGTGGCAGATTCTGGGCCAAGTTGGGATATCCGATTACCTCTGGTCCTAATGGCCATCAGATCTACCCCTTCATCTGCAACCAAAATGTCACCATTTGAGTTGATGACTGGGCGCAAGATGGTGCTTCCGCAGCATTTGCTCTACAGGACCCAAGAGCAGACACTGATAAATGCCTCCACTACTCATGAGTATGTAGAGAATTTAAGGAAACACCTCCAACATGCTTTTGCTTATGCTCAGCGGAATCTAGAAAGATCGACTGATAGCATGAAGACCCATTATGACCTGAAAACTTCCAGGAAGGAATATCAGGTGGGAGACCGGGTCTATCTATACAACTTCCAAAGGAACCAGGCCAAGCAGCGCAAATTTTTGCCTACATGGAAGGGACCCTTTGAGATCGTCGATAAGATCTCCCCTGTGGCCTACAAGATCCGCATCCCCAAAGGTGGTTCGGCAGAGGGGGAAGACAAGTGGGTCCACATAAACCAGTTGAAATGTTGCCATCCCAGGCACACTCTGCAACAACTGGAGGAATCCTCTGGAATCGTAGCGGGTACTGTATCAGACTAATTCAGTTCCAATCATAAAACCTACCACATCTAGTCTCTAAAATATTGTGATTTACATGAAACTGTCTCTAGTGATGCTGTTTTTTTTTTTCAAAATAAGAATGTAATATTTCGTTACGATGAAATGCATATGCTGCCCCACTATCTCAACAGTGGTGGAAAAAAAAATCGTCTATGAGTAGATATTGCCGCTCTTCCTTTATCATCCTAGGAGAGATGAAACCATGAAGGATGACCAAGAAGGACGATCCGGAGACCGGGAGCAAAGACACAACGGGCCCGGGGTACCGCCCAATCTTCCCATCAGGACCGGCGAGGAGAACTGATCGATCTGACCGGATGGAGAAGAAGATGCTGAACTGTGCCATCTACAGAAGAGGAAGAAGATTATGCGGACAGACCGGTGCGTGGGTCAAAACCCTTGGGCACGCGACTCCCCATCGACCCAAACTCAAAGTGCAGTCACGTGGGGGGGCTTGTAGGGTGTCCTGACCCACGTTTAAGCTACCCTGCTACAACATTTGGTGCTGTGGGCTTAGGAAATTCAAGATGGCGGAAAACCCACATGTGCGCCGAAATCCAGGAAAGCTGCGCAGTTGTGCGCACACCAAAATGGTTACCTAACTTGCCACCCACCAGGGTAAAGAAAGGTCTTTGTTAACAAAATCCACTTTTACTGATGTCAAAAAGTTGCTGAAATCGTGACTCATTGGACCACTTTAAAGATTCAACCCTTTTTGTGGGGTTCCACATAACCATCTTACTGTAAGGAGCCCCATCAAAACAATGTTAAGCAAGGATTTACTACCATGTAAGAACCATTCCTGTTTAGAATGCATTAATCCAAGAAAATCCCAAAAATGGGTGCAGTACCAGTACTCACCACTATCCAAAAGCCGGCGTTTTAAAACCCACTGTGTGTTTTTCTGAAGGCAAGCAAAATGCCTATTTCAAACCTTGCAACATGTGCAAAATATTCACTGAACACCAGCAGACATTTGGCAGAATGGAGTTTTGTGTGCCTACAAAATCTGGGAAATGAAGAGCCCAAAAACAATGCTTATAACAAAAATGCTATGGAGTCAGCAGCTTAAGCCTAACTGCAACTGGATTTAAAACCACCAAAATCGAAAATGTTAAATTAAATGAGTGACCTATGTTTGGTGTCACATGCCTTTGTAACTGTTGAAATGTCATAGTTTTGCACTTAGAATCAGCATTCTAGCTGCATGTGTAAAATTACAAGTTATTTTAAAAGCAACAAAAAGTTAGCTGAAGGTCTGGTTTAAGGAACTTGATTTTGCCTAGCAACGGATCCCATCAGGAGTGAAACTTGAGTCACAACTATGTTCCCAGGCCAATGTTCCTTTTGCTGCCCACACTAAGGATATGCCATCTATCTGATAATTGAATTTCCTGTGCTCTGCCAGAGAGTGAACAAAGCCCTCTCCACTCAGGCAAAGGTTTTTATTACAGACGTCGTAAAAAGTGGCTTCCTCCTGGAGAAGCTGGGAGGGGCACTGCCTGTGAGAAGCAAGCTGGCTTGGCAGAAACTGGAAAGACTGGTTTCTGTACCATGTGACCTGAAAAGACACACCCCTGCAGCAAGGATATGGTTTTATAAAAAGGGGGATAATTCATAGTGCGGACATGTGAAAATTTTATAAATGATACCATAATTCTTGTGATTTTTCTGCCCACAGTTTAAGACGTGGTAGGAACCGGTGGTATGTTCAGGGGGGTTTTAGCGGAAAAGTGGATATTACTCTAACTGTGTGCATGTTAAAAATCTGAAACTTCATCAGTTAATGTCCCTACCCCCTGCACACATGTATGTAAAGTTGGGTCCATGTCAGAAATTGAAAAAGCAGTTAAAAAGTCAATTATGTACCCTCCCTGAATGCAAGCTCCTAGAATGAGCAGATTTGGACATAGACATGGCTAAATTCAGCCACACCATGTATATGTAATTTCAAACAACTGTGTAACTCTGAAGTATGGATTTTGATCATATATATATTTGGGTGCACAGATGATAAGGGAGGTTGTTTCAAGAGATCATAAAATGACATCAATCTGACTCCCAGTTCAGTTTGCCAATCAAGCGGAGGAATGGAAGCCTGACCAATGACGAATGAGAGGGGCAAGTCTAGTGATGCAACACACACACCCATTCTCAAGAAACAGATAAAAGCAGAGAGTCAGGACACATAGAGAAATTCAATTTCATCTGCCGCTGGAAGCCCTGCCGGAAAAATCCATACTTACCTCCATCAAACTCCAGAAAGCCAAACTAGAGACTTCAATCTATCCAGAGCAGAGACCAGACCAGAGAGAAAGCAGTGCTGTGCCTAGCAGAGACCAGACCAGAGAGAAAGCAGTGCTGTGCCTAGCAGAGACCAGACCAGAGAGAAAGCAGTGCTGTGCCTAGCCGAGACCAGACCAGGCGCTGTGAGCAGAATCCGGAAAGACCTGACCAGACTGAAGATCGTGACCAAGTCGCTTTCCTGTTCAAAATCTCTTGTGAGTACTTAGCAAAACTCAGAACACATCTCTTAGTTTAAATTCGTCTAATTCAATCTATTTAACCTAAGTAGAACTGCCTCCTATCTGTCACCTGTCATTTCTAGTAAAATTTGTCATTTTGAAAAAGTGTGCGTTTAAAATTTACAAAACCAAAAACGACCTTTACTAAATTACTCATATCTCCGCAACCGTTTGGGCTAGAGACTTGCAATAACTTTCATTTGGAAGCTGAGATCCCAGGCTTTCCTAGGACCCCAAAACGGTAGAGATAGTCCTTGCGGTTCCTTTGTAATAGCGCTCGGCGCATCCGCGAATTTTGCCGCGATTTGCAATTTCTTCACATGTAAAAAAACTGCTGCTGCCTGATTTCATTTGCCAGAAATTCGTTTAACCTGCTAACTATCCCTGCATCATTGCTAGTGTGAGCCTGGACTAATATTAACTAGATACCACTCATCCTGAACCTCTAAAAGGGAATTAAGAGCGTTTCCAGCATATTTCTCATTCATTGCTAGCACCTATCAAAGCATTTGCCTGTGTTTTCAAAACTCCTATCTGTGTTTTAAACTTCTGTTGTCTAAGCTTGCTGGATTGAACTGATTACATTGATTGCATTTCTGAGAACTGTGTGCTTTCCTCCCATTTCCTTGCCTTGCATCAAGGGGGGAAGGGGAGTAGCCAGAGAAAATTGATTACATTGTTTGGTTGAAATCATATTGCGTATTTTCTGTACTGCATTCATTGAATATTGCATCCACCTGAGCCTACATAAAGCATCCTCTACCACATTATACTTTTGTTCCTATTTACCAGTGTGCTACCTTATCCATTTCATGTCAACTCATTAGTGATTAAAGAAGTGTGCTAGTGCCAGATTCTCCGTTGTTAATATTTACCATATCAGATTAAGTGTGATATTCAATTATTAATTTATTAAAAAGTGTGATATATATTTTAATTTATCAAATAAACCTTTTAAACTTGCAAAACAGAATTACTTCTTGGCTCAGTGGGGTCAGGGGGATTCCAAGAGAGGGGTGTTATACAAGGGTAGTCATCCAGAACGCATGAATTGGACCTAAAGATATATCAATAAGGGTTTTCATTCAGTATTCTAGACTAGGCGTTAACTTGGCTGTAGTGCTGAATTGAATCCTCTTACACACCAAAGGTTTGAACACCAAAAGTTTGAACCTTTTGAGGTAGCATTGCAGGTAAGTTTAAAAAAAGACTGCGGGGACTGCAGGGATGTCCCCCGCAACACCCCGCTCACTATACTGTGCAGTATAGTGAGCGGGGTGTTGCGTGGGACAACTCTGCAGCACATCCGCAAAAAAAAAAGAACCTGGGGCTGGGCAGGTGTCCTCTGTAGTATGTACGTGTGCTCGCATGAGAAAGGTGCAAACTTTCTCATGCGAACGTTCCGACCGCAGCAAAATCAGCCGCGGTCGGATCACTTAGATCCAAATATTCACTCCCAAGTATGTAAACGATTCCAGCTGCCAGCGGATCCCTACATTTGGGAGGTCTCCCCCCTTCCTACTTGCTAGCCTGGCCACTGGGTATATGCAAGATTTCTCTTTGCTGAAGCTGATTCCAGACACTTTTGCAAAGTGTTCTAGTATGTCCAGGATTACTGGGACGTTAAGGTGTGGGTCCCTTATATACAGTAACACATCATCGGCATACAAGGACACCACATGGTACATGGCCCCGACCTTAATTCCTGCATCAAAAAATTGTTTTCTGAAATATATAGCTATTGGCTCAAGTCCCAGCACATAAAACATCAGTGACAGCGGGCAGCCTTGCCTGGTGCCCCTCTGTATTTCCCATGCTGCTGAGACCATCCTTCCACTTTTCACCCTTGCCACTGGCGCCTCATAGAGAAGCTTTTACATAGGCATGATGACATCTCAGCCTGATCAAGATCTAAACGGATCAGGATCTGGGTGTCGTCGGCATAGGAATAGCACCTGACGCTGAAGGAGCGGATGAGACACACAAGTGCCCTTATGTAAATGTTAAATAGAATCGGAGACAAGGAGGAGCCCTGGGGCACCCCACAACTGAGGTGACAAGAAGCAGAGTGAAAAGGATGAATGGTAAGGGACTGTGGGCGGTCCCCCAGGAACAAAGTAAACCAGGCCAGCACTTCACCAGATATTCCCATCTGGGCAAGATGTGACAGCAGGATGGGGTGGTCAACAGTGTCGAATGCCGCTGACAGATCTAATAAAATCAGGGCGCCCACCCCTCCTGAGTCGACCAGCCATGCCATGTCGTCCTGGACGGAAACCAAAACACTCTCAGTACTCCTGTCAGGCCTGAAACCAGACTGAGCGGGATCAAGAAGGTGAGAGGATTCAAGAAAGGTAGAGAGTAGAGGTGACACCAGGGACTCAAGAAGCTTGGTAAGAAAATGGAAGAAGAGAAATAGGGTGAAAATTGGATAGGACTGAAGGATCCAGTGATCCTTTCATAAGTCTTTCTGGCAATCTTTTTTGGCATCATCAGGAAATCTCTCCCAGGGATCTCACATTTCTTGGCTCTCGATACCTCACAAGCCTCCAATCCAAATTATGTCTAAGGCACTGGGAATGTCACCACTGTGTGTAGGTGATTTAGGCTGCATTGTTCCAGTTTGAGCTACATCTTGCATGGATGACAAATTAAGACAAAGACCGAGAAACCCCCAGAACCCAATGATCATCCTCCATACACATTTCCAAAACATATGCAACTGAGAATAATTAAACACCACATGACAATGTGCCCCTGTTTCTGCGTTTCAGTGGCTGTATAATCTATATCGTTCTGTCATTGTATTCATTCTCATAGGGCCCACAGAGTTTCATGTTTAGAGAATATGAAGATCGGGTAATGTTAGCTGATGTGGATAGTCACTGATGTTTCTGCCATGATTTTCCCCAAAATATTCATCCATATCTCGCACATTTCCATTTGTCAATCCCTCTAACAAATACTTCTTCCATTTCTCTCTTGGTTCTCCTTAATCACCCCATCAATTTTCAAGACACCCACCACATTATGCATGCCCACTGAGCTCCAAGGGCCCTCATCACGAGTTGGGTGGTATCCCAGCGGGAAATCTGCCGGGATACTGCCCAATGCAATAAGAGTTACTGCAACTTGGTCCGCCGCTATTAGTGCCGGATCACAAGTTGCAGTGTTGGGGTAAATCCCCATTTTTTCAGTCCATGGGACTCAATGGGGCTTTTTCAGCACAATTACCGTGGTGGTAATTGCACACTGGTAATTGCGCAAAAGGTGGGCGAAAACTTGGCACATTCAACCCCAGCTCAGAGCTGGGGATGAATGCTCTGATTTTCCCCTAACATCGGGATGGGGTAGAGTGGTAATATGACGATAAAAGCATTACCGCTGCATTTTTACCGTTTCGCCCAACTCCTGATGTCTTATTTACAGTTCTTGCTTTTATATTCAGTTATTCCTTCAGCCAGACAGATTGTTTTGTAGCAGTCTCCCAAATTTTTGGATGCTATTAGAAATATGTTTTCAATAAAGTGAATACACAATATAAGACTCGCTGATCCCTTTTAGCACGCAAAGTTGTCATTGAGCAATTTAAGACTCAAAGACATAAATAGTTGAATCCAACCATATTTTGAACCAGTTGTTTCTTAAACATTTGCCAAACCTTTCTCCATTAAAATGGTGTGCAAATGCCTTGTCATACTTTTTTATTGAGAAATTTAACACCCTGCTGCATTCACCTGCAATAATTTGAGTGAAGTTTTCACTCCATTCATAGCTTTTAAGAACTTAAAAAGGCACCAATTGAGTTCACTGAACCACTTTGATGGTGAGCATATCAGGAACATTGATAACAGGTACAGTACAAGTAATGCAATCATCATTTAAACTGAACACCCCAGGCCCACCCATGAAAGCTGCAAAACCGACCATATACATCAGCTCATTCAATCAATCTATTTCCTCCCTGGTAACATCTTTCATTGTTTCCTTTAGAAAGGGAACACAGCTAACTCCCAAGTATTCAGTATTCCATTGCTGACCACAGTCCAGAAGATTATACTCAAAGGTGGGACATCCTCTCACTTTTTTAATTTCCATTTAAAATCTGGAACCATGGTATGGGTTTTTAATTAGCATTCTTTAGAGAAAGTGCTGATGTGCTCAGATAATCGGTATAAAAGATTACAAGCAAATTCCAGAGGCTGAAACATGTCTGGGGATGCTTGTGGTCTCCTGCAGAAGGAATGTGACCTAGCAGTTAGAGCTTTTGGGGTGGGACCAAGCCTTATTTGCATATGGTCTTTCCCTTTTTGTAATGGCTTGGCAGGCGAAGAATGATGGTCTGGAGGGTTGGCCGGAGCAATGCTAGAGGTTAAGATTAATTCTAAACCCTCCAGCCATCACCTCTTTTGTTCTGTCATAGTCACCCTGAGAGGGATGGGGTATGCCCGCTGGGCCTAGAGACCAAGGCTACCCCTCACAGATGAGGTCCAACAAGACTGAAACATGTTTGGGGATGCTTGTGGTCTTGTGCACAAGTAATGTGACCAAGAAGCTCGGTCTGGACTGCTCAATTTGGGGTAGCCTGATTGGCATATGGACTTTCCCCTTTTGTAATGGCTTGGCAGGTGAAAATATTATGGCCAGGAGGGTTGTCCAGATCAATGCCAGAGGTTAAGATTAATTATAAACCTTCCAGCAACACCTCTTGCGTTTTGCTATTATCAAGTACATGCTCATAATTTCCCCTTCCTGCGTGGCTGGGCCAATAATAAGGTATTTAGTGCTTGTTTACGACCTCATCAGCTCTGCATGGGCTGGATCCGCCTAACATCTGCAACCAGGTGGCCTGATCTCTACCTGCACAGTCTCCTCACCTGTTCATCTGTTAGGGAGCAGGGACACCCGCCATTACAAGCACCACACTTCTCTGGCTGACTCTAGGGTGCTCTCTCAGCTTTCAGTTCTGTCTTCACTGCCCTCTCTTCAACACCAGCTGCTGCATCCTGCCCATCCCTCGGCCATCCCAGCCCTCCTCCTCTCTCTGTACAATGGAGAAGGAATAAAGTTGACCACTTTCTCTTTGCACAGCACCATGCCCCAGCTGCATGGAACCCACTTGTTTTCCAGTAAACTTGCCCTCAAACCATTTCACAGGTGCTAATAGCCTTAGTATTTGAAGGACGGTCAATGGAAGCCATTGAGTCAACAAAGCCCTCCTCAATGCTCTTGCTTCACTGGAGATGATAGTTTGGGTTTTCCGGGCACCACATTTCCCCGACTCATCCCTAGACTCGGGCAGGCCTGGGGTTTCCACCCTGCTTGCTCTCCTCAATTCCTTAGCCTTTCTCCAGGCCTGGCAGCTGTGCCCACCTATCCCCTGGAAGATCCCACATGTCTCTTCATATCATCACACACCTCCACCACCTTGCCATGGATTAAAGCAGAAGTGGACCATTGAGCCTCTCCTCTCTGCATGGCATCACACACCAGTATCATGGCCTTCGTTAAGCTTTCTTGGTTAACCTACGCCTCCCTCCAGCATGGGTACTAGTAACATTAACACCTGTGAGAAGATCAATGGTGAGCTTTAGTCATCTGAAGCCCTCCTTAATGCCATTGCTTCGCTGAGGACACTGAGGGCCTCATTACGACGCAGGTGGAGTTGGGTTTAATGACACTGGTAATGGTGCCGGTGCCGTTAAACCCATTCCGCCCTATTACGAGGTTCCCTCGTGGGACCCGCTCTTTCCGGGTCCCGCAAGGGGACCAGGGAGCTAACACCGGTCCTGTTATTAACGGGCCCGTTGTTAGCTCCCTCCCCATTCCCATTGAGCACCGCAGAAATACCGAAAAAGTACTGTTTGCTGGTTATCCTGACCGCGCCGCGCTGCTACAACGTTTCCTGGAATTGGAATTGTGAACTGTGCCTTTACTTCGTCCGCACTTGTGGAGGACGTCTTTGCCTGCTGCACGGACTTTTGCCTGACTTCCCCCTCATTGAGGGCACTTCCTCTTTTTGAAGCTCCTCCCCTCCTGGTTGACGTGCTCTCCACTGCCTATTTCAACCCAGTTGACCGCGCACCGCAGAAGTACTGAAAAAGTACTGTTTGCTGGTTATCCTGACCACGCCGCGCTGCTACAATGTTTCCTGGAATTGGAATTGTGAACTGTGCCTTTACTTCGTCCGCACTTGTGGAGGACGTCTTTGCCTACTGCACAGACTTTTGCCTGACTTCCCCCTCATTGAGGTGACTGTTACTCTTTGCCCTCCCTCCCCTCCACTTTCAATCGCACATGTAACGTTGGTGTCCTTTCTTAGAACTTATATCCTGTGTGCCCAACGCTGTGTTCCCTACGCTGTGTGCCCAAACCTGTATGGTGTGCCCACTTGCTCTAGCACTATCTTGTCATATAAACTGATTAGCATTGTGCGGGCGGGGAATTTTAATTATTTTTTTTATTTTTCCTCACCATACGGCATTCTTAAGCATTTTTTTCTCTGCTTCCAGGGCACTTCCTCTTTTTGAAGCTCCTCCCCTCCTGGTTGACATGCTCTCCACTGCCTATTTCAACCCAGTTGACCGCAGAAGTACCGAAAAAGTACTGTTTGCTGTTCGCTGTTCGCAGTGCTGCGGTCTGTGGGTAGGTCTAAATTGCTTTTTCTTTTTTTTTATATAACATCATGCACCATTGAGTCCATACGATTATTTCCATTAAGGTCATGTCTAGTGGACTACGCAGTGGAGCCAAATTACGTTCTCCTGCTCCAGCAAAACGCTCTAAAAGAAATCGCTCTTTGCTGTCCACCGTTAAGAGGGGTATTGTGATCGATTCCTCTGTCATGGAGGCTATAGATATCTTGTCTAAAAATAAGCCTGATACTGCGTTGACTCCTCTTGACGTTATGGAGTTTAAACCTCCTGTGAACTTAACCCCACAGGAGATTTGTAAGGAGATGCTTGACAATATGGTGTATGGCGATTCTAGCGCTTCACTTCCTACCTCAAAGCACACTGTTGAATTAAATACACTAGGAGTCACCCAACCTGATTTGGGCAACCAATCTGGCGATCAGGATACTAACTCTGAGCTGAAGCAAAGAAAGCCTGTACTCCAAAACAAAAAATAGGAGCTTGCTCCGTTACCGGCTCTGACAGAGAGCTCAGTAAAATTGAGTGCGGTATCCTCAACAGCCCAGGCGGGTGGGACCTCTGATCTCAATGCTATTAATTCCAGCTCACCAAATGGCTGGATGGACGATAGTGCAAATTTGGAGGATAGTATTGTGCGTGCTGCTATTAAAAAGAAAATGGGTATTGAGAGTTTTCACCATCACCTGACTGATTTTTCCACTCTACCCTCTATGATTGAAACTAATTTGGGTAGGCGAATCATATTATCACATGAACCTCCCTCACCAATCTCGCAAAGAAGCTTTAAGGGGGGGCCCGTTTCACTTTCCCACTCAAGACCCTTTCTATCCTCTGTCTGCTCCCTCTCAAGTATCTGTATCACAAGGGAGGGTTGCAAATAGAGGTATTTCTTCTGTATCTGGTCCCTTGAACTTGTTCTGTCCGGAACAACTGACTAAGCCCCGTATAGTGACAAAACCACAATCGGAAACACCCCATGCTACTTTCTTGCATGAGGATTTTCACTTACATCCAATAGGGGATGTTGGTCATGCTTATGACTCCACTCATACTCAGAATTTAGAACCTCAAAAGGACTTACCATTCAATCTAGAGGCATTTCCTATTATCACGCGAATTCTGAATCTACTTGATAAAGGACACGAACGCACGCATGAAGAAGTTAGGTTTCTTCATCTGCAAAATACTGAAATATCCTCAGAAATGAACAAGATTGAAGGCCTGCTATTCGCGTGCAATGCAATTTCTGTCCTTAGTTCAAAACCCACTATTCTTCTCAATTTTAGTGACAAAGGTACTCAGACGAAAACTTTTGCAGAAATCATCTCTGATACTCCGCCAGCACTGCTTTCTTCTTCTGATTCCCCGAATGGCAAAATAGAACAACTAGTAGCATCCAATGCCGCAAATATTGAGAAATTGTTGTCTGGATTTAAAGAAATTCAGTCAACAATAATGCTTGCGACCATGCCAAACCATGATCGGGAGCTTACCTCAATGGAATGCCAAAGTTATCTACCCCTGACAGCCCTACTGCTCTCATTAATCTGCTTGAAACCTCAGATATTGTCTCTAATTTGAACCCGGCTTGCGACAAATCTTTCGCTGCAACCCTTCCTTGTGAAGCTCCACCTATTGTGCTTACGAGAAAACAAAAAAGAGCACAATTAACGGTTGAAAAGCGGAAAGGGGCAGATAAAAAATTGAAACAAAAAGCAGAAAAAAAATCTAAGAACCAGAGTGCTCCCAAACTTGATCGTCACAATTCTAACATAAAAGAGATTTGTAATCTGTCCGGTGGGGAGGGTACCATTGATTTGAATCAACTAAATGCAGAATCTAAAGCAGGGCTAAACCTTTCTGTTCCACTTCCATCTATCGCTACTTCAATAGAACTATGCTCAAAAGATGAACGTTAAAGAGGTGACATATCAATGTGTAACCAGCCTCTTAAAAAAAAAAAAATAACAGCTGCAAAGAGTAACACGTGTGTGGAAACTGAATCCATAATTCCATTACCCACATTCAATGAGGGACATTTGGCTGCCAAACAAGCGATGCTATCAAACTTTTATCCACTGTTAGCCACAAAAAAAACTGACAGAGTTATTCGTGGTCTATGCAATGATGCGCCCACGAAAAGCCAGCCATTCCTACAAGCACAAATGATAAAAGCGGCTGCTCCTACTTCTACTACAAATTCGTGCAATAATGTTGCAATTTCAGAAAAAAAAGTGCCCAAAACATTGCCTTTGGAGTTGATACAGGTTATATCAAATGCCAACCCAACTCTGACTCTTACAGCTGCTCAATGCTCTCCGGTACGAGTCAGTACCGAATCTAGAGCTACGAACAACATAGCCGATGAATTAAAATCAGCTGTCGTGATGGGTTGGGAAAGTGACATTGAACTCCATGGCAAAGCTAGGCTGAATCGTTCATATTTTATTTCAACCCTGCAAGCGATTCCAGCCTTAAGAATGATAAGATCTAATGACATTGATTGGGTTAAACCTGCACTTACGAATAACAATAAAATGATCTGCAGATACAATTCCCCTCTGATTTTGAAGTTGATCTGGGAACAAAAGGTGGATTTACTTTCCATAGGCTTAGTACCGACACTATTTTCCTCCATTGATGACGCAGAAAGTTTCGTTAATACCCAAATCCCAGTAGTTCAAAGCCCTTCTGCACTGAAAAACCAAGGAGGAGCTCTGGACCTTGATACTGATACCCTTACGCAATTGTTAGCAATTGTATCTGCTCTTAAGAGTATTCAATCAATAGGTACCACTGCAGCTGTCTCGAGCCCAAACAATGGGTTGTTAGGACATTCTTAGCTCTGGGAATTTACTAGTCCTGTCCTGGAACTCATGCGGCCTTAATAGCTTCTGGACTTGGACTAATAAAGAGAATCGTCCCCAGCTAGACGTTGTTTTTTCACAGGAAACCATGTGTCGACTACCATTCACAATCGAGGGTTTCCATGTTTTCTCACATGTGGCTTTGCATGGTTCTTTGGGGCGACCCTCTGGAGGCATTGCTATTTTAATTAATACCTTAACCAAAGGCGTCGCCAAATACATATGCAGTACGCATGGATTATTGGCTGTTGAGTTAACCCCGGGGAATTTGCCTAATACTGTTCTGTTGTTAATCCGTATCTATTGGAACAAATTGTCCTCTACTCTTGATACTATCATTGATGAGTTGAACTTACTTCTGGTAGCAGCTTTTGCACGTAATCCATCTCTTTGCATAATTGTGGGGGGTGACTTTAATGCATTATGCTATGATGTATTACAATGCAAAAAGAATCTGATCCCTAGCCATTCTATTTCTTCTGCACGTAACGGGCAACTCTGGCTCGAATTCTTTTTGGAATGGGACATTCAACCAGCAGCTGTAACACTAAACCCATATAACTACTCTTGGCACAGAGGAAAATCTAAATCTTTGATTGATTTTTTTTTTGTCTCTTCATGCTTGTACTCCTCCATTAAGCCGGTTATTATTTCAGACCCTGGCCTTGGTGATCATATGTTAATTTGTTTATCCATCAATCTGCCTTTTATCAGATTTGAAGCTGTTCCGAGCCTAACTTTAATTGAATCAGATCGTCATTTACTATCAGTTCGCTGAAATCCGAATGTTTGCCCGTAAGTTGTTGCAAATGATCGCGGCAGACCCATTCGTCATTACTGACCTCAGTGGCTCTTCCATCTCTCTATGTGAAGTTGAGGTAAATAATATGAAGCGTATCCAATATCATTTATTAGAAATTGCTTTGATTAAACCGCCCATTTGCCAACCAAATGTAAGTCATGATCATAAATACAATACATCTGTTGCTAAAGCAAAGAGAGAGAAGAACCAACTAATCAGGGAGATGACAAGATCTATGCCTTACTGTTTATCTAGATCAATAATGCTAAATCGAATCAAGCAAACCTTTAAAAACAGAATGAAATTCCTTAAAATCTATATGTATATTGCTGATAATCAAAATATGATGTATCACTTACTAAAACATAACACTAGGCATTCTTGGTCGCTATTGCGCCCAATAAAATCAGGCCCACAAGTTGATCCTCAATGTGTAATTTCTGCTGATGAGTGGACTAATTTCATAAAATTGAAATTTAAATTGCCCGATCGCTTCTTTTCTATTAAAAATCAACACCCAACATTTATCTGTTATACAAATTCCAGATAGACGATTAATGACATCATAGATGCAATCAATAAGCTCAACAATTCAAAGGCGCCAGGCCCGGATGGGCTTCCCCCGTGTGTATATAAATCCGATCCTCTTTTTTGGGGACATCTTTTGAAGATCCGATTTGATCTGATTTTACAAACGGGGTTAATTCCATCTTCATGGCATTCAGCACACATTATTCCCATCTACAAAAAGGGCCCTCCTGAGTTACCTTGTAATTATCGTCCGATCGCTCTTACTGATGCTTCATCTAAGATATTTTCTCTCCTACTTTTGCAGGAGCTTCAAACTTATGTTGCACAAAATAATTTATTCTCAATTTTTCAGGTGGGCTTCAGAAAGCAAATTGGCTGCCCATTGAATGCAACCATCTTAGTACATCTTCAGGCTCAAATCACCAATGCACATATGGGGCCCGTGTATATGGCTAGCTTGGACTTGACGGCTGCATTCGACAGTGTTATCCGTGAAATTCTATGGGCCAAAATGATTGAGATATGAATCCCTCATTCTTTGGTCGCCTTGATTGCCATGTTGCACCTTAAGACATTATTCGAATTCGACAAAATCAAAATGGTGCATTAACGAATTCTATCATTACTGAAACAGGGGTTAAACAAGGCTGCAATATGGCGGCAGTCCTTTTTAACCTGTATTTACATGGGTTAGATTCAATTTGGGAAGAGCAAATTGTATTTCCTGCTAAACTAGGGACAATCAGGCTCAATTGGATTGGCTTTGCAGACGATCTGCTAATATTTGACCGCACCCCGTTTGGCCTCCAGAAAAAACTTGACCTATTTGCAGATTTTGCTCAAAAACGCAATCTTACAGTTAACCCAACCAAATCCTCTATTCTTACCTTCTATGAAGGGCGTTGCAAAGTGAATAAATTCTCATGGTTTCTACAGGGTGTTGCACTTCCTTATTCCTCATCCATTCGTTACTTAGGTTATCCGCTGGCCGATTCCTATTCCCTAAGTATGTGGCAAACATTTCTTAACAATAAAGCAAAAACATTAGCATCGCAGATGAAAATCATTTTTCACAAATATTGTTTATTTTCTTTGTTACCTCTTATCCATTTTTATTTACTTAAAGTTGCACCCTGCTTGTTATATCCATTGGACATATGTTTGCATGAAATTGATTCCTTTCTTGATATACTTCAGGGAAAAAAGTGGAAATCTGCTTTGGGACTTGCTTATTCCATCCCGAATGTATTCATCTGTCATGAATTGAATCTATTACCTCTTTCCGTAAAAAGAAACTGGCGCAATATAAAAAATTACATCAAGATGGTGGATCCCTCGACAAACACCTTATATTCTGAGCTACATAAGATAGACCACCCGAGTATTCAATCTCTGAAAGCTGTTACCAACAAACTTAACACAATTCTAAATGCTATCAATGAAACGCCAAACAGTATGACCATGCAGCTTCCTGCTCAAAAAAAAAATACAAGCTTTATTTTTGGTGCATTTTGACGGACAAAATGGGTACTTATCCGTCTTACTCGGAATATAACAAATTTCAAAGGAAATGGGGTGATTGCTCATTTTATTTAATTCAATTTCCTTCTGCAATTGGTAGAAATCTTTTGATTCGATTCCGTCTAAACCAATTTCATACTCTGTCCAAAACAAAAAATTGGAACAGATCACCACAAATAAACTGCTCAATTTCATGTCGTTTTTGCGAGGATGACGAAATAGATGAAACACTCAAACGTATGGTCATCTATGGGATGGGTAAATTGAATGAGAAATTACTGGGTCCTCCAAGGGTGGAATAGCAGCATGGTTACCTCCAAACGCCTAATGAGGCCCTGAGTCAGGCTTTCAGAGCACTTAATGTCCACCACCGCCCATCCTCTCGGCTGCTAATGCTTAACTAATTCCACCACATACCTGCATAGATGTCCTTTATACCCTTATTACTAGTTAAGGTTCTAATTTCTGAAAAAGAGTATCAGCTCCAGAACAAACAATAAGACTGATAAAGGGCTGCCTTTTCCTGTACTGTGGCAAGCGCTAACTTTATGTGTTAATATGGATGCTATAGGATTATTATACATAACATTTTCCAAATGAATATAACTTTCATCAAAGCCATGCCACTGCTGTGCCTCCCAAACAAAGTGCCGTTCATGGCAATCACAAGCATTTTGGGCATCTAACGCCACGTCTATCCCTTTCTCAACACTTTTTCCTGACAATCCCAACGGGTCCTCCCTTTGATCAGTATAACTTGGCTGTGCTTTATCAGCTTCGATTGCATTGGTTCAATTCTTAACCAAACGGGTTTGTCATATATTTAAATGTTAGTAAAGAAATGTGATAAATTTGTACTTATATAGGGAGTCTCACCGGTGTCTAAATAAGTATGCTGATTTCATCTAAAATGGTACACGTTGAATTGTGGGGTTCCAGATCAAGATGTTAAATCAAGTTGGAAATACATGTTTCCCCCAAACCTCTAAAGAATTCTACTTTAAACCCACCTGGAGCCGGTGACATACCTCACCAAACAAGAAAGGTTTGGCCAATCTCAGCTCTGCTTCTGTAATCTCTCGCTATGATGTTTGGTTCTCCTGGCAAAACCTGGGACTTAGACATTTAACTACATTTAGTATTTGACTTTGACTGCTTGTTTTGATAGAACAATCTATGCATTCACCAACTTGAATAAAGCACTCTTATCATTCTGTGATGACTCCGCACTTTGCCAAGATTTTACAGTGACATGATTGAGATTCTTAATCCTTGTGTTGCTCCTCTTTTGTCTTCAAGTGTGATGATAGCATCGTACCTGTTTATTACATCCTTCATACTAGTCCAATTCAACTTGTAATACAACAGAGCTGGCTGCTTGAGTAAATTCTTTGTTAAATTCAAATGTGAGTTTAATTATAGTTTCATCATATCGTGGTGAGCAAATGGTGTATTGGTACTTATATATTAATTTCCTAGAAAATTGATCTAACAGCAACTTTATTGCTTCTCTCTCTATGGCTTATTTTTCTGCAACATAATTCATCACCAGCCTCTGCAAATTGGACTAGAAAGAACACACCACAGGCAAAAAGTGATCTCTAAAGGTGCCCTGTGGTCATAGTCGCAGTAAAGGTCATTCCATAGTCTACTTATCTGTGCCATGGTCGGGGGCCTTTATCCGGCTGATCTATGTATCCAGTAGACATTGCACCGTGCACCATCACTGATTTACATGTTTTTTCAATTGCTTGTGACCCCTGATTCCCTGGAAATTTTGGACCAAAATATTTAATGCCAACACTATTTACAACGTATATTGTAACCAACGAAAAAAACGGATTATTAATGGTTTTCATCAGTATCACAAGATCTTACAACGGTTCCGTTTTTCACCCCTTCCATTTCCTGACATGCCTCACGTGGCCTTCTTTATACAGCAACAAAACACAGACGTAACCTGCAAGAAAGGTGAAGCATAAAGGAGACAGAACAAACTAAGCTAGTTTACACTCAGAAGACAACAACAATAACGACAGCAATGACGAAATCAACATGGCTGTGTAGAACAGAAAGCCACTACTCATTAAACCGTGTATTGCTCAGAGATATTTACAGCAACCCCACAGCCAAGCATCCAACCCCAACTAGGGTGATAGGTAGTCATGGTGCTGGTCCGATAGTACAGAGTAGAACGCTCGCTTTGACATCTGTGTGCAGCCTGCTGTGGCAGGTTCGAATCCCGGCAGGGCCAAACTTAGTCTTTCGTCCTCCCCAAGGTCGATAAATGAGCACCACACACCATGGGTAAAAATAAGCAGCGCTCAGATGCCTGAGGGGTTGTAGCGCTATCGGCTATGTGAGTTAGCTGAAGCGTGCAGGCGGGAGGGGAGAAAGGCCTCACTACCATTAATAACATCTTGAAGATTCACCCCTCATTCACTGATTGGAAGATCCTCTTTTAGACAATAAGTGGGGAACTTGGGCACTGCACTTTACCCTGCATCTTCTCTTAATCAAATTAATGTTAAGAATTGATCTATCTATGTTGGGTGCTTTCATATTATGCTGTGATTTTAGAAAATTAAGGTTCACGGCTCTCAGGTTTAGTCTCCTATCCAAGAAGGATTGTATCCTTGCCAGTGTTGTGTCCCAGCTTGACCACCATCCTGGGATCACGTGGATCTGGCTGTAGGTGGGAGGGATATAAGGCAAGACGAGGAATCTGAAGAGAACTCCAAGGAATGGCGGGCAAGAAGTTGACCGTACTGTTAGCAATGTGAAATAGTTCATAAAATAAAAGAACCTCTCATTACTGTGCCCGAGTTAGCGTCATCCTGAAAGCCTGCTCCTTTTGCATGAGTAGACCAGAAGAACCCGGCAATGAGGAAGTGCTCGCCAGTCTCTGTGCGCCTCAATATATGATGCCACCCACACTACTGCCTGCAGAACATAGACACAGAGCCTACCTCTGACTGTCGCGCCAACCTGTTGACTACTCTTCACCAACATTCCCATCATGATCAGCCCTGCAGGTGCCAGAGTGGCACACCTAGTGATTCTAAAGTGCTCTGCCCTCCTGCTCAATGCCCTGTGCCACAGGAATGAACGGGTCATCCAGGCTGCTCTGATACAGCACAGTCCTTGCCACAGGACATGGAAGAACCCTACATTCTGCTGTTTAGCTACTGAGCTCGCCTGGTCATCATGGACATGAGCCACGCAGATTATTGGCCCATCCTATCTCCTTCTTTATGGGTTGGCTGTCCTCATACCCTATTGCATTGCATCCACAGCATTCAATTGCAATTGCAATGAGTGATGAAGCACCTCTCCTAGCAAGGCCTTTGATTGCACGCTCCCACAGCGTGTCATTCTTGCACACAATGCCCCGTTGGATATAGTCCTCACAGGCTGATCAAGGACCCCAATGATCTGGCTGGGTGGGGATCCTTCAATACTTCACCACTGATGTGGCCGACATTTTCACCAATCTTGTGGGATGCAAATGAAGACGATAATCAAGACCCTTCCCACTGCAACAGACAGTACTTGGACTCCATCTTTTGTGTGCTTAACATCATAGTTGTTGCTCACCCCAACAGCGACTACACACATTATGCATTCAGCCAATATTGCCAAATGGTGCAAAAACAATTGATAAATGTGTCCTCTGCCTGCAAATGAAAGTGCTTCTCTGCCGATTTAATACGAAGTGGCCATTAGTCTGTGAATAATCGGAGGTTGCACGTCCTCCTTTTTTCCATTGACACCTCTTGAAGAAGCCTCTGCCACTGGGAAGATTATCGACCTTGCAAGGATATAAAAGTGGCTTGTCACCTAAGAAAATTGGCCACGTTGTGGATGTATCTGTCACCCCTCGTTTTCCCCATAAGCCATCGCCTTGTAAACTTGGTGTCTCCCCCCCCCCATGGTTATACTACAGATGTGGCCCTTGTACTGGCATGGGTCCGAAATGAAGCAAATCCGGATGGCAGAACCCCTTCCAGACAGTTTGTAGGGAAGGCAAACCATTCCCATCTCAGAGGCTGGCTGGCACAGACCTGCCAAGGATGGCTTTGCATTCCCTGACCCTGCAGTCACCAATCGACCTGTCATATTAGAGTGCTGAACTCACAAGCACTGACACTACTGCTAAATATGCTTATCTCATGACAGACACTGTGGACATAGATTCATCCCCATAGTGACCCTCCACGTTTGAGGGCAAGATACCCAATTCATCATTGATACATGGGCAATTGTTAACATTATGAGCAAGCAATAATTCTGCCTGACCCATAAAAGTCCTACTCTGCAACCATCTAGAGCATGCATTTATCAATGGGGTACTGCTGAATCTTTACCATGTCTCGGCCAGTTCCCTTATCAACTTTGCTAGCATGATACATGTGTGCCATCAACCCTTACTGTTCTATAGAGCCCTACTGTGGCTGCTGCCTCCTTGTCTTCTGGACAACAGGACAATTAGTTCTCAGTGAACTCTCCTGCCACATGTTGACTAATGTCTGACTTCGGCCTACTCAGGCATCACTCCATCTGCCATTCAAGGAGTCCCTGTAGCACAGTTTCCCAAGATAAGTTAAAAGGCCTTAGGAAGATCAATGGTCTGCCCTTATATCTCCATAATGACAAACGGGTTAGAGCCAACCCTCAACATCTCAGGATAGTTAGATTTCACCTCCAAACGATTTAGGTGTTTAGTGGCAAACATCATTGAAGAAGCCACTGTCCCCACCCCCTGAGTCTCCGCAATGGTGGTCATCCCCAAGGAAAGAGGATGCATCCGACTGTATGTCTACATGCACATCCCTAACACCATAACCAAAAGAGAAAGGCACCCTGGTCCCAACATAGACAACATTATCATCCATTTCAACTACGCCATTTAGTTCACAAAGATGGACCTCAACCAGTGATAACACCAACTGGTGCTACACCCAATCTCTGTACCCATTATAGTATGTTGAATATATTGTGGATTATATTGCCCTAATTCCCTAAATATTGGTCTCTTTTAAGCTGCTGAGACATCGGAAGAGACTGTACGACACATCCAACTCCCATTCTGCAAACGTCTAATTACAGCAATGACAACCTCATGTTGGGCCACATGCAAGAAAAACATGATTACACACTTGGCAAGGTGTATGAAGCTCCCCTCTCCGCTGGCCTCAGAATCATTGCAGACAAATGTGTGATTAGCAAAGATCATCCATGGTTCTATGGATATATTTTTTTAGAGAGAGTGATGGTCCCATATACCACAAAAGTAGATACCATCCAGCAACTACTACCTCCCAGGACAAGTTGCCGAAATCCAATAATTCCTAGGGATAGCTTGATACTGTACGTGATACATCTCAGAAGAGCCAATAGGAGGGTCAAATGTGCCTCTGACCAACCAGGAGTGAACACTGAGGACTTGAAATGCTTGGCAACCATACACATAGAACTTGCCATTTCAAATAACCTACTAATTTCACGAGGGACAAAACTCATAATCCCTACTGCCCTGAGTAAAACTGTAATTGTAATTACAAGTAAAGGCCCCAGAGGAGTGGTCAACACAAACAAACTCCTTTGCAATCAGATTTGATTCCATTACATGGATGTGGCTGATAAGGAGAAGACAACCAAGTATTGTGAAGCCTGTAAATTAACAGCAAAAGCAAGACCACCCTTTTTTCTAAGCATCACTGATCGTCCTGAGAATGTATCGCCTATTGCAGTTGTCGAATTCCAGGCCCTGATGCAAGAAGGCATGCATGTCTTCATCACTATTGACGAATACCTTTGATGTCCTATCACCCGTATCATCCGTTCAACCAATCTTAGGACAAAGGCCCAAACCATGTATGAGATATTTAGTGAATGGGCCATCCCAATATTAAGAAGTCTGACAATTGACCACCATTTAATGGGCAAGACTTTAGAAGATTGACCATCCAAGGATCACTTATTGTGAGATCACACCATTATGGCCGCAGGCCAATGGGATGGCTGAATGTTTCATGGCCATCATCAAGGACACAGCACAAAAACCAGCAAATGAAAACATGTTTTACAGCAGTCTCTATGGAAGGTGATACATCAGTACTGCAAAGCTTCATATGCACTGACCGGTGCAACTCCAGTAGACCTGATGATGGTTCAGCATCTCCAGAGGACAGTATCAGAACGATGAACAAGATCTGAAAGTAAGCGTCAAGGATGCCAGAGAGAAGCAAAGAGCAAATAAATCCCCCTCTGACAGTAAAAAACATGCTCAAGATAAAGAGTTTCAAATGGGTGAAGTGATGCTGGTTCAACACCGATAGACATGGAAAACAGGCTCCAGATTCCTACATGAACCCCCTGCGGGAGGTAGCTCAAAAAGTGTCCATGGTCACTGATGCATCAACCCATATGGAGGTGATGAGGAACACATCACAATTTTGACAGTTCGGGAGAGAAAAGGCTCAAGATACTAATGAAACACATGGACAACCTCCAGAAGAATCCGATGATATCTGACAAGAAGATGACACTGGCCCACGCCCGGTGGAAACACCAACTGCACAGTGGGAGGTGGCACATCAAGAAGAAATGCAGCGAGCAAAATCAAACACATCAATAAAACGACGACGTAGACTGGTAGAGGAAATGTAGTGTATTAAGATAAGTTGGGGGGAGGTGTTGTGTTGTATCGCAAAGTGGGATCAGAAGGGACAGAGGAGAAGGTTGTGTGGAAGAGTTAATAAAATAAAAAAGTCATGTTATCTGTACTCGAGTTCATGTCCTCTATACCACTCCTTCCTCTTGCATGAGGGGGCCAGAACACCCATCATATTAGTTGGAATCCCTATGCTATGAAGCGGCATAGCTGTCCTTTCTTTGGTGTTTTTATATTTCTAATTTGTTTTTGTCTTTAAACTTTAAATGCTTAATGATGTTTACCTTGTTATCCTTCAATTTTTTTTTAAACAGGGGTTGCTCTTATCAAAGTAGTTTTGTTGGCTGTGATGTCAGAAACATTCTACAAATGGAGCTAATAATGGAAACCAACAAGCACAGTTAAGTCACCTGCCTCTTTTTGCTGGAATTGCAGACTATCCCGATTCTTGCGCTCCTAAAATATACTCCAGATACTCTGCCAATAACTACACTAACCTCATCTACCCCGCTCATCGCCCTGCCATATGTTCTCCTCCCCTCTCAGCTCTCCCCGCCTTAATAACCTCACATTTAGGCTCTTGAATACCCAACCCGCTCTAATAAAACTCCCTTTCTAACCAAGCTTTTCGCTCTCAGCTCCCCACTGCATAGTGATGGCCACCACCAACCCTTGATCAACCCCAAGACACAGTCATGTTAACAGCCCTTGACACTGATGCCGTTACCATTGCTTAGTCCCCTCCGCTATCCAGGAAAAGGGGTTGTTTGTGACTCTTGGTCATAAAAGACACTCTTACATCCCTTTACCCTTCATCAGTGTGGGCCTTTGCTCTTTTGAATGCACTGGTGCTCAAATTTTACTTTTCTACTAAAATCTCTAAAATCTTCGACATTCTTAGTACCATCATCTCCTTCCCCTTACACCATTCCACACTATTTCCTTCATTCTCTCTAATTATTTTCTCCCACCATTTGTTTGATCTGGCACTGATTAAATAAAGATTGACTGAACATAAGTCGAATATAAGATGCAACAACCAATACTCACCAGTAGCTCGCCATTTCAGCTTACAGAAACATTCAATTGCCCAATCAAAATTCCAGGTACTTGAAGTTGTCAAATGACCCACAAGAGGAGGAGACTATCAATCACTCCTATTACAAAGAGAGGCTTACTGGATTGATAAGTTCAGTTCCTTGCAGCCCTGGGGTTTAAATGAAGATTTCACATTGAACTGTTTTTTATGATCTAGATTTGTTGAATAGGGAATGCTTCATCTTTAATGAATAACACAAGTTTGAAGGTTGTACCACAATTCTTGTGTTTGTTTGTAACTTGAGGAATAACTTAATTTGGACCCCTACATGGGAGCCAATAAATTGATGTGTCTTTTCTGAAAAATGTATTTTAAACGTACATCTCTGTTATCTTGTTAATTGAATCTATTTAATGTACTCGTTGTGATGTTTGTTCACTACCCAAGAAATGTATATATCCGATTGGGACTTTTATATTATGTTATTCATGTGAAATGTTAGGTCTATGATTATTTCTCCCTCATTCTGTACAACAAGAATTACTGTTATCCACCAATTGTGTACTGAGATGTCATAAACTGTCATTAGAAGGCTAATTAATGACCACTGTACTCTTTATCCTGATGACTTGACAACTAAGTTATTTTCCTGTGCTATTTCTCTACTCACTGATTTGAGCTCAACAGTCATTTTACGACTATTTACAGCACCTATATTAATAGCACTCTACACAGTTATTCATTTCCCCTCTTATTACGAGCGGGTTAGTACTTTTACTACTCGATGCGTATTCTATTTAATACACATGGGATGTGCTCCTCACGTTTTTTTCTAGATTTCCCTTGATGGTCGTTTTATGCCTTTCTGCACTTCCCTTTCTCTTTCTATTCTTGTTACTACCCTTTCATTTAGTTTCCTCAGATCTTTACTCTATAGCATTATTACATCACTTTAAGATGGCCGACTTCTCGGCCAGCGACTCTTTAGTCCTTCCTTTACTTGGGATCTAGATTCAATGGACGCGTGGCGTTTCCATGGTTCCAGTGCTAAACACTGTGCTGCAGAACAGACCCTGTTCAGAGCTGTCCCCTCGTGCACCAGGCAAGCACGAACAAATTCACATTACGAGATCTAGGGACTAGGTATAAAGTTCCCCAGTTTGCTTGATATTTTCCTTTCCACTTTCTTTGCAGTTAGAGCTTTGCTCAGACCGTTATTGCCGTATTTTTCCTGGTTGATTGATTCACTTCGACTTTAATTGACTTCTACAGTCTTGCTATGGGTGCAAATTCACCACGGTAGATTTTTTTACCTTATTTACATTTTCTTATTTTGCAACGCCTCCATTATTTTATAATAGATTTCTCTGTACATTGCTCATATTTGGACCCAATTTTGTTTTCCATTAGTTACCTACAGCTCTCTTATGCACATGTTTATATTTCTAAGTTCTGATGCACTCCAGAAGTGACGGCGGGATACTGGAGTTTTACACCCAGTGTGGATTTCTCTTTTGCCGACCATTTACTATTTTCCACACATTTGTTAGGTATTCACTCTATAGTTAACTAATTTCTATTACCTTTTCACATATAGTGAAGCACTGATAAGGCTCTATTATCTCTAATTCTATAGAATCTTCTTTTGGATATGCCTTGTTTTGAGGAAGACACTGGTATACTGTGACAGGCTGACCATTTCTTCTTTCACCATCTGGTTCTACGTCTTTGGGACTTATGCACATAGAGGTAAATATTTATATTCGTATGACTTACATATTAGATCAACACAGTTGAGGGACCAATAGATATCTCTTATCTGCAATATGTATAGCCTACCTTTTCTACCTACTTGATAATTCCTAATAGGGGTTTGCCTCAACCTAACTTTGATACTGAGTACTTATTGTTGTCAAGCCCACAGGATGGAGACTACCAAATGACCTTGCATATCTTTTCAACATAGATAACTGGGTTTATCTAAAAGTGTACCATGGATGACATTACGTATGGAAACATTTTATATTCCCTCTATTCCCTAAATTTAAGGGATATAGAGGACCGCTTTAGGTACAACAAATGACACCAATGACCAAGTTGAAAACAGAGAGTATGGTGTAACTTGTTTATGAACTGTGGCTATAAAACATTTTTTTTGAATCTGTGATTTCTTTTCACATTAAGAGTCCAAATCTGGCCTTATGAAGAAGAGGAGATCTTCCTCGAAACACGTTGCTAGTTGATTTGGACTTCATTTGTCTTCAAATTTGAGTTTCACCTATTGATACCACCTTGTTTCTTCATTCTGTAAACAACTTTTTTGAGTATTAATTCTTGTTGAAAATAGTATTGCTCTGATATAAATATTTTTTTCATCTCTCAATTCTGTGTTTGCCTACATTTGTCAGAAACAAGTTTTGATATAATGTATATAACTCTGTTTGAATAACTGAATTGGATTAGTCCAAACATTTGAAAGTGTGCAGGGGATGGGAGGGTTCCCAGGTTGAATCCTCTTCCTTTTCACTGATCCACCATCAGTCTCTTGCTTCGATCTCTCCCCTCTTTTCAACCTGCTCCTGTCCTCCGCGATCTTCCCTTCTTGCTGTAAGGTCGCCCCCATCCTACTCCTCTTAAAAACCTGTGGTGGACCCATAACAACCTTGCTAGCTACCGATATGTTTTTCTTCTCCCTCACTATTCTAAAATGTGTTCAACACAGACCACCTACCTGGAAACACATGGGCCCTCATTCCAACCCAGGTGGTAAGTTCCCTACTTTACCACCATGGTGTAAACCATGTTTACACCATGGTGGATGGCAGATTTACTGCCCCATTCCAAGGTGAGTGGGGCGGTAAATCCCCAATCCCCATTTACCCTTCCCCATTCCCATTTTTGCCCCATAGGGCATAATGGGAGTGGGGAAGGCGCTAATTACGGCACCGTAAATTACGGTGCCGTAATTAGCGCCAAGGACGCTTAGCGCCTTGGTACTTAACGCCTGCTAAAAGCAGGCGTTAAGGTGGAAATCAGCGTTAAGGGTTAACGGCGCCAACGGCGCCGTTAAACCCTTAACGCCTGGGTTGGAATGAGGGCCATGGACTAGGACCTTCTCCATTCAGAGTTCTGCGGCCATCACTCCATGAAGGCCTTCGGGTTCCTCATGGCTTCTACTCAATCCCACCTATTCTCTATCCTTATCCTCTTGAGCTCTCTGCTGCCTTCAATAATGTCAACCGGTCATCTCTTTCCATGATTCTCACTTTGGATTCCAGGCACCCCCTCTTCCCCTTGCCTGGATTGTCTTCTGTCTAGCTTGTCACTCCTTTTCTATCTCTTGGAATTGTCCAGCACCCTCTGCCATCCCTCTTATAGTTAGGCTTTCTCGAGGGGGGTTCCTTGGTACCCTCCTTCTATGCTCTCTTTCTTCCTTGTCCATCAGGAATCTCATATCCTCCTTTGGGTTCTTGCATCTTCGGTTTGCTGAAGACACACAAGTGTTTTTCACCCTGTCATCCTTCACCCTGGAGCTATCTTCTTGCATTACTGACTTCCTGGCTGAAAAATGTTACTGAATGGCACTAACTCCTCAGGTGATTTTCCTCCAGGCTACCAAAAACTCCGCTATCCTTCCCTCTCCTGTACCCTTTCCCTTTTACACCATTACTCCATGCCCAATGCCATGAAATCTGGGGTTCTTTTTTACAGGAACAGTCAATCACCTCCACAGCTGCAGCGACCAGGTTCAGTCCCTCTGAAAATCTATACAGTTCTCACACTCTTCTTCCCTATTGCAGGATTATCCTATACACTCTTTCTCAGTATGCTACGCTACTGCTCCTACCTCCTCAAAGGACCCTCTCTCTGCTCCGTTACCCTTTGCTGGCTGCACTTCATCAGCCTCGCTTGATCCTCATGCACCTCTGTGCACAGCCTGCTGAGTGGATGCCTATGCGGAATGACGCCCTCTTTAAATTCTTCATATGTGTTCACAAATCCATCCTTAGGTTAGCGCCCTGGCTAAATCCATCTTTCAAAACTCACCTCCTTGCTCCCGGAGATCTCAAACTATTCTCAACATCTCTATTCCCTGGTCTCCATGGGCTACCTCTCGTTTTTGCTCCTTCGCCTTGCTCACTCCCCACGATTGGAGCTTCCTCGCTCATTAAGTTTATGTAGCGAGGCTGCCCTGAAAATGCATCTCCTTTCCGGTGAAGGAGTGCCTGAACTGCCTGAGGGTATCGCCCCTCCTTAATGGCCTCCATCTTTCCCTACCACCTTTTCATAGATGTAGATATTGTGAATTGATCATCTTGTAGCGCATGTAATGTGTAATATATTCGTCAATAATCAGTTTGTCCCATTTCCTCCTCCCAACTGTACCTGGTTAATATTTCCACCTTTGAACCTGATATACCATTTTAAGGCCCCCAATTTCTGGTTGCTCAGTCAGCTGTATGCACTTAGGTACAGAGTTTCTTGGCGGAGCTGTGCTACCTATCTTAACAAATGTGAAAAATAATAATAGAAAGCAGGGAATCAGGGTGAGCAGTTCCAAGAATTTCTCCCACCCTAACCAAAGTGATACATTGAATCTGCATCACCCACTAAACACCTGCCTTACCCATTTACCCCAGGGTCGGAAACTGGCACCTCCCAAATTGAGTTCGCGGTAAGGTGGCAGAGCCATTTTGACTTGTCGTAATACTGGTGGTGGGTCCAGTGTGATCCAGTGAGAAAAGACAAAGAAAGTGTGTGTGAGGGGAGAAAAAAGTGCACAGAGGAGGATGAGAGTGGGAGGGGCTCAAGACCAATGTCTATGAATTACCATAGGATTCCATTTTCTTTCCAAGGGGTTCTTCCTGCATAGGATTCCCAGAGTCCGGCAGGGAAAATGCAGGCTTCATTTATACATTTGCTCAGTTTGACGATGCAGCAGAAGAAACCTCCGCAGCTATGGCTTTATCCGGTCACCATCTTCCCCAACAATCCTTATCAAAGAGATTGAGCAAACCCTAACTCTCTTTTACACAAACAAACAGGCACATAAATATAAGAAGGATTGTCATGTCCCAGTTCTGCCCTGTTCTGGAACACTCCAAAGCATTTTCCTGGACATTGACATGGTGGGGGGTTTGGAGGGGGTTGGGGGGTTCTCTGAATGGACCATCAATTACAAATGTGTGCTGATTGATAGTGCCGCGAAAGCCTGTAAACCAGAACGAGATGTACTTTCCAATCCTAACACAGCCCGACCTCGCAATTAGTCACAGATGTAAACTGCGCACTCTGCGAGCAATAAAAGTACAAAAATAAATCCGACCATCTTTGTTTTGCCGGAGTTAACGTAAGATCGCTCCCATTCGTATTGTTTAGTGAAGGAAGGTCAGAGATCAAGCTAAAATTGAGTTCCATAATGGGGGTGCTTGCCCTCTTGGGACCGATGTGCCTCGGTGCTCGCTTTTAGTGTTAGATGAGTCTGCGGGTTGATATGAGTGTCACGAGAAGCTGGAACTTGACAGGCTGAATGATTCGTTCTCATCTACTGTCCCTGTGGCACAATGTTCAGCCGTGGTTACGCGTACACATCCTTCAACATTGAGACTGGATGGATGCAGCTTGCATCGTCCACAAATTGTGCATCAGTGTATAGAAATGGAGGGGGCACAAAGGGCTTCCTCAACTTCACAGGGATCCGGCTGGCATTTAGATATAAATACCAAAGTGAGCGCACTTGAAGGCTAAGCTGTCCTTAGAGGTTCAAGTGCCAGCAAAGTGTGCAGCAAAGGAGCGAGCTGCTTTCTGTGCATGCTTAACTCAGATCTCTGGGATCCACATGGCGGGCCAAGGAGAGCCTTCGCCTTCTATGACATGTGTGATCTTTCTGTTGAGACTCCCACCTACCATTCTAAGTGATGACGACAATGAGAGTATGTTCCAAGGATTTAAGATGTCCGCCCCTGGGACCTGGAATGGGAATCGTGAATCAGTTTGCACTAGCCAGGGAACACCTGCCCCCTCAACCTATTTCATACACGAAGAAGAGAATTACATGAGAATGTGCTCTGTGGACGTCTTCCAACATGTTGCACCTTCAAAGGTTTTTTTTAGTTTTTTTTGCTTTCATCTACCTGCGCAGAGGTCAGCATTTCTACCTGTCATACACACGCAGAACACTTCAATTAAGTGTACACATTACACAAGCAAATAAAATATACCCTTCCCATAATTCAATACCATCTGTCACAGACCCAGTCAACTCCTTGTGCAAATGGCGAATTACAGCACCAAACACGTATGTACATACCCAGTTCATTCCTTGTGTCAATGGGGAATTGTAGCAAGGCTTATTGGTCTAAGGGCTCAGGAAATGCTGTGCCATGCTAGCGACTAACTGTACTAGCCGATGAATGGTTAATTTAATGGAAGGCAGTGAGCCTGGCAAGTATTAAGGACAGTTTCCTTCAAGGCATAGATATACATTTGTTGACAATGTGATCTTTGTCAGGGAAGTGCATGCATCATTTTAGGAAACAATATTACTAATCCCAAGGCAATTTCTATGCCCTATTCAAACCAACAAGCTATTGCAAACTCCAAGCTTTCCACTGGCATGTATTATAACCATCTTATTCGGCTTTCCTAATGGTATTTTACACGTGGAGAAACCTGGTGTACTCTCTACTGTTTGAGGAGTCAGGAATGAGACTCAGACACAAGTTCATCATGGTTTTGGCTAAATACTTTTATCGATAAACTAGCTTAAATACCAGTGTTGCCCGGGCTTTCATTTGCTCATAGGTACAGGCAACTGTGCCGAGCCACAAACCGACACATGTTTTGCTGAAATCCGGGGAAAGGGGTGGGGTTTCCAATTGTCATATAGCCAGTAATGTCCAAAGGTTTCTAACAGGTGACTGTGCAGCATTTGGTGCATATTAGTGAAACAGTGCAGAATTGTATGGGGAACCTACGCAAAGCCACAAACCCACACATTTTCACGTTTATTACATGGCCACGTTAGTGGCCATGTAGTTATGGTTAAGTTGCTGTTTCCATAGGAAGAGCACTTTTTGGGCGGCTTATAACTTTGCTCGCCCTGGATGAATCCTCACCAAATTTTGCAAAAAAAAGTATATGGCCCACTCTGAATTGTTTTGCTAAGTTTGGTGAGGATTCGTCCAGGGGGGGGCAAAGTTATAAGGGGGTCCCAAAACTTTTTTTCCCCCTAGACTGAATGGGGAAAAAACTTTGCTTGCGCCTACAGCCCAAACCGCTGGACGGATTTTCACCAAATTTGGACCAGGAGTAATGTCTTGGTCCCGAAAGCGTGCTTTTGCAGATTTGGTGACAATCCGTCCAGTAGTTTTTTTTTTAAATGACCAAAAAGTAGGTCACAAAAAATTAGTGATATCTGTGTTCAGTCCGCAGACACACTTCCCTGTTCGCTCCGCGAACAGTGTTCTGATTGGCCAATCGGCTTGCGTGATGTCCGCAGACATGCAACGTGTTCGCTGATTGGACGGCGTAGAGCGTGAATCGCGTCAGATTTTCGGTAGCGCCCGCCATCTTGGATTCGCAGACGTCCGCGGACAGCGCATTGAAACTTGGTTTAAAAATTGTATTTAGTAGCGTGTGTTGGTGAGTAAGAGTTTTTGGGGAGGGTGGGAGAGTATGAGATAGGTTAAATGTTGTATTTTTTTATGTGATAGACCCTCTAGTTGTGTTCGATTTGTCTGCGGACAACACAGCTGTTCTGAAATGTTCTAAATAAACAAAATGGGGGGGTGTTCTGAGGACGCAATATGTGTCCGTTTTGTTTGCAAGCAAGCTGAAACTGTTCTAAGAACACTCGCGGTGTCCTGAAATGTACGTAAATAAAGAAAATTTGGGGTGTCCTGAGGACGCTGTCCGTATTGTTTGCTGGCAAGTTGAATGTGTTCTAAGAACACTCGCGGTGTCCTGAAATGTTCGCAAATAAACGCAATGGGGGTGTCCTGAGGACGCTGTCCGTATTGTTTGCTGGCAAGTTGAATGTGTTCTAAGAACACTCGCGGTTTCCTGAAATGTTCGCAAATAAACAAAATGGGGGTGTCCTGAGGACGCTGTCCATATTGTTCGCTGGCAAGTTGAATGTGTTCTAAGAACACTCGCAGTGTCTTGAAATGTTCACAAATAAACAAAATGGGGGTGTCCTGAGGAAGCTGTCCGTATTGTTCGCTGGCAAGTTGAATGTGTTCTAAGAACACTCGCGGTGTCCTGAAATGTTCGCAAATAAACAAAATGGGGGTGTCCTGAGGACGCTGTCCGTATTGTTCTCTGGCAAGTTGAATGTGTTCTAAGAACACTCGCGGTGTCCTGAAATGTTCGCAAATAAACAAAATGGGGGTGTCCTGAGGACGCTGTCCGTATTGTTCGCTGGCAAGTTAAATGTGTTCTAAGAACACTCGCAGTGTCCTGAAATGTTCGCAAATTAACAAAATGGGGGTGTCCTGAGGACGTTGTCCGTATTGTTCGGTGGCAAGTTGAATGTGTTCTAAGAACACTCGCTTTGTCCTGAAATGTTCGTAAATAAACAAAATGGGGGTGTCCTGAGGACGCTGTCCGTATTGTTCGCTGGCAAGTTGAATGTGTTCTAAAAACACTCGCAGTGTCCTGAAATGTTCGTAAATAAACAAAATGGGGGTGTTCTGAGGACGCTATCTGTATTGTTCGGTGGCAAGTTGAATGTGTTCTAAGAACACTCGCGGTGTCCTGAAATGTTCGTAAATTAACAAAATGGGGGTGTTCTGAGGATGCTGGTCATATTGTTCGCTGGCAAGTTGAAAGTGTTCTAAGAACACTCGCGGTGTCCTGAAATGTTCGTAAATAAACAAAATGGGGTTGTTCTGAGGACGCTGTCCATATGGTTCGCTGGCAAGTTGAATGTGTTCTAAGAACACTTGCAGTGTCCTGAAATGTTCGTAAATTAACAAAATGGGGGTGTCCTGAGGACGCTGTCCGTATTGTTCACTGGCAAGTTGAAAGTGTTCTGAGAACACTCGCGGGGTCCTGAAATGTTCACAAAAAAACAAAATGGGGGTGTCCTGAGGACGCTGTCCGTATTGTTCGCTGGCAAGTTGAATGTGTTCTAAGAACACTCGCCGTGTCCTGAAATGTTCGCAAAGAAACAAAATGGGGGTGTCCTGAGGACGCTGTCCGTATTGTTCACTGGCAAGTTGAATGTGTTCAAAGAACACTCGCCGTATCCTGAAATGTTCGCAAATAAACAAAATGGGGGTGTCCTGAGGACGCTGTTTGTATTGTTCGCTGGCAAGTTGACTGTGTTCTGAGAACACTCGCCGTGTCCTGAAATGTTCGCAAATTAACAAAATGGGTGTGTCCTGAGGACGCTGTCCGTATTGTTCGCTGGCAAGTTGAAAGTGTTCTAAGAACACTCACTATGTCCGCGGACATTAAAAGTTCCCATAAGCCATAGTTAAAATGTTTGACTCTATGGTTGTGATATGCTGCAGTGGTTGTGGCGAGGGCATAGAGTCTTGGGTGCATGGGAGTCTTGGGTGCATGGGAGTCTTGGGAATAAGGCCATGCACCCAAGACTCTATGCCCTGGCCACAACCACTGCAGCATATCACACTCATAGTGGTTTATAAGTTTGGGATCCAAAAACAAATTTATAAGGAACAAAGTTATAAACCTCTGTGGTTGTGATATGCTGTGATGGTTGTACTTATTATAATATACTTACTGTTTGGTTTAGTAACTGGAGTACATGTATTTCTTGTTCATTTCTGTGATAAAAGAAAAGATCATGTTAGTATTGGTATTTTGTAACGACTTATTACATTGAATAATCAACATTTTTTTTTGTTGACCCTCATATTTAGTAGATTACAAACCAGAGTACTGTGCAATTTGCTCAGTTTCTGTGTTTGTTGCTAAAATCATTGGGTCTGTGGGAGAAAAAGAAAATCCATGTTGGATTAAAATAAAACCTTTTCTGTTATGCTACAGTTTATTTGTTTGTTTGTTTTCAGTGTTCACTTGTTGTTTCTGGCTAATGCTGTATACATTGGCTTGTTGAAGTTTTTTGGAGCAGTAACATATCATTTATTTGTTTGGATATTGTAACATTTTGGAGCAGTTAGATACCAATAGGCGTATTCTAACTGTCTATTTTTTTTAATATATTTTAGTGGTATTGATTTATCTGTTTGGATATTGTTAAATTTTGGGACAGTTAGATACCAATTGGCGTATTCTAACTGTCTATTTTTTGATATAATTTAGTGGTATTGATTTATCATTTTGGATATTGTAAAATTTTGGGTTAGTTAGATACCAGTTGGTGTATTCTAACTATCTATTTTTTGCTAAACTTTAGTGCTATTCATTTATCTGATTAGATGTTGTAGAATCTTTGGGCAGTTAGATACCTTTTGGAATATTCTAACAGTTTATATTTTTTTACTACAAGTTTACTTAAGGTTTAAGTACAGTTTAGTTAATAAATTTTGGTTTTAAGAACATTAAATAAGTGTTTGAAAGATTTGCTGGTAGTCTCTGCTTTAGAGTAATGGAACTATCATTACATTCAAACCATCCACATTTTATGTATCCCGTGTAGTGACCTGAATTGGTTGTGGCTCCTGTGTGGTAGATTATACCTATTGTTGTGAAGGTTTTCTTACCAAGTGATACTTGACCATGTGTGAATCCAGTCAGCTTGCAGTTGTTTTTGGTACAAACTGCATTGTAACGTAGAAGCATTAGTATTACGTATTTACTATGTGTTTGTATTAGTAAGGTGGAGCGATTATGGGAATTGCAGGTAGTACATTATCTACCATGGTTTGCATTTTGCACAAGATGCTGAAATGGAATGGATTCACAATTAGGTATTGATATATATACGAAGCGTTCATTGGGGATTTGCTCTTGTGTCACATTGTTGCAGAGAGTGCATGTATGTTTCCACATGTATGAAATCTGGAAGATTTCATTTATAGGTATGTTTTTATTTTCCAGTACTTGTAGTAAGTACATTAGAAATTCTTGTGGATCTTCCTGTGAGTTTATAGTGAATTTCACCATTCCAGCACAGTAGTCCAATTGTTGTCTTATTCCATAAACACTATACGTGTTATCAGGATTGTTTGTTGCATTTCTGTGAAGTACTAACCTTTGCAAACACAATTGGTCTGTACTGTGTAAGTAAATGTCAAATATTGGTGGCAATTGAAATAGAATATTCATTGCTACATTTGCGTAGCAACTTACTCTAACTATATTTGAGAGTTTAAATGGACCAGGTAGTTCTGTATTTGGTTAATTTTTTTTTAAGTTTATCTTCCTTCTTTGACGAAGTACCTGGTTTTCTTTCCCTAATGGGTTCTTTTATGTTTGTGGTACTTGCTGAAGTTTTAGTTTCTTTTACTCTCTTTGGAGGATTTGCAGTGACATCCTGTTGCATTTCTGTTTGATTTAGTTTTCTTTTACAACGTTTTACTTTTTGTGGTACAGAATATGTGTTTAGATGGGGGGTGTATAGTGAGCGAAGTCTATTGTATTCTAAAATGCAAGGAATATCAGAGTTTACTTTACTTGCATCAAAGTTGATTAGAAATAGACCGTCAAGTGTACGTAAGCGTGATAGTGCTACGTAGCTCATGCCTTCTTTAAAGAGTGTGTTACCAATGTCTATCATTGCTTTGTCTAGGTCAAGACCTTGTGATTTATGAATTGTGACTGCGTATGCAAGAGTTAGAGAAAATTGTTCTCTGCGTACATACATGTCTTTGAAGAGAAGGAATCGAGTTGTTGAGCGTCCTATCCTTTTTACTTCTGAAAGTTTGTCAAAGAGAATATTGACAAACTGAATTTTGTTGTCACGTGGGTATGTTTGAAAGCCAACAACTGTACCCAGTGCTCCATTAACTAGTCCTTGGTTCACGTCAAGGTTACGTTTAAGCATTACTCTGCAATTTAAGGATAATTTTAATATCTTTTCCAAGCCAGCTGTGTTTGAGATTGAATTTTCTAAACTATTTAGTCTTGTTGTGGCTTGCTCACACATGGGTAGTGTCATATTATGTACATCTAGTTTCTCTGTGGCGCTAATTTACATTATTGGTTGCATTTCTTTACTTAACATTATTTAATTGTATTTGAAACAGCTTGCAAGAGTTGGCATTAAGGCCACACAATTGACATTTTTATGGGATAATTGTTCCATAACATCTGTAGCACATGCATTATCGCCATAAAGTGCATGAATGTGCCGGGTTTTCAATATTGCTTCTGCTTCTTTAGAAAGTATACCAACTCTGATACTTTTTAAGATGTTGGCATAAGTGAGATCTGCAGATTGCCGCATGTTTTCTGTTAATTCTCTGTATTGGAAATGTTGCCAAAGGTTGACATTTCCAATGCTGTCAACAGTTTTACGGAAGAGTTTGTGTCCTAATGTTTTAAAAATAGGCTCACCTTTCACTGGTGTCAATTGAAGAAGATCTCCGAAAACAATAATGTGTTTTCCTGCAAAGAGCTCTTTGTAGTTTGGTTTGAGTACTTCTTGTAATCTGAGGTGAATCAAAGCCAACATTAGGTTGGACACCATGCTCACTTCATCTATTAGTAGCATTTTCATTTGTTTTAATACTCTGCGTAGTTCCATTGCAGCTTCTGTAGAAAGTTTGTAATAGTCTAATTTGTTTTGGTGTTCTGCTGGCAGGAGTAGTAATCGGTGTAAAGTGACACCACCTATGTTGTAGGCAGCTAAACCTGTGGGGGCAGTGACAACAGCTGACAGTTTGTTGTTTGTCAATTGTTGAATGAACTTACTGATGATTTTGATTAGGAATGTTTTGCCAGAACCAGCTTCACCACTGACGTACAGTAGTATAGGTTTGTAATTTTGGCAGGTGCATTCTTTGTTTTCATGTTGTACACCATGTGAAATTTCTTTTGTTACTTCTTGAAAAATGCTGCGTTGCTCATTGTTTAGTTTTGATTGTAGTATAGTTAAGTCTTCTTTATCTTCATAATGACATGTGGTGTTTTCTACTTCTATCATAGCTAATTCTGCCTCATTTGTTATTAGTGGTTCTCCCAGTGGTTCTTGGCTTCCTGTTACAGAAGGTTGACTACTGTCAGGAGTGTCCTTATCTAGTTGGGCCTGGAGTTCTTCTTCGTGTTGCTGTTCATTGTGCAATATTGTTTTGTACTGTGTAAAGTTTACATCAGTTATAGTGCTTTCATTTGCTTTGAAAGCGTCTTCATATGAGTCATAGTTATCTAGTATTTCTTCTTCTTTTCTCCATGGTTTAAAGAGTTGTAGCAGCGACATGTAATATACTTCTATATGTTGAGGAGTCTTTAATGACAATTTGATATGATTAATTAAATTTGGTTTGGTGAGTTTTACTAAACTGCCTTCACAGTTTGTCACTCTGTATTTACCTTTTTTTTTCATCAGGTTTTATATATTTTTGTATGTGTAGTTTTGGGCTATGTGGTATAGACACATGGTTTCCAAAGTATTACTTCTGTTTGGGTAGTATGTGTCCAATAAATTGTTTTTTAAAATGTCTTGGCTGTTGGGATCATGTTTGGCTATTGTTTCTATAACTTCGTATGATTTTAGAACTCTTTTTATAGATTTAGCTGGACCAAGACTTAGCCATACTATATTTTCAGATTTACCATACAATGTAGTACCAGTTAAACGATCAGCTGCTTCATAGGATCCACATTCTCTATGGGAGAGCATTTTTATGCCCAAGCTGTATAATTTCTGAGACACTCTTTTATCTGATGACAGGTCATTCCAGAGGTCTTGGAGCTCTGTCTTTTCTGCTTTGGTTAAGTATGCTGTGACATATCGTGCAACTGCAGTAGAATTGTCTGCAATGTACTGCACATCTATTTTTGAATTCCATAAGTGGGCAATGATTGCATTGTAATCATTGATATATTTTTCTTCTTCTTTTATTTTTATGGAATATGTATTTTTAGGTGATTTACCGTTAACACTATAGGCCCTCATTACGAGTAGGCCGGTAACAGCGTGTTCATTACCGGCATGCCAGAACGTGCGAGTCCGTGCCCGCATGAACCCGCTAACAGCGGGTGATTACAAGTGCGTGAGTACACGTGTTCCCCCATGCCGGTAGTGGCAAAACCGCCATGCCGGTAAAGGGCCACCAACCCCCCTATACCGGTATTGCGGGTACCGCCTCATAACAACCCCTAAATACCGGCACGGTAATACCGGCACGGAATTACCATGTTCACGAAAACAGGACCCGGAAATTACGTCATCGCGCAGGAACGGGAAATGGGCCGCCGGCCATCTTTAAAAACACAATCCATTGCCATCCTCCATAACCACCACTTCTTTCGTGTTGTTGTGTGCCACAACAGAAGCAGGATTTCTAAGGCTAACAAGAAGTCGACCCAAAGGAAGAGAAAGCAGCGTTTTTCAGACGCAGAACTCACCATGCTTGCCAACACCCTTGCACAGCATGCAGATACAATCAGGAGCACTGACCTGAAGCATGCGGCCCAAACAAGAAAAAAAGAAGTCTGGCAGGAGGTTGCACAGAGGGTGTCGGCAGTGGGGAGCACCCCAAGGAATGTGCGTGACTGCCGGAAGCGGTGGGACGACCTCCGCCTCCGGGTGAGGAAGATCCTGGTGGAGAACAGGAGGGCCACAATGGCGACAGGTGGGGGCCCACACTCCCCTGTGAATTTGACAGCATGGGAGGAGACCGCAAGTTCCTTCATCGACCCTGAATCAATCGAGGGAATTGGAGACCAGGAGGTTGGCGCCGCATCATCCACAGAGGAAGGTGAGTGAACCATCACATCCATGTAGAATAAACCATGATGTGGCACAAGTGATGTGGAAGTGAGACTAGGCAAGGTAATGCATGTCCCAAGGCTACATCAACATATCCATTCAAGAATGTGTGCCACACCCTGAACCACAAGCATGCTGAGTGCCAATCCCAATCCCAACAGAGGTGCTACATGACCCAACTATGCCCATGGAACTCACCACACAGACACCAAACCAATGCCATGCCACCAGCCATGCATTGATTTTCCACATGCCCCCTCAGAACACCAAATGCAACAGCCCAGAAATGAAATGATGCCTGAATGTATGAACACATCACACCGCAATACAACATAGCTGCCATTTGACAACATCACTGTTGACCTGCATCTCTTCTATCCCCAGGCACCGATGAGGAAGAAGGAATGCAGGACAGGGGTGCAGGTCCATCCACTGCACACCAAGGGACCAGGGCCACCGCCACCCCCCAGCCCAAGAAACTGCCTACAGCAACAGCCAGTGTACCACGCAAGGCAGTAACCCTGCAGGGGACACCTGCAGCCACAGAACAGCAGCAGCCACCCACAACAGTGGGAGGCATTTCCATTGATGCCCAGCCAGCCACCACGGATGTTGTGTCTACAGAGGTGGATAATGAGGCTGACATCATGTCCGGAACACCCACCCGAAACCACATTACCACCCACCCCTATAGACTCTGAGAGCATGGATGATCCATGCCTCCATGACTCGGACCTAGGAGACTCGGACATTGGCATCTTTGAGGAGGACAGTGCCCTGGACGTGGGCCCCACGCAGGTGACAGCCACCACCCTGCCAGCTACCAGTACTCCTGCAACCGACGACTCTTTGGAGGCTCGCCTGGCAAAGTTGAGGCCCGACAAGAGTCCATGCTGGAACTCATGCGGCAACAGGCAAACAATGGGAATGAGGCCATGAGGGCCATTGCCACGGCCATTGCAGCCAATACTGCTGCTGTGGAGGCATCAACATGTGCCTTTAGGGAGTGTATGGGGTCACTTACACAGGCCCTTCTTGCAAATCTTCCGCAAATGCAGTGCCCACACCTTGGGCCAGCCATGGGACTGACCATTGACACCTCCTCTGCAACAACCCCTTCCACCTCGGCCAAATCGAGCCCTGTACGGTTGACACGGAGAAGTGCACGGCGCTTCACCATGGCACCCCCGGATCCAAAAATCACCAAGAAATAACATGACAGGCAATGACATTTTGAAAAAGTACATTGGTGAAGGGACCACTGTTTGTTGGACATATGGGGACATTTAGGTTCTGTGGGGTGGGGGAGGGAGTTTACTGGGTTATTTCCGGGGTTTGTGGGGTGGGAGAGGGAGTTTACTGGGGTATTTCTGGGGTTTGTGGGGTGGGAGAAGGAGTTTACTGGGGGTTGTGAGGGGATTATGTTCACCATATCACGTCTGCTGAAAATACACCGTTGTGTGCAAGCAAATCATTGGCTGGACATCGTTCTTTTTGTACATGTACATTTATTGTGTGATGGTGTACAGTGGGGCAATTCGAACAAAAAAAGTGTGCATGTCCAGATTCAGTGTGTCGCAGACACATTACTTACATTGTCCATGAATTTCAAAAGTATTCGTCAATTAGTGCTTGGCGTACAGCATGGCAATCCCGTGCATCACATACTGGCAGGGGGGCTCCTTCGACTCCGTCTCCATCCCCTTCACCCTCACCGAGCCCATGCATGTCAATGTCAGGTGGCAGTGGTACATTCCTTCGGACGCACATGTTGTGCAGCATGACACAAGCCATGGTGATCTTTGCCACCTTCTCTGGCCTATATAGGAGTGCCCCACCAGACCTGCTGAGGCAGCGGAACCGTCCCTTCAGCAGGCCAAAGGCCTGCTCAATCACAACACGGGTACGAGTGTGCACACGATTGTACTCCTCTTCATGTCTGTTCTGCGGGTTCCGCACAGGGGTAAGTAGCCACGGCCTCAAGGGATATCCTCCATCACCTGCAAGCAGATACAAATAGGTGTGTGTCACACAGAACTGCCACCTTCAGGGAGCACAGTCATGGCGGCAGCTACTTGGTGTGGGCATGCACATGTCCCTGTACAAAAAGTCACCTAGATGCAATGTATACTGTAATGAGGTGTGCTACACTGGATGGGGTTCAATAGATGATGCTGGGTGCAATCATGCATGCACTGGCAGATGTGCTTTGGTAGTGCACAGATGTTTGGGCTCCAAATCATGCTGTATATTCTTTAATATGCATGGTCACACTCGCCGCATTGCCACAGTTGCCATCCTATTCATTCATGCATTGCTTGCCATCACGATGGTGCCCTGGTTGTGCTTCTTACTTGTTGTCATCCATCTGCAATATTTGTGATAAGTGGCCCAGTGATGTGTTGTGTTCTGTTTTGCTGGTTTAGGGGAGGAGTGTTTAGCTCTGCATGCATTCTCCACTCACTGGCTAGTGTAACCCAGGTCCACTATTCCCACCCTTTCCCACCCAGGTGCAGTAGGCCCCCCCACCTTCTGCATCCGCACCCATCAGTACCCCACATCATGGCCATGGGCCTGTTGTGCAACTCACCGAGCAGCCAGGCACGTGGTACAGCATGTCGCTCCATGTGATGGGGTAGCGTTGAGTTGCGCAGTACCATGGCATCATGTGTGGATCCAGGAAATCGGGCGCAGCAATGGGTGATGATCTTGATGGAGTCATATACCATTTGCACATTGATGGAGTGGTATTGCTTGCGATTGCGGTACACCGCCTCTATGGCATAAGGGACTACCAATTCCACATGGGTGCAGTCGATGGCACCAACACAATTGGGCATGCCTGCCAGTGCATGGAAGCCTACTTTGGTTTCGGCTATCTCCTGGGCAGTCCGTGGTAGGGATATATGGGTGCTTGCGTGCTTCAGGATGGCATCCAGCACTTGGTTCAGCATGCGTGAGAATAGTGGTTGTGAAATACCATGTAGCTGGCCCACTGTGTGTTGGTAGGTGCCTGTGGCCAGGAAGTGTAGCACAGCCAACACCTTTAGTAGTGGGGGGATGGCAGTGCGTATTTGTATGTGGCTGGCAATGTCGTTCTGTATCATGTCCACTATGGTGGTGATGGTGTCACGGTCCAACCGCTACAGGGTGTGGATCTGCTCAGGGGTTAGGTTGAATGGGCTGGGTCTGGTGCGAGGGATTGGTGGCTGCCTACGAGGCACTGGTGGCTGAGCTGGTGGTAATTGCTGGGCCTGTCTCACCCTCCTTCTCCTCCTGTGTCTCCTATGTGCTGCCTGTTCTTGATGCTGTAGTTGTTGTTGTTGTTGCTGTTGTTGCTGTTGTTGCTGTAGTTGTAGCAGTATAGGCATGTCCTCCAGCGCCATGATTGCAGCTGCTAGTGGTAGCATTTTGGTGTAGGAAGGGGTGTGGTGTGTAGGTGTGCTCCTTTTGTACTGGGCCACTCTAAATTGCATACACCTGTGGGGGGGGTTGTGGTGTGTGGGTGTGCTCAGTTGATACTGGCACAACCTCCATTGGCTCCACCTGTGGGGATTGTGTGCACCTGCGGCAGCTGCGTTGTATCCTGCTTGCTGTTTGCGGGTGGTCCGCGATGCCTGTATGACCGGCATCGTGCAGCCCGTGATTACCGGCTTCGCGATGCTGGTATTTGCATGTATGCGTGGGTTGGAATTACCCCCTATTACCGGCATGGCAGTATTTGCTCCCTGAAGGGGCGCGTGTACGCGCCTATGCCGCTATTAGCGGCACTGTTGTTTAGTGTGTCGCTAGTACCTGGTTTGCGGGTCGGAATGCAACGGGAAGATAAACGATGCCGGTATTACCATACCGGCATAATTTTTGCCTTACCGGCATACCTCGTAATGAGGCTCTATGTTTAACTGAAGACATGAGGTTGTTCACTTGACCTGTATTTGTAACTGGTCTAGGGAAACCAAATCGGCATTTGGTGTAGTATTTCCCTTTGTTTTTGTATTTGCCACGACAATATTTGACACATTTGTGTCTTTGAAATTGTAAAATGTGTGCATGAAGATCACTATTTGTGGATTCTGATGGAATTTCACAAGTGACATATTTTTCAATAAACTGTAAAACAGTGGTATCACTGTCTTGACCAAATTTAGGAGCATCTTTAATCCATAAAAGCATGTGGATATGTGGTGCTCCTCTGGCTTGTTTCTTTTCTCCAAAAGAAGTGTTGCACTTCTCTAAGGGGAGGAACAGTTTTATTACAAATAAAATGTAGCATAGCAATGAAGCGATGGTGAAAATATCTTGAAACATTAACAGGATCCAGAGAACAAAGTTCTCCAGGTGTTAGTATATCTATGTTTGTTTTGTTTTTGTTTGATATGCGTAAGAAATCATGCAAATCTTCCCATGCATATTCTGCACAACTTAATGTAACAAACCAAGTGGGTGGGCCAAGGTTTCTGATCATACAACGTACATCTCCATGACGTCAAAACCAGTACTCTTTAGTACCATGCATATTTGCTAATAGATTTGTAATATTTGATTGGAAAACCTCATCTTTTTGTTGCACTTTTTGTAATAATTGTGTAGCTGTCATATTTTGAAAGTGGGATCCTGATTTTAATGTGTGTCTTCAACTCCGTAACATAAAGTTGCTAGTTCACTTTCAAAGAGTAGGTGGAATATGTATTCCACATTTTGTCTAAATCTGGGATCTTCAGAATACATCCGTAATGAGCGGTATTCTGATGCTGATATTTGAATAGGTCTATCATCGTACCTACCTCCTTTGCCAGTAGGAAAGAGTAGAGGAAAAGACGTGCTTCTATACTTTTTACTCATATGCTGATTGGTGATCCTTTTGTTTGACGCATTTGGTACGTTTCCAGTGCATCTTCTATGGTGTCATTAGAGTGCAATGGATGAATTGTATAATGGTCTAAAGTATTTGATATTGTAGCAGGATCTAGGAGCTCAAATTTACCAGCTTCTTGTGTCTCTTGAATTATTTCAGTTGTATCCTTCAAGTTTTCTTCAATATTAATTTCTTTGTAATATTCATTATTCTCTTTAAGATATTGCAAGGCTTCTCTAACTTTATGTAAATCTACCAGCTGTTGGCAAATTCTTTTGTCGTTTGTAGGAACTCCATTTACTAAGATAATTAAAGATTGCTGCATTGGACGTTGCACTCCTAGAGTATGCACATTTTGTTTTAGATCTAATGGTAAATACACTACTTTTCCACAAATACCTTTCACTAATTCAGAGGGAGGTAATTTTGCCGTTTTTGATTGAAGGCGTATTATTGCTTGAAATGGGTGCACTGTTTGAATTATGATGCTCTCATATAAATTAAGTTGTTGTAGTGGTTTTGGTAGTGGATATAATTCCAAATTATTTGTGATAGCACGTGAAGGAGTTTGGTTGTTGTCAAGTTTTGTAGTGCAGTAACTGCAAAGTATTAAGGGGTCAGTTATTTCGCATTTGTTTTCTGCTACAAGGTATAGAGCTAATTCAAACCATTTAGAATCTTCATTGTCTTCTATTTTGTATGATAGGTCTACAGTTTTTGTGTTACTTTTATAAAAAGTTCTGCGGCAACATACACACACATGGTTTGGTACTTCAGCTGATGTACTTTTAAATTTTAGTATTTCTTTTTTGTATGTGTGTAGTAAAAGGTTGCCATGTGTAGAATTGTTGCTAATTTGGTTTACAGATATTTCATTCTGTAAGTGCCTTTCACTTCCAAAATATTTTTTCTGGATATAGTCGATTTCTTCAAGTAGGTCTTTTGCTGTACCATGTAGAAGAATGTTATTTAAATTGGCTAGTGCTAAAGCAGGACTTTTAGCATAGTACATTTTATAAACTAGATTTCTTATAGTTGAATGATATGTTGATATCCTTTTGATATCATGGAAGGTGGTTTTGCAAGTAGGTCCTATAATGCAGGCCAATGAATGTCCTTGTAGTCCTGTGTACTTGCGCACTGGACAGGTATCTATATTTTGCAGTAGTTTCATTTTGATTTTGTCTTTGCTTTTCACATATTGATTGAGGAATTGGCGTAAAGACTTGACATTTTTTGGGGGAATGTTACACATTGACGTGCATGGCCATTTGTACACTAGACGTTCTGATTCAGTTGAATGGAGGGGTAATTCTAATTTTTCAGGGCATATTTTTGTAAGGAGTACTTCTTGTTCCATTATGGTATTATTAACTTTTTCATAACCTCGGCCAGTGCTATGTATGGCAATTGTATTTGTTTGCTTTTGTTTGTATGCTTCTTCATTAAAGTATGGTTCTGTGCTTGTAGTGTGATTCCATTCACCTCTGCAGATACTTAAGACGTTCTTTCTGTTGACATTTCGTTTATTGAGAAGTCCTTTTTGTAATTTAGTCATTAGTTTTGTTAGTGGTTTCATTTTGTTTAACAATAAAATAAATAACTTTCTTTTGAGAAGAATTGCACTGTCTATCAATGCTTCTAAGATTAATTTCCTACGATAGGTTTTAAGGGTTGAACCTGGTTTCTCTCCTGTTTTTATAAGATTTTGAATTTCTTAGTATGCTTACTTTGCACTATATCAAGATTTATAGAAGCAGTTTTATCTGTAGTGATAGCTGATTTTTGTTAATTGTTTTCTGGTTTGTTTTACATTTTGATAGAGGAGGCAAAGTTTTTGTACTTGAAACTTCTTTTTTTTCACTAAATGACTGTGTTAGCTGTTTTGTTTCAAACTTTTTTTTACAAATTCTGCTAGAGATGGATGCTTATGTTGGACACTTTTATTTTCATTTGCTCTACTTCTGCGTTGCTTTCTACGGACTTGGTTTTTGGTAGGCATTCTTTAGGGTCTGTTGAAAAAAATAAACAAGGTATGGGTTGGGGTGTTCTGCAATGTATGTGTGCATGAGTGTTTGAGTAATATGATGAAGATGTATGTAATTGTGTGTGATTGTGCATTGGACAACTAAAACTAGTAGGGATGGGTATTCTTGAATTAATGTGCTACTAAACTTGGGATCAGATGACAGAAAAAAGTAAGCTAGTGGTGTGGAGAAGTATAAATAGTAAATCTAATGCTATACAATTAAAACAGTTGTTTGTTCTGTAATATCAAAATTCTAGCAACTGAGTTGGGTCATTTGTTTGTCGAAAAATAGGAATTTGTGGGCCATTCTGGATGCAAATCGCTGTTTAAGAAATGGGGATTTTTGGAGAGAATGGTGCACAATCTTTATTTTTAGGCACAGAAATAGCATGAATTAACTTTACAGTTTGTTTGAGTAATAATACAAATATTATGGTGGTATTCAACTAACTTTTTTCTATAATGAGCAGGTTACTTCTTAGTTGTTCTTTGTACTTCAAAATCGGCTGCTTCTTTTCTGGAGAATGGTCTTCACTGCAATTGTAAAAGAAATATATTAGTAATTGTGTTTGTATATACCAATGATTTTAATTTAGAAATTGATTTTTTTAATTGACATCCTCAGCGCCTTCCTCAAAACCATTAAAACTATGTTATTCACATAAAATACGTCGCACCAGTTGAATACATATCATATGTTGTTAATGAATAAACTGTATTGCAATGACTAACTGTAGCAAACAAAATGTCTTTAGTATGCCTTGTGAAGTTCATAATGTACCACTGAATACCACTATTCCTGTAACTAAGCTTTTTCAAGTAATAGTGCCTCAATGTCATGGGCTGCTTGCCCTATATAAATGTAAGTAATTAAATAAATAAAGAAATTTTAAAAAAATTATTTTATTGTACAAGTATTGTTGTTTGAGATTTGAACATAGTGTGTGCATGCAATTTTGTTTGACTATATGTAGTCTATATATTTCATTTCAAAAATGTTATTTCCATATGTTTTGAGTGTGTGTGTGTGTATAAAGAAATTAAATAGTATAAAGGTTTGTAAGTGACAGTTGATTTTAGGAGATTGAAAAAAGACAGTAAATTCATTTTACAGATTATACAAGCTAAAAGTCAGTTAATCTGTTTATATGAAACTAGAAAATGTGTTCATGTATTTTACAGAAAATATGCATACCTGTAGTTTGTGTTCATGCATATGGATATGCATGGAGCTGCAAGTAGAAATCTTGGAGGCTTGTACAGTATTTCTTGTAGAAGGTGCTTGCCAATGATATGACACTTGTATTCAGAGAGATTCACAGTACATTTGCAGTGCTGATCTATGATGATGCACTTAGATGTAGAGGTCTTGGATGTGATTGGTGGATGGTCATGTGACTTCTTAGCTACATCCAATGATGGAATGGCACAGAGAGTGAAGTGGAAATGGTAGAAGGGCAATTCATGTTACGATATGTCCGCGGGCATGGCGGTAGTTCGCAGACATCGGATGTTACATCCGGGGATTTTTGGGTTGGGAAGCCTTGCAAATGAGAATGAGCATAGAAAGGGATTGGTCAGGAAAGTTTAGTGGGTGTGTTGTGACAGGAGAGAGTTTCTCAGATACTCTTTTTGCTGAGAGATGAACAGATAGATATGGCTGTGTGTTTCAGAAAACAGATTGTTTGGATTTTGGGAGACTTGTGGATACATTGGTTGAAGGTGCATGCAGAAAGCTGTGGAGTAGCTGTAGATCTTGGATTCCCACATGTGGAAGTGCACTGGCGTGGAGTACGTGGAATGAAGTGGTTGGACTTGCTACCTCTCTGTGCTACTTTGGAGACAGAGCAACATCCAGACATAATTGTAATTCATTGTGTAGGGAACAGTCTAGGACATGTGTCTGGAATTTCTTTGCAATTTGCAATGAAAGAAGGACTTGGAAAGGTCATGGACATGTTCCCAAATTCTCAAGTAATTTTTTCACGGATTGCGCAGAGACAAATGTGGCTTCGTTCTTCTTCATTTGGTCCACAAATGGAGAAAGCAAGGCGCAATGTCAATAAAGCTGTTTGTGCCTTTCTAAGAGATTTTGGCATGTCCTCTTTTCACAATGAAAATATTATGTTTCGTAGTACATACATTTTTCGCAGAGATGGAGTACATCTAACTTATGCTGGCAATCAGATTTTTCTAAGAAATATACAAAATCCATTGCGACCTTTTTTAGAATTACAGCATCCATTTTGAAGTAGGTGTTGAGTATTTATAATTTTTTAAACACAAACACCACCAGAAGGCTCTTTTCACAGCCACCACTTCCTCCCAGAGAAAATTGCAATGGTTATGATAGGGCAGCATCCCAAAATTTTAGAAGTCCGCGGACTGTCCGCGGACTTCTAAAAAATACAAAGGGCCCTGCTTCATTTATTTTCACTTCTATTTTTTAACTGTGAAAGGCGGCTCTGAAAAGAGCCTTATTTTTTTTTGATTTTTGTTGTTTTATATTTTTTTGGGTTTTTTATACACGACACACTAGGAGAGGAGGGGAAAGGAGGGTAAAGGGGGGACACCAACCACAGGGATAAGAAAGGGTGAGCTGAGAGAGGAAGATGTAGAGTAGGTTTTATTTGGGTAGTGGGCAGATCTTCTCCTGCTCTGAGACGATAGTCTCAAAAGCACTTTGAAGTAGCTCCCCCCTGCAGAGTACTGCGTCGCAGTACATACACACAACTGTGACCATCGAAAGGTAAGGGTCATCAGCATTGCGTATGGTCTGTGAGGCAGCTTGAGGAAGACGCTGTCCCACAGGAGTGTTCCTTGTGGTGACAGGATCAGAAACGGAGGATGAAGTAGAGGAAATCAACCTGCTACACTCATCGCAAGGTACAACCTTGTGAATGGCCCCAGAGTGAAATGACTTGAGGTGTCGCTTCATGGTAGTGGTCCCAAATCTATACGAACCATGCCTCCCGCGACTGAGTACCATTTTGCACTCATTGCAGGTGACTCGTTTCGCACGAGCCTTAGGACCATTCCCATGAATGGTAAATAACTGCCACACCCAAGACTCATGCCGAGTGTGGGTAGTAGGGATTTCCACTACCTCATTCTCGTCATCCTCTTCTTCCTCCTCTGCATCCTCACTCCTGTTCCCCTCTTCAGGCCCTTGGGGAGGTGGTGGTGGTGGTGGAGGGGGTGGGGGTGGTGCTGAAGCAGGTGCAGCACCAGGTGGCAGTAGTGCAGCCATGGATGCCATCAGGATGAAGATGTCAATCTGCAGTTGGCAGGAAAAATCGCTGTGCTCTGAAGAATAGCCAGAAACACAATGAGAATAAGCTCTAGGGTGTGGTCTTTTATAGGGGTGCTTGTACGCGAACAGTTACGGACAGGCGTTTGTTCTTAGAACAGTTTCAACTTGCTTGCAAACAATACGGACAGACATAGCGTCCTCAGAACACCTCCATTTTGTTTATTTACGCACATTTAAGGACACCACATGTGTTCTTAGAACAGTTTCAACTTGCTAGCGAACAGTACGGACAGGTATAGTGTTCTTCAGGACACCTCCATTTTCATTTCTTTACGAACATTTCAGGAGACCGCTTGTGTTCTTAGAACAGTTTCAACTTACTAGCGAACAGTACGGACAGGTATAGTGTTCTTCAGGACACCTCCATTTTCGTTTCTTTACGGACATTCAGGACACCCGCGCTGTCCGCGGACACCTTAATTGAAATTAATTACAACACAATATAAAAATGTAACTTTATTTAACATATATTAGCAATTTATGACAGAGAAGGTGAGGCAGAAACGGAAACAAAACAGGAGAATTAGGGGTATCAACAGGATTTGTATCAGGTGAAGAAGGGATGGAAGTCTCATCAAAACGTATTGGTTCATGGAGAGGGTTTGGGGATAATTGACTTGGATATGGTGAGGGGGGACAGATACATGTGGGACAATGGTATGAGGGTTTTGGTTTAAAATGATCTTCCACAAAAGTTTTTTAATTATTAAAATTGGTCAACAATAAATCCATTTTTTCTTGTTTGCTGTGAAGAGTGTTATCCATAACAGCTTCTTCTGAAATATTTTCTATTTTGGTATGCTCTGTACAAAAAAATATATATGTTAAATGTATATAAAATAATAATAATTAAATGGTTTATATTGTAAAGTGTCTACCATTAGTTTCACTCTCTTCTGACATTTCCTCATGTGGGAAATGCTCCAGTAGCCACTCCAGAGTACTAGACATTTCTGCGAGAAAAAAAAACATAATACCATTTTTTTTTTAATCTAATACAGAAAGTTTATAAATATATGAGAAAAATGCAGTACACTTACTATTTCAGGCAAGGTATGTCCTGAGTAGTCTGTAGGTCTGCTATTGTTCTTGGTTGTAGAGTGTCTGTTAGGTAATTATGTTGGAAGCCTATTTATCTTCTTTTGTTATATTCCATTTTAGAACATATCAATGACATTTGTGATGTCATCTTTGATGTCGTGGGTGTTAGTCTTAGCAGTGCACGGTGGTGGCGCGAGTTATGGTTGCTTAGCTTACCATAACTGGCGAATTTCAGGGGTTTTTCGGTTTTACTTAGAACCATAACGTCCCTTTAACAATGTTTTTTCACTGAATTTCTTAGGTTTTTAGTAGCGCAACTTAACCATAACGTCCCTTTAACAAAGTTTTGTTCACTGAATATATATATAAATAGATGAAAAGGGGTTGAGACAATTCCTCACTGTCCCTGTACTAGAGGTGTTTCCCTAACTAAACTCAAAACTAAGGATCTGTCAGTGTCAGAATGTCCAAAACAAAACAGTCCTGTGTCAAAGTACTATTCTGACCCTCACATTCCAAAGAAATTAAATCTAAGGTCAAAAAGATAATGTCTTTGGCCTTCAGTGTTCTAGGAACTTTCAAACGGTAAAGAAATAGGTAACTCCAACAAAAGATCTCTCAAGGATATGGCTCCTTGCTCCAGAGGGTGTCTCCCTACCCCTGGATTCTTCTTCACATTTTCTTACAAATAACAGACCTTGTTTTTCCTCTTGATTGACAACCAAATCATACACAAAAATTGGTTGGCCCTTTTGTCCTGTCCGGATACCTGGTCTACTCTCCTGACAGGTATTTGCTCCTTAGTATGTGGACCCAGCACTACCTTTTTAGTTGTTCTTATATGCTCCTCAATTTGTCCTTGCCTGGTATGTTTCCATGCCAAGACTTTCTTTGTACACTTGTACCTTCCTGGTATACTCTCCTGCCAGGCTTCCTGGAATGAAGCTTTTGCAATTGCCTGGTATATTCTCCTGCCAGGGCTTTCCACTTATGTGCTTTTGCTCACACTTCCACTCTTGATAGTTCCCCCATGTTAGCCTTATTGTATAACACACTCTGTCCATTTTATATTTCCTGTTTAGCATTTCTTCTATGGATATGCAGCACATTCTCGCAAACTTCATAGTCTCCTTTTTTTTGAAGATGCACTTTTACTTTCTCTCTCTCAGGTTTTGTAGATTGCTCTCTTTCACTCCCAGTTCTGTTATGTTTAATTATTTGAATTTGGCGTGGTCGCCAATACGCCCCAGAGTTCCCTCTGTCCCAGCGTGGGCTCACTGGCTCCTCACAGCATTCCTTATTCCTCTCGCAGCCCGCTGGTAACAGTCTTTGGCTGCTTCTTCCTCAAGACTGTTCGCCTTCTGCATCGCTGCTTCCCTCAGGAACCAGCTGTCCTTGTCTGCTTTGCAGAGGTCTCCTATAGGTGCACTGCTGCTTTTCTACACCGGCGAACGCCCAGGAGTCCTGCACTGACATCTGGCGTTCCCACCATGTGTTCCCTGCGCAGCCGTCTGCTTCAAAGCTCCTGAGTCGGGTGGCTCCACTGACCTTGTTCACGCCCGCCGTTCGCACAGATAGGAGCAGCCTGCTCCCACCAGCAGTCTCTCCGAGTTCCTGGCAGTCCAGGACTTCTCTTGATCTGCATTCCTCCATTCCTCTTCCTCACTGCTGTATTGTGGTGTTCACGGGAACAGTATTCCCTTTTTAGCAACTTGCATGAAAATGTTGGATGAATGTCCATAAGCGTTTTTCATGGCAGGTCAGTCATGGAGGATTGGTATGTGGAGTTGTGACAGATGGTTTTGGCAGATTTACAAGGCAAGTCCATGTTTGATAGTTGGTCTAGGAGTTGTAGCAAAAAGGGATTCAATACTCTCCATGCAGGGAGAAGGGGATGTATTAGGTCATTGGGATGTTGTAAATCAGAGGTTAATTCTACAAGGGGGAAGTCGGATACCATGTCTCAGCCACTGATAGCATCACCACCTCCCAGAGGTTGTCTCCTCCCATGTGATCTAACCTCATATAGCCGCCCCTCAGGGTCAGGGTCAGGTAGCGGCTGCCGTCCCCTGGCCACATGGGAGAAGGTCATTGCTGGGGAAGGAGTGATTATACCATCAGATTCATCACAGTTGTCTATTGGAAGTTGTGTTCCAGCATGTCCCGGAGGAGGGGAATATTGAAAAGAAACTTTAACATTGCTGGTAATGTTTCTTCGCTTCTGTCTTTTCACTGCTTTTTGAAGGCCGCACATAAAAAAGACCGATATATTTCAGATGATTTTATTTGTGTGTTGTGTGGCCCGCAAAATGCCAAAAAAGCACATAACATTTTTATATTCTTTTATTCAGTATTCAGGGGGTTTCACCCCACACTGTCCCCCGAATTCCTATTTCCTCCCTACTACCCCACTCCTCCAAACCCCACCACAAACAAAGTATAATTTCGGCCCCACCCTTCCCTGTTCTCATATATTCGTTTTCTCACACACACAGACACTTACCTGACACACCCACAGCTCCTCCACTGGGTCTCGCCGTGCCTGCATCACTTGTGTGCATCACAGGGGCTGACAGTTCGATTTAGAAAGACCGCTCTGTGCGGTAACAGAGTGGTCTTTCTAAATCAAACTTTTTAAAATAGATTTTTTTTTACTATTATTTCACTTATTACAATTTCTTCATTCATCACTTGTTTATTTAATACAAAATATATTAGGCCCCCAAGTTCATGCGACAACCAACCTAATTTCTCTTAGGGCGAGTAGATACACTGAATTGCTTGACCTGTAGGTCTGGCAAGATTGAAAAGATTTTTCAAAAACTGGTCTTGGGAGTGCTATGTTATAAAATCCTTGGGACAATAACCTGGGCTGAAAAGAAGCAGTTAAAAAGAGTTAACAATAACTAATATGTAAATGTAGTGTAAACAGTAAAAACAAAGACATTTTAAATGAAGATATCAAAAATAACTGAATGCAGTACTTACTTTTTTCTCAGAAAGCAAATTTGCAACTACATAAATTTAGTTTAAACATTTATTTTTGATTTCTTATTTATTTAACAGTACCAGAGGAACCATACCATATGACCCCAGCTAAACCCATCACTGCACCCTTTGCACTTAACTAATTCCAGCCTTGAATCTATACTGTCAGAACCAGTGCCCTTTGACCCTCCTGTCCTGCTCTAAAGCATACTTATCCCAGCCAGGAGCATTTTTCCTTTTGTCATAATCTATTTTACAACTGTTTTATTAATTATTAACGTTGGGACATGTTTACTTTCTCCAGCGGTGCCTTCTTTATTTTCTGTAAAAGATATTTTTAAGGATGTGTTTGCAAGCTCGGACCTGAGCTTCCACTCGCACCAACATTTCCTGATTAACCCGGCTTCTTTTAATGTGCAGGTCTCTCCCACATAGATGCGGTCTCATTTATAAGACCTGAGTAGTCGGGTGTTGTGGTCTGCACACCTGAGGAACAGGTAAAACTGACCTCCCAATCTAGCATTCAGTATGGCCTAGTTCTGGTGGCATCTACCCCTCGCGCAAGCTCACTGGTGAGAGGGACCGAGGGCAGGCTTGCAGGGATGCAGGCTCCAGCATAGGCCCAACCGAGGCAGTATGCCATGCAAAGCGAGCAGGGATGTGGACCGGTGTCGCTTGCCCAGAAGATCCAGATCAATAATGGTGCCCGCAGGTGGTGGCCCAGGGGGGCTTTTTGTGTTCTCCTGCGGTCCCGTGGAGATTGCAGAGAGACCCAGAGTACTATGCTGCTGTGAGTGCCCCAATCAAAATGAGAGGTCCTAGCCCAGGGTGTGACCTATTGATCCACTGCAGAGAGTGGGGATGGCAGGCTCTATGGAGCGTGGCGGATGAAGAGAAGGCCCAGATCTAATGTTGGACCACTGAGTTGGTTCTTCAAATTGAGCTCCATGCTCAGAAACACCACATCTTGCAAAATTGTCCTGAATATTTGGATACATGATGGGCAAACCAGAAAACACCAGAAGAAATTGACATTTGGTCCCAATGCCAAGAAAACAATGATAACGACTACTGTGGCAAACAACACTTGCATGCAGAGAATTCCCAGTAGTCCTCCATCAGTGGGTTAGACTCTGAAGTGAAAATTATGTTTACAGAACTGAAATCCAGTATTTACACACTGGGCAATAAAGCTGACTCCCTATCCTGTAAGATGGACCACATGCAGGGTAAACCTAGTTAGCACACGGTGTGTCTGGATGAAGCCAAACAGCACATCGCTACTTTACAAAATACCAGCACAGCAATAGCCAAAGATGTGGTGGAGATGTGGTTCCTCTTAAAAGTCATCACAGCCAAGGCTAAAGATCTGGAGACCCATTCCAGGATGAATACCATAAGGATCCTTGCCATGCCAGAATCCACAGTGATGCAAAATTTAGTGATATTTGTCGAGAAAATGTCCTAAAATATCTTCACCAAGGACTCTTTCCCTCCTGTTTTCATTATGGAGAGAGTGGAGAGAGCCCAAGGCTTTAACTGCCAGGTTCCTCAATTGAAGGGACAGAGATAAGATCCTTTGGGAGGTACACAAGATTGGCACGTTTAGACAATAGAACATATCCATCTCGATATACCCAGCCTTCACAAACACTGTCTAATCAGACCATAAAGCCTTTAGAGGAGTAATGCAGCAGCTGCATAAATTGCAACTTCAGTACTCCATGCTGTATCCTGTGAAGCTCGGGTTTATCCACAAGGGAAAGGCTCACTTTTTCATCACCCCTTCCCCGGTGGAGGACTTTCTGAAGGGACTATGGAGAGACACCCCCGCGAAAGGAAAAATTACTGGTTTAGAGAGAAGTGAAATGGAGGAGAGGGGTTAAATCAGATTTCACTATGATGCCTTTCAAAGAAACCAGTTTCTAAGCATGGATGTGTTCAGTGATTGTCCAGGAATGAGGGTTACTGGCTACATTGCAGGACATTTCATAGTTGTATCCCAGCAGGGTTGTTCTTGAAAATGAATTGTTTATAATATTGTAGGTGCTCAGGTGTCATGGCGAGCAAGCAGACCCCTAAGCGCACCACCCGGTATTTGGTTTGTTACATCATTTTTGGGTTGGATAACTACTTGCTCTAGAGATTTGACGTTTTCTGCTGGTTTGTGTCAACAGGGAATTTCACAGGGAGCTCATGGCAATTTCACTGGTGACTATGGGCCCCATTGCAATGAAATGAGAAAGGTTGGAACAGGTGACAGCAGGGGAAAGAGAAAGGGAATGGCATCGAGCATCTTAACCTGAAACGTCTGGGTACCCAGTCACCATATTCAAACTTGTAAGGTATTGCTTTACTTGGAGCACCATAAGATTAATGTGGCCATAATGCACTCGTCTCACCTAGGAAATAGCACCAAATCTACTGTGAGCTTGAGATGGGGGAACATTGGTATTTTTCATCTGCTTCATCAGAGTTGAGATGTGTTGTGATCCTAATACATAGGACTTCAGATTTTAGGTTGAGGGATGTAAAACAGGATTCAGAGGAAGGCTGCTCATAGCTAATGGGGACACTGGGTCATCAGGTAACATTCATTAACACATACGCCCCTAACATAGATAGTTCCAAATTTGTTCATAGACTGTCCACAAAATTGGCCACGTTTATTTTTTACATTATTCCTATCGGGGGACACAGTTAGTGACCATGGACTGGATACATCCACTAGCACTCATAGACCGCCCTTGGGATCATCAAGGGCTAATAGGCAGGTGGTACTTGCAGAGGAAAGAGCTTCCAACAGTGCCGGTGTTTACTTTGTTCTCTGTTATGAGCATGCTGCCGCCTCAGATCGATATGGTTTTTGCTTCCCAACAGATGCTATTCTTGTCCTATGACTCAGAAATATTCCTTCCTACCCTTTTGGGCCATTCCCCATCTTTTTGCCAGATTGCACTTCCAGGGAAGTTAGGGTTAGGCAGGTGCTGGAGGATCAAGTCCAAAACCTTATTGGATGTGGCATTTAGGGGCTGCATCAATAAGGATGTTGTTGGATTTTTTTTTATATAAATGAGGTTTCTGTAGATTCCCATGCAGTGGTCGAAATTCTATACCTGGGGTATGTGTATTTTCAGGGAGGTGAGTATTTTATGTGCCATTAGAACCTCTCTCTCCAAGAGTGAGAGGATAAACAAAATTGGGGAGGTCCTATGATGCCTCGCCTGATGACAATGTGCTCGCAGAGATCTGTGAAGAGATGGATGTATTCCAGGAACAAGCCTCCGGATTGGTGAAGTTCTTGCTAAGGGAAGCTCCAGCCAGACAATATAGGGAAGGAGAAAGACTCAGCAGGGCAGTGCCTTTGGCTGCCAGGGGTGATAGGATAAGCAGCCACATTGATAGAATAAAGTTAGTGGGCAGCTCATTTAGTAGGAAAGATGTGGATGTTAATGATTTTTCAATTACTACTCTGATCTATTTAAGTCCAGGCTTAATAGGTCAGTAGCATGCACTGAGGTCCTTCTGGACAAGGTGGGTCTCTTCTATTTGAAAGGAGTACAGCAGGATATTCTCAATAAACTCATATCAATAAACAAATATCACCAAATGAGGTTAAGTAAGAGATTTTGGGAATCCTGGGCAGAAAGGCGTTGGGTATGGACGGTATACCTGCTAAAGTTTATAAAGCCTTCATGGAACATCTAGTGCCATGGTTTATGGCCATGCACCCAGAGGCTCTGGAGGGGGGATCACACCTGGCCATCACCAGGGAGCCTTTATCACAGTCTTACGCAAGCAAGATAAGGACTGAGAATATAGAAGAGGAGTCAAGTACCCCCACCAAAAGCTTCGCCCCATGTTGCCTACATATTGGGAAATGAAAACTGTGACACATGCAGTACCAGTGAGGATGTCTGTACTGCAAAGAATCCTGGAAACAAGGTATTCATTGAGAAAACCCTATACGCATTCATGAAGATAATGGTCTTTTGGACAAAGTCCCGGAAGAAATGTGAAGATGAGTGAGAAAGAAGACTGGTGACGTTATGATGCGAAACAGAACTGATGCACCCAGAAAAGATACTCAAGGCAAAATAATATAAGACATTTTATAAGATCTGAAAAAGAGGTGTTAAAGATGAGCAACAATTCGGGCTCCAGATGATGCTCATGCTAAAGAATTGCTGAAGAAAATACAAAATCAGTTTACACTTGTACAGATGCAGTAACGCAAGTAGACAAAATAATCTTAAGGCTGGCACGTAATGAATAGATTGCGGCGATGCACCAACATATATACATAGGAATGTATAGACTCTGGATGTTCCACGATGCACTATAGCAAAGTTTGAACCCCATGAATGGAAAGGGTTTCAGTGTGGCGCAGTTGGAAAACAGCTAATGGCGAAGGAGAATTCAAGAAAGGCTGGCTTGCCCAGCACCAAGAGTCGAGGCCACCGTGAGCCTGGTTGTCTGTCAAGAAGCTACATGAACATGAGAAAGAAACACATTTCTGTTTGAGGTGGAAAGGAAAAACACTGCAGGCATCAAGAGTTCCTCATTTAATAGTATTAAATGCAGCAAAGAGCTCGAGAAACATGTTCTAAGTCACATGGTCAGATTGAAATAGACTTTGGGTCGAGCTACACCGAAACCAGAAGATAAACAATACCACACTCCCTTTTATTCTCAGGCACAGAGAGCTTCTGAAAGGCCAAGTTCAAAGCCTTAATTGAATGGCAGACCACAAGAGTGATGATGGATGTCACATCAATTAGGTGGGAAGCTATGGTCAAGACCAGCCCACAGGCACCTAGGGTACCAGCCTGCGTGCTGCTAGCATGTGGAATATTCCAGAAGGGTACAACGGTGCCAACCAATTGTAAAGGGCCACATAACATAGAGCCCTTTAGTTTGTATAACCAATGGATCCTCATGTATTTTATGACAATGAAGATGATTTGCACTAGAGGAGGTTGTAGCTGTCCACCTGATGTTAGAGACCCAATCACTACTCTCGTTCTTATGGAACCATACTTAGATGTTCCCTGTAAGCCTATCACATCCCCAAGTAGGTGTTTGTAGTTTGCCATGTAGTGTGACGTCATTGATGATGAGTTTTGACTATAAAAGTTGTGTTTTTTATGAAAATGCGTTGAAAGAGAAATCGAGCGAATGTCCGTTGATGTCCGTTGTAACTCCCCGTTTTAGATAATTGCAAAAAAAACAGTACTTTGTTTTGCCAACTTTCTGAGATGGTTTACTTATTGATGTATGAGCAAAATCTGCATCCCCATCTATCTCTAAGTATTGCTACCTCGTCTTAAAGGGCCCTAGGTCCATGGGTTCATGTGGTAGCAGAGGATGTTTAAAGATCCGTTGACCCAGTAGGCTTTTAAGGGTCTCGGAAATATCAGATTTCTTCTGCCATTTAGCTGGAGCACCACAAGGTTTCCTGTGGATAGCGGCCGAAACCAAGTTCTTGCAAGACAAACGAAACAGGTGGGATGGGTACCTCTGTCATGGAATTCCCCTCCCGGGTTCTACCGGCAGCTGAGCGGACCGAAGGTTAAGGTGGCTGGTTGAGGAGGAGCCAATCGTGATGGTCAGGAGCTGAAAAGAGAATGGTGAGTAGATTGAGAAACCTGGCAAAAAACCATGTGTGTATATTAAGTGGGGAAAGTGATAATGGGGAGAAAGTAATGGAGGGTTGGTGGGGTATTTAGTGGATGACTAAGAGCGTTGAGTAGAAGTATTTAGTTAAGGATGAGGAGTGTCATAGATTAAGCCCATTAATACTACGTCCAGGGACGTCTAGAAGAAGTTATTTTAAAATCCAAGTGGATATACCTAGGCTACGAACGAACAAGGTTCGCTAAGGAAAATAACATACACTCCGATCTGAGTAATTTTAGGGGTGAGAGTAGCCACAAGGAGCGCTGGCAGAGATATACTTTGGGGCTGGCCAGTGAGGCTGTTTGTATATTTTATGTGTTGTATGTATTAAGGAAATGGCGAAGAGCGACAGTTAATAGATTGTGGTCAAAGGCTGAGAGTGGATTATTTATTTATTTAGTTGACTAATGGTGTTGACTGAATAGGTAGATTGAAGAGAAGTGAGACTTAGAGGTTTGGAGCAGCGACTATTGGTGCACGTTCATATTGTATTGTTTTTTGGAAAAGTATTTTCTGTGTAAAATAAAGCTAAGTATTGACAGTCGATTGTGACTAGTCATGATGGAGGATGTTACTCCGCTCATGCACCTGTGTAAACAGCTGCCAAAACACGCAGCCAAGCTTAAGCAATATAGTGCCAAATGGGTTAAGGGCACAGCAGATAAAAGGTTCATGCCATGGCCACAAGTGGGATTGCTGTCAAAAGCAGTTCTGCAACACATGACCACATACTTGCACACTGTGTACACGGGAATGAAATTGGAAACAAGGTTAGCTAGCCTAGAGCTTTGGAAAATGTATCAGGAGGAAAGGGAAGACCGGCCTCCTGAAGACTGGATGCTTAACCAGTGTAAAGAGGGGGGTGTTGAGCCTTCTGCTCCCCCTACCACACCTGAAGTAAATGGCAATAGTTTGAAAGAGGAAGGATTGTATCCATTAAGAGGGATTAAAGCTGATACAGGATAACATAATCTGATACATGTGGTGCCTGCGGATAGCAGTGATGAGAGCCCAGAGAGAACCCTAGAAAGAGACGTGATTTCTAAAGTCCAACAGGACAAAGAGAAAAGTAAACGATCGAGTGTGACTCTAGATATAGGACGAGAAATTAAGAGATGGAAAGGAGAAAAAGACAAAACTGACGAGATTGCGCTCAAACAGAACGAATGGATGGGTGGTCAGATACTGCTCAAACTTGATGGGAAGAGCATCAAGGAAGTACGGCAAGGGGAAGATCAAGACGAGCAAGATAAAAAGGACAGGGAACGAGAGAAACAATTGAAAGAAGACAAGTCTAAAAGAAAGAGTAGACAAAGGCGGGAATAAATGAATCAGAAGAACAGTTAACAAAGGAGTAGAGAGCAGAAGAGCAAAGGAAATATGACAATAGGCAGAGAGCAATCGAAGAACGAGACAGGCTAGATAAAAAAAGGGAAAAAGAGGAAGAACAGAAATTAAGAGATAAAAGAATGCAAAGACACAGAGATGAAGAGGTGCGTAAGGCAAATGAAAGAAGGGAAGCAAAAAGACAAGAAGAAGACATTTTCTTGATCGCATTGAGAAAGAGCTAATGGAACCTAGTCCAGTAGTATTATGGGAGGACATAGAGGATCTCCTCCCATCAATAGAACCTATGCAAGGGCCCTCTCGATGAGGGCAAAAAGTGAATTGAGAAATAAAGGGAAAGATGGTCGATCTGAAGGTGCCCAGTCACGAGGCAAGGAGGGAGGCCTGTTCAGCCTCAAACATAGAGCCCTGTCTTTGGACAGGCTAACTCTAAACAGAGATGAGTAGGAGGACAGTCATACTAGTTGGGGACAAGATATGTCAGACGAAGAAAGGGAAACCTTCCGTGGGGAGGAGGTTGCTGGTGCATGCGGTTCCAAGAGGTGTTTTCAGACAGACAAGAAAGTGAGGTGCTTGGATTTGGACCTGCCTAAAGAATGGGCACCAGAGCCTATAGCAAGGTCAGAGGGACCTAAATGGCGCCTTCTTAGTGAGAGGGGGGAATCGCCAACATATGTGAGCAGGCTGAGGTCATTACCAGGAAGAAGGCAATCAGGAACCATTGTCCCTGGTACGAACAGGCAGACGATGGAAGATGATTGCAATTTTGGGATTTCACAATTTCCCTTGTTAGAAAAAGGAGGGTCCAGACCACAGCATTTCCCATGGCCCCAGATGGATAAGTACAAACTAAGGTGCAAGATCCCGAGTTTGAATTTGGGCACCGGGAAATGGATTTATGAATTAGAATAAATTACAGGAGGAAACACGTTAGCTATAGGGGACATTAAGGGTCTTCTAGCAGTTATTCCTGGGGAAAGTGCTGATGACATTTGGACGAGAGCAGGATACTCAAGTGTCACAGCACAGAACACAGTGCATGATATATCGACATTTAATAATTGCAGAGCGGCAGTCTGGAAAGCTCTTAGAGTACTGTATCCTGATACGTCATATATGGGTGCAATTATGGCACGTAAGATGCAGGAAGGCAAGGATTTGCTTGCTTACATTCAGAATTTTCAAGGCCAGTGGTCTTTGGAAACTCCAGGGCCATGCAGAAAATTGATACCTGTATTCTATCATATTTTGTGTCAAGGATTGCCAGAGCAGGTACAGAGACAGCTGAAGAAGCTGGTGGGTATGGAGGCAAAGCCATGGCAATAAATACAGCTGACCATTGCGCACCATTGCCGATTGTTGCAGGAGAGCAACCGAAAGAGAGAAGATGCTAGGAAGATTGAGGAAGCTAAGTTAGTACAGAAGAAGCTGTTGAAATATGTTAAAGAAGGGGCGATGTTAACTAGTGGAGAAGGGCCAGGATCACAACAGACAGCAGTTACGCCATAGGTGAATAATCAACGGCAGTCAGATCAAGGAGGGAACAGATTTATGCCGAGAGGCAGAGGAGGCTTCCACGGAAGAGGAGGCTTTCAGAATAATCAGGGACATTTTCAGAATAACCAAGGTGGTTTTCAGAATATGCTGAATTATAATCAAGGCATGAAGAGGAGGCAGATCAGGAGACTCCATCCTGTGTGTTGGACATGTGGAATGAAAGGGCACACTATGTAAACATGTGGGAACCAAGGGTATGAACAGAATGGGAAAGTCTGAAGAGGGAGACAGGTTATCCTCCAGCATATAGCCCACAAAGTAGGGATGGGTTCACCCAAGATCAGACAGTGTATCAACAACAAGCACTGAGAATACAAAAAGCTTTGCAACCACAGCAAGCACCATTGAATCCGCCGTAAGGGCAGTCACAGCGTGCACTCATGCCAATACAGCAGAGCACAAATACAGGACAGATATTGACTCCTAGAGTCAGGTGTGTCACCATTGAGGGTGGGAATCCTTTCACGGGCACAGGAATAAGTATGTACCCACAATAGGATGGCTCACAGGACGACTTGAATTGTTCAGTACTATCGGTGGCGCCAAATCCTCAAGAGAAACCGAGGGTTGATGTTATCATAGGAGACAAATCCTTTTCTTTCTTAGTAGACACAGGGGAAACTCGCTCATGTATACGAGAGGGAATATTTTCGTTATCAGGTAATGCCATGAATGCTCAAGGGTTTTCTGGAGCTACAAGTAGAGTTCCTTTTACTAAGAAATTGCCAGTCTCTACAGGAGAATGTGATATGTCTGTCCCGTTGTTGTATTCAAGACAGACACCAGTTGATATACTGGGCAGGGATCTAATGACGAAGCTAAATATGATGATTTCCTTCACTGATGAAGGCATAGGGCCTCATTATGACCCTGGTGGAATGGGTTTAATGGCACTGGTAAAGGTGCCAGTGCTGTTAAACCCATCCCGCCCTATTACGAGGTTCCCTCGCGGGACCCGCTCTGGACGTCTGGTCAGACCAGACTTCCTTTGCGGGTCCCACAAGGGAACTAGCATGCTAACAACGGGCCCATCATTAACGGGCCCATTGTTAGCATGCTCCCCATTCCCATTTGAGCCCTATGGGGGCTCAAATGGGAATGGGGAACATCTGGGTCCGGGTTCCCTCCAAATTTGGAATGGCCTGGTAATTCCCCATTCAGGGACCACGGACCCGGACCCGAGTTTGGAGGCAGCCATGCCCTTGTAAAGGGCATGGCTGCCTCCAAACTCATAATGAGGCCCATAGTGTGTTCAATGCCAAGAATACATTATTTAAATGTGGGAAAATGTATCATGGCATTTACTGGGCAAATAGCCATGCGAGGAATGCTGTTAGAGCCAGAAGTTTTTCACTATGGGGTGTGCATTTTGTTAATGTGGCTACCCGGTTTAGTGGGCAAGATTATGAGAACACCGGATGAATTTCTGTTCAGGGCACAGATACCCATGGACAAAGACGGGGGACAGGATTTCCCCTTCGAATTGCAGGCAGCTGTAGTGAGAGGGGAATTGGCTATGCTCGAAGGTTGGGATCAAGGCAGATCATGGAGAACATTGTTGCTATTGGGGAAGGATATAGATTGACTGATCTCACTGATGAGGATATGTTTAGAGATGACCCGTCAGATGACGAAGTAGTCTTCGAGATGACCATTATGTATTGGATTAGAACAGAAAGACGAAAGATTCCACAGAGGATGATGATAGTGCGGCAGCGTCCTGCATTTATTGATGAAGATATGGACTATGTGCCCCTATGACATAGGCCTGTTAAAAGGGGTGGGAGAAGTTAAAATTAAATTGGAGCCAGGAGCAATTTTACCTTGAGCAAGGCAGTACCCTATATCTCAAGAGGCAGATGATGGTATTTTTAAGACTATATCGGCCATGATGGATCAAGGCATCTTAGTGATGTTAGAGTCACCATACAATACCACAGTGTACCCTATCAAAAATCAAAAGGGTGTTGTGGCATTTAATTCAAGACATGAGGCCAATTAATCAGATTGTAGAGGCAGAGTTTCCTCTAGTTCCGAAACTGGCGATGATACTATGTAGTATCCATGTTGAGGCGAGATGTTTTACAGTGATTGACTTGAAAAATGCATTTTTCTCAATCCCGTTGCATAAAGATTCTCAGGATCTTACGTCGTTTAGGTTTCATCAGACTAAGCTGAAAAGTACACATTTGCCTCTGGAGTACTTTGAGTCACCATCGAATTTCAATAGGTCCCTGCAGATGGACCGAAGCAATATTGATTTGCCAAATGTTGTGCTGCAATACGTAGATGATATTTTGGTCTGTAGCACATTAGAAGAAGAGTGCAGATGAGACTCGATTCAGCTAATGATTATTTTAGCAGATGAAGGATATAAGGCGGACAAAGAGAAATTGCAGTATTGCCAAGAAGAGGGGTTGTATATAGGACAATTAATCTCACATGAAGGAAGAAAGTTACACCTGAAAGAGCTGAGGCAGTTTTGAAAACATCAAAACCACACACGATAAATCAAATGCAACAGTTGTTAGTACTATGCAATTATGTTACAGCATGGGTATTTGATTATAGTTCATAGACAAGACCCTTGTTGCAGGTCCTGAAAAAGGCACAGGTGAATCAGGAAAAAATTGGATTGGATGGACTGAGGAAATGGAGGAGGGGTTTGATGAACTAAAAAAGGCAATTTGCACAGCTCCAGTTTTAGGAATTCCTATTATTCTGAGGAGTTCTATTTATTCTTGCACATGAATGGGACAGTCATGACAGCAGTACTCATACAGAGAACTACACTTGGGTACAAACCCTTAACATATTACAGTGGGATTTTGGACCCATTTATGAGGGGTCACTTCCCTCGCAAACAATCATTGGCAACAGACGCGTTCGCTATTGAGAAGTCTGCCAGCATAGTGATGTGGTGTTCCATGACGTTATTTGTTGAGCATGCTTTGTTTGCTGTTTTGGAGAAGCCCAAGAGTAAATTGACATCTCAAAGAGCTTCTGCTTATGAGGTGGTTGTATCGAATCCAGCAATTAAAATAGTTAGGTGTAAAAGGGTGAATCCTGCCACATTTGTAGCTAAACCACTGGCATAGGATGAACAAGCACATGATTGCTCGAATTATGAGGAATTCTATGACAAAATCCTGAGAGTAAAGGAGAATACTCTTGCAGCTGGGGAGATTCTCTTTATTGATGGTTCTTCAAGGATCGATCAAACTGATGGAGAAAGGCATTCAGACTCAGCTGTGGTAAGACACAGAGCTAATGGGGAATTTGAAGTGGTAGCAAGTGTGTGACTAGCATCTCATTTTTCAGCACAGGCTGCAGAATTGGTGGAGCTTATTGTCACACGCGAGAATCATGCAGACCAGGAAGTAACAGTGTACAGTGACTCCACCTATGTGACATCAACCATGCACGCAGGGTTAGCACATTGGAAAAGGAGGGGCTACCTCTGAGCAGACGGCACTCCAGTGCAACACGCAACATTATTGGACAGGCTTATTAAAGCACTATGACTCCCAGTAGCCATCACCATAGTTAAGTGCACAGCACACACTAAGAGAACAGACTTTATTTCACACGGAAATCAAGCCGAGGATGAAGAGGCCAAACAAGTTGCATATTCTTCTGATATTTTTAATTTTGATATGCCTGATGTGAAAGAGAAAATGGTTGTAATAATGGTTGTGAATGAAGGTTTTAATCATTTGTCACAAATGCAATTAATGGAAGTACAAGGTGAAGCTCCACAAGAAGAGAAGGTCCTGGGGACACGGAGGGGATGTTCTTTATCCCCTTCTGAAGCACTGTGGTGACAAGACAGCACTGGTAAACCAGTGATACCTGTAGTCTTATTAAGGGTGGTGTTAGAACAGCTACACTACCCTGCGCATGCCAGGGAGAGCCTTGTAGCAACCATTGTGGAGGACTGGTTCATACCGAACCTGCTAGAACACGTTACTTTTTATGTAGTAAATTGCATTGTATGTCAAAAGTGTACTGCTGGGCACCTGCTGCAAACAGTTAGAGGAGTAATACCTCAACCAAATTGGTCCTTTTCACCATTTACATATTGATTATGTTGACAGGCTGCAGATTTGAATTAGATACAGGTATATGATAGTGGTAGTGTACCCATTCTCGAGATGGATTGAGGTTGGTTCATGCACACATCCTGATGCCACTTGCGCTGCAAAGTTCTTAGTCCAAGAAGTATTCCCTAGATAGGAGTATGTGAGGTCCTGAGATCAGATAATGGCCCCTATTTTGTGAATGAGGTATTTGAGCAAATTTGCTTATTGCTCAGTATAAAACAGGTTTTCTTCTGCTTATCACCCGCAAATGAATGGGATATGGGAGAGACTCAATGGTCTGCTCAAAGAAAGAATAGCCAAGTTGAAACTGACACTGAAAAAGGGGTGGCTGCACTGCCTGTCCCTTAAATTATATGCATTGAGAAATCAACCTGGCTCTGACCACCACCCACCACCCCACAAACTAGTCACAGGGTGGCAAATGAGAACACCTCTAACTCCTCCATCGAGGACTAGAAGTGATGCCCAGACAACTGCAGAATTGTTAGGAGATGAGTTACGTGCATACTTAACATATATGGCCGCTAGAATCTCTGTCATTTCAGATCAAGTCAAGCGGATGGGGTGTCGGTCTCAGAACACAGTTGAAGACCATACAGCAACCAGACCGGAAGGACTATGTGTACATAAACTGTTTGCTGGAGATAAGGTTTTAATAAGGAACTTCACAAGAAAGTGGCACAAGCCCCGATCTTGGCTACACCTAGAAGATGTAAAAGTCTATGCTGGAGACACCGACGAACCTCCAACCCATTTGAAAGCAAGTAAATGAGAAGAAGTTCAGCACATGCAGACTCGATCGATGATGAGGAAGAAGGAAGCAATGACTGATCAGTAAACAGACAAAAGTGAACATTTGGATTGTGGCTCCCCTGAAACACTCTTTGTTGTTGCAAAGCAAGGAGTGAGCAAGTTACTGTTCTTGATCCACAGGAGTTTGCTGACATTGAACTGTGGAGTACTGAAGTAAATGGAAAAAAGCCCGATCTAGACTTTTTTTTGACAACTGGAGGGAGCAGTTCCTTGACTCGATTCTTACTGAGTTTCTCTTTGGAGGTGCCCATGGTGTTATCCGATGTTGACATACACAGACTACTTCTTTCTGTCTTCATATTTATACTCAGAGCTTACACTGCTCTTGTTGGGAGGAGCACTGACATATGTACTTTTGTCCAGGACCCTAAGAATGGCTCAGCGATTAGACGATTATTTGCAGCAATTATAGAGCAGATCAGACTATTACCTGAACATCTTTCCGAATGTACAGATGGTCCTATCTATCGACGGTGCCCACAAACTATTTGTTACGATCTTTTACTATTTTCTTCAAGTACACCCTTATCTTGTTTGGTGGAATACTAACACTTTTGTATTTATGTGAGATCCTATAAATCGTCCACCAATCAGCCAGTTACTTGTGGAGATCATAGAGCAAATCTGACAACTACCGGAGCATCTGACGGGTTTGCCTGAATACGTTTTTCTTTCTTTAAAAGCAATTACAGGCAAACATGTGGTCTACAGAGCGTGTTGCAGTTTCAGAAAGTGAGCAAGGTCAACGACGTGTGGAGAGAGATTGATGGTGGAGCCTCATGTATTGGTGCATAATATATGCTTGTTCTACATTTATCATTGTTTTTCTGATTCTGCTAATCAACAGTGTGTATTTCATTGGTCCAAAGAAAGCATTGGTCCCTTTGATCCTTCCCACTCCAGTCACCTTGGCAGAACTAGAAATTGTAAGAAGGCCGAGGCCTTATGTGATTGTCCCTACTCCAGTAGCTCACGTCGAGGCACCTACTAACAAGTGACCCTAGACTACTTTTGGAGGAGGGTCCATTTTTTATTTACTTTATGGTCATTATAGGCAGAATCATTTGGCAAGAAAGAGGCCTAAGAGAAGTAAAAGAGAGGATGATTATGAATTAAATAATTATTGAGACAGTACAGCACAGTTGGGGAACATGTGCTATCAGTGCATGAAAGAGGTGGGGAAGAGAACTTCTGAGGAGGATTGCTATGCATGCACACTCCTGCCTTAAAGTATAGGAAAGTCTAAAATATTCATAGCCAATGAAATAGATTTGCAGACAGCTCATTGTCTGACTCACCTTGCATTCTGCCATACAAGAGGTCAGTTCCCTGGCCGAATAGCATGTTTGATATAGGTGACAGAATGGACAGCACCACATGAAGATGATTATGTTCAAGATATAAAGACAAAAGCAAGAGCACACACTAGAAATCATGTGATAAGATATGAACAGCCTAGTATGAAGGGAGCAGGAATTAGTTGGGAAGTGAACAGAAGACTCAATAGTCAAGGGAAGACTGAAGAAGAAATTTGAAGCTGTAACGAAAAAGGCCAGATGCAGATCTGGTCAACAGTGCTTTCTCCAGACGGATGGGAAGAAAGCGTAGTCATATGTAGATCTGTGGCAGTAACTGGTCATCGCAAATTAGTTATCGAACAAGTGGAAAATGGAAGCAAACCTCTATGGCCGAGGACTGCAAAATTGCTGACATGGGTCGAAGATAAAGGAGTTCCATTGCAGATAGAGGCCCAACAAGACTGAAACACGTGTATGGGGTTGCTGTTGGTACTCTTGTTCAGAGGGAAATTGACATAGCATTTCGGTGCTGGACTGCCCATGTGGGCAGGACAAAGACTGATATGCAAATGGATATTTCCCATCTGTGAAAATTACAGTGAGCAAAAAGCAGATGGCTGCGAACTCTCAAAGTGGTTAAAAACCACTGAACTAGTTATCATGCCGTGTTCTTTCGAGAGAGGGGCGCCTGCTACCCTTTTTTGTATTTTAGGAAGGAGCTTGGGGTTGGTCACCCTAACTTACCTGGGGGCAACCAGACGTGGACTCCCTGCTCACTGTACTCAGAGAGGCACAGCATCACCTAACTGATGAGGCCCAACAAAGCTGAAACACGTGTATGGGGTTGCTGTTGTACTCTTGTTCAGAGGGGAATTGCCATAGCATTTCGGTGCTGGACTTCCCATGTGGGCAGGACAAAGACTGATATAGAAATGGATATTTCCCATCTGTGAAAGGTACAGTGAGCAAAAAGCAGATGGCTGTGAACTCTCAAAGTGGTTACAAACCACTGAACAGGTTATCATGCCGTGTTCTTTAGGGAGAGGGGCGCCTGCTACCTTTTTTTGTATCCATTCCAGATTGTGCCTTTGGCTAGTGCAGAGCTATGTTTCAGGAACAATGGCATGAGAAAAGTTGGAGAAAATCAACAGTGCGGATGAATCTTTGATGTACCTGAAATGAAGGACAGGACAGTAGTGATAATGGATCACTATTGGGCCTGTGGATCCAGAGCTTATATGAAGTTGCCCGCGATTGGGGAGGACTATGTTCTATACTGATCATTCATGTTCCAGCATTGGTGATTCCTAAGAGTGACTTGAACATAGGCGAGTTTCCAAAAGCAGATGCTCATCTGAGGAAGAAGAGTTCTGCTGAGCTCTTAAATTGAATGAAGAGAGAGAACTATTTCTCAGCTAAATCAATAGAAGCTTTTGATGCCATTCCATATGAACATATGGAATGGCATCAAAAGCTTGGGAATATGGCATCTGAAGTCAGTCAGACTTCAGCCATATTCACAACAATCTTTATGCCCAGGATCCAGGTGATGATGAATGCCAAATGGTTACAAATAACCAGATGGAAGCTTCTGCAGATGATAAACACCACCATAAAGGGAATCAATGCTATCAAGGAGGAACTGAGAGCCATAATACTGATGATTCTCCAGAACAGATGTGCCTTGGACATGATTACAGCTTTGGATGAGGGTATTTTTGCCAAAATCGGAGGATCATGTTGCACATTCATACCTTCTCACGACAAGAATGGCACCTTAACAGAGGCCTTAACGATGCTGACAAACCTACACATCAAGATCGAAGACGAAGTGGAAGAAATTGCTGATGACAGCTGGATTGCATCAATCTTTTCCACAATGGATGGCGACATTTTCAAACTCTTTGGAGCCCTGTTGGTGATGATAATGTTTGGATTCTGTGTGATCAAGATAATAATCACACAATGCAAGAAGACTGCAAAGAAAGCTGTAGGAATGAAGATTGTGATTGATGTTGAATCAGGATTTGAACCTAAAGAGCTGACAGATGAAGAAATCAGAGACTACGTAAAGGCCAGCATTCATGCACATGAGGGAACAAAGTTCCTGCACCCAAAGAACCACAAGACGTATGCGGGGCGATGGATCTACTGCAGTCCCAATGGACAATGCAGTCTCATGACTTGGAGTGTTGATGAGCATGTGTGAAATCAGCAGGATGCCTGAAAGGAGTCATAAAGATATGAACTCCAAAGAAGCATTTCTTCAGACGAGGATGTCTTAATGTGAAGATTGATGAGAGAGTGGTTGATGACTCACCCAGAGGGGGAAGTGTAGAGGAGTCAGGTACCCCACCAAAAGCTCCATGCCCAAGTTGCCTATATGCTGGAAACCGTAAATTGCAACATGTGCAGTACCAGTGGGGATTCCTGTACCGCAAAGAATCCTGGAAACAAGGTATCCATTGAGAAAACCCTAAACGTATTCACGAAGATATGATGGTCTTTTGAACAAAGTCCTGGAAGAAGTGTGAAAATGAGTGGGAAAGAAGACTGGTGACGTCATGCAAAGCAGAATTGATACACCCAGAAAAGATACACGAGGCAAAATAATTAAGACATTATATAAAATCTAAAGAGGAGGTGTTAAAGATGAGAAACATTTCGAGCTTGGGATGAAGATGCTCATGGTAAAGAAACGCTGAAGAAAATGCAAAATCTGTTTACACTTGTACAGATGCAGTAATGCAGGTAGACAAAATAATATTAAGGCTGGGTATGTAGTGAATAGATTGCGGCAATGCGCCAAAATATACTCATTGGAATGTATCGAACCTGGATGCTCCATGATGCACTTTAGCAAAGCTTGAACCCTGTGAATGGAAAGGGTTTCAGTGTGGCGCAGTTGGAAAACAGCTAATGGCAAATGAGAATTCTAGAAAGACTGGCTGGCCCAGCACCAAGAGTCAAGGCCACCGTGAGCCTGGTTGTGTGTCAAGAAGCTACATGAATGTGAGAAAGAAACAAACTTTTGTTTGAGGTGGAATGGAAAAACACTGAAGGCGTCAAGACCTTATCATTGAATAGTATTAAGTGCAGCATAGAGCTCGGAAAACGTGGTCTCCAGTCACATGGTCAGATTGAAATAGACATTGGGTCGAGTTACACCGAAACCAGAAGATAAACAATGCCACACTGCCTTTTATTCTCAGGCACAGAGAGCTTCAGCAAGGCCATGTTCAAAGCTTTGATTGAATGGAAGACCACAAGAGTGATTACGGATGTCAGACTAAGTAGGTGGGAAGCTATGGTCAAGCCCAGCCAACAGGTACCTGGGGTACCAACCTGTGTGCTGCTAGCATGTGGAATATTCCAGAAGGGTTCAAGGGTGCCAACCAATTGTAGAGGGCCACGTAACAGAGAGCCCTATAGTTTGTATAACCAATGGATCATTGTGTATTTTATGACATTGAAGATGACTTGCACTAGAGGAGGGCTTAGCTATCCACCTGATGTTAGAGACCCAATCACTATCCCCATTAGTATGGAACCTATACTTAGATGTTCCCTGTATTGACTGAGGTGGATACATTTTAAAATGGTGCATCTTTCATTTTTCACCACTACATGCCTCCACAGGATCTGTCATAAGAGGTCAGACAGTTGACTCAGTTGTACATCTGGGGTGGGCGTACCCGGCAATAGCTAACTTCTGGGAGTTGGTGCTCTTGTCAGATTAGGCTACGATAAGAAAACCAGGTGGAGCCTTTGCCTTTGTTGGGTCTTCTGGGGTGGAAGGGCGACATCCCTGTTGGCATTGGGAGATACTGGAGCTTAGTGCTGGCTCTAGTAAAGCACAGTGTGTCTAAGGCAATATGTTTAGATCGCAAGGACACAGCAATATTTTTCCATCGGGAGATCAAATTGCACCAGTCATGACCAGCAACAAGCAAGCCCAAGGACGTCAGCGGCCCACATAACTTGTTTCTTCTGCAGGGGGGGTCTTTAGAGTTTGGCTTTGGCTCCCCTAGTTGCATGTGTCTGGGTATCGGAGGGATGATCACTTTCCCTTGCTCCTGGCCCTCCTTCTATTCCAGGGGACTGAACCAACAGGAAAAGTAGAATTGGCAACGGCTAAGTTGTTTGGGTCCAATATGCAACTTCAATATGATTTTGGGATTGACAAGATTTTGGCAGTCAGCTGTTAATTTTTCTCGTTTTTTTATTGTTGTATTACTTATTTTATTTGGCAAAAAATATCCTTTTGTTATATGTTATATCTCACTGCAAAAACAAGTGAATGAATTCTAAAAAAAATGTAATTTTTACTCCTTGATTCTGAGTATTCTTCATTTTTCCATTGTTTTTAATTACTGTTTAGCATCCAGGGAAATACTTGCTAATGAATACTCCTTCCTTTGGGAGCTGGTCTGCACGACGGCGAAGGAACCAATGAGACACCCGATGACAGGTAAGGGGCATCATTTAATGTCTATGAAATACTGCACATGAACATCTTGTTGTCCAACAACTGGCTTAGAAACAATAAAAGCACAATCACGTTTATTAACATGGATGAAAAATGCTCTGGGGTTTATGCACAGGAGGGTGGGTTTGAATCGAAGCCAAACGTAGCACTAGAAAAGAGTTCAAGAAGTGGTGCAAAACTGTAAAGGTTACTGGCAATTTTCCAAAGTATGTTGTTCTAAAGTGATAGTTATTAAAAGCATTTCTGAAGGGGAACTCATAAACTATGAAATACTTTAGGTGCTGTCAGAGTAACTGAAAACCTTATTCACAAGCAGCAATAAAAACACAGATATAAATTTCAAAACAAAATGGGCCCCAATAAGAGTTTAGCAGTCATTTGCTAGTAAATCTGACATATTACTGCTAAACTAATTTACTGTTAACACAATTTGCTCCAATGGGTTTACCACAGGCAATTTGCTCCAGTGGGTTTACTACGGGATTACAGATGGTGGTAGAACAGTGTTAATCCCCATTTTTGGGTCCATATGACTCCATGTGGAGAATTACCACGATCGGTAATTCCGCCAGAAATGTGGTCTTAAAGTGTCGTATTCATCTCCAGCATGATGCTGGCGGTGAATCCCCCACTTTAAGGTCAAACTTGTAGTTCAGCAGTTTGGGAAAAATGGCGGCAATCCCAGATACAGCCAAAAAATGTGGCAGTTGCACAATTACCACCAGTTTTCTCCCAACCGCCAATCTTGAAATGAGGCCCAATGTGTATGCACAAAGTAAACAATAGTAATATCTCTAGAAATAGTGCTTAACTAATACATTCGGATCCAGCTGACAAAGTGGAAGGATCCATAATACTAGGTTTAAAGATGGTCCCAGGGAATAAAACACCCATCACTGTTCTTGTGCCGGTGAATAGCTCTTCAGGATGTGTCCATCAGAGTTAATGTCTTTGTATGCCATGGTGCTGCAGCCCTGTTGTAGGGTGTTGAGATTCTGCTCAATTATTTCAGGAGGCTGCCAAACATAGGAGTGTGCTGCTAACGTCACAGGGGTTGTTCTCGCTACATGTACTAGCGATTCTGTCAATTAGCCTCCTATTCACATTCCAGGGATGAACCGATGATTAGATGCTAGGGTGTGACTGCTGTCAACGTGGAGTAATGGAGCACTGTTTGCCTATGGGCCTAGGTCTTGCAACCCATGTGCAGTTTACTGGAGCAGTGAATGTGGATGGCTACTGCCTGTGTACCCATAGGCATCCCCAGGGGGGGGGGGGCAAAAGGGGCACTTGCTCCCCATAATTTCTACTTTGCCCCACCTGAATGGTGGCCTGGCCAGCCCCACAAGCAAAGAATATGTGCAGGCGTCTTAAAGGTGCAGCTTCGACCAGCAGTCAATCGTGCACTTTAACAGTCTCTTTGTCTGCTGAGCCTGGTCTTTCTTCTGGCCTGAAGCAAACACCACAGGAATAGATGGGCCATGAATATCATTGGAGTGGAGGCCATCTATATTTAAAGCAGGCTGCCAACAAGCTGGGCATACTTTTTGCTTGTGAGACTACTCAATCAAAAGCAAATACTCCCATTATGCACACAGCCGTTATTTGGAAACTGCGCTGTGGGTTCATGGGAGCCACCTTTTGATTTTAACTTTAGGGGGACAATCATTTCCCCCACCCTCTCCCTGTGCATGAGCAAGTGGCATTTTGCAGCACCTAATTATTATGTGGAACTGTGAAAAGCCATGAGATTTACAGCCAGCTTCAAACAAACAACAACTAAGCAACCATCAACCTGAGCAGGTACTTTGATCACTTTGTACTGTAGTACGTGTCATGCTACCTTCAAAGAATTCATCATCGGAAATGGATGGCTGTTCAAGTTCAAAATCACTCCATTACCACCAGTGCAGCTGATGTTTCCTCTCCAGCTACATCGGCACCGCCCGCAGCCTCATTTAGAATGTACTGCCTAAACATCTCTAGAGGGCAAAGTGTGGTTCATGTACCCATTGCTAAAGAATTAAGGGCCAGTTGCCCCCTTTGCCACCTCAACACCCTTGGGTGATGGCATCCGTTAAACAGACTACCTTTGACTACCTATCATTTATAACTGAGCAAGACGTGATATATCTTCTATTACACTGACTGTTTCTGGCTACATATTATTTGAAGTTGATGTGGGAGTGATGCTTCTTGTGCTAAACCTCAACTTGAACAAGATATTTTATGAAGCTGAACCCTGAGTGGGGTCTGTTTTAGTGAAAAGCACACAGCCGCCTGCTGAGTGCATAGTATTAGGTGAACTGTGAGTGCGGTTTTCTCCTTAAAGGTATCCTGTCTCTCGCTTGTATACACATCATACATTACATGAAGCTGAAAGCCTTCATCAAATGATAACTAAGTGCAGGCGACTATCACATGTATAACCCAGCATGAAGAATAAAGGCATCTCAAATCATGTCAGGTGTGACATGGTACACTAGTTCTCATCATCTCATAGCATTCTGGTACTTATAAACCAGACTATATAGTCTGAAACAAAAACTACAATTAAAGTACAACAATAATGAATGAAGTGTCCCGAAAGTAAGGACTTACATCTGAGCCCTTACTGGACACAAGATGGATATTATTATACATTGTTTAGACAAGCAGGAGTGGGTTAGTGCCCATAGCCATTTGCCCATATTGTTGGTGTATTTCCAGGACTAAAAAAGGGCTGGAAAATGTGTTTCCGTGACATTGAGTTATGTGGTCACTCTAGTCAGCCCCCTACCCTCTCTTCACGCACAACATAACAATTAATATGCACATAAAAAGCGAGATAAACCCCTTGGAGGTAGTCTGGAGGCAGATAGACCTAGCTAACAAAAGATAATATTCACAATGAGGAGCGCTAGACTGCCCAGCAAAGATGGCCTCAAGCCTGTGAGCGTCCGGGCGACCTTGTATATCCACACAAAATCATGTACTGCCACCAAAGTCGATGTGTTAGTGGCCGTGTGAAATCTGCTGGAGTAATCTGGGGCAGTTCTGCTGCTCCCAAATGGCCATGGAGTTCTGAGCATTGCAGAGGACCAGCGTGCTCCGTGTGGTGGCACACACTGGGAACCGACAGAGGCTCCAATGGAGGGACGGCTGGCCTGAGGTCCCATGGAGGAGGTCTGGGTGGGGAGCAATCACCAACACCCTTGAACTCATTCTGCGATCATGGGGTCATACTCATGGTTGGTGGGTTTCGGAGCAGAGTTCTGAAGCCTCAGGGCTCCCAGGAAGTACGCTACGGAGAGAGATTGGTGGGAGCCAGCGTCCAATGTTTGGTCAGGTCATATGAGGCCGGTAGGCCCAGAGGCAAGCCACAGGAGAGATCTGCGGTGTCGACTCCCAGACAGGTAAAGCGCAGGAACAGATGAGGGGAGAGATGGGAGAGCATATTCCGATAATTACAATCACTGCATGGAAATGTACATGGTGAAGGCAGCTTCTATCGGACTACGCTTCCCGTGGTGCAGTTTGGCTAAGGAGCTCATGGTTCCAAAGGACTACAAGAAACATCGTTCCACGGTGTACTTGTGAGTAGTTTTAACATGGAACTGACTGATATGAGAAACTAAGAGACACACACAGTGAGCTGTTTCATGGGGGTTGGGGGAGTGATTCCAGTGTATGGGGGCACAGCGTTTGCTGAAGCACACATCCAAGTAAGGTTTGGCATAGCGCTCAGTGGCAATAATTTGACTTCCGGCTCCCTAGAGTTCTGGTGGCTAATACTGTTGGTGTTGATGCTACTGTGGAGTTTGGGGTAGTAAAACAACAGAAGGAGCATTGACCGTGATGTGTTTCTGTGCTGCCTACCTCTTTGTGTTTGCGTGGTAGGCAGGACTGGAAAAGACTGCCATTTTAGCTAGGTAGTCAAGATAGCGATGCAATGATTGTAGTGCTGTTGTGCTAGCTGAAGGAAAGGGTTTGATCTGGAGCCACCTGAAAATCAGCAGGATGTGCTCCGATTCTCAGTGTGTCCTCCCCAGCACTGTTAATTGCTCGGAGTGCCTGAATTGAGCGGGTTTGCCAGTGCAGACCTGCTTGGTCAGGAACGAGCGCAGTGGTTATTGACTACTTGGAAAGAGACAATTACAGATTCCAGTGATTGCTGTAATGTGTGGACTTCCCTGTGCACCTGGTCTTAGGAGGGAATAAGGAGGGTAGGCACCCAAATGATGGCTCAAGGTGTGGAAGTCGGTGAGTACTGTTGGATACCCGGATTGCTCCTCTACTACCGGTGCTTCAGCGGACATCCAATGGAATTGCAGTCATCCTGTTTAGATTGTTTACTCTCATGCTAATATCTAAGATGGGCAAACTGGGAAGCAGCAATCAAAGCTGTAATTTGAGATGCCCTCTTACACTAAGAGCAGCAAAGTGGTGGAAGACTCTCCAAGTGTGAGTTCACCAACATTAACACTGGATTTGAGTGGGGCGTTCAATGATATTAAAGTGATGTTTAATCAACTTTAAGCTATTATACAATCGTTGGATGGCAAAATGGACACACTGACATGTAAAGTACACCATATGCAGGTTAGAGTGGACAAACACAGAGACAGGTTGGATGAGGCTGAAACAAGAATATTGACAGTGGAGGAGGAATCTTCTGCAACTATGAGAGAACTCGTCCAGGTCGAGAGGGCTCTCAAAGAGCTGGTTGATAAATAGAAAGACCGCAAATCCATATCCAGAAGCAATAATCTGAGGGAAGTGGTAGTACAAGAATCAGTGGACCAGAGATCAATGGAGTCGCTGGTGGAATCAATTTTGCATGAAGTACTTGGAGAGGAGGGCTTTTCTGCAGTGTTCATAATCGAAAGAGCACATCAGATTCCTAGTAGTTAGAAGCCAATTCCAGGAGTGCCGGATCAAGTGATTATAGTGAGATTATTGAACTACCGGAACAGGGTTCTTTCTCTCTCAAGGTCAGGGAGAGAGGGGCATTGACCGATAAAGGTGACTCAATTAAGCTTTTCCTGATTTTCTCAGACAGGGTCAAGCAACTCGGGAGACATATATTGACATCAAAAAAGACTCAGGGCACTGTGTAAGAAATATGAAATGTTTTTCCCCCCAAAACTCAGGTTGTAGCACAGTGGAAGGGAGCTGTTTTTTCAATCGCCAGAGAAGGCTTGTGCTTTCCTTAGATACTCTGCTGTGGTTCCCCAGACAAAAGGAAAACTATGAATGCAGTGGTGGATCCCCATTAAGAGCTGATGTGTGACACTGGCAGATGATGAATATTGGGAGTCATATATTGGTGGTGGTGAGGAGGTGGCACCATTGTTGGTTGGGGTCTGGTGGGTTGGTTGGGCACTAGAGTAGTCCTCAAGCAGGCGCCTATGTCAGGTTCTGTTTATGGGTGGGTTGGAGTTCACTGGCATTTTGGGGTTGCCGGTGGGGGGGGGTTATTGCGGGTTGGGAATGTTTTGGTAAGAAACAGCAGTTTATGAGTTTACCTTAATCATGACCTTAGCCCCTCTTCTTTGTAAGATTGTGAAGGGGTGGGAGAAATGTGAGGGACTGTGGTTGAGTTTTGTGAAGTATCTGGAGACAAGGAAAGTTGGGACATGTTGGCGGGGTAATCTGAGGATGTGTTACATACCTGTATATTGTCATGGCCGATGGATTGTGATGCATGACGTGGAACATCAGAGACCTGAACTGCCAATCAAAAAATCATAGGGTACTCTTATCCATGAAAATACCCCGAACAGATGTATCCTTTTTGCAGGAGATGCATGTTGCCTCCTCCGGAGAATCACAATTTGGGCAAATGTGGGTCTTTCACAGATATTTCTCATCCTACTACACCAATTCTAGAGGGATTTGTATGCTGATACACAGCTTTGTTGGGTTTCGTTTAATGGACATGGTTAGAGACCAGGATGGTAGAACATTGCTAGTTACAGGGCTTATATATGGACAGGTGATAACATTGGTTAATTACTACAGCCCTAACATTGATTTGGTGGATACTATGAAGTGGATAGATCAGCAGCTGGCAAATTGTTCTTCTAATGCAATTGTGTGGGCGGGAGACTTTAATACAGGGATGGATCCTGAAATGGACAGAACGGTGGTACTCGTAGACCTCTCCTGAAGTTGACCTGTAAATTAAGGGATATGTGTTGGGCTTGGGAACTGAGTGACATTTGGAGGGTTAGGCATGAGAAGGACACAGGGATACAGGAGACACCTTTAGTTCGATGGCACACCAGTCGGCATCTCGGCTGGATCACATTTTGATGCTGGATAAAGTGATACGATAGGTAAATGAGGTCACAAAATTAGCTTCCTCTCTATCGGATCAGTCACCTGTGGCATTTGTAGTTTAAGTCCTTGGGACTTAAAAGTGAAGGTCTGTCTGACAACCTGTTTTGAGAAATCATCACACAGGTTATTGATGTTTTTTTTAAAAGAGAATGTGGGCTTGGCTTAATCACACTCAGTAATATGGGAAACCTTCAAACGCATGGTGAGAGGGAAGTGCATAGCGAATGAATCAGGGTTATTAAAGTTAATTAGGATGGAATTGGAAGCGCGCAAAACAGGGATTCCGCAAAAACAAGCTGAGCTGTCTATTTGGGTGATCCCGTTAAGTAGAAAAAGATTAGTGATGAGCTAGATACATTTCAGAATGTGGCTCCCATGAAGTCAAGTTCCTATGGAGGAAGGCCTCCGTTCGGCACTACAGGGAGGGGCAATGCCCTGGTACACTATTAGCAAGGGCGGCTAAAGCATTTGCAGTGATTAAGGGCACACAGGGCACCCGAAAAACGCAGATAGAGAGATTGGGCATCATTAGGAGTTTGCCAGTCTGGAAACAAGAGTGCCGGTAAGCTCCCAGGCACCCTTGTTTCTAGATCAGCAAACTCCATGTCTGTCTGCCGTGGCTGCTGTGTCCGACAGGTCTGAACCTGCCGGGGGCGCAGCAGCAACGGTAGGCAGACTCTTCACAGGAGCACCGGCAATGTTGCTTACGGTGCCGGTGCTCCCGTGTCTCGACTCCCATAGAGTCCCATATGACTCTATGGGAATGGGGACTTACAATTTACCGGCGCCCGACTTCCCGGGCCACCAGACACGTAATGAGCCGGTGGCCCCGGGACATCAGGTGATGGTATATTATTATCGGTCCAGCGGCAACCCGCCATTAGCACCGGCAGGGTTACCACAGGTACTTGTAATGAGCCGGTGGCCCCAGGAAGTCAGGCACTGGTATATTATTATCGGTCCAGGTGGCAACCCACCATTAGCACAGCCAAGGTTACCACCGGACCCGTATTGGGGCCATTGTGCCTGTGTTTTGGGAATTTTACACTCGTCTTAATTCCTCACAAATTTGTGTTTCTCAGTCCAACATAGCTGGGTTTCTTCACCAAGTGGTGCTATACTGGTGCAATTCAGAAGGGAGAGACTGGATGTGTCAACCCATTACATTACAAGAAATGTTGAGGGTGATTCAAGCAATGTCATCAGGGAAAGCTCCTGGGCCTGATGGCTTTACCACTGAATTTTATAAACAGTTAGCAACAATCTTGGCCCCACATGTATTAGAAGTGTGTCAACAGGCTTTCCAGGATGGGAAGTTGTCTGGGACTATGAGGGAGGCGGTGGTCACCATACTGTAGATGGAGGGCCACATCTGACCTACATGCCCCCCACATGACTCTCAACATGAAGGCAAAGAAACAATAGATGTGCCTCACTTTTATGCCCATCACTGCAATCATCAATGTATCGCAGGTGATTGAAAGGTTATTCGCTCAGACAGCCATTTAGACCATAACCAATTGATTACTTGGACGACATGGAATTGAAATCGATCGAGCATGACTGAAAAGCCAGAAACCAATGACATTATCACTGACATCACAACATAGCTGCAATATACAAGAAGTACATATTCATCCATTCATGAAGTTACACAAACATACACTAATTTATTGCATATGGGTACAAAGCACATGATTATAACCCATGTAGGTAGAGGACAGACACACATACATATCTCTTTATATTCATATTTATCGCCGAAGCGAAAACTGCAAAATGCAAAGTATCCATATATTTAGCTTGCACGTGCTTGACTGCTACTAACATGGAGAAGCTAAAGGGAAAGATATAGAAGCCATAGGTCTCTGAATTCAGTAGCAAAGGAGAAACAGGCTTCAATACATGCAAAGCTGACATGAACGCTCAAGCCAGAGGTGAGCAGAAACAAGGCCCTCAGCCAAGGACAAGTGGAGACGAAAAGTTCCATTCACCAAGACAATAAGCCACCTGCAGAAAGACAGGCTAAAATCCTCATAATTATAAGCAGGACAGCTTAATTTGGTGGTCTTCACACACGTGACCCAGCCGAACAGGACAATGCCCATTGAACCAAAGTATACAACAAGGACTGTTCCCATCAAACCAGACGGGATAAAAGCTACAAGTGTTGCCCACAAGCTGCTAACTGAATGCACTCTCCCATACTTAGGTGATCAGAGATGGCAACATTAGGACACATTTCGCACCTCCATGTTCATTCCCATTGCCTTGAAAAGGTACACTCAGTCTGGTAACTGTCCAGGGTCCCAGGGATAGGAGAACACATTCTGAGCAATCCAGATTCACCTTTCACGTGGGGATATAATTTGTTGCAGGGGCCAGTCGTCTCTCTGCGACCCTGCAACATTGTAGATCGATACTAGTAGAGGTGGTCCTAAGAGGGGCCCCTAGACATGGCTATCCAATTGTAGAACTAACACGTATATCTTCTATATGTATCCTACCCAAAATGACCAATGTAAATGTTTGATAGGTTTCTTGGATGGAACCTGGATTTGTGATGTCACATCGGGATAAACCCATTTAGCAAATGCTTAGAAGACGAGAGCTCCAGAGGAAACTTGTTTTACTGGTGTGATCCCTGTCATTTAGTTTGCAAAAAAAAAAGACAGTAACTTTGCCCCATGGATGAGTCTTCGATTCTTGTGCCGGGGAGTCTTTGATGGATCCAAGTCTCCTCTGCTGATAATTGGAGTGACTGCTAGAGGACCCCGGCCACACCTATGCAATACTGTTGAAACTGTGAAAAGCTACAGATTAGTGTTTTTCTTACTGTTCGCTCATTAACCTAGATAATAAGATTGTGGCCTAGATGTTGACTGCAAGACTAACACCACTGATGTATAAGTGTGTTAAGTCGGACCAATCTGGCTTTATCCCACGGCGCTCTAACTCTTTCGGGTTGAGGCATATGGTTGGATTGATGTCTGCAGTCTATTACGATGATTCCGTAGTAGCTGCATTATTGGATGCCAAAAAAACAAAAAAATACTTTTGATTCAGTAGAATGGCCCTTTATGTTTGCGGTATTGAGAAGGATGGGGTTAAGGAAGAAGTAAATATCTATGATTTCCTTGCTCATTTCCTCACCAAATGCCAAGATTAGGCTAAATGTTCAACACACCACACGCAATTGGTTCCCCTGGGCTGAGGAACCAGACAGGTGTGTCCTCTTTCACCTTTATTGTTTACCTTGGCGATCATCCACACAGAATGATAGAATTGTATAGCCATAAGTTGGTGGTGTCCATATATGCAGACGATATGGTGGTATACGCAAAGGATCCAGAGGCCAATTTGTTGGCTATCATAATTGATGTATGGAATTTGGGGAATATTCAGGATTGAAAATCAATTCTACAAAATCTGTACTCTTTCCGCTCAATGATCACACTGAACAATACATTGATGGATTGAATGTTCAGTGGCATATGGATTTTACTCAATACTTGGGTACAGATTTAGCCCACTCTCTGAAGATTTTATATCTGCGCAACTATGGGAAGGTATTGGAGCAGGCCAAGGTGGGGTTTTAGAGGTGCATGGGGCTGTCCATCACTCTTCATGGAAGGATTTCAATGTCAAAATGATTTTGCTACTCCAGTTTTTGAAAAACTGTTGTGACTCGATTTATATGGGCAAATAAAAAACCATGGATGAAGTGAGCTAAATTGACTGCACCATTGTATATAGGGATATGGAGTTGTTGGATTTTGAGTGTACTAGGAAGTAGCTCAGGCAGCATTTCTGGCATACTGCTTTACTACTGGTACAGGTAGGAGGCATGTGGAGATAGAGAGAGCTCTTGCGGCTCCATCTTTAAGGACTGTTATACTTACGGCTCCAAGTAACCCGTCCAAGCCCAAAAACATGGTGGAGTTGACATGAACGTCCTGGTGCATATGGAAAAGAAGGGGAGGGGAGACATACTCTATTCTCCTAAACTGCCAGTCTCACATATTACAAAAATACTGTTGACCAGCAAAATTGGTTTTGTACAATGCATGGGGAAGTTGGGTATCACACAATTTCAAGATCTGTTTCCTGGTGGGTAGTTTCTCTCCATGGATGCATTCAGGGAGAGAGGGAGTGTCACACCATTGGATTTATTCTTTTATTTTCGACTGAGAGACTCCTTGAGGTAACTTTTTTTGACATTTCCCAAACTGCCAGTGGTTGCAACTATTCTAGATGGGGTGATAGGGCTAGTCGACACTGTTAAACTTGTGTCCGGCAGATTAACCTGTTAGATGTGCATCTTCAGCTGCTGATTTTTTGCACATGCAATGGAGATGTCCCTCTCTGTTATACTTTTGGGGGGATGTTTTTGCTATAATCAGTGTCATTATTAGGGAACGGGTGGATCCCACGCCAGTGGTAGCTTTGCTGGGACACACGGACAAATCGCTAGTCATATAAGGAGACTGACAGGACTGTTGTTGTTGCTACTGAACAGGAGAGTGGCAATGGCATGGGGCAGGAAAAAGCCACTTACGCCTTCGTGGGGTAGACTTTTTTAGGTCCCAACACAGAAAAGAGGCTCACACTAGGTAAATTGTACTACGCTATGGTGTTGCTGGGTTTGATGCAATATTGCAACTAAATATGTGTTCAATGTAGTTAGAAGAATTGAAATTAGTGTTACTTTGTATTTTAGTTGGATACATTTTTAGATTCACAGTGGGCAGCAACATGATAGCAGTGGCATGGATACAATGTATTGTGCAATGTACAATTTGTAGCACTGAGAAGCATGTAGTGGGGAGCTTTTTGTATGCCACAGAGGATTTCAGTGAAGGGGGAACTAATATGCGGGAATTCAACAATGGTTTAAATTGCAGACACATTAGGGGCATTGGGAAATATGGGGTTTATTGTGGATGCATGGAGAAATCGCAGAATGCCGGTTACACCTGTTTGGAGTTTTAATAGGCCGTAGAGTTCCTGTATTCGCAGAAATTGTTTTTTTGCCCGGTTTGGAGAGCTGGATGACCTAGATCACGGAAGGGGGTAGAAAGTGAACTGCATATGGGCTGTTGTGATAACATTGCAAAGGTCTAAAGGTGAGAACTGAATGGAAAGTAATTTGTTAGGTTTTATGTCCGGTTTGGGTTCTTAGATGCAAAATGTAATTTCCCTGTGAGCACAAAGGCTTTCGTAGAGAAGCAGCCAACTGCCCCTACAGGAAGTCCCACCCCACTACTACCTGTGTGCTGGCAGCCTGAAATTGTGCCATGCTTGACACCAGCAGGTGTGACCACTCTGTGTCAAATCTTCTAGAAAAGGTATCCACAAAGAAAAGCCTATTAGATGTATCCTGCAGAGATGACAATGGGCCTCATTACGAGCATGGTGGTAGCTGTGCCTGTATGGCAGGCGCGGCTACCTCCATGCTCGCTACCGGCACGGCAATAACCGGCCCATTACGAGTTGAATGGGCTGGTAATTGCCCATTCTTTGGTGGCGGTATTGTCGGGCTCCCGATCCCCATTCTGCCCCAAAGGGCAGAATGGCGGTGGGATGCATGGATGCATGGATGCGCCAGCACCATTGATAATGATGCCGGTGAAATTATGAGTTCTGCTCGCGGGTGCCGCACAGCCCGTCAGGTAAGACCTGGCGAGCTGTCAGCCACCCGCGAGCAGAACTCGTAATTCGGTGGCACGGTATGAACAGTGCCGGTGCCTTATCGGCACCATTCATACCATGGCCGCCACCCTTATAATGAGGCCCAATCTCTTGGAGGAGATCGCAGAAGGAATATGAAAAAGAGCGAAAGAGAAGTTGGTGATGTCACAAGAAACAAGGGTGACGCAGAGAGAAGAACGGCTGAAGATGAGAATGTATGGACCTTATCGAAACTGATGATGAAGTAAGGAATCAAGTAATCTTGCATGTGCGAAACGAAGATAGCACGTATGAAGAGCACTGTTGAAAATAGAAATTGTTCAATAACTGTACAGATGCAGCAACGCAAGTACACTAAGTAATCATAGAAGCTGACTATATGTAGTGAATAGACTGAAGGTGGAGTCTCCATTATATAGCAGCTGGACATCGGAGTCACAATGTTAGTAAGTTCAAACCCATGAAAAGAAGGGCTGAAAGCTGTGTCGCAGCAGGGAATTAGCTGGGAGCATGGAAGAAACGAGAAGGGCTGTCTGGCCTGATGTCAAGACTGAAGGCAGCCAAGACTGGTTATCTATTCTTGAAGACAGAGAACGTGAGAAGCTGGTTCATCCCTTGTTAAGGTGCAAAGATAGAACACCACGAGTGCCGAGGTTTATTAATTCAAGACAATTAAATGCTGCAAAATGGGCTGAATTGCAGTCTCCTGTCACGTGAGCCCAGGATGAAAATAGAGGTGGGCATGCAGCGCCAGAACTATGGTAAGCGTGTGCTCACACTCCCTTATATTCCCAGAGATGAGAATACATTGCAAGGCCAAGTTCAAAGACAATCTTCATGGCAGAAGGCATGGATGATGAAAGATGTTGGGTTAATTGTGTGGGGAGGTACAGTCCAATCCACCCTCTGGCACCTAGAGTATGAGCTAATGGTCCAAAATGGTCCAAAATGGCATGAGCATGCCAACCAATTGTAAAGGCCCATATAACAAAGGGCCCTATAGTTTGAGAGCCAATGAGGTACTGTGTTTCTAATAATTGTTGAAGATGACTTGGACTAGGGGTGGGCATGAGTTGTCCACCTGACTGTAGAGACCCAATCACAACCCAACCCCTTATAGAAAGTATACTTAGATGTTCCCCTTGAACCAACCTCCATAGGTTTTTATTATTTGCCACGTAATATGACGTCATGAATGATGAGTTTTTACTATAAAAGTGTTTTTTATTAAATGCTTTGATAGAGAATGTGTGTGACATCAGTTGATGTCCGTTTTAACTCCTTTTCTTAGACAATTGATAATAAAACAGTAAATAAACTGCCATTTTCCTGAGTTGGTTTGATTATTTGGTGTAAGAGTTACTCTGCCACCCATTCCAACAGCATGACACGCTACCCACCAAGGGCCCTAAACTCAACTGTTTTCTTGATGATAAGAAAGATCTGGTTACAGGGAGGGTCACATTGAAAGCTGTTGGGTTTGCAGGGAATGTGTGCCAAAGGCTATGACTTGAAATGGTATTAACAAATAGGATTAGTGTGCAAGAAAATGGTATTTGATGCCTGCAGCATCTGGGAGGATAAGGATGTTTACTGCTGCTTCAAAGGCATGCTTATTTATTTCTCTCCCTCCCCATGCCTTAAAGTGTTTATGGAAAGCCTTGCACAATCATCATTTGGGTTAAATGGATTTCTGTCACATGGTCTGAATAATAAACTGAGTTAGTCATAAATGATAAATGTATTATGTGGCATGTCATTACTGAGGAGGGAAGAAGATCACTTGTCAAAAGGGTTGTACTTTGTGAATGTATCCATTGGGGTTTTAGAGCTAGGGGGACATTTTATTAGAGTTAGTCAATGGAGAGTTGGGGATGATGTTGTAACAAAATATTTGTGATTATGTAAATGATCTAACTGGGTATATAAATTGTTACCTTGCCATTTAGAGAGAATCGGGTTAGTTTTCAGCTGATGGAATTGACTATTCCCTCACGTTGTTAGCATGCAATAAACTTGCTTTTCTGTCTAAATGCATTTGTTTCTTTCCACAACCCGTTCTTTTGCATTGGAATGCTAGTTACTTCCTTTCGAACTGAACACTGAAAAAATGACATTCTTTATTGCACTGAAATGGAGATGGAATATGGGGGCATTGGTGCACCCGAGTGCTAAACCGAGACATATTCGGGATCCTTATAATCAATAACTCATTTTACAGGTACAAGAGATTGTTTTGAGCTCGGAGAGTGGGATATCATAAAGTATTATCGTGCATGGATGGTTGGAAAGTTCATAGAAGAGGCAAATGTTGTAACCGCTGGCATTTGGCAAGTCCATTTTTGGAGTTACAATTATCGCAGGGGTGGGACATTGGGTAAAACCAAAGGGTGTTAGAGAGTTATACCTATATGTACAAATTGGGGGAATTGGTGTGGCACTGTACCTTGAGTAAGGGTCGATTTTTGGACTGCTGTTTTGTTTTGTTGTTGGCTGTTATTGGAAACAATAAAAATAATTTTAAAAAGATCATATTCATTGCTATGTAGGCAGGATTATTGCAAGTACCCCTGCCCGAACCTCCAACAGAGTAAATTAGGTTTAGAGCACCACAGGCAACTTGAGTGCATGGGCAGCAGAAGTGAAAGCTTCCCTCATACAGAATACGTACAGAAATTGCAAAGTACACCTAAACCTACACCTTCTAGCTCTTTCTCCCTCTTCCCCCACTGACCTCATTCATCTCTGTTCCAATTGCAGCATTTGGCAATATTTTTGTTTCCATGCAGCTAACCCACCTACACCCAAGACTTAGCCTCCTAAATATTTATGCTTTATTAGTAGCACAGTGGGGGAGGGGAGTGGCAGCTTCTGAGCAAATCACATGGTAAACCCCAGCTCTGAGCCTCCTTGGAGCCAGGACACCGTCATCTTCCCCTCAGGGATGAAGTTGAGTTCATCCCTGCAGTCCCACCACATCCCCTTCCCCTACCCATAATTGTTTCATCCCTTATCCAAGCCATTCAATGCCCCACTTACCTAGCATTGCCTTTTCCCTCACCTGGTCTAGAACACACAGTGTTCTCAGTGCATCCCTGTCACTGCAATGGATGCCATGGAAAGGGAGAAGGGACTACATATAGTTCCCTTCTCCCTTGTTCATGGTGGGCATTTTGCATCATAGTTTTTTTTTTCATGTTGAAAAACGACAAAAACGCTGTTTCTCGACTTGGAAAAAACTATTAGCATCCTGTAAAAAAAGCATTCTGGGGGTTTAATAGCAATAAACCCCTCTGGGCAGGGGCGTTACAGGGTCTGGTATGCCTTGGGGCTAACCTAACCTAGTAATGCCCAAACCTGTTATGGTTTATTGCTTACGTGTTGCTGGGGTAATTTATTCTTCTGAAGTTGAATTCAGATACTGGGTCAGGTTGTAGTTTCCATAGGTATTTGAGGTCCTGAGCACAGTATTCTCTGTCAGTTAGCCAAGCCCATAGTTAAAAAGATGACACTTTCCTCAGGAGCCAGAATATGCTTTGCAGTGCAGGGGTAGTGTGGGTAAATTTGTTCAAACCAAGGATCTTTGGTTGCATTATGTAAGACTAATTAAGCATTCCTCTCTGCAATCCGAGTGCAACCTAAAGTTACTCATTTGAATTCTGGCAGAGTGATGTTGGCCCTTCATCCTTTAGAAGCTGATCAATTGAGCCCCTTTATGATCCTCCTGGTCTTACCTATCAACCAGAGTATGGAACTCAATGCCCAGGTGACTCTGCATATTCAATATTGACGGGAACATGATCAAAGTTGCCAAGGAAATAAAAACATTGGGAGTCTATCTCGACTCGACCCTGTCCCTAAAGAAACAAGTCAGCTCCATGGCATTCCCCACAGCATATACTAACAAGTTAATCTACAGCTGTAAACTGTATCTTTCCACTAGCAGTTGCATAATGCTAGCCAGAGCCCTAGTGTTGTCAAAGATTGACTATTGCAACACACTTTTCCTAGGCACCTCTGAACAGAATCTGAATAGGCTTAAGGTCCTATAAAATAATTCCTTGAGAGCAGCACTTAACCGTCCCAGATCCAGCCATGTCTCAAGTGTCAGATGCGAAGCCAACTGGCTGTCAGTTTGCAATAGAAATACTCTTCGCACTCTGGCAATTACACACACATGCCTGTCTAACACAGCTCCCAAATATCTGTCTGATAAATTCAGCATATACCAATCACCTCGGACCGCCAGATCTGCCCATGCCCATTTCCTCTCAGTACCAAGGTTCAACCTAAAAACTGCGGGAGGAGCCAGTTTCCCAGTCCAAGCAGCCAAATGCTGGAACTCACTGCCTCTCTCCCACAGACTAGAACCAGCCTTCCCGGTCTTCAAAACTGGTGTAAATACCTGGCTCAACGACAAGCCTATCCAATGAAACTACCATCCCCTGATGTTATGTTTTTGCACCTCTAGGTTGTCCCTCCTAGGATCTCCCTATTCACATGTTCTCACTTGTTATCCCTGTCCCCAGACCTAACTGTAACCACTGGTCGCCCGAACTGTTGATCTCACTTGTATTGTTTCTCGTCAGACCTATCTGTAACTATTGGTCTTCTCAACTTTGTATGGTTTCTCGTCAGACCTATCTGTAACTAACGTTCTTTTCAACTTTATAATTGTTTATTTATGCCTGTAACATTTAGGTTTTCCAGCGCCCAAGTACCTGAGGGTTCTGAGTGCGATACAAATAATAAACAAATACAAAAAATATAAAAGATCACCTAGTCTGTGGAAAATCTCTCAAAAACCTGGCTGTTCACAAGACTGCAAAATACAAACTAGCATTCTGTAAAGACCGGACCAAGGAGCACTTTCAACCTCTAGGTACTGCAGGCTGGTACTCGTAAGAGCAACCTAAAAAACTCAGATGGGCCAGCAGGGTCCTCCAACTCCCAAGGAATGGATCACTTGGATTTTAACAACATGATAGCCATCACAAATCTGTACAGAAAGACTGATCAGAAAACCACCCTCACGTACGCAACCAAATAGAGACTAACCTATTCTCGTCAGCCTCACTGACATGTGCAAAACTCCTGCACAAAACACTTAAATCAGAACCCAGTCAGCTCAGTCTCCCCAACCTTTTCTCATGATCGCACATAAGACTCTGACACCACCCCACAATCACCATAAAATAGAACCCAGATCAGTAGCAGCCCCTCACCAAAATGGGTAGGAACAACACTTGAAATCTATCGATTCAGTATAACCCTAACATTCTAATAGGACTCCTCACGAGTCCCACATAACCTGCTGCTTCCTGGCCTTTCAGTATACCAGCCCCTTCAAACTACATACAACTATAATGCTCAAAGCATATTTATGCTTGCTAAAACCATCCCCGCCACAGTAACTTTGGGGAGCAGCTCAGAGTTAATAGTACAGCCTGCTACATCTTTAGCTCTGTCACATATTGTACTCTGCCAGGGATCATCCCAGTGTCCCAGTGTTGCAATCTACTAAATCTTCATTTTTTTCCTTCTAGATAGAGCACATATTTAAGTGTCAATGCAACAATCAACATAGAACCATACCAGCACTCAGTACTCTGGCACTACTGGCCCACACTTATCAACACCACATGTTTAGTGCCTACCTCTCCTTATAGCCACACCCACTTTGTTTAAGCAAAATCATACGCCACAGCCACCACACATTTCAGAGATGCACTACGCAAGACCAGTTTATATTATATTACATTGCTATTCATTTGGATAATGATGACATTAATACTTAGATGAGGGTGGTATCTGCAATGAAGGAATACATTAACGTGTTTATTATTATTTTTAAACCTGAAATAATGGAGAATGTTTGGCTGCAACCTTGTTATGGTTTATCTGTTTAGAACCCTCACTTGGCACTTTAAGGAAGACTGTTGAACTGCCATGTTGGCGCTGTACTATGTACGATTGGCTATTGGGACTGTACAATGTAGGTTTGGCTGGGGTGCCATTCAGCGTGGAGTGAGTTGGATCTTGAAGGTACCTGGTGAAAGGGACGATGGGGAGGTGATTGCACTGTGTTCATTTGATTTGTTATTTCATGTTTCACTTAATTTTAAAGCTAGAGGAGAAAATGATGATAAAATGTCTTCAATGAAAAACACAGTAAAAAGCCTGTACGACTAAATGCCTTTGGATGTTTTTTTAGCACCCTTTTGCAACTGTTGAACAAGAATTAACGTTTTAGGGTATATTTTCCCTTGATTCAAAACTTGTATCATGAACCCACTCTGAACTTGCACAATGTCACCTTTTTAACCAGCTTGTTACAATAAATGTTTACTTAAAGCAGTTTGGCCTGTTAGACCCCAATTTGGTGTGCCACGACCCGCCCCTTTTGTTCTATTTGTGTCCTGTGGTTTGCCCCCCTAATATCAATTTCTAGACATGCCACTGTGTGTGCCAGAATGGGTCTGATGCCCATTTACTAAGAATGGTGTACAGTTCATGTGCCAAGCTGGGTCTGCTGCCCTTGTTTTAGGAAGAGCTGCTGCATATTCACCAGGCTGTAGTTGCAGCTGTAGGAGCCTATGACAGTGATTTTAATAAAAGCAGCCAGTAAGGCAGTGACTTCAATAAAAGCAGCCAGTAAGGCAGTGACTTCAATAAAAGCAGCCAGGACAGCACTTTCAGTGGGGTTAGTGTAAATGCAGAAAAGAGACAGTACATTATGTAATGCAGGTGGAATGCCACATTGGGCCTCATTACGACCCTGCCGGTCCAGAAAGAACAGTGGCGGTAGAACCGCTGCCACCGTTGTTTCCGGACCGGCTGATTCAGAGTCCTGCAGGCGGGAGGTGTCACTCCCACCAGCTCTGACCTGGCGGGTTTAACACCACCCGCCTGCAGGCGGACATTGAAACACCTGCTCTGTCATAGACGGAACTGGTGTTTCCATGGTCCGCATCCCCATGTCCCCATGGGACTCCATGGAAATGGGGATTTACAGAATTCCGCCACTGGAATTACCAGGTCACCGGGGTTGTAATGCCCCGGTGATTCCGGCAATCACGGAGGCGGAATGGTAATACGGGTCTGACGGCAGCCTGCCGGTTTTTCCGGCACGGCTACTGCCAGACTCGTAATGAGGCCCATTGAGTCATTATAGCAGTGAATTAGGCCTTCAATGGTAAAGCAAAATGATTGCAAAAAGACTGTAGATTCAAATTGCATTGTGCACACATATAAAGTTATAAAAATTGCCATCTGTGTAAAGTTGTATTGAAGGGAATAATCCAGATTAACTAACTAACTACCCTCATTAAGTGATACCCCAGTAACTAATTAGTCCTCCTGATTAACATTGAAATGCAATGTCAGTGAACATGGATGGAAATTCTGTCTTATTTTTTTCTCTCTTTTCGTTCCATGGAAAAGAAATGCACACTATAAAAAAAATGAATGGACTGTCTTTTGCGTTCTGAGGCTTCTTTGTCTGTGCAGGAAGGAAGAAGAGCTGCTACATACAAACGCCCGTAGGTGATTGGACAGTGGGATCAGGAGTCTAGAAGTTGCTTAAATACATCAGAAACAGGGCAGTTCTAGTTTTGAATGACAGGCAGGGTAGATAAATAAGGATGAGCTGAAGGGTGTTGGTTCTTCTTGCTGCTGACTGCCAAAAGGAAGAGTGTGCAAAGGCTGTGCTGACCTGGCATTGAAGATCGCTGGGACTCCAAGGCCGTCTTTCGGGGGCACGAGAAAGCAGTGCAAAGGCGCATGTGCTAGGTTCGGTGCTATGAACCAGGTGCCAAAATGGGCCTGTCATTTGGCAGAACGGATGCACTTGTGCCAGGCTGGCTTTGTTACTTAGACACCTGGACATCATGCAAATAGCCACAGTGCATGTTATAAATCCCAGTAACATAACAGGATTCAGATTATGGGCCTCATTACAGCTTTGCCTGTGCTGTAAAGGTGTCTGTAAAACTGGCGGTAATTCCGGCACCAGCACTTTTACTGCACAGGCAAAACACAAGTTTGCCAGTGGGGGCACTAATTTACCACCAGCTAAGAGCTGGTGCTAAGTTTAGCCCTCACTGGCAAGAAATGCTGGTATTATTATCACCAGTATTGCCAGCGCTGGTAATACTGGCAATCCCCTCCATGGAGTAGACTCCATAGAATGTGGATTTACCACCCATACTGGTACTTGGAATATGCTGGTAATTCTGGCATTTCAAGTGCCGGTAACAGTATTAACGGTTTGGTAGAATTCCGCCAGAATTACGGCAAGATGCCACCAAAACTGTTATGAAGGCCTATGGCTTTTAAAGTCAGGGCTTCGTATGGGCCAGTGTTTGTCCTGCTCATGTACTGGTATGGTGCTACTCCTAATCAACATTCTGACATTCTGCGACTGCATATCATGTCCCGGGTGGGGGCTCAGCATTTCCTAGCGTGGGGGCAGGTCATATCCAGGGCTGGGATGATTCCGCAGTGACAAGGCTGGCATGCTCTTCTCCCAATGTGGAACACGTCATGTTCCAGGACTGGCCGGCTGCTCCTTTGCCGGGGCTGGGCTGCTTGTGTGCAGGGGCTGAATTTCTCCTGTGCCAGAAGTGATCCTGTCTGTGAAATGGAATGTTCGTCCTGTGCATGGTCTTAGCTACTCTTCTTCCATGATGGGCATTCTTGTGTGCACTCAGAGACTATACTCAGATGACAGACCTTGGCCCCTCTCCCAAGTCAAGGCTATGAAACTGATGTGACAAAGCTGGGTTACATTATGTGTGATATGGCTAGGCTTCTACTGCAGATGATATTATCCTCCTATAGAGCATGTGAAGCTACCTATGTGCCAAAGGTCTCCTTATCCTGTTTTGCCAGATGATTATCATGCATCACTTCTGTGCTGTTCCAATGCCGTGACTGAGGTAGGTCCTATGGCAAGGTGTCAGTGGTCTTCCTGAGCAAAGCCTGGGCAGATCTATGTGTCCCAAAGCTAAGCTGCTTCTCTGCCAGTGATGGGCTGCCACTCCTGTGCAATACCTGGGCTGATCTCTACCAGTGCCGGTGATGCTCATTTACCACGGCCTGAGCTGCGCTGTGTATGTAGGCCTGAGCTGCCCCAGCGGATAGCCTGGGATCATTCTGTGCCTGGCCTATTGCTGCCCCGGTGCCCGGGTTCTCCTGCTTTTTTTGGGCCAGAGCAGTGGCTACACTCTTGTCAAGGAGTGGAGCTGAAACTAGGGGCCACACAGTTGTCAGAGTGGGCCCGGGCTACTCCTATGCAATGGTCGACAGCTTTTCCTATCTAATCAAGCTTTTCCCTAACTAATCAATTCGACCACACGCTTCATCTTAACCTATCCTTGAAGAGTCTTGTTAAAGGCAAGAGGAGGGGCAACGCATGTGGGACCGTAACGGGTTAGAAGGTATCAGTTACTGCAAGGCCAACCCAAACTCCTGGAGTCAGCAATGAGGCAGGGTCTGCAGTCCTACTCTTCCGCCACCCTCACTCAGCCCAAGAGCAGGCTGGCTGCTTGATTTTTAGGAGTATTGTTACAAGGAGAGGGGCTGAAGAACAAAGAACGGGCAGGTCTCTAAACTGCCTGTGCCTTCTCTGTGTCCGGGTTTTAGGGTTGCTGGGGGTTAGGCAAGCTAATGCACCGCCATGCCAGAGCTGCCTGTCCATGTGCCTGCCCCTGCGCCCTCAATCCCATCTCCTCCTGGTGAAATTTAAATAAAGTAGCAGCACACCAGTCCCCGGGCGACTTAAGTAGAGTGGGATCTGATAAGGCAACCAAAGACAATGGCACGCATGAGCCAGAGGGGGCGGTAGACGAGATCGTGGGCAAGGAGAAGGCGTCTGAGGAGGAAATATGAGACGGGCAGGCCAATAGCCCTTGTAGAGCAGCGAGAAAAAAGCAGTGTTAAAATGAGTTAAAGAGGAGCCACAGGGTGGAAGGTTTTGTCGGTGACTGTGGATACTTTATTGGGCGTTTTACAGATTATGACAGTCCATGCAAAGATGAGGTGGTTTATGAGAAGGTTCGGAGAGGAAAAGTGAGGAGGAAAGAGCATGCTGGGTAAATGAAGCCACAAGGGGAGGTGAGAGACACAACCGCAGACCTCTTCTACGTGCGCGCTTCCTCTCCTATTAACTTATGCGGAAGCAAATTGTGATTTGCTTTAAGATGATTAAGATATTTATTTATTCTGCCCTTTGACTAGCGTTGTAAATAGAGTATTTAATGGTCGCTGGCAGAATTACGGCTCTATAAACTCAGGCTGCTGCTGCCTGTAAGGGGCTCTCCCTCCTTCGGCACAGCAAAGAAAAACAACTCCAGTAAACTGAGCTAAGATCCATTACTGCAGAGCTCCGAGTTTATTACTGGAAAAGGTATTAGAGTGCCTCTCATCCTCCGTGATGCAGAAGCGCTCGCATGCACTTGGGTGAGCGGTGGCACCACCATTCACAGGAAGACAGAAGTTTAGCTCATTGGCAGGATTAAAACTTGATCTGCCGCTGCCTCCTGACCCCTTGTCAAATTGTTAAAAGGAAAACAACTACGGTTAAACCACTCAGTCAAGCAAATACATATGCCTCCAGAATGTGCCTGCTCTGAGGCAGAAACATAGAAGTTGACATGGAAAACAGACGATCAAGAAATCTAGTCCCACGATGTAGTTCCTGCGGTCTCACATCAGAGATCTTAAAGCGTCTTTATGCCACTCAACCCATACATTATTATTATTATTATTATTATTATTATTATTATTATTATTATTATTGAAGGGTAGCTGAGCACAGATCTAGCATCGGTAAACACATGAGAGCTTTGAAATTCATACAGGGAAGTACGCAGCGAGGGGCGCCAACCGGAAGGGATCAATACAAGGGAGCGGGGCGCTGACAACGAGTTGGGGGAGGGATGGCAATTTGGCAGCAAGGGATCTACAAGCAACCAGAGGAGCTAGCGAAAGGGGGGCAGATTGCCCGATCTCAGGTTAGGAGGGAAAGGAGGGCGATGGGCCTAGGTGTTAAGGAGGAGCCATTCTTTCAAAAGGATGGTCTTGAGCTACAAGGGAGCGAGTCTGGTGGTGGGTGCAATGTCTGGGGCATAGACAGAGAAGGCCTGTCTTCTGGTTCTTTCCTTCTGCACCAGCAGAATTCAAGTCTATGCATGTCCCATCTTCTGGTGGATCGTTGGCCTCAGAGATGCAGAACTTCTCAGCAAGGTAGCTTTGGCACTTGAGGGCGACAGATCTCTAGACAAAAAAAAAAACACAATTACGCAACTAAGAAAAACAAACAATTCCTGTAACAGCGCCTCGATGCCTGCGGGCTGTGTGAGCGCTTTATAAATGTAAAAAAATATAAAAAATATAATTATAAAATATAAATGGTGCAATAGCTTTTAATGCTGATGCTTACTTTCAGCGGGAGTCCATGCAGTTTGATGAGTGTCCGAGTGCTGCCGTTGAATTAGCAGAGTCATTTGATTAGTCAAGCTGCAGCATCAACGATACGTCTCAGGGAAATTAGGGTGATTCCCAAAATGCCTTACAGGAGAGCATTGCCACCATTCAGATGGAAGGGAAGTTGTTTGATGGGATGCAGTGCTTGAGTGTCTACAGGAGAGAATGTTGGTACCATGCTATTCATGTCTTCCTTTCTATGTGCTCCTTGAAGACAAGGTATCTGTTGATGCAAAACCTCAAAGGGATTTGGAGCAGGTGGCCAGCTGGTGTAGGAAGCCCTTGAGGTTCACAGCAGAGTGCCAGGTCTGGATGTCAAGGTGTTTGGTGATATTGGTCAGCATTAGGAATTTGGTCCTGGGGGGGTTGAGCAGGTAAGCACTGGACATCATGGATAAGTGAGGTAGGACTTGAGGCTGTGGATATCAATGATGGAGGATATCTTGAGGTAGAGCTGCAATGATCTGTTTTGTGGTGTGAGCAAGGTTCCAAGTGCTTCCATTTAAAGGTTGAAGATCAAAAGGGGATGCATCAATAAGGCATTTCTCCACCTGTAGTCTTTATTCCCTATCAGGGCTGTGAATGGAGGATAGCACAGGGGCAAAGCGCTGGTCTTGGAAAATAAATAAAAATAAAATCCATGCATTCTTTGTGTTTTGAGCATACAGAAGATGCTTTCGGGACAGTTACGAATGTGGCCCTCTGTTAGTGTCTGCTGCCAACCAGAGATGAACTCACCACAGTTTTTCAGGCTGCCTAGACATACCACATGTGCAAGTAGTGAGTGGGTATGCAGAAAATCTGGTATATCTGGGGCCCTTGAAGCCCGGTTTGAGCATTCTACAAGTAAATATTGCCTTGTAATAGCTTTTGTAATATAGTTCTTTCATGGTACGGATCAACACTGTGCAGAGAGACTATTAAAACTACCACCCGGATTGATGCATCCAAATGTAGTGATCATAAGCAGAGCAGGGACAGAACTGCCCCAGACCTAGGAGCTTATGGAAGAAAATGAAGCACACTCCCATGTCTCTTTCCCACTTGTTGCAGTGTTATCGGCTTTACTGTTAGTGCTTTATCAGGACTTCAAGTCTCACCCCTTCCCGCAAAATATTATCCATTAAACTCATGAATAGCTTTTTCCTGAGTGCCAGTGGCTCATGATGGTCAGGGCTCAGGGAATTGTGCAAATATTGTGGTGCATCTTGGACTGAAAGTAGTGGCGATGCATGGTTTGATAATATGAAATACATATTATTAAGCCCCAAGCCTCACATTTTGTAAAGAGACAGGTCAAAATCGTGTTAAGTATACTTAGGCTTACCAATGGTAATGCAGGTCAAGTTCAGAAGCTTAACTCTATGAGAGTTGTTGGGAACGCAGACTTCATAAATTCAAAATGCAGTTTGTTCAAGAGTTTAAGAACCAAGGGCCTCATTACAAGTAAGGAGGTGCAGTAAAAAAGTGCCACCAAAGGATTTACTTGAAGCAAAAAAAGTTGCCTGGTGAAAAACACTACTATCGGTAACTTATAACATTTCTCATTTGGTACATATTTAGAATAGAACAATGATCTTCAAGAAAATAAATAATGTATGAAAATCTCCTTCCTACGTTTGCTTTTAATATAATAGAGGCCAACGTCGCCCATGCCTTTCGGACCTCAGTCTTTCATTAAGGCGATCTCTACAAGATAATTTGATACACTCATTACAGCACATATCTAACTGAATATTGTGAGCGCTCACACAGAATATACACTCTGACTCGTAAGAGGCAAAGAGGTGCCATAGTACCTGGTCTCTATCTGAAAATTCTGAGAAACCTCTGATCCTTAGGATTCTTTATGTGATGGACTCATGGTATGTGACAAACACGGGAAAAGTATGTGTATGAGCCTAGTGCACTGTTTGTAGCTATGAAAAGATGATCTCTTTGCGTTTAAGCTAAGGTGATTCAACGAAAAATAATACATTTCAAACCAACCTAATGTTGAAGTGCATGCTCAAAACATGGTGATAAAAAAAGTTAGATCAAAGAAAGGGGTTGCTTACCACAATAAAACCGCTTGTGGCAAATAGTGTGTGCACAATGGTGCTAGTTCTCAACGTTGTCTGCCTCACATTCTTGGGCTCAACTCTGAATAACATAGATAATCAAATTACAACCGAGGGTCTTGAATCTGCCTTAACAGCTGGATGGTGAAAGAAACGAAAGAGCTGTGGCTATTGGCATGGGTGGCTCTTAACTTAGATGTGCGTGTGAGAAGCCAAATACTGTGAGCGGCCACTAATTCAATTTGGTAAATTTGGACTTCTAGTATTCCGTAATCGAGAGGATCCTTAGAGTGGCAAAAGTAGGAGGAGAAAAGTCAGTATACTGTCTACGTGCTGGTAAATGGCTGTTACTGGTGTGAGAAAGCAGAAAAGTTGATCAATTTTATGCCGAACTGCTGTGAAAAATGAGGTTGTCTTGGTAACCGTGGTAACAAGGAGCAGACGCCAGTATGGATCTGTTTGACTACGTTGCGTGTACTTAACAACGTGATGATGTCGACATAAGAGGCTGGGGCTGGGGGTTGCCATGGCAACTACTTTGGTCACCGGGCAGTTCGGCAGGCTGTGTTGTGGACAAGGTCATAAAAATAAACAGGGCTGGCGGAATTGTCAACCCGTGCAGTGGTGGGAATGAGGTGCCGGAGGAAGTATGTCCTAACTGTACAATCCTTTGAGTGTTGTAATGCAATAACTGGAACGTATTCCTGTAAAGGCAACCAAATTATGACAAACAAGTACAGTCAGGTGAAAAAACTAATTGCAATCCAGAATACAGTTGAAATGTCTCATATTAATCCCAGGTCATACAACTGATCATCAGAAAGTCCAATGAAAATTATCACAGAAACGGGTTACATTTTCAGGATAGTAGAAAAGAGAATTACATGACAAGAACATCACGGTATTGGACTGAAATAGTGAATGCATAACAAGAAGTAACAAAAAGTGACATGTAGGTCAATTTCGAGACAGTCTGCAATTCAATTATCTACTAAATGTATACTTAATACCCTGCACTGGATATAGCCACTGCGTCTTAAAAAAGATGTCCGAATAATTTAAATGAACGGTTCCTGATGGTAACCAAAATAGTATATCTCAAGTACAAGTACACAGAGTACCCTTCAGAGAATTCAGATAATAGGACGTATTTGTATTACATATTTGTCATTGTTACACACATGTGCTTGGATAGGCCATTAAAGAAAACAGAATAGATCCAACTCTTCATTTAAAACATGGGGAGAAACTGTGTCAAGTTTATCTATCCAAAAGGCCTCTCTTTGCTGTAATGTTTTACCAATATTCATATTGTGACTTTTTGTGTTAATGGGGGCCATTGCGACCCTGGCGGTAAGGAGCTAACGGCACCAGTAAGGGTGCCGGAGCCGTCAACCCCTTACCACCTCGTTACGAGTTCTGCTCGCGAGACCCGCTAAGGATGCCTGCTTTTACCAGGCAGCCTTAGCGGGTCCCGCGAGCAGCCCAGCATGCTAACAACGGGCCCGGTATTAACCGGCTCATTGTTAGCATGCTCCCCATTCCCATTGAGCCCTTTGGGGGCTCAAATGGGAATGGGGATGGGTTCCTTGAATGAGGAATTACCGGGCCCTCCAAAGTCGGAATGGCCTGGTAATTCCTCATTCAAGGAACCCGGACCCAGTAGCCGGGAAGGGGTAGCCATGCCGCTAATAGCGGCATGGTTACCTCCTACTGCGTAATGACCCCCAATGACTTCCAAGATCTGGAATTTAATGTGTGGTAGTTGGCGTCTTGTTGGAAGTGTTGAGCCACCGGAGATTGTTAGATGTTAGACTTGTGCTCATTCAGCCTGATTCTAGCTTTATGGCTAGTGTTGCCTGTGTACAATAGACCACAGGGACATTTGATGGAGTAGAAGACGAATTCAGTGTTGCATGTTGCATAGTTTTGAGGCTTGATTTTAGCCCATGTTATACGGTGCGTGAATGTGTCTCCTTTGGTGATGTTATTACGGTTATTACGAGACATACAGTGGAACGTATCCGTCTTCTTGGTTAGTTGAATTTTCGTTTCCTTCAGATAAGTTCTCACTAACAAATCTCTGAAATTGTTGCTTCTTTGGAAAGCAAAAAAGGGCTTCTCTTTAAATAGGTCCTTTAGCTTGTTGTCGCACTGTAAGATGTTCCAATGCATAAGGATGGTTCTTTTAATTCTGGGAGTCTGTGTGCTGTATTTGCTCATGAAAACGAATTGTTCATCATCTGCAATAGTTATTGGTGTCAGTAGGGAGGTACGTGTGTTAGTAGCCACTTTGTTTTTGGCCGCAGTGAGTTGTTCTTCCATGTATACCCTCTCCTTGAATTTCTGAAGCATCTCTTCTTGTTCTCGATGATATTCTCTGTCCAAATTGACAATACGTTTAACTCGTAAGAGTTGAATGTATAGTAAACTCTTGATTGTGGATGGAGGGTTGAAACTCAATCTGTGAAGCAGGGTATTGCTGTCTTTGGGTTTATGATATAACATGGTATCATATCCAGGGGCTTTCGATGTAATCTTAACATCTAGCAAATGGATGCCTAGGCTTCCAATCTCATAACTGAATTTTATCCGTATATCTATGAGATTGAGGCATCTTAAAAAGGCTTCCAATGTTTGTAAGGAATCATTCCAAACCATGAAAACATCGTCTATGTAGCAACCCCAATGAGTGATGTATTTGTGCCACACAGGATGTTTAATGATGTGCTTGTCCGCAAATTAGAGCATGGAAGTGTTTGCATATGCTGGGGCCCTAGTGGCCCCATCACAGTTCCACTGGCTGGAAAATAATATTTGCCATCATGTTCAAAGTACGCAAAGTATTACTACACATTTTGACATTTAATAATCCGGGTCCATTCTTACCTTGCAGGTCAATTCGAAAACTGGCTCAATGGCTTTGTATTGGAGTCATCTAAGTCTGGAAGAAGTGTTTAAATATCTTCTAGGTGTCCCAGTTGTTCTTTTCATTATGACCAGGAACTAAGAGAATGCCAAACCATGTGTAGACTAGGTGTGCATAAGGTTGGTGGAAAGGCTTTTTGGCGAAAGTTATCTTGCGTCAAAGAACCATTTCTGAAGTTCAACTCTGGTAAATTGGAGAAAGTATCAAAGGGTGGTTGAGGGAAGCTCCTGAGCTTTTGATAAGCTCAGCAAGAGCCCATAGCCAAAGGCCCCTTTGGAGAAAAAGAAAGGTTCACCCAATTGAGGGCACTTCCTGTGCAGAGCTTATGATTCCTCAGCAGGTATTGGTTGCAGGCAGAAGCCAGTGAGAGCTTCACAGCATTTCATTCTGAATGTGAGAGCACTTGGTGAGTAACTATTATCGCTCAAGAAGTGAGCATGTTGGTTGAGTAGAAATTAAAGGAATACATAAAATTGCATACCGTGTGAAGCAATGACTTGAAGAAGGTGATTGTATTGTGCATTCTCTTTCACTATGTTTCTTTCTACAACCATTTTTTGTAGGCTCCCACTACTCAACATCCTAGTAATTGTAATATTCCATTCATGATGGTGAAAATACAAGCTACAATCATATTCATTTTGCTCAACATGTTCTTATACCTTGTTATATAATGGTAAATTGGTTTATAAAATGCTGTGTACACTTTAAAGTCCATTTTACAAAAAGGACTGTTATTTCAGCTCTGTGTTTTTTGCACTTTTAATAAGATGATCAATGGCCTTCTATGACTCCATCCCTCACTCTACTCCCTTTTCTCCAGACCAGCTCTAGTCTTCAGTTAATCGATGGATAAGTTATTCTGGTTAGTTCTCAGAAAGTGAAAAACTCACAAAACAGGGTTTCTGCAAATGTTGATAATTGCACACTCTTTGGCACAAAATGCTCTGCACCAATCTTGATCTTGCACCTCCTGTCCAAGGAAGGCGAGTGTATTTGAGCCACAGCTTTAAACTTGCAGGAATCTCTGCTGGTACCATTCAATTGCTGACTGAGTAAAACTGTCAACAGCAGCCAAGCAAAGGTATACAGTTAAGCAGAGCTAGTCTTCTTTTTTGCTGCACCTCCATTTATGGAGTTGGCTTGCCAATCACTTGCAGATCCTCTGTACCGGCAAGTAGAGAACCACTGTCATTTGGGTCCCAGTCTGAGAAAATCGTTACACTGAAAAGATAGAAGTGTGTAGCACTCCAGCTGTACAATCAATATGCAAATGAGGCTACCTGAATGGTAGCCATTCAAGCCCCATGTATTCACCAATACTTGTCATAACACAGACCATAATAGAAATATCAATGTCAATGGTTGAGGACCACTTGCCTCATGGCTCACTGCTTTCCCAAACTGTCACAAGCTTAACCTTCAGTGTCATGAGTGCTCTGTGTCTCAGCAAAACTTGCGAAAAGGGCTTTGAACACAGTGGAAACATGGAGATGGTATTGCCACTCACGAAGACAGGAATACTGTAATCAGTACACAGGTGTGATTCATAGTCAGGAAATGACATATCATTAAACTCCTCGTCACTATCACACATTAACATGCTGAAACCAATTTGTGTAAATGGCCATTTGAACTCAAGCTGTTAAACACACACACACACACAAATCAGAAACACAAATTCAGAACATATTGATTTGGCACATCCAAGCAGAAAGTCAGCCTTCTTCCACAGTTAGGTCCAGCAGAAATGAATGCACTGTTTACCACACGTGTACCTCCAGGGGTCAAGTCCTAAAATTTAAGTGGGGGGACTCATCAACAAATGAATGGGATGTGATGTAGCCAGAAATTATCATATCAAGGTAAAATATTCACATTTCATTAAATTGGGTTTGCATAACCACCCAAATTGCACAGGACGAATGCCATTTGCCTTTCATAAAATCAACAAACACACACAAAACCAAGAGAGGATATTTTCTTCTAACAGTGTTTTTGAAAACGTTAATAGGTGTGCATGTTTTAAACTTCAAGAACCAATACAAATGTTTTCCCTAGCACTTGCAGTACCGAAATGGGACATTTCACCTTTAGTTGTTTGTTATTCTTCATCAGGTTACATAGTGCAGTGGTGAAGTGTCTGGTCTACAAACCCAATTACTGCGGTTCGATCCCTGAGGTTGGCTTAAATTCAAAGAGCACATTCAATGTTTCTCATTTTAGCTGTGGGGACTGAGTCCACCCTCTGAATAAAGTGGGGGAACTCCGTCCCCTCGCGTGTACCCTCGACTTAAGCCCTGTGTACCTCACTGGGAATCTTGAACGGAAGATCCTCATTCCAGCACATCATGCAGCACAACAGTAGGCCTATGGTACAACTGCACCACACCAGGATTCAAAATCAACCCTTCCCTGGAGGCAGGATCATTCACCAGTGTGCCCAGGTGTTCACGCCATCACTGCAAATATGTGCTGTACCTAGGGGGGTCATATCAACTGCACTCATGTGACCCTTTAAGCGTACTGTGGTTGGTAATTGTCAAGTGTGCCCATCGTCCAGAGACATGTTTGCATTAGAACAGTTCACACATTTCTGAACGATCGTCTTTGAATGAAGAGTTGGTAGCACACAACGTATACTTTAAGGTCCTGTGTCTCCCTGCACAACTTCTTAGTCTAAGCACATATATCTGCATCTCTGAAGCTGTAGCACTGGACCCCTCTTGCTGCAGGTGTATTTGCCACAAGTCTCTCTATTTGCATGCATGATAGGTGAAAGACATCTCTCATCAACCTTTATATGAAGACTGGGTCAGTTACGTCAACACATAACCAAAACCCTAGCAAGGCTCATTCTTGACAAAAGTAAACTTCCTTATATGTTCACAACAGATTGATCTGTCAGTAATGATGACGCTCATTCTTGCATGCGTATATGCTAGTCTTTTTTTTAGTTGAATAAGAGTAAACTATATACGGCGCAGATGTCAACTAATAGATAAGCTTAAGGAGTGTAAGTTCAATATGTATTCTGAAAGGAAACAACTATCTAAATAGGAACGTTTTCAGGCTCTATCTGGACATTATTAAAGAATGACAAGACCTAATTTCCAACAGAAGTTGGTTCCATAATTTCGGGCAAAACACACCAAATCTTCTGTCTCCCCTGGAGACCAAGTTGGACTTTGGCACACAAATCAGGAGTTGGTCTCTTGAGCAGAGATGTCTAAGTGGACAATACCGGGTGATGTTATCCACCTGATATTCAGGGACATGTCCATTCAAACATTTGTAGATCAGGCACGCTACTTTTAATTTTATTCTGTCCTCTACCATGAGCCAGTGTAGGGATCTTCGTAAGGCAGAGACATAGTCCCTTTTCCCAACATGTCTGATTAGTCTGACTGCAGCGTTTTGGGCTCTCTGCAGTCTGGCAATCTGTTGCAGTAGTCTAGGTGGGGGTTGGTCATGGCTCCCACCACTACTGCATGGTCTTCCGCCGGAATAAAGGAATAAAAGGAAGCGCATTCCTCAACATTCGGAGTGCATAAAAGACTGCCTTGACTTTAGCCCTCACCTGGGCTTCACTATCAAGGTTCATGTGCCATATACAGCCCAAATTCCTGACTTTGTTGACATATTGAAGTTGTTCCCCCAGGATCAGCAGAGGTAATCTCTGTATCTCCGATAACATTTTCCCCTTCGGGCCAAACAAAATCATCTCAGTCTTAGCCGCATTCAACTGCAGTTGATTCTCTTCCATACAACCGTTAAATTCGTTCATACACAGGTTAATTTTCACAAATACTTCGTCCATATACTTTATCTCAATATACTCCTGTGTATCATTGGCATAGGAATAGAACCATAGGCCGTGTTCTGGAATATGTCGAACACTGGGCAAAAATATAAATAAAAATCAATGGGGACAAAGATGAACCTTGAGGTACCCCACAGTCCAAGTATATCCACTCTGAGAAAGAACCTGCAAGCCACACTCTTTGCATTTTATCCTTTAGGAAGGACCCAAACCATTACATTACTAGTTCTGATGCCCTTCCTACATCCCTGATGTGCTGTATCATAATACAGTGATCCAACATTAATAAAAGCATGGACCCTCCGCAGCCTCCAGCAGATCCTCGTGTACAGTCAAGAGTGCTGACTCCGTCCCATGATTGGGACGGAATCCAGATTGAAGCTTGTCTAACAGGTTCTCTTTGTCCACAAATTCCTAGAACTGTGCACACACAACCTTTTCTAATACCTTTGTTGGCCAGATCAGATTAGCAACTGACCGATAATTCTTCAAGGCTTTCGAATTCAAATTGGATTTTTTTTAGCAGGGGTTTCACTAGTGCCTTTTTAGGGCCTTAGGAACCTGACCCTCCTGCAGTGACTTATTCACAAATAAAGTGATAAATCGTGTCAAAATCACTGCCAACCGTTTCACTGTACATGCTGGTATGGCACATGACAGGTAATTTGTGGGTTTCAATTGAGAAAGGAGTAAATAAATAATTTTCTCATCTACAGGTTGAAAATGGAAATTCTCTCCTTCCATATTCTTCTTAACGTCCTCTTCTCCATTCTCGGTTCCCCCCCCCCCACCGTTTGAGCCCTCCTCATGGCAATACTCTTTTGAATCAACATTATTTTTTCTTTAAAAAAATCATGAAACTCATTTGTTTGTTATTGTGAGGGCGTCATTGTAGTATCAGTGCAGACTGGGGGTCCAAATCTGGAAACCACCTCGAACACTGCTTTTGTTTGGTTCCGTGCCTGTTTGATCTCTTTATGCAGAAACTCCCTTTTTGCCTCAAACAGAGCTGTCTTATATGACTTTAGTAGAGCCTTTGCTCTCACTGCATCACTAATGTTATTAGTTAACCTCCAGCCTTTATTGGCCTGACTCAGTTGTTTGCGTAATAAAGCCAATGCTGGGCCAAACCAAGGTTTGGACTTCCTCACATTCTTAAGTGTTACTGGAGCATATGTTGTGCAGATATCCTCCATAATATCCATCAATTTAGTAAAAAACTTTTCACAAGGGAGTGCAGTATCAACATCTGCTAACTTTGCGTGCACCTCTGCTCAAGGGTTATTCACCAGGTCAGCGCCCCTGTGTAGCCATATTTTTGTTTTGTACTTGCTATCTCCCTTTTGCCTTTCATTCCCTATTAGGCCAAACAGCTGAACATGGTGATCTGACCATATTGGCAATGATTCTGAAAAGCAGATGCCTTTTCCCCTAGCCACTACCAGATCCAAACAATGCCCCCTATCAAGGAATATTGCCGTTGTCAGCATTTTTATCTCATGTTATCCAGTATTTCTGCTAGGGCCCCTGCATCAAGGTTAGTGGTACTCTCTGACCAAAGTCGCCGACACACAACAATTCCTTATACTTACATCCAACCGTCGTTAAGTATAGGTTCAGGGATTCAAGAAAGTTCCCCTGGTGGTACATATACTAGAATCACCTTTATTGAACTTGAGTAATATAGTGAGATGGTAAATTCTCCTATCTGTGCACCCCCCAATCCAACTCTTCCATATGGGAGATGGAAAGCGTCAACCTATTGATGATAGCAATGCTGCCCCCTCTTCTATGCATCCGATCAATGTGTTGGATGAGGTAGTTCTCAGGAACCAATCTATGGAATACAGTGTGGACCCCCTCTAATAACCAAGTTTCCGTCACCAGCAGGAGTTCCAGATCATATTCCAATATTATCTCCCCCACTTCCACTGCATGGGCTACAATTGAGCAGGCATGTATCAGTCCAGCTTTAATAGCAATAGCTACCGCTCCCTTTCCTTTTCTCCCTACCCCTCTGCAATATTTCTGTCAATTCCTAAAAGACGTATTTTATCAAGAGTTCTGTGGTTTAAGCTTCCCCTTTTGTTATTCAGCTCCTTCACATATGGCACAGTGTAATTATAACCACCCACCACAATTCCCCAAGGTTCTTTCCTGGGAGTATAGTAATGGTGCTACACAGACAATAGATCACAGCGTGTCATGCTGACTCCAGACACCAGGCCGCAAACAGGCCTAAACAGGCTTTGCGTAAACGCTTCGCGCGGACGCTAGCCAGTTATGGCCTGCATCGGCTTCCAATGAGGTGGTCAGACCGCGTCCCGCGCCGTGAGTAATGGGAAATGTAGTTCCCTTGCGCTTCGTTCAGCCTATAATTCTATGCATGTTAGCAAACAGAAATCGGATAAGCCCCTTAATTATTTCCCTCACAGTTCCTTCCTACAATGTCTGTTGCCACGTTTAAAAATACAATTTAAAAGTCACAATTTTTCAAATTTACTAAACTCTCATAAAAAGGAAAAATACAGTGTTAAAACATACGCTCCTAATTTGCCTCTCCAAATATCATGAGAGGCAGCAAAAAAAAACGGCCTTCATTCACAACAGGCAAAAGCAGTGGCACGTCTTTTCATCAGCATATGTACATCGTTATGCATTTGCATCATTATGCATTTGCATCGGTACATTTACATTGGTTGCTCGTTTTTCAGGGAACACGAAACACAGATGTAAAAAGGGTAAGGACATAGAAAACCTATGAAAGGTACCAAGGGCTTTCCCTGTATAAAAACGGCCAGTCTACATTTACTTTGGTTTTGCTCGTTTTTCCTTGAACAAGCAAAACATATGTAAAAAGGGTGGGAGGGGTGTAGTAAAAAAAGGAGGGTCAGTTGGCTAGCACCGCTCTCTGCTTTTTTTTTTTTTAAATGAGACAAATGTACCAATGCAAAACAATGGTGTAAAGAAGTGCAACCAACCACAAAACCAAAACCTTCAAAGTACTGCAGTGTGTCCAGGGCTACCCTGGAGCAATGAGAGTGCCTGGGAAAAATCTTCTGACCGAGAACAAAATAACAATAAATTAGGCTCGCGAAATCTGAAAGCAGCCTCTCCATTCACACTGGCATAATCTGGCAAGTGCATTACTTGAAATGTCCCTGCTGATAGGAAGATGTTTACCAGCAGAGTGCCGTTACACAGTAAAGTAGGAGCAACCTCATATTAGAACAGCCCTTTTTCTTTATGTTTGCTTAATTGGCGAATTGAAAATCAACACCTTTTACATGAAATGGTTGCTCTCATATAAAGGCAAAAAACAAATGATGTGTTAAAACAAACCTTGTTTAAAAAATGTTTTCGCTAGTTCAGAAAAAAGCAATCATTCAAAATGCAGTTCATTCCTAAAAACAATCAACATGATTACAGTGTGGGTGTGCGTGTGTGTAGAGGACTGCAAAGGTGCTCATGCATTTAACATTCTCTCCTCCCATAGAGTATCAAACCTTGACTGAACCCTCACCTTTTTCTTTTTTGTCAAACCATGCATTTCAAATGTCCCTTCCCGTCAAATACTCAAAAGGACTAACCATTCCACTTTAATGCTCTAACCATCTGCATAACTACGCCCTGTGTGGGGGTCTGTATTTAAGTTGCTGTCTATAACAATGGTGATCAGGTATGGCTATCCTCTCAGCATCTCCCAAACTGATTGAGAACTTCTACATTTTCACCCAGGCATAATGGACACTTAACAATCACAAAAATCATCAATCCCGTTACCTTTAAGTTGGTCCAGTGTTTCATGCTTCCTTACCAAACCCTTATGTGGAGGTCCGGACTTGAGACAAACCACTTAACCATCCTCACCTGTGCCTCTTGACCATTCCCTTGAGTACGAAGTTGATGGTAGCAGTGATTCCTGTTACGATCTTGGAAGGCTACAATACCTCATCAGTTGGAAAGGTTATCTAGCAAGTGAGAGGTCCTGGGAGCCTGCACAAAATGTTCATGCACCACATCTTCTTCCATGCTTCCAGCCCTCTGTTCCCTGGGAGACGGGTGGTACATGGCTTGGACAGGGTCATGATGTCATTGTTCACCGCTGCAGCCCTGGTTCCCGGACTTTGTCTCTATGGAGATGATGGGGTCTCGTTTTCCATTCCAATAGGGAGGACAACAACGTCTCTGTACGCTTTTGTATGTAAAGATGCCACGCACCCAGAGGTTCAGATGCCGAAACAGCGCTATTTGAATGGTAGTGCTGCGGGATCATCCCTTTGCAATACCGATCTTCCGTTGCATGACGGTGTTGTGCTGTCTTGGTAAGCCTGCTCTTTGGTTTTCCTTCTGTTCTGGGTGCTGCCTCGTTCCTGCTCGCCTGGACACCCTCCTGTTCTTTGCTTTTCCCCATCTTTGCTACCTTACTTCACTCCTGTTGTAGCCTTTGCCTTGGATTCCTTCCTGGTTGCTGCTGCTTCACCGTCTCCCATGGATCCTTAGCAGAAATATCCTGTGCAGGTTGTTTTACCCCAAAAGAGTTTTTTTCACACTGATTTCCCTCTGCCTTACCTAAGCAGAGCCAAGAACCAGTTACCATCTTTTGGGTCATAGTGGCTGACCAGGGGATCGGACGCCACTTTCAACCTAAGCCTACCTCTACTGACACCAATGTAAGGCGTGATATCGACATCAACCTGGACACAGAGTTTACCCGATAGACCTGTTGAGCATAAAATGATAGTGGGAAATCAAGTTTCACACTAAAGTATATGACAAGGATAGGTTGCTTACTTGCATTTAGCATCTAGATCATAAACCATGAGAGAACATCTGTATTGGTGATCATTGGCACTTCTCAAGAAATGGTGTTACTGTGAAAAAGCAGCTTTTTGATGTGCAATATTCTGTCACAAACAATGTGCCAGTTCAAAGAATAATATGAGATGAATTCCCAGAAAATTGTAGAGTAAGGGTCTTCATGAGTGGGAGTTCCTAGAGTTAAAACAGTAATTGTGCAAAATATATGTGGAAATAGCAATGCACCCAACACGTACCTGACAACTCACATGCTTTTGGTGGATGTCATCCGCTGTGGAGTCAGTTCAGTCACCCAGAAAGACCGTTCTCCTTCCATAGGCTTCAATGGGATCCATCCCACACACACATCAGCTGTTGTCACCCGCCCTGCTGAATCAAAATAATTAAAGATATGCCAAGTAGTTACTGGCATGTACATTTCTGAAACACAATATACACTCATAACCATACCAACAAACGGTATTGGGCCAGGTAATATGGTCAATAATGCTATTGAGCAATTATGCAGAGTTGGGGATCTGGTGTTATGAAAAGCAGTGGTTTAGGTATCCATAATACAGTATTGAATAATGTATTATTAATGGCAAAAAAATAGGTTTGTTTTATTCCTTTCATATTTGTGATGAGTGTGACATCTTTACTAGACTCAGGGAGTCCATCTCCGTTCCATCTAATCAAGCTTTGAGCAGGTTCCAGTGTGAATGTAAACAGTATTTGAGGGTAATTGACTGTACCAGTGATGTGAGTCTCCCTACTATTAAAAGTAGGCTCTGTCCTCTGGACCGAAAGGAGTCATTACAGCACTTAAAGGACAAACAAAATATTGCTATTTCATCACTTAGCGATGTGGATAGAAACCTGCGTGTGTGTATTTAATGCACAAGCTTACATAACTAAGTCTCTGTCAAGATCCTTCAGGGACTAAAATTCAGATTGGTTATACTACTCTGGAGGTTATAGGTCCTCGCATTAGGTTGTAGGATTACGCATGTAGGTTGTGCAAAATTAAAGAAAAGGAATCTTTGTATCATCTTGTTTGGCCGGCTACCCCAGAAGGTTGTTTTACTTTTTCATAATTTATATTTTCTACATCTACAGTCATTCCAAAAAACATATGGTCCAGGTTTCTGAGTGCAGCCTTGAGTGCAAAGTATGTGGCTCTCCTTTCGTTTTTGGGGGAAAGCTTAAAGCATCTTGGGGATCTTACCTCATTAGTTAAGAATATGTTAAGCTTAAATCTAGGATGATTTGGCTTGTGTGAGGGAAGGTGAAAGTTTTGTTATTGTTTTCAATGGATCTTTTAATGAATTATGTATTTGTAATGAATTTTAAGCATGGATTTGTATAACTATGTTTGTTATGTATTGTGTTAGGTTTCTTAATGTAAACATAGCACAAAAAATCAAATCAAATTGGACACTAACACGTTCCCCATGAAATATTTTCTTGTACTACATGTAAGAATAAAACATTCTAAGCTTTCCTTCACAAGAATGATGTCACACCTGTGAATTGCTAGATGATTTTTAATCAATCTGAACAACAAACTACCCAAACCATTGGAAAGTGGCACTCAGGAAAAAACCCTCCACTGATGGGGTTTTCCTGTCCAGCACCCCTCATTTCATCCAGTTCATCCTCCCACTTTCAGGCTTCCAACTAACACCAGCAAATGTGACCCAAAAATCTGAAATGTGAAGATTACATTACCCTAGAAGGTTAAATGAACCGTATCTCACATATATACCCCAAATGGTTCTTTTTTTATTTCTAGGGTTTTTTGTCAACATCATAACAATCAAGAAATAGAAGATTAAATACAATGCAGAATCCATGCAATTAAGTAAAACCACACTATTGAACATTATGAAACTGCAGTAAAATAATAAGATAAATAAAGCAACATGAGCTAGATAAACTATTCAAGAAGAAGAAAGAAGAGAAAAAGAAAGAAAAGAAAAAACACACATAGTCTTATTATGCACAATCACACACCCACACCAGAGCTTAGTAGCAGGTAAATGAAGAAATCACACATAAAGATCATTAAAAGTTGACCACACTTCCTCATACATATCAACGCACTCTTAATCTTTGTATAACAATTTCTCAAACGTATATAATGTAACTGAGTCATTTATCCAACCATCCACCTGAAGTTTTATCCTCGTTTTCTACACCTTTAAAATTTGTTTTTGAGCAACCACCACTGCTTTAAACAGCCACATTCGCAAACGATAAGTAGCCCCCTTACTACAACCACTCAACCACAATATTGCATGTTTCGGGCATCGTGAAACATTCACACCTATAACCAACTCCATGTGATCTAGCACTTCCTTCCAAAACACTTCCACTCTTGTACAAATCCATAACCCTGCCCTAAGGAGTACATCCTATCCGAAGTCAAATAACACCTTCCCAAAATCTTCTGCCTCACAAGACGATAATTCAGATCCAGCTTCATCATGACAGATTCTTTAATTGCTCCTTCCCATTCAATATCTGACAAGTCACATCCTAATTCTGTCGACCACTTAGAGCACAGATGATCCCATCCAACAGAAATCGTTGTCTCAACCAGCATAAGTCGAGAAAAGTTTGACACCTTTCATGTCGGGTCCCGAAAAATGCGGAAAAGCTCAGGGGTATCCCCCAGTGGGACATTCAGCATACTCATTGTATGAGTTTTCATAGCACATAGTTCCAAATGTCTGCACTTCTCACTCCTTGCTATGCCATACTTATGCTGCAGTTCTTCAAATCCAAAAATTCAATCCCCATCCATCAAGTCACCCACACACAACACGCCTTTAAATACCCAACTTTTCCAAAATAACATTCTATTATTCCTCTGAAAAAGACTGGATTATACCACAGGACAGCATCCCTATGTAGCCAGATAAATTCAACATTCTCGTTCAACCAATGAAGTAAGACTCTATCAGTTGTCTTTATTGTGGTTAGAAGTTTAGTCAACCGTGGTCATTTAGAAATTGTCTACATATTCTCAAGACGGAAGGGGGATGCAGTCCATGTTTCCATACTTAGCCATACTTAACAAAGGTGGCGGATTACTCCAAGTGCAATGCAAATTTCTTAAGGATAAAACCCCTACAATATTTTTCCAAAGCCAGATAACCAAATCCACCCCATTGCAACTTCAAGTACGAGAATTTAATGTGGGAAACAATTTATACAAAAATAAATACATATAGATCTAGTCAGCCCTCCTCCACAATTACTGCGGGTATTGTGAATTATCTCAGACTAATTGGTCCTGTGTCCTGATTGTTCGTTCCCCCTTTTTTTTGTTGTTGTCCTGTCCAGATCCAGTTCGATGCTTCTTAGGAATGACGTCACTCCGATTACACACCGTGTGTCGGTTCCGCTTGTCAATAATGTCCACCAGTCGTCCTCGTCCAGTGTGGAGATGTTTTTAAGCGCATTCTCCAGGTATCGCGATCGCGCCTCCTTCAACCCCTGGCAGTTCAGTAAGAGGTGTCTGGTGGTCTCCACTTGCAGTATGTCTTCGCAGAACCGCCATTTGTCTGAAGGAGATTGGTTCCTTTGGGCTAATATTTCGTTGGTTTTCAGCTGATTCAGTCGAAATCTCAAGAATGTTCTGCTTATCCCTTTATTGGGGCATTTTTTTAGATAACCCCTAACCTCGTTTATTTTCATTGGGATTGACGGGATGTTAGAAGTCGTTTTGTAAGTGTTAGCATTATCCAAGCTATTGATCCAGTCTTCTTCTAGCAGTTTTCTTGTCACTTTGTTTGGGTTTTGTATTAGGACCTCTAAAGAGCTGTCCAAATCCCTTAATATTTGGTTGATTCTTCGCTCCCAGTCTGACAGTATTTCATTTGTTCCACTGTCTATTTTTTTTGTTTTTAATTATTTTGAAGATTTTGGATCTTGGAGTGCAGTTCACTTTTCTAAATCGCATTAAAGTGTTCCTTGATGTTATTGCAGCCAACGAAGCTATACACAATTCACGCCTGATGAGGGTCATTGGGGTTGACTTTGATAGCCCTACGACTTCTCTACAGAAATGACTTTCTAGTTTCATCCATATTTTGTCCTGCAGCATCGGCATGGCGTCTGCACCATAAATTATGACTGTTGTCACCTTTGTTTTGAAGAAGTTCACTACCGGGATAAGAGAGAACTTCCCGTATTTTTTATCAATGGCTTTAGCTTAGAATGTCAGTGATTTTGTTTTAGACCACAAAGTATCCTGCGTCTCTTTTTCATTTAGATGGTTGCTCATTGTGATTCCCAGGTATTTAAAACTGCTCACTTTTTCCAGTCGCTGGCCTTCAATACTCCATGACATCTTGTTTCGTTTTTTTTTTCGTTTCTGCCGAGGGTCATCATTTTACTTTTTACAGTGTTTAGTTGCAAGTTCTTTTCCTTTAGGTATGATACCAAGTTGTCCAACTGTCTTTGTAGGCCGATTGGTGTTTGGTACAACAAAATAATGTTGTTGGCATACAAGAGTCTCGATATCTTGGTTCCTCCTATTGTTGGTGGAAAGCACCTTACTCCGACTTCTGATTCTTCGTAATCCGCGACGTAGGGGCTATATAATGATGGAGCAAGCGGGCATCCCTGTTTCACACCCCGTGAGGTTGGTATTTCTTCAGACAGGAGGCCTCCTTGATTGAGGCATATTCTCATTGTGGTTTCCTGATACAGAGCTTCGATCGGTCCCAGCACAGTTGATGGACAGTTTTTGCTTCGCAGCTTGTGCCATAAATGGTCTCTGTTGACCTGGTCAACTGCCTGTACCAGGTCAACAAAGGCCATGTACACTTTCGAGCCCTGCTGCAGCTCCTTTCCCTTGATGGTACTCAGGAGCAGGGTGTTAGTATTCATGCCTGAGTTCTTTATGAACCCTGTTTGAAAAGGATCCATGTTATCTGTTGCCTTGAGCAAGCTTTGGAAAGCCTCCAAGGCCAAGGTGGCGAAGACTTTACGTATAACATCCAATAGTGCGATCGGACGGTATTGGGATGGGTCGTCTCTAGCACCTCGCTTTAAGATTGGCTCAATATGTGCTTTCCGCCAAGACTGATGGACTGACTGGCTGGTGTTACAATTTTCAAATATCCTGCCGAGCAGTCTTTCCCAGGTCTCTGGATGTTTCTTTAGCTCTAAATTGGATAGCCCATCAAGTCCAGGAGCTCCGGAGCTGTTTAGCTTCTTGATCTTATTTAAGATGGACTCCACGTCACAGGGGATTTTCCATTCCGAAGATTTCTCTTTGTGAGCGAGTTCGCTATGTCCACATCTGAGTTCTTTTATGCTAGGTTTAGCATACAATCGGGAGAAGTGGGCCACCCACCTAGCTTCTCCCACATTGTTTTGCATTTGATCCTCATTAGATCTTGAAGTTCCCTTTATTAAACTCCAGAACTCTTTTGTGGTGTTGCCAGAGATTGCGTGCAGCATTGTTTCAGCATCCTGTTGGTAGAGGTTGTGTCTGTGTTTAGTTAGCCAAATCCTGTAGGCCTTCTGTGCTTGTTTTCGCTTTTGTACATTTTCAGCTGTTGGTGATTTTTTTGTCACTCTTGTTATTTGTCGCAAAGCTCTTCTTCTCTGTACCAGCTTTTTGTTGTAAGTGTGGTGCAGCGTTAAGTTGGTTTTATTAGATTTGCTGTTAGGTAACACATATTTCATTAACGGGGGTGTAGTCCAGAGGTCCCTGTTGATGGCTGGTGTCTGATTCAAGAGCCTTCTTTACTCGTGCATACTGTTCTGATATGTGTGTAATTGCTTTCTCAGTCAATTTGACTCGGATGCCTCTGGTGCATGTTTCGAGTTCGTGTTTGAGAACGTTTTTTGCAGTTTGATGAATCAACCATGTTGATACCAAGATGTTATGGTCACTGTTTTGCGTTCTGATGATTTTAAAGTCTTTGATCACTGTTCAAAGGCCCTGCGAGACATAAACATTGTCGATAGTGCCATGTTGCTCTCCTCTTTGCCAAGACTGCACTTTGAGGTTCCCCTTTTTACGTATCCAGTGTAGGTTGTGTACCATTCGACTGGCCATGAACTTTTCTCTCAGCCTGCTTCTGGATATTGGAGATTTAGCGCCAGGTTGTTTTTTGGAGTCTCCAATCCCTGTACAGATAGTGTTAAAGTCACCATTTATTATGATGTAAAATCATTGTTGTTTAGAAGAGACTTCGTCCAGGGTGCTAGACATCCTATTCCAAAGGCTTTGTTTGAGATTGACTCTGGGTTCCAGTATTTATTGATTATTAAAGTTAGCTCTACTGGTGATTCCCCTGGAGCTTCAGGCTTAGTTGTCCATTGTAGCAGGACGGCCTAAAACAGTTGTGATGAGTGGATTACTTCTTTCACTTCAAATCCGCTGGCCAATCCTATTGCTGTTAGAAGACCGTCAGATGGTTAGCCCTTCAGGCCCTTTTTTGCTGGAGTAAATATTATCTCATAGCCATCTAAATAGGGTTTTGTGGTTAGCCATAACTCCTGTAGACACAATATGTCGTATGTTCCCAGATTGACGTAACTTTTGGCCGTCAGATGTTCAAAACCACGGGTGTTTCCGGATTACATGTTTTTATCAACGAATTAGGTGTTGTCACGTCGCTTATTGGTGGGCCTCTGAATCCGGCAGGTGATGGCTACTTTCTAGTGTTTGCCACATCTCCTGCTTTTTTCCACACCCAGTTTTCCAGTGCCTTGGGCCTGTCAGCTTTTTCTCCGGTGGGTTCTCTCCCCTTGGTGATGGGTTTCAATGTTGTTCGGTCTATGGTTATTTGTAGCTTGCTGGTAGGGCCCATCGGCCTATTGTTAGGATCTCTTTGTTCTCCGCTTTGATCTGCCTCTGTAGTCCTTCGTATGCTTCATTTGTAACTTTGTAAATAGTCATTAGATCTATGGTTTCTACTCATGTGGATTGAGTAAGAGGCTTCCGTTAGCCACTCATTTGTTAGGATGTGGCAATCCTTGGTTTCCACTTTTGGGTCACATGTGGTCCTATCCGCCTCACGTCTCTCTCCAGTTTCCTTTCGGCAAGTCTCTTGCTCGCGTGATGGTTTTCTCGCTTTGTGTTGTTTGATCGATCTTGGTTCGAGCATACCTCTGACAAGGCATATCCAAGGCATATCCCAGCTTTGTCAGATGATGCTCTTCTTCTATTAACAAATTCTTGATGACACTTGATGCGATATGAAGATATGAGCAGTCTTTGCGACCTGAAGGGCATGGTTCCACTATCCAAAGGTCGTGGTTCTTTATGTATCTCACCCTTGGAGTATGCCTGAATAAGTCCAGTATTGTTGACCTGTTCATGGTTAGATCGTCTCTTCGATGGTGTGTCCACTCAAGTTTGAAGATACAGGCGCTATTGATTTTCTTAGTACTTTTTTCCCCTCGGAGGTCTTCACTGGATACTCTCCTAGGGCTGTTGTGATTTTGTTTTTTACTCCCAGTTTGTTCCGTCGTAATTCGCTTTTCTTCCAATTTTGATTTTCTGTTGTCTCCTGATCTTAGGGTCTCATTCTTTTCTCTTGCTAAGTTCTGCTTGATTTTTTGCTGGTTGACCCGTCCAGCCTCTTTTGTAAGGTTATGAACGGCAGAGATGATGGTTCTTTAGCTTGTATCTTTTTCTTTGGTTCTCACTGGAGGTTATCGATGTCTAACACGTCAGCCTTCCTCTTGCGTCTTGGGTTTGGATTAATATTGGATTCGGATTCTTCTATTGTATATGTGCTCCAATCAAATTGCTCCCCTACAGACTCTTGCGTCGTGTTGATCGAGGCGTTGTTAGGCTGGGTGCCTACCTTGGTTGCTTTCAAGGCTTTCAAGATCCAGTTGGGTTCCGGGCTAGGGGCACCTTTTGTTGAGGTTGTTTCGATGATCTACCCTTCATACGCTGTTCTCCACCATGTGTCTGGTAGTTAAATATACCAAATGTACCAAATATAAATATTTGGTATATAAATATACCAAATATTTGTTTGCTCAGTAGTTTCTTTAACATTGTGTGTTTTGCACACAGGGTTTGTGATGGAGAAGGGATTCAGTTGTGGTCCGTTAACGACCTCCTATCTCTTTGTTTGAAGTTCAGGTTCCTCCATTGTGTGTCCTGTGAGACCGGATATTGTTGCCTTCTTTGTAGCTATTTCTTGATTTACAGCGATTTTCTGAGGCTCGATCGGGTCTATTATTTGTGGCGATTTGACCAAAGCTACCACTTTACTAGGTTCTTCTTTGTTTGTTTGTGAACCTTTCAAAGCAGTCACACGTTCTACTTTCCTGTCCTTTGAATATGATCTTCTTGGATAGTCATAGTCTCCCAATAGTGATGGCCCTTCGCCTCAACTTGCACACTGGCCCTCCTTCGCTTTGATGTATCCTTCCAGGTACGTCAGTTTTGAATGCAGTAGTGCTATGAGAGAATTTTGGTCTTGTAAGGTGTCTTTCAGTGCCTCGTAAAGTTTACTGAACGGGGCCAGAGCAATGGTGACCATTGACATTATTGATAATAAGTCCGATTTTTTTTTAGGTATCTCTTTAGGAGTTGGTTGGATTACCTCGCTTAAATGTCTGTTGTGGATTGAAGTGTGCGGTGAAGTTTGATGTTTGTCTTGATGCGCCAGATCATTTCTAGTCCGCCGTCGCGGTATCGAATCACATTGTTCCCACGTGACGTCTGCTTGGGTCCCCACCGAGGCTGTTGAATTAGGTGCCTGTTTAGGGTTAAGTGCTTTCTCCGGGGTCATGTCTCCAAGGTTTAATTCTTTGTTTTGATCTTTAGTTAAATCCTCTGAGTTGGATGTTGAGAGAGTGTTTTGAGGATCCCTTTTTGGGCACCCCTTGCTCTGGTTCTTGATGTGATTTAGAGATAGGGGGCTTTCCAAAATGCCATCTTATTGGCATCAAGGTTTTTTCCTCAGCAATATATGATTTCTTTGTGTTTTCTTTATTTTTGTTTATTTCAAAGGATCCTTAATTTCCGTTTATTAGTTCATGTTCTCTAGTATTTCTGTGTCAGAGAATTCGTTTTCAAAATAGATTGTTCCTTCTGTTTTTCTTTTGAAAAATGTGCCTAACGCATCTGTGAATGTTGTTTTTAGCATTGTCTTCTTTTGGCCAACCCGCTTGGTTGCTTTTCTTCTGCTAGAGAGCTGTTTTATTGGTTTGCTAAGGTTGCTTCCCTTTGTTCTGTGTGATGTTTTTTAATGGGTCGTCTCCCGTCAAGGTATTACTTGGATGTGGTCGCTTGCCGGAGTCATTGTTTAACTTTCCCACTGGGTCCTTTTCCAAGCAGGGGGGTCTCAGTTTTTCTTTTTCTGTATTGTCCAGAGGTTTCTCGACCTCCTTTGGGTCCTTTCCCATTGGTTCTCCTGCCAGATGTGGTGTATGAGGAATGTCACAGCATGGACCCATCATAGGTTCTGTGATTGATGATTTTGAAGTGTTCACGTTGTTTATTTGGTCAGCTTGCACCTCTTCAGGCATGTGGAAGACCTCACCCAAGCTTTTTAAGTCCTCACACTCGCTGCCAGGGTGTATTTCGATGTTGATGTCGAGGTTATTCCTGTCCTTCCCAGCCTTGTGATTTGGGGGCACCAATTTAGACAGCGCAGGTGCCAAAGGAGGTGCCAAATCTCTACGATTGTCATTACTCTCCACCTCCCAGGTGTTTTCCGGGGGTGTTTCCCCATTGCCACTATATTGGCTCTTGTTGCGACCACTGCTAGGGTCGGCTGTTTCTATGACCTGGGCATCTCTGGTCTGTGCGTTCATTACCTCTGTTAGTTGATTAGGGTGCCCTGAGTCTGTGTCTGACTCTTTGTCTGTGTCTTTATTGGTTAAATGTATTTTCGCTCCGTTCTCATTGGTTTGGCGGGGGCCCGGCTGCTAGCCCGTCTCACCGGACTCAATTGAATACATTTTATGCGGTGCACTTTTCTCACTGTTAAACCCCTCACCTTCACCCACCGTTATCAGTCTTACTTCGTCCTGGAGATTGTCACTACTTTCTCTGTTTAGAGTGTCTTTCTCCATCAAAGTAAATTTTTCAGTGGGTTTGGGGGTACGCTTCCTTACGTTAGTTTTAAAGCTTGGGATTTCCTTTAGAGGACGTAGAACCCGCATGGTGGGGTCTTTTCTGTCTTTTATGATTTTGCTTGTTGCCGACTCTGAATGGTTAAGAGGGGTTTGAGGTGCAGAACTGCTTCTGTTATTACCTGGGTCGCCCTCTTGATTCCGTGATGCCCTGAAGGTATTCTCCATCGGGGCTCGGTCTCGGTGACTATCTGGATTCCTCGCCGGACACACTTCCTTAAGATCTGGTTGACATTCTGGTTGATGTTCGGGCTGATCCTCGCACAGTCCACTTTGTGATTTGGAGTTCTGAGATGCCATTGTGGCGACGGCGTTACAAATTTATAGTTCTGGCTGTCCGGCCAGCCCGCTACAGTCTGCCAATGTTTGCTCTCACTCTGCACCTCACTCCGCGGCCGCTCCGCAGACGCCAAACGTTATGAAGCTGCACACACGGTCAAGTTGCAGTAGACAGCAAAAACAGACTCTAGTTGTCTGCTGACGTTTGCTCTCACTGGACTCTAGACCTCACTCACTCTCACTTTTAATGTTCTTATCCTCCGATAAAAAATTATTAAACACTTTATCAAGCATGCACAAGTACTTTTTTTGAAACGGTAAAGGCAGATATTGAACTATATATACAAATTAGAAAGCAAGACCATCTTGATAACATTAGTTCTTCAGAATATATATTTAAAACCACTTACTCAACATTAACAGGAACAATTTTCTTCAGGTCTCGCACCAAGGTTATCCCTAAATATACTACACCTTCATTGGATCACTTACAATTCCAACCCTCAAAGTCACCTTGACAACATCTCTCAGCCAATGAAACAATTTCACTTTTATCCCAGTTAATCTTATGACCAGACAGCAAACAAATTTCATTCAAAATGCCCCTCAATACCGGAAAACAAACACAAGGGTCAGATAGTACAACCACCAAATCATCAGCATACGGCAACGCTTTGAGATCTACAGGTCCAAATCACAATCCCTGAATCTCCAAACTCTGACGAATACATGTAATTAACGGTTCTAAGGCAATGTTAAACAAAAAGGGTGACAATGGGCCACCCTGCCGTGTGCCCCCATACAATCGAAAAGACTCTGACATACTACCATTGAGCAAATTCCTTGCTGAATCTCCATTGTGTAACAGTCCACCATATTAACAAATGCCTTACCAAAGCCCATCTTACCTCGCGTGAATTCCAAAAAGTCCAAGTAAACTGTGTCAAAGGCCCTTTTTACATCTAAAAAATAATAATACTGCCTTCGAACCAAGCTCAAATTTAGAACTCAACACATTTAACCGCGTTCTAATACTGTTGTAGCCAAACTGGCCTACAAACTCATATTGCGACATATGAATCACTTCGCCAATACAACCACTTAACCTGTTCGCAAACACCTTTGCTAAAATGTTCATATCGACATTAAGTAATGATAATGGGTGATACATGCTTCTTTTCTTTATTCCCTCACGTTCCAGCACTTTGATTACTTAATAACTAGGGAAACCTGCCGTTTTTTATTCACTTTCCTTTCTTTTTTTTTTCTATTCCCTTCATTTATTTTGCTCCTCTCCATACTCTCCATGTCAGAAACACTCCCTACACTAGTTAAAGATTGTGTGACTGTTCTCTTATTATTAATAGGCTCCCTTTAATTGCTCGTAGAAAAACTACACTTTGTTCTTTCGCAATATCATCTACTACAAAATATATCATTAGCAACCTTGCCAACACATGTTCTGTCCCCAATTCATGTAACATTGGTAGCAGCCGACTCCAGAGCGCCCCTTCCAAATCTCACCATCTCGTCTTGAAGGCTCAATCTGAGCTGCTTTCCAGAGGTTCTTTTTTGCATGAGGTTCTTGCCCACTTCACTGTCCAGTGCCCACAGGTCCATACTTCTGGCACACCACTTGCTGCTCCAGCACCAATATTAGATGTCTCTTTCTTGTCCTACATCTCTTTCCCAATAATTCAGATCCATCACCAGTGTAAAAAGCTTAGAAAATACTGTGTCCAGCCTTTTACCTGATCATTCATCTGGGCACTTCTCTACACCCCACTTCTTCCGCCAATTAATGCCAAAACATGAGGCTTCTGCTGCATCTGAAAATATGTGCTCTGATCACAACACAGGATCCCCCATCATCGACATAGATACTCCATGAAAGTGTTAAGGGAAAGCCTACCACACCCTGTTTGCTCTTTCGCCACTCTCATCATACAGTGTGGTGAGCTAACCTAGCTCCTGACATCACTCTGACAATAGAGCAAACACATGTTCTTCCTGGCACTATCACCTTGCTGGCAAAATCCAAGGGGCCCAGTTGTTTCTGTATGTCCCCCCACTTCATCCTTTTCTGATTTACATCAATACTATGTCATCCATCCATTGCAGCACCCAAATCTATCCACAACAATATCAGACGAGTGGCAGAACCACCATCTCTGCTGCCAAATCTATGAAAACCTTCAACATCCTGGACTAGACCTGTTCCTCACCTTTTGTGCCAATAAACAGGAAATCATCCCAATACTCTAGTGCCCACTCATTCCCAGTCCTAAACTTTGCATACATTCCAAAAAAGTACTGAAGTGCTCAAACTATGTGCATGATACAAAACACCCCATTGGCATAGCTCTATCCAGGTAAACTTCCTCTTCGAACTGTGCACATAGCAGCCAAAGATCTATAGCCTGAACAGCCAGTAATCAAAATGCTGCTATAATATCATACTTTGCCATTGTTCACGAGGACTAGAGACAGTTCATGTTTTGCATATTGTTGCTGACCGTTTCATATCATTCAAGAGGCTTTCTTTCATCCATGACAAGTGGTGTGTCAGGCAAAACTACCCTTCTTCAGGACAAACCCTTATTGGGTTTGTTTTTTGTTGAATTGCACTTCTTGTCGGAGTCCAGCTTCTAAGCATGTGAGTGGGTATTGAACCTGTGCTGCTCTGCATTGTCTTGTTTCCAAGACACGTGTGTTGTCCTGGAGCTATCATCCCAGCCGTACAGTGTACAGGAATGTGCTGCAACAGCCTTTCCTTAAAATGGGCAAAACGCATTCCCATCCGCATATACTTTCTTGGTTTCTTCTTCACTGTGACCTGTTGGTCTTTGGCTGTCTTCAAATGTTCTGTCCATCGCCTGTGAACCTATGAAACCTAATTGAAAACGCTTCTGAAAATCCCTTCCCAAATACTGCATCCCTGCTCTGTCAGGATAGAAGTCTATCATTCCCATCAACTGTTAAACAGTGTAGGACCCCTTCCCACAGCTCCTGTCTAACTGTCTCCCCTTCCCCTATGCTGCCACATTGTGTCAACCGAGGCTTACTTCCACATTTGGTAGACTCATGTTTAAGCATGCAGTATTCCAAGGTAAATATGCCTTTTGAGAGCCCACCACTCAAACAGTTGCTGTTTCTCAAAACCTGTACCCACCACTTCTTTGTCAGTCAACCGGGAGAGTACCGGGAGAGTACCAATTAGGATTTTAGAGGATCTTAGAGGCCACTATGCATGTATACTGATGGAACTGGCCTTGTTCAGGCCATCCATTGCAGCCATAAGTCCATATCCAACTAACCCTAAAACGCTCCCTCCTCCACCCCATTCATGGTCTCAATTCTTCATCATACTGTACCTGCACCAGCCTGCCCAAAGTTCAAGTGGTCTATCCTAATGCATCCATATATTGATATTTGAAAGGAACTACACTCCTCTCTGGGTATGCCTCACAACGAACACATGCATATATCAGGAAGGGTGACATCCACATTTCTAACAGCACAAGAAACCTAGATGTCCTAGCAAGTTTCATGCATTCTTTTGACCTCTCCTTAAACATGACCCCATGTGTAATCATTATCTACTTCCAGAACCTCCACTTTCCATATCCTCTCATTCATTCTTCTCATTAGGTGAGCTCCCAACGGTATACCAATGTACAGGTGTCCTCTCTTTCTCCTCCACTTTCTCTGCCTTAACACCATGCCTTTGATTTAGAGTACTAATGGATGCCTCTGATGTCTTTGGCTTTCCATCTTTCACCTCCCACTTTCTGACATCTCTGCACTATCTCCCCATCTATGTGTATACTCTTAACCACTTTTCCGCCACCCAATCTAACAGCTACTGATCTGGTATCTCTCCCGTTTCCTTCCTTGTTTTGCACTCCTCAACCTCTCTATTCATCCCCTGCCATACAGAGACCCACCATTCACTCTCTACACCTAAAGGTAATGGGCCTCATTCCGAGTATGGCGGTAAGGGATAACGGCCACCGGTAACAAGACCGGTGGCGGTATTCCCTTACAGCCATACTCCGAGTTCCCTCTGCGCCCTCGCCCTTAACGCCTGCTTTGAGCAGGTGTTAAAGTCGAGGGCGCAAAGGGGCCTCCAAGCCAATAACGGTGACCGTAATGAACGGTCACCGTTATTTGCATCTTCCCCATTCCCATTGAGCCCTATGGGGGCTCATTTGGGAATGGGGAAGAGCCTTGGTGAATGGGGAATTACCGCCCCGCCAACCTTGGAATGGGGCGGTGATTCCGCCATCCACCAAGGCGCTGCCGGTCCGGGTACGGCGTCAACCAAGGCGTTAATAGCGCCATTGGTTAGCGCCGTACTCGGAATGAGGCCCAATGTGTTTGCAGCCTGTGATGCTCTCCATCACTGGTTCTGACTCCAATCTGTCTGCCCTATAGTTTCTTGCATCTGTTTTCTTCTATGAAAGACACTAAGACACCCTCCTTGTCCGTTGTCTCTCTCTTTGTATCTGTATTAGACACACTCTGTCATTAAACCAATTTCCATTACTTCCATTCAGCCCCTCAGCCCAATCTGAAAAGAATATCTGTTATCCTTGTCATTTCTTCTGTCTGCTACACTTGCCAGCTACCATCATCGCAGACTAAATGTTCTGTTCATACAATTTAAACATTTTAGTCTCAGCAACTTTGACTGAAGGAGCGTTCGGTCATTCCCTGTATACCTCCATCAGCTATTGCAACCTTACAGGCTAATCGCTCCCAAGATGGTGGCTCCTTAACCAGAGTTGACTATAATCCTGTCTGTGCTCCTTGCATTTGGGCCATCACCAGGCAAACCCACTCCTTCCTGCTTATCACAGGGATCATCTATAGCACACGTTACCTCACACATGATGCATAGACTATGGTCTTCTAACTGCTTTATACATCAGGGTGATCATTCCCAGTCCCCAAAATGTCTCCACCCTTTGAGGCTAAATGCTATCTTTGTTCTTGGAGCTGTTCTAGGCCAAATCCATTCTTCCTTCCCCACCCCACCATATTGTATCAGTTTTGGAAAGATAATGGTTTGTTTTCATATGATAAAGATCCCTATTGAATCTCCACATTAATGATGATTTAATTGGGAATCTTACAGCCACGTAAAAGGAGATCTTGCACACTGAGAAGACATATTATTTTAATTGCCAAGACTTATACACTTACATCAGTTAGTAGCTATGCCTGAATAGTAATATTCACAAAATCCCACAGTTGAGATTGTATTTATGAAATCATGTATCTATTAAACCAGAGAATCACACTTCATTAAACATTCTATTAATTGAAATTAAAGATACAACATTGTAGTTCTAATGTAAGAACAGCCAGAGAGCCATAACTAGTAATGTTAAAATGAAGTGAAACTCATCAGCTGCAATAAACAGGCATATTACACCCATAGAGAAACAACATCAGCCATCGTTTATCAAAAAGATGATTGTCACCAAGAGTGCATTTAAACTACAATATATGGCTTAGATCCACTATGGAAAATATGCAACTCACGTCTAACAATACTTTTACTGTGCAGAATAGTAAATACTTGCACTGAATTAAATACTTAATGTGTTGGTCCGATTTGTTTTATTTTGCCTGCCAAAGGTTAAACACAGATAGCGGTGACACACACATACGCTGCAGTCTGCAGGGCAGCTGCAGTCTCGCTACTCCCCAGAACCCTCTTTGCAGTTCGGTGGAAGCTACAAGTATTCATGAGTCCTGTCCCAGGTTCATCCCAGACGTCCTTTCATGTTGTTAAAGGTTCAAAGGCAGAAATCAGCTATTAGTCTCAGGGCCTCATTACGACCCAGGCGGAGTGCTATTAGCACCATGGTCCATGCCGGAGTCTGCCATGGCGGAATGGGGAATTACCACCCCATTCCGAGGTTGGCGGGGTGGTAATTCCCCATGCTGCCATGGCCCTTCCCCATTCCCATTTTTGCCCCATAGGGCTCAATGGGAATGGGAAGGCGTTAATTACGGCACCGTAAATTAAAAGCAGGCGTTAAAGTGCAACCCGCAAAGGGACCTCGTAATCAGGCGTTAAGGGTTTAACGGCGCCGACACCTTTTACGGCGCCGTTAACCCCTTAACACCTGCATTTATTTGGGTTTTACTTTGCATGACAATTGTCTGCCCTCATTATCCAGTTCAGATTGCTGTGAAAATCCCCAAGAAAAATCCCCAAATCAAAGCCACCCCTTTATCTAATGAACAGTAACTTTTCCAGTTACTTTCTCATCCATACACTTTGCATAGGCATCTATAGGTTCATCCACTCGGAATAGCTTTCTTCCGCCACCCCAAAATGTCACTATAACGCTGTGCAAGGCATGCTTGATTCTGAACACAATAGCCTTTTGTCAAACTTAATACATTTCCATCTAAATGCTTTTCTAATTGCCATGCATTTCTGTTTCCCCCTTCCCCAACAAGCATTCTGTAACAAGTTTTGTACCCATCCTGTCTTTCTGTTTATTTTCACTCATGTAGCAGCAGCAATGTCTTTGTCCAACTTTTCACACATTGCTGTCTTTTTTTACAACTGGTAATAGACTCTGCTCACTCTACCTTTAATCCTGCATTTCACATTTTATTAAAATGTAACCTTCTGTGACTTTGTACAAGCATGGGTCTCCATTTTCGGGATTTTAGCAATTTGACACACATTTTGGCAAATGCATCTTTTCAGCAGGTGGCCTTGCCAGCAAAGCAAGAGTTAATACATAACAGATTGTCAATGGTCTCTATCAAAAGTTGGGCAGTAACCCGATGCTAATTGCGCCAGGATGACACCCAATGGAATTTGTGATACCGCTGCTCGGTCCGGCGCAATTTGCAACGGATCACGAGTAGTATTAAGGAAGCAAGTCCATTTTTCCCATTGGATCCATCAGACCCAATGGGGAAGGGTGGCGCAATTACCACCCGCGCAATACCGCAGGGGGTAATAGCACCAGAAATAGCCGTACCACCGGCACATTCACCTCCAGCTCTGAGCTGAAGGTGAATACGTCCAGTTATGGCCATACTCATAGTTGGGCCAATCCTTCAAGGCGGCGGTAATAGCAGCACCACTGCATTTAAGGGTTAAGGCCCAGCTCTTGATGAGGCCTTCACTAAAACAGCTCTTTTACATTTCTCACCCATATCAAGGCACTCCTTTCATCTTCTGCCTTTTGTCCTGACAATCCATACCAATCCCCCACACCTTGTGGCATCTCCTTGATCCGATGCTCCCACTAGCCCAATTATACCAACCATTCCAGTCCTCACTACACTACTTCATATGTCACTCAAACTACTCCCACACCCATCTTTGTGCCTTGCTCACTCCCCTATCCTGAACTTCATCATCCCCTGAATTCCTTGTTTGGGCTATGCGGAACCTTCCCCAATTAACTGCTCCTTTTCCCCCCTCCACGCATAGTCACTGCTCCTACCACCTCATACACATTATAACTCTATTCCTCCACCTTCCCTTGTTTATAAAAAAAAATCCACCTGCTCTTTGTACTCTAAACTGTCCCCTTTACCACCCCCCAATACCCTGTGAATGTGTCCTAACCATCTGTACGTCCTGCTCCCTGTAGGTGACATCATGGGCTGCAAATCATCATGCTCTACTTTGCATTCCTCCCCCAATCCGCTTTCTCTTGGACTAACACTCCCTTCTTTGGAGGAGCAAAGGGGTATTCTCCTTCCCCAGAAATTCTCGTATTGGCCTCTGCCACCGGCTTTGGGCATCATTATTCCCTTGTACATGACACCCTAAGCTCAGTACTAGACATTCTCTCTGAATTATTCGCTGTGCCTGTGCAGCATTCCTTGCTGCAAACCTCACTGACAGCCTAAGGGTATCTTGACACCCCAATCTATCATCTGATTCCTCACCCAAATGCTCCTTATCAATCACACTACTCACCCTTACCCAGTGTGGACCTTGATCCCCCTCCCACGACATAACCCCCCTCCCACGACATAACCCCCCTCCCACGACATAACCCCCCTCTGCTGTCCTACTCAACACTCCTCTCCTAAACTGAATAAGGTAAAACTGCTGTCATAAAACCACCTGATACCACCGTGCCAACAGGTCTCCGTTGATCACCTAACTCTAAAACGCCACCAATTTGGGAAGCAACTTCCTCCATTCTTAATTCTTTCACTGACATCCCCTTTAAATCAGTCTAATTGCTTCTTTTATCTCCTGTCTAAAACCCACCTTGTGACAAATCAACTTCTGGGGTACCAGTGGTTCAGGGGTAAATATAGGTTTCTAAACCATCAATCAGCCCCACAACTCTAATACACCTGAATGGATCCGAACAGATTGGAGTAACGAGCAAATTATAAAACTCTTTGTTCAATTTTGGTAACATGGACATAACGGCAGGCTTATCTACGAGGTGGTGGATCGTTGGTTTGTTGCAACACAGCAAAAATACAATTATTACACAATGATAAAAGGGACTGTCAGTCAAGGTTGTATAAAAAATATCTACTTTACTTATATCACAACAGTCTAACCACACTCCGAAATACAACCCAGCCTGTAAGGGAATTTAGAGGACAGGCAGTTTCAAAGAAGGAAAGGGATGCACTCTGAACACTGACAGTCGGTATGGTTAATAGCCACAACTGTTTAAGGTTTCTTGGCTTCAGCAGAAATATAACAATGGGTTTTAACATGTCTCTAGGGACCTTCTAGGAAGGACCAGGGGAGCATAACCACAATGTACCTTGTGCTGCAGCTCTTCTAGTTCCTCGACAAGGTCAAGTCAGTTTCAGGGCGCTTATGCAGGCTTCTGTGACAGAGTTCAAGACAGGCATCAACTGCATGTATCAGGCGGCAAGACAGTTCTGCGACCAAAGCTGGACAAACAGCTACAGGCTGACCTACACAGCGTCTCAGGGTCAGGAATCTTTGTCTCAGTGCTAATCAGTGGTTCTGAAGCACTGGTCGAGACGTCTCGGATGTCTTTAAGCGACTGCAGCTTGACAAATGTCAGCGTTGCAGTTGGTTGCAGCTCATGGAAATCGGCAGCCTCGAAAATGTCCTTTAATGCGGACGTCTCTAGATGCTCGTCAAAGCACTTCTCCCAGCTTATTCAATGGGCTTGTGTCATCCTTTAAGGCGGACGGCCCACAACTGTGGAGTGCGTTGCAGGCAGCTGCCTTGTCTGTGGTTCAGAGATCTTCAGGCACTCCCTGTCCATGGATCTTACTGCAGAGCCTAGCAGGGCTTGCTGTGTGCTGGCTGGGTACCGGTTCTGGAGTGGCTGGAGGGTCCTCTGAGTTCTTTATCTCCCTCTATTCCTTGGGAGATGATTAGCAGAGGCATCTTGCTTCCCTCTTTGGAAATCCTGGCCTTCCTTCACTGGCAGAAGATGTAAGGCATACTGCACCTTCAGCCAGCGTCCAAGGATGAGTTATTCTTTCTGCTTCTGGTGAAGCCTTGAGATGATCTGCCAAAAGAGGGGTTCGTTCCTCTTTTAAAGGCAAGTGGGCCACAGTTTATTTGTTTGTTTGTTTCTTTATTTGATATAGCGCAAAACCAAACCCGAAGGTAGAAGGGCGCAAACATTACAAGAATACTTGAGAACTTGGTTACAGAATGATACACAAATAAAAGGCAGTAGAGACAGTATTTACAAGTGTTGGTAAGGTGAGATCATTGAGGTGAGGTGGGAAAAGCAGGAGGCAAGAGGGTTAGCATTGATGGCGAGTCAGAATGTTCAGATCGGTTATATGTCATTGGTGCGAAGCCAGATGAGAGCCTGCCGCCTGAAGCTAGGGTAGGGTTGGTCACTTCTGAGGTTAATGGGTAGTCTGTTCCAGGTTTGGGCTGCTATGACCGGGAAACTGGAGCCGCCGGCAGAACTTCTTTTGTATCTGGGCACCATTAAGGTGTCTGCACTGGCCCTTCTATTGGGACGGTTTGAAGATCTCTTGGTGATTCTCTGTATCAGGTAAGGGGGTGCTATGTTGTTGAGGCATTTAGATGTGAGGGAGAGTGTTTTTAGGGTGATCCTGTCCTTGATTTTTAGCCAGTGGATGTGTCTTCTGGCGGCAGATACATGATTTCTGGATGGGATGTTTAAGGCTGCTCTTAAAGCATTATTTTGGAGAGTTTGTAGTTTATCTAGGATATATTTGTTTGAACCTGCATACAGGGCGTTGGAATAGTCCAATCTAGATATGATTAGTGCATTTGCCAGTGTGATGCAGCTGGTCTCGGATAGAAAAGGTCTGCAGGCCCGGATTAATTTACAAGTATATGCTGTGGAGGATGTTAGAGTATTGATTTGCTTCTTGAAAGTGAGTGCTGAGTCAAGATACACCCCATCGGTTTTGACTGCAGGCAACACTTTAATGACATTGTTGTCGATGTTAAATGACACATAGTTGAGATCAAGTTTTTTAATTGCTGTTTCGGTGCCCAGGATTAGTAGCTCTGTTTTGTCATCATTCAGGCAGAGGCCATGGGATGCCATCCATGCCTGAATGAGGAGATATATCTTGTTTACCAAGGCCGTATCTTCCGCATAGTTGCCCGAAAGGGAGATGAGGATCTGAGTGTCATCAGCATAATTTGTGTAGATGACACCCAGTCTGTCCAACTTGTCGAATAAGGGCTTGGTAAAGATGTTGTACATCGTGGGAGATACGCAGAATCCTTGGGGGACGCCGAAAAAGAGACTTGAATTGGGTCAGCAGCTGCTAAGGGGGAGAAGACTCTCATTGTACGGTTTGCAAGGAAGGATTGCACCCAGGCTATGGCGTCACTTGAGAAATGGGCGGCTGAACTTAGGTGATTGCATAGGACTGCATGATCTACCAAGTCAAAGGCCGCCGATAGGTCAAGGAGGAGTAGCATAGCTGATTTTCCATTGTCCTTCAGCTCGTCAATTTTGGTCTTGAGGTCAATCAAGACTTCAGTGCCATGAAGGGGGCGGAAGCCCGATTGGCTTGAGCCTAATAGATGGTTGGTTTCCAAGTAGTCCTGAATTTGCAGGTAAGCTACTCTGTCGATAATTTTTAGTAGGAAGGGGACGGTGGTAATGGGTCTGTAGTTGGTCGGTATGGCAGGGTCAAGAGTTTGTTTTTTGAGCAGGGGGAGTACCCAGGATTGTTTGAGGTTGTTGGGTACAAGGTTTGACCTGAAGGAGGCGTTGATGAGCGTGGAGATAAAGGGGGCCAAGTCTCTGGCTGCATCCTTGATAATTTGGGGTGGACAGTTGGAGGGTTTTAGCGAGAGTATGATTTTTACAGTCTCTGGTATAGTTATTTGTTTGAATGTGAACGGCTTGGGGGTACTTTGGGCTGGGTTGAGAGGCAATTGTGGGGCCCCGGTCTCCAGAAATGGGTCAGAAGGTGAGGGTAAGGAGGCTTTTTTATTGGCAATTTTAGTTTGGAGAGAACTGATTTTACCTGCGAGGGCGTTTGTATATTGGTGCACCATGATTTATCTTTAGGGGTATTGTCTGTCTAAGGTATAGGTGATTCCATTTCGCACAGGATAGAGAATAGTTCCTTGGTGTCGGATTTGGCTTTAGTTATCCTGTCGTTATAGGTGTTCTTTTTGGTGCTAATGATTTCCTTTTTATACAATTTGGAATGATTGGTAAGCTTGGTTTTGTTCTCCTCGGAGGGTGAGTGGCGCCAGATTAATTGCAACTTTCTTTTCTGAGTTCTTAATTCTTTCAGTTGAGGTGTGAACCAGTTGTTCAGATGAGAGAGTTGTCTGCTTTTACGAGTTTTGAGTGGGGCGATGGTATCCAGTGCTTTGGTTACCGTACTATTGTAGATTTCCACGAGTAAGGTGGGGTCAGCGTTGGTGTCTAGGTTGTCGAGGGTGGGGAGAAGGTGGGGTAGAAGAAGTTCTGCTGTGATATCTTTTTTGCACCTGGTGGTGAGTGGCGGGACCATGATTATGGGTTTGGGATGGGTAAGATCAAGTGTGGTAGAAAAGGTGATGAAATGGTGATCTGTCCAAGATTGAGGTGTTATGTTAGTGATGCTGATGTTGCAATTCAGGTCAGCAATCCAATCTAAAGTCCTTCCTTTGGAGTGTGTGGGGGTAACGACTTTTTGTGTCAGGCCATGGTCTTTTAGTAGAGAGGTTATGGTGAGGGCCAGTGATTGGTGTAGGCTAAGCCTACCTCAATGAACCAATCCTGGGGTCCCTACCAACAATCTACTTTATGCATGAGGTCATAACCAGAGTGCTTTGCAACAGGAAAGATAAGGGGGTGAAAACAGGGACAATGAGTGCCCCAGAGCTAAAATGGCTTTTATCATAAAGCTCTTGCTCACTTCCTTTTGACACTGAGTCCAACCTATCTTCCTAGCTGTTGTTTTCAAAGAGTCTCTCTGGTTACTGGTCTTCTCTTTGTGGTCCCTGTTAAAGCAGAGGTCCTCCCTTGAAGATGTGGTGAGACCAGACTCTCTGGCTCCTGTAAACCGCATTCTTGTACCTTATGAATTTGGTCCCCAAAGCGGGGTAGTCTACTGTAAATAGCAGTCCCAGACAAGACAGCTCACTGTCATTGATACAGAGGGTGGAAGCTGGCATTAGGTTTGCACCATTATATATAAAAAGGCTGTTGGGGTTCCTGTCCCCTTTGTAAACCTCTGCAGCCAGGCCCCTTGTGGGCCAGTTTGACGTACCTTCTATTGGTATGTTAATCGCTGCCACCAGCTGGAGGGCCTAACAAAAGAACAGGGCTATATGTGTTTGTCATGGTGTGAGCATGGGAAAATGTGTGTGGATTAGCCCTACACATTTTCGTGAGGTTGGTCTACCATTATTCCATTTATTTAAACATTTCAAAAAGACCACGTGAGTGCATGACCACAATGCGGATGGTCGAATTCTTCAAACACCTTCTATGTTGCCCCCTTTCCTGCCAGAGTTCTTAATTCTAAAAATCACCTGTATCTATAATTGACCTCTAAAGGCCTTCCAAACCTTAACCCAAACCAAAAACATTAAAACTATCCCTCCCTCGAACTATTCAGTCCCCTGGCCCAACCCTGAAGGGGGTGTAATAAATGCCCACCCCAAGTCCCAGAAGTTATGAAATGCATTTTTCTGCCTCTTTCTATTGGTTCTGCCCCACTTTACAAGATGTTCTTTTATACTAAAATGGTTTCCACTGCACACACGTCTTGATAAACTCTGGAGGAGGAGTTTAGGAACTTTTCTTTCTCCTACTGACCCCATCCTGCTGATTCAGGACTCCTTGATGTTTCTACGTTTGTTTTGTCTTGTGAGCGCCCTGAGGCCTGTGGGCGTGTTGGCACGATATACATTTTTTTTAGAATAGAAAAGAAGCCAGCCCAACTGTTTCCAACTCCTCGAATTTAAATTAAATGACTCCACTCTGATGTGCTCTGTCAGCATGTGCCCAAAGGGTCCATGAGACATTGTGACCATGTGCCTCTCGACTCCCCTGTCTTTTCTTTTCTGCTTGAGTACTTGTTAAGGATAGCGCAGAGGGAGTTGCACCATAAAGCACCGCTCCGCTCTCCACAACCACGTTTTTTCAATCTCTTTCCATAAGGGTCACCTGCTGCCAGTTCACTCGTGACGCCATTGTCAAATTAGGTTCCAGGGCAAGCAAAAGCTTCAGAAAAAGCCCATCTTACCTGCTGCACCCCCCAGGCCCTACAAACTTCCTGCCTGCGAAACGATGCGTCAAACTGGAAGCTTCCACCTCATGTCTGACCACCTGACCCCATAGCGCCTAATCCCGAGAAAAGTGCCCAGATTGTACCAAACCCCCAAACGCCCTTAGAGGAAGCTCAATTATCTCCCATCCAGCACCGGCTCTAGTTATTAAAATTAATCAATGTAATAATCACATTTTGCAACAACAAAAAATAATCCCAATTTCTATTATGTCGTATGTGTATGAAAGATGTCTAACCTTATTCGCTGTTCACAGAAGAAGACAAAACTTTCGCCCATCCCTGGCTGCATGTGCAAGGCCCATGGTTTCTGGCTCTGTTCGTGACTTGCGCATCCTCCCTACAGTTACAATGGATGTTGGTGAGCCCGTTTCACAGGGACACAGCTTTTCCAGTCTTGGGTGTTCACGTAACAAACTAATGCATTCTGTGAACTGTAGTCTTGATTACCTTCAAGTAAACATACTGGAATTAGTATCTGATACAACTGATTTGTAGAAGTAGGGCCAGTGATTAAAACGTTGTTTCTCGGTCAGTGTACATTAATTTCCCATTTGACCCTTAAATCTGCAAATATTTACCCTGCAAGCAGTGGCGACCCTAGCGGCGGCAGCGCCCCGGGTAGTTTAAGACAATACCCCCCCCCTGCCTTCTGGTCAATGAGGGGGAGTGACAGGGGGTGCCGACAATTTTCTTTTTAACTCCCCGGTCCGGCGCCTGACCAGGAAGTTAATCACTGGTATAGGGCGCTCATGCCAACGCTTGAGCGCCCTATTCTAATGAAAACTGACTCGCTCCTGCGTTGGAGCGGGGAGGTAATCATCTCAATGGGGTGCTGATGCTAAGCAGGCAAACAAAAGGGCAACTGCCACACCTCCCACTACGCCAGCTCAGGGAGCCCTTGAACGACTCCCCCGAGCTGGCGTGGCAGGAGCTAATGGCACCCTTTGGGGCCATGGTACCCCATGCAGTCGCCCAGCCCGCCTTGCCGTAAGGCCGGCCATGCCTGCAAGAGTCCCCATCCGGTCACCCGTTCACATGAACTCCTGTGTCCCAATTCCGAGTGTGTTGAGAGCTAGGTTGCAGTAGCGCATTGATCACAGCACGGAGACGCAAGCACGTGATAACAACACCGAATGCGAAAGCATAACCAGGTCTGTAGCAATGGCCCGTTGAGCGCCTCTTCCACGTTGCTTGCACATCAGACTTCATCTAGAAAAGCACTCTCATCACTCTTAATTTGACACCATTACTACAGCAGCTGCCATCCGACCTCCAGCCGCTTCTCGTGCATTCGGCGCTGTGATTTGTGGTAGAGGTGAAGCTAGCTGTGTTGGTAGCCATCAATTGGATGTCCTTGGCTTTTGTTGGCCAAAGACAGCACTTAGGGCCTAATTCAAAGAAGTATTTTATAATGACAAAACCCCATTGGAAATGGCTCTGTGAATAAGGGGCATAATGTTTTTTTACTCATTTTTCTTGCCTGCTCATTAATATGTACATTACTCATGTGCAGAACGATTTTGTGAGAAGACGGTCGCAAAAGATGAGATGTCAGCTTCTGTAGTCCTCATCGGGCTGCATTGCTGCCCTTCATAACCACAATGGTTGCTTCTGTTGCCAGGGTTAGTGGTGATTGGCCCTAGAGGGTCTGTGCTATGGACAGAGCAAGTTACCCTCAACAGTACTATATGTACATATTTAATTCATTCCTGTGCCGTGTGTCATATAAATCATGAAACCAAAGGGGAAATGGTTTATGCAGGCACAGAATTCAAGGCAAAATGTCAGATCCTGAAAACTCACTTGGAGGATTGTATTTATCTATATATATATATATACCTGCATGATAATGACTATCCTGCACTTTGAAGAGTGCAATATGTGCCTTAGAATTAGGAAAACGTTGCAGTGTCATTTTTTTGGAAGGAGTCTTTTCATTTTTGGAAACTGACTCTCTGCACTTAGGGAGAGTGCAGTAGGCACAACCAATGAGCTTTGCTTCCCATCAGTAACTGTATACTGACATCACAACTGGAGTATTGTATTGAAATTGGCCAGTTGCAATTTCATAACTAGACGATTAAGTCCCATTACTTTGTCGTACTTAGATTACATAAAATGTTGTTGAAAGTTATGTTATTTCATGTTATGAGAGTGGGATGTATTTCTACTGCACACTGTGGTCATTTGCATGGTTTCCAGATGCTCTGGCTGGCCTTTTTAGAAGTGAGCGGGCTGTATTATTTGAGTGGGGAGAAGTAGAATGCAAGGTAGCTCTGTTGCTGTTTTGTTGCATGCAGTTTGGAAGTGCCTGGGTGCTGTGTGCAGATCTGTTTCTAGGTGGTCTGTCGCACGACACCCATGATCCCCTACCATGGACTATGATAGCCAGAGCTGATCAGAGCAGCTGTCCAAATCATCAAGAGGGCATTAGAACACCCAGCACTGGCAGAGAGGCGTTTGTGTCAAGATAAAGGTCTTTTGTAACCTTGGTGCTAAGGTGCATTGCCCGGGCGGTGGTATGTAAGTTGTAAAGGTGACTATTTGACTGGTATTTGATGTTTGTTGCAAGGGATTTTAAGGTAGTGTATGCCAGTGGCACAGTCCACCCCCAATTCTGTGGTTGAGCCTGAAGAAGAGAGTGATATCGGAGCCATCCTTCCAACGTTTTAAGAAAACACTTAAAACTTGGCTTTTCAATACATTTGAGCCTAATGCCCCTACCAGCCTTACAGAACAAAACCTACTAGGTAGTTCCTTTGAATAACTACCACTACACGCAGCCCACTGGCTAGACTGTCTGGAATCTCTTACTGTCACATGTATGTATGAGTTCTGTCTTGCACTATAACTGTTTGAATTATGATTTTAAGATGTCTGTAACTACGCTGTGATACCTAAGGGTTTGGGTGTATTATAAATGCAATGCATAAATACATAAATAATCTCGAATACTGAGGAGCAAAACACAAAAAAGAATGAAGTGGGTCAACAGTTAATCTGCAATGCTAAATATCAACATAAAGTGGGGCAACAATTCAACTAAGGCATGCCATCTACTAAAGGAGATTAAACTGGGAAGAATTCATATATTGCAACAACTCATACATTGAGACAAAAGTAAATCTAGAATGCTAATTTGAGAGTGTGCAAATGTGTAGGTGTGTGAATGTGCAAATGTACGAGTTTTGTAAATATTCATGTGTTTGTGTGTGTGCAAATGTGCAAGTGAACATATGTGACTGCACATGTGCACGTGTGCAAATATACTAATGTGCAAATAGGCAAGTATTCACATTTGTGAGTATACAAATCGCACTCCTCTGTAAACAGAGATGGATGCAATCATGCCTCGGGGCCTGGATTATGCTGTCATTGAATCCTTTGCAAAGTCTAGTGTGTCAGTTCCTCTCCGTTTGCAATGCTGCTACTCCTGCCCTCGTTTTTGGACTTAAACACTACTACACTTTAGCAACTGGACACCCAGTTGGATGAGGTCAAAACTGCTATAATGCGGCAGAAGAAGGATGCCACTTTGGACTCTGTTGGAGCCCTACACGCTTCCAAGCTCCCCAGCCCCCATACATGGCTGTTGCAAGGATTTTCACCGCCTTAGGAGAAGAAACATTTTGTCACCACACTGCCCCTAGAATGCACACTTGCTCGTGTGCCCCGTGCCCTCATGTGCCCTACCTCTAAAATGCTCTGCACCTCCAATGCTTGTTCCAGTCTGAAGCTCTCTAACATAGGTTGAACGCCTGCTTAGGAATGAAATTGCTCTCACAAGGTGGCTTGCCTGCTAGAAGTGAGGATTTCTTTTGCAGTATAACTCCCTGCCTAGGTCTTTGTTCTGGGACAATATGGGACCTCCTACAGGAAAATGTGTCTCTGTCCAAGGTAACTGCCTATGCAGGGGGGTGTATCTCTGCCATAGGGTACACAAACAATAGGTTTACGCAATCATTGACGAGCTCCGACCAATAACTAATATCGGTGATAGGCCAGAGGATAAATGAGAATGGAACCAGTATGATCCAATGGGTGAATTGAGGATGGATGAGAACATCAGTGACAGTGACAGAGGCATCCTGTAGGAGGGTGGAGACATTTATTTTCATTGCATGTGTTCTGCATGAATACTGCCATTACACTGGGGGTGCATTGTCCATATGGGGGCTTTGAGGGAGATGCAGATAGGCTCTGTGGAGGGAATGCTGGAGTTATGATAGACTTTGTTACAGAGCAGAGGCACTGACAGCAGGGTCTACTACTGTATTATAGTAAATTATAAACTGGCTATTATTAAAATTGTACAATACACATTCCTAATGATAACTTCTAGTATATATTGTAGTCATAATTAAGAATGTTGCACATGTCTTACTGAGTAAAGCACATTATCTAATCCTAGGAAGGCCATTTGCATTTGCTTGTTGCTTTTTCCCCAAGTGTACCCATCCCACTGCTTGACCCTCATCTTCCCATTCCCCCTCTGCCCTTGCCCACAGATCTTGATCCCTATTGGTCTGTGCACTCCACAAGTGGCCAGAACACCTGGAGGAGCAGAGACCTCCTCTTCGTGCCTCAGGCATCACTGTATCCATGTTCTTGTTGCTTTGGACGGTGTGGCATCCTCATGGTAAGCCTTTTATTTCATTGGCCTTTTTCTGTTTCCCTGTGATTTGGAAACCATGTCCCCAGGTGCACAGTCCATTGCCTGAACCTCCTCTCCCCACTCCCCCTCTGCTCCTGCCCGCCCCTCCTGTTCCCTATTGGTCCGTGCACTCCACATGTGACGGGAAAAGCCTCACTTCAGAGGCCCTCCCAGGGCAGCCTTACCCAGGCAGCTAGCAAAGGGTTAAAGTCAAAGGGCACCTTCCTAGGGCACCTCCATCACCTTCTTGGGCGCCCCAGCTAGGCCTCAAAGGCTGCCCAAAGCAATTTACAGGTAAGATTGAGTGGACAACCAATGCTATAGTTAGAAATATAGGCACTGGGCCTCATTACTAGTTTGGCAGTGTGGTAAAAAATAGTACTAATGCCGTGGTAACATAATTACCATGGCATTTATGGAGAATTGCCACACTGCTGAGCTACAGATTTGGAGATAAGGCAGAGGAAATGCCTCCAGTTAATGGGAGCTGACCACCACTTGTAACCCGGTGGTAATACTGCCAGTGGTAATACTGGCGTTGGTGATAACACAGGACCAAGTGGTGGTAACGGTAATACCATTTGGTGGTACCTTGGTGGTATTACCACCATGCTACCACCAAACTCGTTATGAGGCTGAATGTCTTGTATCTACATGAACCACTGCTGTAACTCTTGCTGCACGTTGATTTTGACCACTGTGCTAGATTTAGCTGCATTTTGAGTTTTCCCATCGTGTTCCATTTAGCTGCATATTTTGGCATAGCCTATGTGTTGAATTTAGCTGCACTTGAATGTTGCCACTGTGTTCCATTTTGCTGTGCTCTGAATCTGCAACTGTGTTAAATTTAGCTGCATTTTCAGTATAACCACTGTGTTAATTTTAGCTGCATTTTGAGTGAAGCCACTGTGCTTTGAATCTGCCACTGTGTTGAATTTAGCTTCCTTTAGAGTATAGCCACTTTGCTGAATTTAGCAGCCTTTTGGAACTCGCAAAACATGTTTAATTTAGCTGCGCTTGAATTGTGCCACTGTGTTCAATCTAGCTGTGCATGAATCTGCCGCTGTGTTGAATTTAGCTACATTTTGAGTTTTCCCACTTTGTTCTATTTAGCTGCATTTATGAGTATAGCCAATGTGCTGAATGTAGCTGCACTTGAACCTTGCCCCTGTGTTTTATTTATTGGACTTTGTATGGACATTTCTATGGCGCCTAAACAATCAAGGTGCCATTTAGATGTGCTCTGAATCTGCTGCTGTGTTAGATTTAACTTTCATTCAAGGTTAGCCACTATGTTGAATTTTACTACATCTTGAGTATAACTACTGTGTTACATTTAGCAGCATTTTGAGCATAACCACTGTGTTAAATTTGGGTGCATTTTGAGAATATCTACTATGTTAAAGTTAGCTGCATTTTGAGTAAAGCCACTGTGCCGAATTTAGCTGCGCTTTGAATATGCCACTGTGTTGAATTTAGCTGCCTTTTGAGTACAGTCACTAGTGGGCCTCATTACAAGTTTGGCAGAGTGGTAAGAAAGTGGCAGTAACTACATTACTGCCGCTTTTCCCCAAACCGCCAACCCACAAGTTTGCCGGTGGGTGGCCTGATTTACCTCCAGCCAAGACCTCTCTTCCCCAAACCCTCCTATTGGCCATCCTCCCTAGGTCTCCTCCCTCTGCCACCATTCCAGTAAAGAACCTGTGATTCACCATGGACGATGATCTAACACATTCGCACCACATTAACTCTGTGTTTAAATCTTGCTATCTACACTTCTGAAATCTCAGACGCATTTTTCACGTACCTCTCCTACACTCACATAGTCACTGCAATCATGGCTCTCCCACCTACACTATGAGCCTTTTACCGGGGCACCTCCGCTTATCAACTCAGAAATCTCCACCAGGTCCAAAACTCTGCAGGTAGGCTCCTCCTGGCCCTTGGCTCTAGAGAGCACATCACACCCGCCCTTCCTGTCCTCGACTGGCTCCCTGTCGGTGACCGCCCACTTTAAAAGACATGTGCGTCACCCATCCTGCCCTCCACAAGACAGGCCAAGAACACCTCCAACAGAAACCTACCCTTTAGCAACCCATTAGAAACTACAATCATGCACTGCACTTCTCCGTGTGATCCACCCTTTCAAATTGACAAGACTACAGTGATCATCCTTCTCCATCCAAGCCCTCTAAATCTGGAACACAATTCCCCTTAGCCTCTGCTGCATAGAGGATCATCTTGCCGTCTGGAAGGCCCTTAGGACCGGGCTACCTCCCACCCCCACATCCTGACAAACCCATGCCACACTGCAGGTCATTTAACCACCTCTCAGGTAGGCCGTGGCAGCAATTAACCTGTCAGGAACTCTACTGAGCGACAGAGAGAATAAACTCCTGGAGACCACAGGACAGAGTCCACGCCACATCTGCAAAAACAAGAAACCAGCCAGGAAACATGGGTATTTATTACACTCCATGGTTATGGAAGATCGTCGAAGGCATGGCCACCCACACATAGACACATCTGCTATCAGACACTACTATAAAACACTTCGCATAACACCTCAGCCATAAGAATGCAGCTATCCCCCAAGACAGAAATGTGGTCTAGCTGGACACATAATGAGCCTCCTGCACTTGCATTCTCTCCAGACTACATCACAGTTCCCATTCACATTCCAGCTTAACATGGGTAGCTAACATGGAGATGGCCACCCCTACCTCTCTTCGTATTGGCTAAAATGCACACATGCATTTTAAATTCTTCTGATGCATTTCCTACACCTTGTATTTTGGTCCTCCGAGGGTGTTCATCCAACAGCGCTTTGAGGCCATACCAATGGGAAAAGACACTATACAAATGGCACATTACATTACATATAATGTGCACCGCATAGCACCATCGGAATTCAAAATAGCCAGAAGAGGGGTGCCAGTTTCCCTACAGTAGCTGAAAAGGCCCAGTCGTTGGATGTGAAGATACAATGACTGCAATCTAGCTCTGAAGATAATGTTTCCTCTACCCAAAACAGGAGCTTTGCTCATTTTTTATGAGGGGGCAAGCGGGGGGGGGGGAAGCTGGGTATCAGAGTTATGAGTTGTTTGCACATGCTCAGCCCCAATGCAAAAACATCCTTAGAGAATAACATATATTGGTTTCTGGGATACTTGCTTGGACATTGTTGTCGCACTTATTTGGGATTTGGGGATATAATTATTAACTATTTATAGAGCACTTGGAGATGAATTCACTGGAATCTGCAATGGGACATGTGTTTCGACACTCACTGGAATATTTCCCATCAGACCCCCAGGACAGCTGCTTAAACACTCACTTGGATTTTCATTGCGACTCTTACTCAGATTTTCAAGGGGACACTTGGACGGTTATCCAGAGACACCCAGCCAGGGTTATCTTCTTCGAGACAGGTACTCATTTTGCCATGAAACCAATTTTGCTGTGGTCAAAATCCACAAATATATGCCCCTGACCCCACCAATACACACCCACAACCCAAGCTCCCCAATGTTCGGTGGTGATTAGCCAATTTAATCAATTGTAATCAATCAAATTGGGTAATACCTGCTAAGAACACTATCTGCAGAATTTATTGAAACAGGTTATAGGATAGCTAGGGTAATGTTTGGCCTGATTGGTCAGCCAACCTCTGTAAAATTTACTGAGTTTAGCGCCAGGCACTTTGACAAACATGATACGTGTATGAGTATTAATTTGGGACACTAGGGTATTTGATGGAGCATTTGCTCGGATTCTTTTTTGATACACTGGGATTTGTGATAGGATACTCTCTTAGGTATTTGTTGAGTTACTCTTTTTGACATTTTCTGGGAGTGGGTGAATTGCTGGGATAGTAATATATAGACTCTATTGGATATATGTTGGGAACTTGATGAAAGTTTCAGTGGGAAATGTATTAGGAAAGTCAAGTACACAATAACTGAAATTTGTGCTGGGGCAGATGTAATGATATTTACTGGGACACCCTGGCTATTAATTTGGATTTCACATGGGAGGTATCTTTTGGCATTAACTGGGATATTTGTTTATGCCTTCAATGAAAACCTTTATTTGATGTTTTTGGAACATTCACGCTGATATATGTTGACAGACCGAACACGATATGTTTTAAGGGCATTCAGTGGGATAGAAATATGAGCACGTACAGAGATTTTCTTTGGAACAGTTACTGTAACATTTTTTGAAACACATCATAGAATGAGCTATGAAACCCTAGCAAAGATATGCAGTGTGAGACATAACCATTCATTTGATGGGACCCTCGCTGGGAAGTTCAAGTGTGGCATTGAATTACCAAACATAGTGGTCTCGAACAAAGACAATACCTCGAACAAAAGCTTGTTGTACTTTAATCCTTCCATGATATTATCTTTACTGAACATTTCTTGTACTTAACAATATCGGTGACAAATGGTTGGAGAGTGACTCTATGTACCATTATGCACAAGGACTTCTTCACCTCTCTAGCCTTGTGTTCTGTGTGCCATCTGTTAAATGGGTAATTTTAGTGAGTGGAGGCATAGATGTGGGTACTTGCAGGATCTTTAGTTCTCCTGTGCTATGCTCAGAGGTATTCTAAAGTTACGTGAGTAAAAACATGTGCATTGTTGACTGGAGTATCCTTTCCTGCACTGGACACAGACTTACTAACTACAATACTTTGTGTATGGTGGAGACCCTGCCCCATGCACTGTCACGGAAGAGTCCTGCTCTCACTTAACTGAATTTGAGAGAATAGTTGCTAAATCACTTCTGACCTATATAGAGAATCACATTTTATCTACCCAGGTAGGTTATCAAAATGACACTCTTTTATGACAATACTAAACTAAGGCACGCTTTAAATATCATAAGATAGGTACACATTCTTTCGTACACATATGCAGCTCACAGTTGGTCACTGTTAGGGACATTTTACTTTTGCAAAGCTTTCCCTCTCTCTCCTGAGCCTTCCAGCACTACTGCTGGACTCTCTGGGATAGTGTTCTGACTTCATGGGTGAGTGAGACCTATTTGTCTCACCCACCTCCTGCATGCACTTTGTTTTTTGGTTCACTGGCCCCTCTTAAAGGGACCCAGTGAAGGGGATATCTCTCCCCCTAGTCTTTTTGAGCCTCATGCTTTCCTATGGCATCACTCCCACCATTGGTGGTATGCTGCCAGGGACCCCTGTGGTCCCTATTGCAATGTCATTTTGGATTCACCTGGGTACCCCCAGGCTCCCTAGTGCAGGAGTAGCCATCTCCTTGTTGTGACTGGTAATGGTTACCCTTTGCAGCACAAGCCATCCACAACAGAGTGCTGTCTGGATGCCTTATATCCCCTTAACCTTGTTGGAAGTGACAATATTGTTACTTCCCAGGCATCCCCTGAACAGGCTGGTGTCAGTTAAGTTTTACTCCTTTTTGCGAATGCGTTGATAAAGGCTGCAGCAGCCTCAATAATGCACTATAGGGGTCTCTATACTCTAAATGGCTCATCTTGTTGCTTTATGTCCTATTCAAGGTGTCCTGTCCTTTGTTGGTCATCCTTTTTCCTTCCCAAGTGGGGCAAAGTCTTTTTCTTTCATGCACCTTCTCAGGTTTCTTGCAGAAAGCCCCTGAGGGTTCCCCTTTGCGTGTTTGCTGGCAGGAAGTGGGGAGGTGTCGCATAGACCCAAAAACACATTCTTCCAGGAATCTTTCTGTTGCTGGGGAAGATTCTGGAAGGATGGCTGTCCCCAACTGGATTAGAGGGCTGGGGTCACCCTCAGCCCCTGTGTTGCATATACAGAGACAATCTGGACCCAGGAACACAAGCCGACCACTGAACAGAAGAGATCTGAAGAAAACGACTTTGGGACGCAGAAGTATTGCGCCAGTGACCAGTACTGTATCAGTAGAAACCACTTCATCACGCACCTCAACATTCTGATCGACAGGGAAGGCCTCTGTGAGGTGCCTTCCTCCCTAAGACTGGTGGGACCAAGCAGTCACCTGTCCTGCTAGAGGTTGGACACAGGTTTTCCGCTGTTGAAGTGTGCACTGCTGAACTCGCCCTGTAAGGTCAGAAACTAGCAGGCTTACTTTGCATGGACTCCTAGCCGCCCAAACAGCTTGAACTCGATTTAGACATCTTCAAGGATCTGCTGCGACACTAGAAATCCACTGTGTTACCCTCCACCTGGAGATGTTTCATAGACCCTCTGGACATGGCTGTCTCCCTATTTGCCTCCCCTCCCAATCTCCCTCTCGAGGGAGCTCTTTCCTCCATCGGCCACTTTGACCTATGCCCCTCCAATGCCCTCAGACCACTGACCCCCTTCAGATCCTGCTCCCACAGACCTGCTCTCTCCCCTAGGTGGTTCACCCCTTCCTTCAAATCCCACAAAACACTTAACCACACCCTGGAATGCAGATGGCAGGCTGACCCATCTCCCCAGAACTGAGACACGTATGCCAGTCAGAACAAAGCCTACAAGGCAGAAATTCAGAAGGCAAAAAAATCCTTTTACTGGAATAGAATCTCAAATGCCCATAACACCAGCAAGGAACTTTACAAGACCATCTCAGAATTCAAAGCCCCTCTCTGCACCCCCACCCCAACTGCCAAGCACTCTGTGAGGCCATCTCGGGCCACTTCCACAACATTTCTGTGGAAAGAAACTGCACTATAAGCGTGAAACTAGCAGCGCTACTGCACCCCTATCCAACCCCACTTTCCCTCCCTCACCTGCATTATTCTCTCCTCCTTCTCTCCCATCGCTTGACTCGAAATACTGACACTACTTGCTAGCAGCCGCCCGCTAGGATCCCCAGGAGGCCCATGCCCTCCTGTCCTCCTTAAAGATATCCTTTCCTCAACCTGTGCAGGCAGCATCGCAAGATCTATCATTACCTCTTCCCTCACCAATGGCATATTCCCAGCAGCGTTCATGACATCGCACATAAAACCCCAGCTGAAAATCCCTCTCTTGACCCCTCCTTCCAGCCAATTACAGTCCTATCTCTAACAACTGCTTCATAGAGAAGACGTGTGCGCCTGGAAAGAGCAGGAGCTCCCTACAACACTGCTAGAGCAGTGCAACATGCACAGCATATTCCTCAGCTACAAAGTAAGCCTGCAGGCTACTTGTAACAGCCTCCTAACGGCTGCCCGAAATACTGTGATCCTGACGCTGCATTTCATTACTTGGAATATAATTATTCCCAACGGAAAGTATCCGCACCCTGCAACGGCATTCGCCCATCTCGCCACCCTGAGCCCCAGATTGCCATGTGCCTCCATTGCCATCCACGAGGCTAACCACCTCTCAAGATGGCCGCCCCCTGCACACCTACGTGCATCAGAGCCTAACAGCCCTCTCGAGCACCATCCTGCAACTGGATTGGTCCACTGTGCATTTTTCTGCACCAATCATGCGCCGGCAAGGCGCACGCCGGCACAGCACGAAGGCAGGCACAAAGGCTTGTGTACCTGTCCCGAGCCTGTCCCGAGCCTGTCCAGAGCCTGTTCAGAGCCTGTCCAGAGCCTGTCCAGAGAATGCCAAGAGGCCAAGGCTGGCCCCCCTGCTGAAACGATCCTAGCAGATCCGGTAAGCCACCCACATCTATGCCCTAATCTCCTCCAATGCATACCCCACCTTGTTTTAACACTTGCCTTAGACTGTCCGCAAGACCAGAGCTCGACCTCCTGCAACAGAGTACAATCACTGTCACCAAAGGCCCCACCAACTCCAGCTAAGACTATTTGCCTCCCGGCATTTCCGACATCCCAGTAATCTGGAATGTAGATGACTTATATTACTTATCTGTTTGCCACATAGGTGCCGCCCTTACATATGGCCAACTTGCTCCTACTCGAACCTATGCCTTGCCCTATCGCATTCAGGTCAACTGTTACTATCTTAAACCTAGTTGTAGTCTAATGTAGCTGAGTCAATTGTTTCATGTGCTGTCCTGCTGCATTCACTCAATTGCTACTTTTCTAATTTAGGTGTTGCCTATTGCACATGAGTCTATTGCCCCCATTGTTTTTGAGCAACTTTGCACCCATGTGCTGTCCCCTGCTCTTGAGTCAGCTATTCTTATGTGCTGTTCCTCTGCATTCCAGCCAACTACTCTCTTCGAATCTACATGATGCCGCATTTCTTTTGAGTCAATTGTCCCTATGAAGTCCCCAATGCATTTTAGGCAACTGCTACTATCGCAAACCTAGGTGTCGCCTATTGTATATGAGCGAATTGTCTTTGAGTCACTTTGCACCTTGCACCTACGCGCTGCCTACTGCTTTTTGTGTCAAATGTACTGCCCAATGCATTTTTAGCTAACTGCTACTATCTCAAATCTAGGTGTTGCCATCTGAGTCAATCGCCCCATTGTTTTGAGCCACTTTGTGCTGCCTACTGCTTCTTGAGTCAAATGTACTGCCCAATGCATTTTTAGTTAACTGCTACTATCTCAAAACTAGGTGTTGCCACTTGAGTCAATGGCCCCATTGTTTTGAGCCACTTTGTACCTATGTGCTGCCTACTGCTTTTTGAGTCAACTGCTCCCATGTACCACCCATTGCATTTTAGTCAACTGCTACCATCTCAAACGTAGGTGCTGCCTACTACACTTGAGGCATCTGTTTTATTCGCACATGTTCTACCCTGTCAGGCTGGCATACATAGCATTATTTTAGCTCGAATTGCCTACCCCTCCACGGTGACGCCACAAGATGCAAACCTTACAAGTCACACTTGCCCTTCTCACACTAACAACACTCCTAGTCTACACACTTAGACTCGTTCCCACCATTGAATACACTACCCCTCAACGTTTGGCCCACTCCCTCGCCATGACGCAGACTCAACCCCAACCATTGATGAGTCGTAATGACCAAACTGAAGAACTCCAACAATGTTGGACCTTCGAATCTAAAAAATGCAATACCACATATAGAAACGCTAGACTCCGAGCCAGACTTGCCAAACTATATGAACCTCGCGCCAGAACGCTAACCTCGTCTAACCGTAGCAAACCTACACCTAAAAGGGGTACAGAAAAACATCACAACCTAAACCTGAAGACACGAATGCACGTATGCACTCCTCTGTCACGACCCAAGAAAAGACATGCACGTCTCAATCCACCCTCCCCCACTTAAAAGGCGCACTAATTAACGCTAGGTCCATGATTGCTCATGCCATTGAGATTGCTGATCTTATCCAGACCGAAAACCTTGACTCTCTGGCCATTACGGAATCTTGGCTTCATGCCGCCGCAGGACCAGCTATCATGTTAGCGATCCCTAACGGCTACACCATCCTAAGAGCAGACAGAAGCGAAGCCCGTGGAGGTGGCATAGCCCTTATTGGTAAATCCAATTTATCCACCAGGCTTGCTCCTTCTAATGACACTAAATCCTGTGAAAGCCTAACAGCTAAATTTGCTATTAACAACTCCCAAACCCTCACCATCCACCTTATTTATAGACCTCCAGGCCCTATTGGAAACTTCGAGGAGGACATCTCTACCATTCTATCGCATAACCTAAAACAATCATCACAAGTTATCCTGCTAGGGGATCTTAACCTGGGCTTCAATGATCAAAACGACCCACAGGCAAGCAGAGTGGCTAACTTACTCTCTGAACTAGGCTTCTCACAAAGAGTACTTCACCCTACCCACAACAAGGGTAGAATACTTGACTGGGTGGCAGACCACAATTGTAATGCCTCCATCCTATCGATCTCCCCACTAATTTGGACAGACCACCACCTCATAACATTTGCCCTAGAAACGGACAGACCTACTCCTACCCTAGCCCAGCCAGCACCGTCCATCCCGACCAGGAATAAGAAAAACATCACCCCAGATAACCTACTCCCGCTCTTCATCCCTACACTTAATTCACTACCAGATAACCTGGACCCTGAAACTCTAGTGAACGAGTACAACAAAATGATGTCCTCTGCTCTGGACTTAATTGCACCACTTAAAGTGAGACGAAGCAAACCCAAAGCCCACCTTAACTCCTGGTACACCCCCACCTAAAAACTCTTTGTACCAAAAAAAGACAATGGGCCTCATTCCGACTCAGGCGTTAAGGGGTTTACGGTGCTGTAAACGGCGCCGACCCTTAACGCCTGATTACAAGGTTCCCTTTGCGGGATGGCTGTTTAACGGCTGCTTTATGCAGCCGTTAAAAGCCATGCCGCAAAGGGACCTTGGCGATAATTACGGCACCGTAATTTACGGTGCCGTAATTATCGCCTTTCCCCATTCCCATTATGCCCTATGGGGCAAAAATGGGAATGGGGAAGGGCCATTGGTGAATGGGGAATTACCGCCCCACTCACCTTGGAATGGGGCGGTAATTCCGCCAACCACCATGGCGGAATTGCAACCTTAGCGGCTATTAGGACCATGGTCCTCCGCCAAGGTTGTAATGAGGGCCAATGTGAGGTCGCATGGAAACTACAACCATCTGAAGAAAATAAGATCACTCTGAGAGACATATCTACCCTCTACAAAAAGGAAATACTGTCGGCTAAACGGGAAACCTACAACGCTAGAATAGCCCAAGCCACCTCTAGCATGAAGGAACTCTTCATTATCCTAAAGGAAATAGAATCGCCCATCCCAGTGCCAGACAACTGTGTCAAAGATAAAATATGGTGCACCAACATTCAGCAAGCCCTAGCTAACAAAGTGAAAACTCTCCAATCTAAAATTGCCATAAAAAAATCCTCGCTTAGTCTGGATACTAAGCCTAAAACAACTATCACCCTTCCCAAAAATAACATCGACAATCCTAGTTTCAAGTTCTCTAAAGTATCTATTATTGAGACTGAAAAAATCATACTGTCACTCAAACCATCGAACTGCCAGGGGGATCAATGTCCAGCCCAACTGATAAAGGACGCAGCTAGAGACCTGGCTCCCTTTATCTCAAAACTCATTAACGCCTCATTCGCAACAGGGTCCATACCCAGTAACCTAAAAGAATCCTGGGTACTCCCACTGCTTAAAAAACAGACGCTAGACCCAGCCATACCCACAAACTACCGCCCAATCACCACTGTGCCATTCCTCTTAAAAATCATAGATAAAGTGGCGTACTCACAAATCCAGAAACACCTTAAAACCAACAATTTACTAGGAGTACGGCAGTCTGGCTTCTGTCCCCAGCACGGGACCGAAACTGCCCTTTTAGACCTAAAGGCGCAAATCGATCAGCTAAGGGATCAAGGCAAACCAGCCTTACTCCTCCTCCTGGACTTATCAGGTGCATTCGACCTTGTTGACCACAAGGTCCACTGTAGGCATCTGGATATGGCGGCGCACTTCTCAGAAGAAGCCACAAATTGGATCCAATCCTTCCTCAATAATAGGACCATGAGAGTCTTCTCCACCACTGCGGCAGCAGACTCCATCCTCATCACATGTGGCGTGCCCCAGGGATCTGGTGTTTCTCCTACACTCTACAACAGCTTCACTAAGCCCCTTTTCGATGATCGGGACCTTCTTGGTATCACCTACACTAATTATGCAGATGATACTCAGATTCTCCTACCACTTACCGGTGATTACGACAAGGATTTGGCCTTGGTGAACAGAGTGTATCTCATCATCCAGGCATGGATGGCCACTCACGGACTATGCCTGAATGATGACAAAACTGAAATCATCATCCTGGGCACACCCTCTACCCTAAAAAAAAGTGGGCCCCAACTACTCCTCTTTTAATATTGACAACAACCAAATTACAACTGCCCACGTGGTAAAAAGTCTGGGTTTCTACCTGAACTCCACCCTCTCTTTCAACAAGCCGGTCTACGCGATGGCTTCTGCAACCACCTAAACCTGTAAATTGATAAGAGCAGGCAAACCTTTCCTATCGAACAACAGTTGCATCACACTTGCGAGAGCGCTCGTGTTATCAAATCTGGACTACTGCAATTCGCTCTATATTGGGGGTAATAAGGAAGTTATCAAAAGAATTCAAATCTTGCAGAACAATGCGCTTAGAGCAGCACTAGGTATTTCCAGGAGAGCCCACATCACCGAACTTAGACGAGTCAATAACTGGCTTTCTACTAGAAAATCCAACTAAAAGTTGCCTCATTGGTCTACAAATGCCTTAACAACGCCGCACTATGTTACCTTTCTGCGAGATTCACGAGAATAAAACCAACAAGACTCACCAGATCCGCTAACTCCAACAAAATATCTATACCTAGAGTTAAATTGACCAGAGTCAGTGGCTGCAGTTTTCAGGTGAAAGCAGCTCAACTCTGGAACTCCCTACCATCCACCCTGAAGACTGATCAACCCTATCTCACTTTCCGACATAACCTCATAATGTGGATCAAAAACGCAGACAAACAATAGATCACCCACTGCCTGGACCTACTTAATCCCTAGTAGTTTCTGATTAGGACTGTAAATACGTACATCCTATTTCGCCTGTTGTATATTTTTGTATATTTCTGTTGTATATTTGTGTATATTTCTTGTTTCTTGTTTCGCTGTTTGCCATGTGCTCTTGTAACTAAGCTTTAAGTTGTCTTATAAAATGCGCCCGGTTACCCCTGGCTCTGGTGCGCAATATAAGTAAAAACAAATAAACAAAACAAAACAAAAATAGCCAAACGTATTGACCAAACGGCCTACTCCCAGCTTTGCCACTTAACTGAATCCAACCTCCTCCTCAACCCTGCTCAGTCTGGCTTCAGACCCCTTCGAGGAACTGAATCGTCCCTAGTCTATATCTAGGATGACCTCAGAAGAACTGCAGACTCAGAAGGCTGTTCTGTAATTATCCTCCTCGACATGTCAGCGGTTATTGACACTATCAACCACTGCATCCTCACAGACAGACTCCACTCGCTGGACATTAGGGACTCAGCATTAAGGTGGATATCCTCCTTCCTTGCCAACCGATCACAAATCACCCATGTTCCTCCCTTCACCCCCCATCTTGTCACCAATGGGGTACCTCAGGGCAGCTCCCTATCCTCTCTATTTTTCAACCTCTACCTAAGCCCCCTCCCTGTTCTCATTTACTTACATGGCGTATCCTGCTACACCTACTCCACAATCCCGACCTCGCCTCATGCCTCTTGAAAATCAAACACTAGATGAAGGCATGACCATCTCCTCTTCAACCCCGGAAATAATTAAATCATTCTATGCGGGAAGATGGCACTCTTCTATCAACCCATCCCTCGACCATCCTCCCTATCCCCTCCTCCCTCCACATCCAACTCAGTAAAGAACCTGGGACGTACCATGGATCCAGATCTGGCACTTTCATAACACATCAACTCTGGGACTAAAACTTGCTATCTACTCCTCTGCATTCTCAAAGCATCTTCTCTTACCTCTCCGACCCTCAAAGAGTTACAGCAATCATGACTATCATCCTCTCTGGCCCAGACATTGCTAACTCCCTTTCCCTGGGTGCCTTATCAACTCAGAAAGCTCCAACGGATCCAAAACACTGCAGCTAATCTCCTCCAAGCGCTTAGACCCAGAGTACATCACACCCGTTCTCTGCTTCCTCCAATGGCTCCCTGTTGGGTGACGGTCCCCTTTCAAAGCCATGTGCATCACCCACGTGCCCTGCACAGGACAGGCCTAGTATACCTTCAACGCAAGCTCACCCCTTACCAACCTATTTCCAACCTGTGATCAGGCACCTCACTCCTCCTTGTCATTGCTCCCATTAAATCAGCAAGAATATGAATCCTCCTTCTCTATCCAAGCTCCCACAATCTGGAATGCAATCCCCCTTAGCATTCACCACTTAGAGGATCACATTGCCTTCTGGAAGGCTGTCAGGCCCTGGGTCCCCTCCCTCCCCGCCCCATCCTGACTAACCCATTCCGTGCCTAAGGTTATTTAACCTCCAGTCAGATAGGCTGGGGCCACAATTAAGCCTTCGTAGATGTACTGAGAGACGGAGAGAATAAACTACTGCAGACCACAGGACAGAATCCACGCCACGCCTATGAAGCCAAGAAACCAGCCAGGACACATGAGTACGTATCGCACACCATGTCAATGGAAGATAGCTGCAGGCACAGCCACCGACCCGCATTTATCTGCTATCATACAATATTTTAAGACACATCACACAACACCCCTGCCATTTGAATGCAGCTGCATCCCACAACAGAAATTCAGTCTAGTGGGACACATAATCAGTCTCCTGCACTTGCATACTTTCCCGATAACCTTACAGCACCCATCCTCAAGCCAGCTCGACATGGGTCACTAGCAGGACTTGCCCACCCAACCTACCTTCATATTGACTAAAATGCACAAATGCATTCTAAACTCTTCTGACTAATCCCCCATACCTTGGACTTCGGTCCCCAAGGGTGGTCACCTATAGCTCTTTGAGGCCATAATAATGGGATAAGGCGCTATATAAATGACAAAATACATTACATTGCATGATTACAAGGGACATATGTATAAAATCTGATTACCCTGAGATTATTCTCAAATTAGGATTTACATTCAGATGTTTGGCTTTTTCTGTAAAAACTCGGATACTCCTCAACATTGTATGGAATTTATTAAGATCTTCCTGGTGACACCTGAAGGGAAATTGCTTGAGACATACGTTGGGACACCTGCTACGAAACTGCCAGAGATACTCCTCAGAGCTCTATGTGGGATATTTCTGGGAGACACGCGTCGAGATAAGCACTGGCATGCATACTGCCATCATAATTCTTACATGACTTTGTAGCATGCTGAGATGCTCCTCTGGCCCCAACATGTCTCTTCTCTCTCTGGAATCCCTATCCAAGTGCACTGTCTTCTCTGAACCCTTGGCGGCATCGTCCCTATGTCTCCCACTCATCCCTGTGTTCTTCCACTAGGATAAAACACTGCCCACATTCAGAGATACCAGCACACTCTAGGGAGCTTTAGGACATTGCCAAGCTGCCCGCCAGCCCTCTACTTACCTCCCAACACTAACCTTCTCAAATGCTCTGCTCAAACACACTACCTGCATGCTAAGTCACTTGCACATGGCAATTTAATAGCCTTCCAAACAAAAGAAGCATACATCTCTCTCACCAACTTGCATGTCACACGCAGTTCATGACAATGCACCCTAGCACCACAAGCACATACAGCACCTCTTTGGACACACATGCTCCCTACACTGGACACCTAGAAAGAGATTCTTACGCAGGGTTCTTTATGTCTGCTTGCATCAACACAACAGTAAAACTAACTTGCACTTTCCCCCTCTCCCCACTAACCTAACCCACACTCCTCTCTTTCAGATCTGCCAGAGCACCTGGAGACCATGCAAATGACAGAGGTGTGCAGTATCAATTCCAACAGAAGGACATAACATATGCATACATACAATACTATGACAAACTCCACAGGGAACTAACTGGGATACTGAATGAGGCACTGCAATATATTCAGTAGACAGTAAAAATAAATATTAAGAATACCGAAAATAAAGAGATAAAAAAAAGAAGCAAGGTAAGAAAGCAAATATAGTCCAGGATTAACATTTAATTGTAAAATTAATTCAAAATGAACAGGTCTTCTGGTCAAGAGCAGTACAGCTTCAGACAGGGAAGGAGGGTTGAAGATGTCTGAGCGGGCAGTTTAAGTACAGGGAACAGAGCTTGTGGTCAGGAGCAGCACGGCTTCAGGCAGGTGAGGAAGGTGGAAGATGTCTGGCCGGGCAGTTTAGGTACAGGGAACAGAGCTTCTGGTTAGGAGCAGTGCGGCTTCAGGCAGGTGAGGAGGGTGGAAGATGTCAGGATGGTCAGTTTAGGTACAGGGAACAGAGCTTCTGGTCAGGAGCAGTACGGCTTCAGGCAGGTGAGGAGGGTGGAAGATGTCTGGCCGGGCAGTTTAGGTACAGGGAGCAGAGCATCTGATCTGGAGCAGTACGGCTTCAGGCAGGTGAGGAAGGTGGAAGATGTCTGGGCGGGCAGTTTAGGTACAGGGAACAGAGCTTGTGGTCAGGAGCAGCACTCCACAGCCAGGTGAGGAGCGTGGAAGATGTCTGGGCGGTCAGTTTAGTTACAGGGAACAGAGCTTGTGGTCAGGAGCAGCACTCCACAGCCAGGTGAGGAGCGTGGAAGATGTATGGGCGGTCAGTTTAGGGACAGGGAACAGAGCTTCTGGTCAGGAGCAGCACAGCTTCAGGCAGGTGTGGAGGGTGGAAGATGTCTGGGCGGGCAATTTACGTACAGGGAACAAAGCTTCTGGTCAGGAGCAGCGCAGATTCAGGCAGGTGAGGAGGGTGCAAGATATCTGGGCGGGCAGTTTAGGTACAGGGAACAGAGCTTCTGGTCAGGATCAGTACGGCTTCAGACAGGTGAGGAAGATGGAAGATGTCTGGGCGGGCAGTTTAGGTACAGGGAACAGAGCTTCTGGTCAGGAGCAGTGCGGCTTCAGGCAGGTGAGGAGGGTGGAAGATGTCTGGCGGGCAGTTTAGGTACAGGGAACAGAGCTTCTGGTCAGGATCAATACGGCTTCAGGCAGGTGAGGAAGATGGAAGATGTCTGGGCGGGCAGTTTAGGTACAGGGAACAGAGCTTGTGGTCAGGAGCAGCACGCCACAGCCAGGTGAGGAGCGTGGAAGATGTCTGGGCGGTCAGTTTAGGGACAGGCAACAGAGCTTCTGGTGAGGAGCAGCACGGCTTCAGGCAGGTGAGGAGGGTGGAAGATGTCTGGCGGGCAGTTTAGGTACAGGGAACAGAGCTTCTGGTCAGGATCAATACGGCTTCAGGCAGGTGAGGAAGATGGAAGATGTCTGGGCGGGCAGTTTAGGTACAGGGAACAGAGCTTCTGGTCAGGAGCAGTACAGCTTTAGGCAGGTGAGTAAGGTGGAAGATGTCTGGGCGGGCAGTTTAGGTACACTGAACAGAGCTTCTGGTCAGGAGCAGTACGGCTTCAGGCAGGTGAGGAGGGTGGAAGATGTCAGGATGGTCAGTTTAGGTACAGGGAACAGAGCTTCTGGTCAGGAGCAGTACGGCTTCAGGCAGGTGAGGAGGGTGGAAGATGTCTGGCCGGGCAGTTTAGGTACAGGGAGCAGAGTATCTGATCTGGAGCAGTACGGCTTCAGGCAGGTGAGGAAGGTGGAAGATGTCTGGGCGGGCAGTTTAGGTACAGGGAACAGAGCTTGTGGTCAGGAGCAGCACTCCACAGTCAGGTGAGGAGGGTGGAAGATGTCTGGGCGGTCAGTTTAGTTACAGGGAACAGAGCTTGTGGTCAGGAGCAGCACGCCACAGCCAGGTGAGGAGCGTGGAAGATGTATGGGCGTTGAGTTTAGGGACAGGGAACAGAGCTTCTGGTCAGGAGCAGCACGGCTTCAGGCAGGTGTGGAGGGTGGAAGATGTCTGGGCGGGCAATTTACGTACAGGGAACAAAGCTTCTGGTCAGGAGCAGCGCAGATTCAGGCAGGTGAGGAGGGTGCAAGATGTCTGGGCGGGCAGTTTAGGTACAGGGAACAGAGCTTCTGGTCAGGATCAGTACGGCTTCAGACAGGTGAGGAAGATGGAAGATGTCTGGGCGGGCAGTTTAGGTACAGGGAACAGAGCTTCTGGTCAGGAGCAGTACGGCTTCAGGCAGGTGAGGAGGGTGGAAGATGTCTGGCGGGCAGTTTAGGTACAGGGAACAGAGCTTCTGGTCAGGATCAATACGGCTTCAGGCAGGTGAGGAAGATAGAAGATGTCTGGGCGGGCGGTTTAGGTACAGGGAACAGAGCTTGTGGTCAGGAGCAGCACGCCACAGCCAGGTGAGGAGCGTGGAAGATGTCTGGGCGGTCAGTTTAGGGACAGGGAACAGAGCTTCTGGTCAGGAGCAGCACGGCTTCAGGCAGGTGAGGAGGGTGGAAGATGTCTGGGCGGGCAATTTACGTACAGGGAAGAAAGCTTCTGGTCAGGAGCAGCGCAGATTCAGGCAGGTGAGGAGGGTGCAAGATGTCTGGGTGGGCAGTTTAGGTACAGGGAACAGAGCTTCTGGTCAGGATCAGTACGGCTTCAGACAGGTGAGGAGGGTGGAAGATGTATGGGTGGGCAGTTTAGGTACAGGGAGAAGAGCATCTGATCTGGAGCAGTACGGCTTCAGGCAGGCGAGGAGGGTGGAAGGTGTGTGGGCGGGCTGTTTAGGTACAGGGATCAGAGCATCTGATCTGAAGCAGTACTGCTTCAGTCAGGTGAGGAGGGTGCAAGATGTCTGGGCGGGCAGTTTAGGTACAAGGAGCAGAACATCTGATCTGGAGCCCTACGGTTTCAGGCAGGTAAGGAGGGTGGAAGATGTCTGGTCGGCAGTTTAGGTACAGGGAGCAGAGAATCTAATCTGGAGCAGTACGGCTTCAGGCAGGTAAGGAGGGTGGAATATGTCTGGGCGGGCAGTTTAGGTACAGCGAAGAGAGCTTCTGGTCAGGAGCAGTATGGCTTCAGGCAGGTGTGGAGGGTGGAAGATGCCTGGGCGGGCACTTTAGGTATGGGGAACAGAGCTTGTGGTCAGGAGCAGTACGGCTTCAAGCAGGTGAGAAGGGTGGAAGATGTCTGGGCGGGCAGTTTAGTTACAGGGACCTGAGCTTCTGGTCAGGAGCAGTACGGCTTCAGGCAGGTGAGGAGGGTGGAAGATGTCTGGCCGGGCAGTTTAGGTACAGGGAACAGAGCTTCTGGTCAGGAACAGTACGGATTCAGGCAGATGAGGAGGGTGGAAGATGTCTGGGCGGGCACTTTAGGTACGGGGAACAGAACTCTGAGCCTGTGTTCAGGAGCAGTACGGCTTCAGGCACGTGAGGAGGGTGGAAGATGTCTGGGCGGGCAGTTTATGTACAGGGAACATAGCTTCTGGTCAGGAGCAGTGCGGCTTCAGGCAGGTGAGGTGGGTGGAAGATGTTTGGGCGGGCAGTTTAGGTACAGGGAACATAGCCTCTGGTCGGGAGCAGTACGGCTTCAGGGAGGTGGGGATGGTGGAAGATGTCTGGCCGGGCAGTTTAGGTACAGGGAGCAGAGCTTCTGGTCAGTAGCAGCACGCCACAGCCAGGTGAGGAGCGTGGAAGATGTATGGGCGGTCAGTTTAGGGACAGGGAACAGAGCTTCTGGTCAGGAGCAGCACGGCTTCAGGCAGGTGTGGAGGGTGGAAGATGTCTGGGCGGGCAATTTACGTACAGGGAACAAAGCTTCTGGTCAGGAGCAGCGCAGATTCAGGCAGGTGAGGAGGGTGCAAGATATCTGGGCGGGCAGTTTAGGTACAGGGAACAGAGCTTCTGGTCAGGATCAGTACGGCTTCAGACAGGTGAGGAAGATGGAAGATGTCTGGGCGGGCAGTTTAGGTACAGGGAACAGAGCTTCTGGTCAGGAGCAGTACGGCTTCAGGCAGGTGAGGAGGGTGGAAGATGTCTGGCGGGCAGTTTAGGTACAGGGAACAGAGCTTCTGGTCAGGATCAATACGGCTTCAGGCAGGTGAGGAAGATGGAAGATGTCTGGGCGGGCAGTTTAGGTACAGGGAACAGAGCTTGTGGTCAGGAGCAGCACCCCACAGCCAGGTGAGGAGCGTGGAAGATGTATGGGCGGTCAGTTTAGGGACAGGGAACAGAGCTTCTGGTCAGGAGCAGCACGGCTTCAGGCAGGTGTGGAGGGTGGAAGATGTCTGGGCGGGCAATTTACGTACAGGGAACAAAGCTTCTGGTCAGGAGCAGCGCAGATTCAGGCAGGTGAGGAGGGTGCAAGATATCTGGGCGGGCAGTTTAGGTACAGGGAACAGAGCTTCTGGTCAGGATCAGTACGGCTTCAGACAGGTGAGGAAGATGGAAGATGTCTGGGCGGGCAGTTTAGGTACAGGGAACAGAGCTTCTGGTCAGGAGCAGTACGGCTTCAGGCAGGTGAGGAGGGTGGAAGATGTCTGGCGGGCAGTTTAGGTACAGGGAACAGAGCTTCTGGTCAGGATCAATACGGCTTCAGGCAGGTGAGGAAGATAGAAGATGTCTGGGCGGGCGGTTTAGGTACAGGGAACAGAGCTTGTGGTCAGGAGCAGCACGCCACAGCCAGGTGAGGAGCGTGGAAGATGTCTGGGCGGTCAGTTTAGGGACAGGGAACAGAGCTTCTGGTCAGGAGCAGCACGGCTTCAGGCAGGTGAGGAGGGTGGAAGATGTCTGGGCGGGCAATTTACGTACAGGGAAGAAAGCTTCTGGTCAGGAGCAGCGCAGATTCAGGCAGGTGAGGAGGGTGCAAGATGTCTGGGTGGGCAGTTTAGGTACAGGGAACAGAGCTTCTCGTCAGGATCAGTACGGCTTCAGACAGGTGAGGAGGGTGGAAGATGTATGGGTGGGCAGTTTAGGTACAGGGAGAAGAGCATCTGATCTGGAGCAGTACGGCTTCAGGCAGACAAGGAGGGTGGAAGGTGTGTGGGCGGGCTGTTTAGGTACAGGGATCAGAGCATCTGATCTGAAGCAGTACTGCTTCAGTCAGGTGAGGAGGGTGCAAGATGTCTGGGCGGGCAGTTTAGGTACAAGGAGCAGAACATCTGATCTGGAGCCCTACGGTTTCAGGCAGGTAAGGAGGGTGGAAGATGTCTGGTCGGCAGTTTAGGTACAGGGAGCAGAGAATCTAATCTGGAGCAGTACGGCTTCAGGCAGGTAAGGAGGGTGGAATATGTCTGGGCGGGCAGTTTAGGTACAGCGAAGAGAGCTTCTGGTCAGGAGCAGTATGGCTTCAGGCAGGTGTGGAGGGTGGAAGATGCCTGGGCGGGCACTTTAGGTATGGGGAACAGAGCTTGTGGTCAGGAGCAGTACGGCTTCAAGCAGGTGAGAAGGGTGGAAGATGTCTGGGCGGGCAGTTTAGTTACAGGGACCTGAGCTTCTGGTCAGGAGCAGTACGGCTTCAGGCAGGTGAGGAGGGTGGAAGATGTCTGGCCGGGCAGTTTAGGTACAGGGAACAGAGCTTCTGGTCAGGAACAGTACGGATTCAGGCAGATGAGGAGGGTGGAAGATGTCTGGGCGGGCACTTTAGGTACGGGGAACAGAACTCTGAGCCTGTGTTCAGGAGCAGTACGGCTTCAGGCACGTGAGGAGGGTGGAAGATGTCTGGGCGGGCAGTTTATGTACAGGGAACATAGCTTCTGGTCATGAGCAGTGCGGCTTCAGGCAGGTGAGGTGGGTGGAAGATGTTTGGGCGGGCAGTTTAGGTACAGGGAACATAGCCTCTGGTCGGGAGCAGTACGGCTTCAGGGAGGTGGGGATGGTGGAAGATGTCTGGCCGGGCAGTTTAGGTACAGGGAGCAGAGCTTCTGGTCAGTAGCAGCACGCCACAGCCAGGTGAGGAGCGTGGAAGATGTATGGGCGGTCAGTTTAGGGACAGGGAACAGAGCTTCTGGTCAGGAGCAGCACGGCTTCAGGCAGGTGTGGAGGGTGGAAGATGTCTGGGCGGGCAATTTACGTACAGGGAACAAAGCTTCTGGTCAGGAGCAGCGCAGATTCAGGCAGGTGAGGAGGGTGCAAGATATCTGGGCGGGCAGTTTAGGTACAGGGAACAGAGCTTCTGGTCAGGATCAGTACGGCTTCAGACAGGTGAGGAAGATGGAAGATGTCTGGGCGGGCAGTTTAGGTACAGGGAACAGAGCTTCTGGTCAGGAGCAGTACGGCTTCAGGCAGGTGAGGAGGGTGGAAGATGTCTGGCGGGCAGTTTAGGTACAGGGAACAGAGCTTCTGGTCAGGATCAATACGGCTTCAGGCAGGTGAGGAAGATGGAAGATGTCTGGGCGGGCAGTTTAGGTACAGGGAACAGAGCTTGTGGTCAGGAGCAGCACGCCACAGCCAGGTGAGGAGCGTGGGAGATGTCTGGGCGGTCAGTTTAGGGACTGGGAACAGAGCTTCTGGTGAGGAGCAGCACGGCTTCAGGCAGGTGAGGAGGGTGGAAGATGTCTGGGCGGGCAATTTACGTACAGGGAAGAAAGCTTCTGGTCAGGAGCAGCGCAGATTCAGGCAGGTGAGGAGGGTGCAAGATGTCTGGGTGGGCATTTTAGGTACAGGGAACAGAGCTTCTGGTCAGGATCAGTACGGCTTCAGACAGGTGAGGAAGATGGAAGATGTCTGGGCGGGCAGTCTAGGTTCAGGGAACAGAGCTTCTGGTCAGGAGCAGTACGGCTTCAGGCAGGTGAGGAGGGTGGAAGATGTCTGGCGGGCAGTTTAGGTACAGGGAACAGAGCTTCTGGTCAGGATCAATACGGCTTCAGGCAGGTGAGAAAGATGGAAGATGTCTGGGAGGGCAGTTTAGGTACAGGGAACAGAGCTTCTGGTCAGGAGCAGTACAGCTTTAGGCAGGTGAGTAAGGTGGAAGATGTCTGGGCGGGCAGTTTAGGTACACTGAACAGAGCTTCTGGTCAGGAGCAGTACGGCTTCAGGCAGGTGAGGAGGGTGGAAGATGTCAGGATGGTCAGTTTAGGTACAGGGAACAGAGCTTCTGGTCAGGAGCAGTACGGCTTCAGGCAGGTGAGGAGGGTGGAAGATGTCTGGCCGGGCAGTTTAGGTACAGGGAGCAGAGCATCTGATCTGGAGCAGTACGGCTTCAGGCAGGTGAGGAAGGTGGAAGATGTCTGGGCGGGCAGTTTAGGTACAGGGAACAGAGCTTGTGGTCAGGAGCAGCACTCTACAGTCAGGTGAGGAGCGTGGAAGATGTCTGGGCGGTCAGTTTAGTTACAGGGAACAGAGCTTGTGGTCAGGAGCAGCACGCCACAGCCAGGTGAGGAGCGTGGAAGATGTATGGGCGGTCAGTTTAGGGACAGGGAACAGAGCTTCTGGTCAGGAGCAGCACGGCTTCAGGCAGGTGTGGAGGGTGGAAGATGTCTGGGCGGGCAATTTACGTACAGGGAACAAAGCTTCTGGTCAGGAGCAGCGCAGATTCAGGCAGGTGAGGAGGGTGCAAGATGTCTGGGCGGGCAGTTTAGGTACAGGGAACAGAGCTTCTGGTCAGGATCAGTACGGCTTCAGACAGGTGAGGAAGATGGAAGATGTCTGGGCGGGCAGTTTAGGTACAGGGAACAGAGCTTCTGGTCAGGAGCAGTACGGCTTCAGGCAGGTGAGGAGGGTGGAAGATGTCTGGCGGGCAGTTTAGGTACAGGGAACAGAGCTTCTGGTCAGGATCAATACGGCTTCAGGCAGGTGAGGAAGATGGAAGATGTCTGGGCGGGCGGTTTAGGTACAGGGAACAGAGCTTGTGGTCAGGAGCAGCACGCCACAGCCAGGTGAGGAGCGTGGAAGATGTCTGGGTGGTCAGTTTAGGGACAGGGAACAGAGCTTCTGGTCAGGAGCAGCACGGCTTCAGGCAGGTGAGGAGGGTGGAAGATGTCTGGGCGGGCAATTTACGTACAGGGAAGAAAGCTTCTGGTCAGGAGCAGCGCAGATTCAGGCAGGTGAGGAGGGTGCAAGATGTCTGGGTGGGCAGTTTAGGTACAGGGAACAGAGCTTCTGGTCAGGATCAGTACGGCTTCAGACAGGTGAGGAAGATGGAAGATGTCTGGGCGGGCAGTTTAGGTACAGGGAACAGAGCTTCTGGTCAGGAGCAGTACAGCTTTAGGCAGGTGAGTAAGGTGGAAGATGTCTGGGCGGGCAGTTTAGGTACAGGGAACAGAGCTTGTGGTCAGGAGCAGCACTCCACAGTCAGGTGAGGAGCGTGGAAGATGTCTGGGCGGTCAGTTTAGTTAAAGGGAACAGAGCTTCTGGTCAGGAGCAGTACGGCTTCAGGCAGGTGAGGAGGGTGGAAGATGTCTGGCGGGCAGTTTAGGTACAGGGAACAGAGCTTCTGGTCAGGATCAATACGGCTTCAGGCAGGTGAGGAAGATGGAAGATGTCTGGGCGGGCAGTTTAGGTACAGGGAACATAGCTTCTGGTCAGGAGCAGTGCGGCTTCAGGCAGGTGAGGAGGGTGGAAGATGTCTGGGCGGGCAGTTTAGGTACAGGGAACATAGCTTCTGGTCGGGAGCGGTACGGCTTCAGGGAGGTGGGGAGGGTGGAAGATGTCTGGCTGGGCAGTTTAGGTACAGGGAGCAGAGCTTCTGGTCAGGAGCAGTATGGCTTCAGGCAGGTGAGGAGGGTGGAAGATGTCTGGCCAGGCAGTTTAGGTACAGGGAGCAGAGCTTCTGGTCAGGAGCAGTGCGGCTTCAGGCAGGTGAGGAGGGTGGAAGATGTCTGGGTGGGCAGTTTAGGTACAGGGAACAGAGCTTCTGGTCAGGAGCAGTACGGCTTCAGGCAGGTGAGGAGGGTGGAAGATGTCTGGCCGGGCAGTTTAGGTACAGGGAACAGAGCTTCTGGTCAGGAGTCGTACGGCTTCAGGCAGATGAGGAGGGTGGAAGATGTCTGGCTGGGCAGTTTAGGTACAGGGAGTGGAGCTTCTGGTCAGGAGCAGTGCGGCTTCAGGCAGGTGAGGAGGGTGGAAGATGTCTGGGCGGGCAGTTTAGGTACAGGGAGCATAGCTTCTGGTCAGGAGCCGTACGGCTTCAGGCAGGTGAGGAGGGTGGAAGATGTCTGGGTGGGCAGTTTAGGTACAAGGAGCAGAGCATCTGATCTGGAGCAGTACAGCTTCAGGCAGGTGAGGAGGGTGGAAGATGTTTGGGTGGCCAGTTTAGGTACAGGGAGAAGAGCATCTGATCTGGAGCAGTACGGCTTCAGGCAGGCGAGGAGGGTGGAAGGTGTGTGGGCGGGCTGTTTAGGTACAGGGAGCAGAGCATCTGATCTGAAGCAGTACTGCTTCAGGCAGGTGAGGAGGGTGCAAGATGTCTGGGCGGGCAGTTTAGGTACAAGGAGCAGAACATCTGATCTGGAGCCCTACGGTTTCAGGCAGGTAAGGAGGGTGGAAGATGTCTGGTCGGCAGTTTAGGTACAGGGAGCAGAGAATCTAATCTGGAGCAGTACGGCTTCAGGCAGGTAAGGAGGGTGGAATATGTCTGGCCGGGCAGTTTAGGTACAGCGAAGAGAGCTTCTGGTCAGGAGCAGTATGGCTTCAGGCAGGTGTGGAGGGTGGAAGATGCCTGGGCGGGCACTTTAGGTATGGGGAACAGAGCTTGTGGTCAGGAGCAGTACGGCTTCAAGCAGGTGAGAAGGGTGGAAGATGTCTGGGCGGGCAGTTTAGTTACAGGGACCTGAGCTTCTGGTCAGGAGCAGTACGGCTTCAGGCAGGTGAGGAGGGTGGAAGATGTCTGGCCGGGCAGTTTAGGTACAGGGAACATAGCTTCTGGTCAGGAGCAGTGCGGCTTCAGGCAGGTGAGGTGGGTGGAAGATGTTTGGGCGGGCAGTTTAGGTACAGGGAACATAGCCTCTGGTCGGGAGCAGTACGGCTTCAGGGAGGTGGGGATGGTGGAAGATGTCTGGCCGGGCAGTTTAGGTACAGGGAGCAGAGCTTCTGGTCAGGAGCAGTACGGCTTCAGGCAGGTGAGGAGGGTGAAAGATGTCTGGCCGGGCAGTTTAGGTACAGGGAACAGAGCTTCTGGTCAGGATTCGTACGGCTTCAGGCAGATGAGGAGGGTGGAAGATGTCTGGCCGGGCAGTTTAGGTACAGGGAGCAGAGCTTCTGGTCAGGAGCAGTGCGGCTTCAGGCAGGTGAGGAGGGTGGAAGATGTCTGGGTGGTCAGTTTAGGTACAGGGAACAGAGCTTCTGGTCAGGAGCAGTACGGCTTCAGGCAGGTGAGGAGGGTGGAAGATGTCTGGCCGGGCAGTTTAGGTACAGGGAGCAGAGTATCTGATCTGGAGCAGTACGGCTTCAGGCAGGTGAGGAAGGTGGAAGATGTCTGGGCGGGCAGTTTAGGTACAGGGAACAGAGCTTGTGGTCAGGAGCAGCACTCCACAGTCAGGTGAGGAGGGTGGAAGATGTCTGGGCGGTCAGTTTAGTTACAGGGAACAGAGCTTGTGGTCAGGAGCAGCACGCCACAGCCAGGTGAGGAGCGTGGAAGATGTATGGGCGTTGAGTTTAGGGACAGGGAACAGAGCTTCTGGTCAGGAGCAGCACGGCTTCAGGCAGGTGTGGAGGGTGGAAGATGTCTGGGCGGGCAATTTACGTACAGGGAACAAAGCTTCTGGTCAGGAGCAGCGCAGATTCAGGCAGGTGAGGAGGGTGCAAGATGTCTGGGCGGGCAGTTTAGGTACAGGGAACAGAGCTTCTGGTCAGGATCAGTACGGCTTCAGACAGGTGAGGAAGATGGAAGATGTCTGGGCGGGCAGTTTAGGTACAGGGAACAGAGCTTCTGGTCAGGAGCAGTACGGCTTCAGGCAGGTGAGGAGGGTGGAAGATGTCTGGCGGGCAGTTTAGGTACAGGGAACAGAGCTTCTGGTCAGGATCAATACGGCTTCAGGCAGGTGAGGAAGATAGAAGATGTCTGGGCGGGCGGTTTAGGTACAGGGAACAGAGCTTGTGGTCAGGAGCAGCACGCCACAGCCAGGTGAGGAGCGTGGAAGATGTCTGGGCGGTCAGTTTAGGGACAGGGAACAGAGCTTCTGGTCAGGAGCAGCACGGCTTCAGGCAGGTGAGGAGGGTGGAAGATGTCTGGGCGGGCAATTTACGTACAGGGAAGAAAGCTTCTGGTCAGGAGCAGCGCAGATTCAGGCAGGTGAGGAGGGTGCAAGATGTCTGGGTGGGCAGTTTAGGTACAGGGAACAGAGCTTCTGGTCAGGATCAGTACGGCTTCAGACAGGTGAGGAGGGTGGAAGATGTATGGGTGGGCAGTTTAGGTACAGGGAGAAGAGCATCTGATCTGGAGCAGTACGGCTTCAGGCAGGCGAGGAGGGTGGAAGGTGTGTGGGCGGGCTGTTTAGGTACAGGGATCAGAGCATCTGATCTGAAGCAGTACTGCTTCAGTCAGGTGAGGAGGGTGCAAGATGTCTGGGCGGGCAGTTTAGGTACAAGGAGCAGAACATCTGATCTGGAGCCCTACGGTTTCAGGCAGGTAAGGAGGGTGGAAGATGTCTGGTCGGCAGTTTAGGTACAGGGAGCAGAGAATCTAATCTGGAGCAGTACGGCTTCAGGCAGGTAAGGAGGGTGGAATATGTCTGGGCGGGCAGTTTAGGTACAGCGAAGAGAGCTTCTGGTCAGGAGCAGTATGGCTTCAGGCAGGTGTGGAGGGTGGAAGATGCCTGGGCGGGCACTTTAGGTATGGGGAACAGAGCTTGTGGTCAGGAGCAGTACGGCTTCAAGCAGGTGAGAAGGGTGGAAGATGTCTGGGCGGGCAGTTTAGTTACAGGGACCTGAGCTTCTGGTCAGGAGCAGTACGGCTTCAGGCAGGTGAGGAGGGTGGAAGATGTCTGGCCGGGCAGTTTAGGTACAGGGAACAGAGCTTCTGGTCAGGAACAGTACGGATTCAGGCAGATGAGGAGGGTGGAAGATGTCTGGGCGGGCACTTTAGGTACGGGGAACAGAACTCTGAGCCTGTGTTCAGGAGCAGTACGGCTTCAGGCACGTGAGGAGGGTGGAAGATGTCTGGGCGGGCAGTTTATGTACAGGGAACATAGCTTCTGGTCAGGAGCAGTGCGGCTTCAGGCAGGTGAGGTGGGTGGAAGATGTTTGGGCGGGCAGTTTAGGTACAGGGAACATAGCCTCTGGTCGGGAGCAGTACGGCTTCAGGGAGGTGGGGATGGTGGAAGATGTCTGGCCGGGCAGTTTAGGTACAGGGAGCAGAGCTTCTGGTCAGTAGCAGCACGCCACAGCCAGGTGAGGAGCGTGGAAGATGTATGGGCGGTCAGTTTAGGGACAGGGAACAGAGCTTCTGGTCAGGATCAGTACGGCTTCAGACAGGTGAGGAAGATGGAAGATGTCTGGGCGGGCAGTTTAGGTACAGGGAACAGAGCTTCTGGTCAGGAGCAGTACGGCTTCAGGCAGGTGAGGAGGGTGGAAGATGTCTGGCGGGCAGTTTAGGTACAGGGAACAGAGCTTCTGGTCAGGATCAATACGGCTTCAGGCAGGTGAGGAAGATGGAAGATGTCTGGGCGGGCAGTTTAGGTACAGGGAACAGAGCTTGTGGTCAGGAGCAGCACCCCACAGCCAGGTGAGGAGCGTGGAAGATGTATGGGCGGTCAGTTTAGGGACAGGGAACAGAGCTTCTGGTCAGGAGCAGCACGGCTTCAGGCAGGTGTGGAGGGTGGAAGATGTCTGGGCGGGCAATTTACGTACAGGGAACAAAGCTTCTGGTCAGGAGCAGCGCAGATTCAGGCAGGTGAGGAGGGTGCAAGATATCTGGGCGGGCAGTTTAGGTACAGGGAACAGAGCTTCTGGTCAGGATCAGTACGGCTTCAGACAGGTGAGGAAGATGGAAGATGTCTGGGCGGGCAGTTTAGGTACAGGGAACAGAGCTTCTGGTCAGGAGCAGTACGGCTTCAGGCAGGTGAGGAGGGTGGAAGATGTCTGGCGGGCAGTTTAGGTACAGGGAACAGAGCTTCTGGTCAGGATCAATACGGCTTCAGGCAGGTGAGGAAGATAGAAGATGTCTGGGCGGGCGGTTTAGGTACAGGGAACAGAGCTTGTGGTCAGGAGCAGCACGCCACAGCCAGGTGAGGAGCGTGGAAGATGTCTGGGCGGTCAGTTTAGGGACAGGGAACAGAGCTTCTGGTCAGGAGCAGCACGGCTTCAGGCAGGTGAGGAGGGTGGAAGATGTCTGGGCGGGCAATTTACGTACAGGGAAGAAAGCTTCTGGTCAGGAGCAGCGCAGATTCAGGCAGGTGAGGAGGGTGCAAGATGTCTGGGTGGGCAGTTTAGGTACAGGGAACAGAGCTTCTCGTCAGGATCAGTACGGCTTCAGACAGGTGAGGAGGGTGGAAGATGTATGGGTGGGCAGTTTAGGTACAGGGAGAAGAGCATCTGATCTGGAGCAGTACGGCTTCAGGCAGACAAGGAGGGTGGAAGGTGTGTGGGCGGGCTGTTTAGGTACAGGGATCAGAGCATCTGATCTGAAGCAGTACTGCTTCAGTCAGGTGAGGAGGGTGCAAGATGTCTGGGCGGGCAGTTAAGGTACAAGGAGCAGAACATCTGATCTGGAGCCCTACGGTTTCAGGCAGGTAAGGAGGGTGGAAGATGTCTGGTCGGCAGTTTAGGTACAGGGAGCAGAGAATCTAATCTGGAGCAGTACGGCTTCAGGCAGGTAAGGAGGGTGGAATATGTCTGGGCGGGCAGTTTAGGTACAGCGAAGAGAGCTTCTGGTCAGGAGCAGTATGGCTTCAGGCAGGTGTGGAGGGTGGAAGATGCCTGGGCGGGCACTTTAGGTATGGGGAACAGAGCTTGTGGTCAGGAGCAGTACGGCTTCAAGCAGGTGAGAAGGGTGGAAGATGTCTGGGCGGGCAGTTTAGTTACAGGGACCTGAGCTTCTGGTCAGGAGCAGTACGGCTTCAGGCAGGTGAGGAGGGTGGAAGATGTCTGGCCGGGCAGTTTAGGTACAGGGAACAGAGCTTCTGGTCAGGAACAGTACGGATTCAGGCAGATGAGGAGGGTGGAAGATGTCTGGGCGGGCACTTTAGGTACGGGGAACAGAACTCTGAGCCTGTGTTCAGGAGCAGTACGGCTTCAGGCACGTGAGGAGGGTGGAAGATGTCTGGGCGGGCAGTTTATGTACAGGGAACATAGCTTCTGGTCAGGAGCAGTGCGGCTTCAGGCAGGTGAGGTGGGTGGAAGATGTTTGGGCGGGCAGTTTAGGTACAGGGAACATAGCCTCTGGTCGGGAGCAGTACGGCTTCAGGGAGGTGGGGATGGTGGAAGATGTCTGGCCGGGCAGTTTAGGTACAGGGAGCAGAGCTTCTGGTCAGTAGCAGCACGCCACAGCCAGGTGAGGAGCGTGGAAGATGTATGGGCGGTCAGTTTAGGGACAGGGAACAGAGCTTCTGGTCAGGAGCAGCACGGCTTCAGGCAGGTGTGGAGGGTGGAAGATGTCTGGGCGGGCAATTTACGTACAGGGAACAAAGCTTCTGGTCAGGAGCAGCGCAGATTCAGGCAGGTGAGGAGGGTGCAAGATATCTGGGCGGGCAGTTTAGGTACAGGGAACAGAGCTTCTGGTCAGGATCAGTACGGCTTCAGACAGGTGAGGAAGATGGAAGATGTCTGGGCGGGCAGTTTAGGTACAGGGAACAGAGCTTCTGGTCAGGAGCAGTACGGCTTCAGGCAGGTGAGGAGGGTGGAAGATGTCTGGCGGGCAGTTTAGGTACAGGGAACAGAGCTTCTGGTCAGGATCAATACGGCTTCAGGCAGGTGAGGAAGATGGAAGATGTCTGGGCGGGCAGTTTAGGTACAGGGAACAGAGCTTGTGGTCAGGAGCAGCACGCCACAGCCAGGTGAGGAGCGTGGGAGATGTCTGGGCAGTCAGTTTAGGGACTGGGAACAGAGCTTCTGGTGAGGAGCAGCACGGCTTCAGGCAGGTGAGGAGGGTGGAAGATGTCTGGGCGGGCAATTTACGTACAGGGAAGAAAGCTTCTGGTCAGGAGCAGCGCAGATTCAGGCAGGTGAGGAGGGTGCAAGATGTCTGGGTGGGCATTTTAGGTACAGGGAACAGAGCTTCTGGTCAGGATCAGTACGGCTTCAGACAGGTGAGGAAGATGGAAGATGTCTGGGCGGGCAGTCTAGGTTCAGGGAACAGAGCTTCTGGTCAGGAGCAGTACGGCTTCAGGCAGGTGAGGAGGGTGGAAGATGTCTGGCGGGCAGTTTAGGTACAGGGAACAGAGCTTCTGGTCAGGATCAATACGGCTTCAGGCAGGTGAGAAAGATGGAAGATGTCTGGGAGGGCAGTTTAGGTACAGGGAACAGAGCTTCTGGTAAGGAGCAGTACAGCTTTAGGCAGGTGAGTAAGGTGGAAGATGTCTGGGCGGGCAGTTTAGGTACACTGAACAGAGCTTCTGGTCAGGAGCAGTACGGCTTCAGGCAGGTGAGAAGGGTGGAAGATGTCAGGATGGTCAGTTTAGGTACAGGGAACAGAGCTTCTGGTCAGGAGCAGTACGGCTTCAGGCAGGTGAGGAGGGTGGAAGATGTCTGGCCGGGCAGTTTAGGTACAGGGAGCAGAGCATCTGATCTGGAGCAGTACGGCTTCAGGCAGGTGAGGAAGGTGGAAGATGTCTGGGCGGGCAGTTTAGGTACAGGGAACAGAGCTTGTGGTCAGGAGCAGCACTCTACAGTCAGGTGAGGAGCGTGGAAGATGTCTGGGCGGTCAGTTTAGTTACAGGGAACAGAGCTTGTGGTCAGGAGCAGCACGCCACAGCCAGGTGAGGAGCGTGGAAGATGTATGGGCGGTCAGTTTAGGGACAGGGAACAGAGCTTCTGGTCAGGAGCAGCACGGCTTCAGGCAGGTGTGGAGGGTGGAAGATGTCTGGGCGGGCAATTTACGTACAGGGAACAAAGCTTCTGGTCAGGAGCAGCGCAGATTCAGGCAGGTGAGGAGGGTGCAAGATGTCTGGGCGGGCAGTTTAGGTACAGGGAACAGAGCTTCTGGTCAGGATCAGTACGGCTTCAGACAGGTGAGGAAGATGGAAGATGTCTGGGCGGGCAGTTTAGGTACAGGGAACAGAGCTTCTGGTCAGGAGCAGTACGGCTTCAGGCAGGTGAGGAGGGTGGAAGATGTCTGGCGGGCAGTTTAGGTACAGGGAACAGAGCTTCTGGTCAGGATCAATACGGCTTCAGGCAGGTGAGGAAGATGGAAGATGTCTGGGCGGGCGGTTTAGGTACAGGGAACAGAGCTTGTGGTCAGGAGCAGCACGCCACAGCCAGGTGAGGAGCGTGGAAGATGTCTGGGTGGTCAGTTTAGGGACAGGGAACAGAGCTTCTGGTCAGGAGCAGCACGGCTTCAGGCAGGTGAGGAGGGTGGAAGATGTCTGGGCGGGCAATTTACGTACAGGGAAGAAAGCTTCTGGTCAGGAGCAGCGCAGATTCAGGCAGGTGAGGAGGGTGCAAGATGTCTGGGTGGGCAGTTTAGGTACAGGGAACAGAGCTTCTGGTCAGGATCAGTACGGCTTCAGACAGGTGAGGAAGATGGAAGATGTCTGGGCGGGCAGTTTAGGTACAGGGAACAGAGCTTCTGGTCAGGAGCAGTACAGCTTTAGGCAGGTGAGTAAGGTGGAAGATGTCTGGGCGGGCAGTTTAGGTACAGGGAACAGAGCTTGTGGTCAGGAGCAGCACTCCACAGTCAGGTGAGGAGCGTGGAAGATGTCTGGGCGGTCAGTTTAGTTAAAGGGAACAGAGCTTCTGGTCAGGAGCAGTACGGCTTCAGGCAGGTGAGGAGGGTGGAAGATGTCTGGCGGGCAGTTTAGGTACAGGGAACAGAGCTTCTGGTCAGGATCAATACGGCTTCAGGCAGGTGAGGAAGATGGAAGATGTCTGGGCGGGCAGTTTAGGTACAGGGAACATAGCTTCTGGTCAGGAGCAGTGCGGCTTCAGGCAGGTGAGGAGGGTGGAAGATGTCTGGGCGGGCAGTTTAGGTACAGGGAACATAGCTTCTGGTCGGGAGCGGTACGGCTTCAGGGAGGTGGGGAGGGTGGAAGATGTCTGGCTGGGCAGTTTAGGTACAGGGAGCAGAGCTTCTGGTCAGGAGCAGTATGGCTTCAGGCAGGTGAGGAGGGTGGAAGATGTCTGGCCAGGCAGTTTAGGTACAGGGAGCAGAGCTTCTGGTCAGGAGCAGTGCGGCTTCAGGCAGGTGAGGAGGGTGGAAGATGTCTGGGTGGGCAGTTTAGGTACAGGGAACAGAGCTTCTGGTCAGGAGCAGTACGGCTTCAGGCAGGTGAGGAGGGTGGAAGATGTCTGGCCGGGCAGTTTAGGTACAGGGAACAGAGCTTCTGGTCAGGAGTCGTACGGCTTCAGGCAGATGAGGAGGGTGGAAGATGTCTGGCTGGGCAGTTTAGGTACAGGGAGTGGAGCTTCTGGTCAGGAGCAGTGCGGCTTCAGGCAGGTGAGGAGGGTGGAAGATGTCTGGGCGGGCAGTTTAGGTACAGGGAGCATAGCTTCTGGTCAGGAGCCGTACGGCTTCAGGCAGGTGAGGAGGGTGGAAGATGTCTGGGTGGGCAGTTTAGGTACAAGGAGCAGAGCATCTGATCTGGAGCAGTACAGCTTCAGGCAGGTGAGGAGGGTGGAAGATGTTTGGGTGGCCAGTTTAGGTACAGGGAGAAGAGCATCTGATCTGGAGCAGTACGGCTTCAGGCAGGCGAGGAGGGTGGAAGGTGTGTGGGCGGGCTGTTTAGGTACAGGGAGCAGAGCATCTGATCTGAAGCAGTACTGCTTCAGGCAGGTGAGGAGGGTGCAAGATGTCTGGGCGGGCAGTTTAGGTACAAGGAGCAGAACATCTGATCTGGAGCCCTACGGTTTCAGGCAGGTAAGGAGGGTGGAAGATGTCTGGTCGGCAGTTTAGGTACAGGGAGCAGAGAATCTAATCTGGAGCAGTACGGCTTCAGGCAGGTAAGGAGGGTGGAATATGTCTGGGCGGGCAGTTTAGGTACAGCGAAGAGAGCTTCTGGTCAGGAGCAGTATGGCTTCAGGCAGGTGTGGAGGGTGGAAGATGCCTGGGCGGGCACTTTAGGTATGGGGAACAGAGCTTGTGGTCAGGAGCAGTACGGCTTCAAGCAGGTGAGAAGGGTGGAAGATGTCTGGGCGGGCAGTTTAGTTACAGGGACCTGAGCTTCTGGTCAGGAGCAGTACGGCTTCAGGCAGGTGAGGAGGGTGGAAGATGTCTGGCCGGGCAGTTTAGGTACAGGGAACAGAGCTTCTGGTCAGGAACAGTACGGATTCAGGCAGATGAGGAGGGTGGAAGATGTCTGGGCGGGCACTTTAGGTACGGGGAACAGAACTCTGAGCCTGTGTTCAGGAGCAGTACGGCTTCAGGCAGGTGAGGAGGGTGGAAGATGTCTGGACGGGCAGTTTATGTACAGGGAACATAGCTTCTGGTCAGGAGCAGTGCGGCTTCAGGCAGGTGAGGTGGGTGGAAGATGTTTGGGCGGGCAGTTTAGGTACAGGGAACATAGCCTCTGGTCGGGAGCAGTACGGCTTCAGGGAGGTGGGGATGGTGGAAGATGTCTGGCCGGGCAGTTTAGGTACAGGGAGCAGAGCTTCTGGTCAGGAGCAGTACGGCTTCAGGCAGGTGAGGAGGGTGAAAGATGTCTGGCCGGGCAGTTTAGGTACAGGGAACAGAGCTTCTGGTCAGGATTCGTACGGCTTCAGGCAGATGAGGAGGGTGGAAGATGTCTGGCCGGGCAGTTTAGGTACAGGGAGCAGAGCTTCTGGTCAGGAGCAGTGCGGCTTCAGGCAGGTGAGGAGGGTGGAAGATGTCTGGGTGGTCAGTTTAGGTACAGGGAACAGAGCTTCTGGTCAGGAGCAGTACAGCTTCAGGCAGGTGAGGAGGGTGGAAGATGTCTGGCCGGGCAGTTTAGGTACAGGGACCAGAGCATCTGATCTGGAGCAGTAAGGCTTCAGGCAGGTGAGGAAGGTGGAAGATGTCTGGGCGGGCAGTTTCGGTACAGGGAACTGAGCTCCTGGTCAGGAGCAGTACGGCATCAGGCAGGTGAGGAGGGTGGAAGATGTCTGGGCGGGCGTTTAGGTACAGGGAGCAGAGCTTCTGGTCAGGAGCCGTACGGCTTCAGGCAGGTGAGGAGGGTGGAAGATGTCTGGGCGGGCAGTTTAAGTACAGGGAGCAGAGCATCTGATCTGGAGCAGTACGGCTTCAGGCAGGTGAGGAGGGTGGAAAATGTCTGGGCGGGCAGTTTAGGTACAGGGAGCAGAGCATCTGATCTGGAGCAGTACGGCTTCAGGCTTGCTAGGAGGGCGGAAGATGTCTGGGTGGGCAGTTTAGGTACAGTGAGCAGAGCATCTGATCTGGAGCAATACGGCTTCAGGCAGGTGAGGAGGGTGGAAGATGTGTGGGCGGGCAGTTTAGGTACAGGGAGCAGAGCATCTGATCTAGAGCAGTACGGCTTCAGGCAGGTGAGGAGGGTGGAAGATGTGTGGGCGGGCAGTTTAGGTACAGGGAGCAGAGCATCTGATCTGGAGCAGTACTGCTTCAGGCAGGTGAGGAGGGTGCAAGATGTCTGGGCGGGCAGTTTAGGTACAAGGAGCAGAACATCTGATCTGGAGCCCTACGGTTTCAGGCAGGTAAGAAGGGTGGAAGATGTCTGGTCGGAAGTTTAGGTAGAGGGAGCAGAGCATTTGATCTGGAGCAGTACGGCTTCAGGCAGGTAAGGAGGGTGGAATATGTCTGGGCGGGCAGTTTAGGTACAGCGAAGAGAGCTTCTGGTCAGGAGCAGTATCGCTTCAGGCAGGTGTGGAGGGTGGAAGATGCCTGGGCGGGCACTTTAGGTATGGGGAACAGAGCTTGTGGTCAGGAGCAGTACTGCTTCAAGCAGGTGAGGAGGCTGGAAGATGTCTGGGCAGGCAGTTTAGGTACAGGGAGCAGAGCATCTGATCTAGAGCAGTACGGCTTCAGGCAGGTGAGGAGGGTGGAAGATGTGTGGGCGGGCAGTTTAGGTACAGGGAGCAGAGCATCTGATCTGGAGCAGTACTGCTTCAGGCAGGTGAGGAGGGTGCAAGTTGTCTGGGCGGGCAGTTTAGGTACAAGGAGCAGAACATCTGATCTGGAGCCCTACGGTTTCAGGCAGGTAAGAAGGGTGGAAGATGTCTGGTCGGAAGTTTAGGTAGAGGGAGCAGAGCATTTGATCTGGAGCAGTACGGCTTCAGGCAGGTAAGGAGGGTGGAATATGTCTGGGCGGGCAGTTTAGGTACAGCGAAGAGAACTTCTGGTCAGGAGCAGTATGGCTTCAGGCAGGTGTGGAGGGTGGAAGATGCCTGGGCGGGCACTTTAGGTATGGGGAACAGAGCTTGTGTTCAGGAGCAGTACTGCTTCAAGCAGGTGAGGAGGCTGGAAGATGTCTGGGCAGGCAGTTTAGGTACAGGGACCTGAGCTTCTGGTCAAGAACAGTACCGCTTCAGGCAGGTGAGGAGGGTGGAAGATTTCTGCACGGGCAGTTTAGGTACAGGGAACAGAGCTTGTGGTCAGGAACAGTACGGCTTCAGGCAGATGAGGAGGGTGGAAGATGTCTGGGCGGGCAGTTTAGGTATGGGGAACAGAACTCTGAGCCTGTGTTCAGGAGCAGTACGGCTTCAAGCAGGTGAGGAGGGTGGAAGATGTCTGGGTGGGCAGTTTAGGTACAGGGAGCAGAGCATCTGATCTAGAGCAGTACGGCTTCAGGCAGGTGAGGAGGGTGGAAGATGTGTGGGCGGGCAGTTTAGGTACAGGGAGCAGAGCATCTGATCTGGAGCAGTACTGCTTCAGGCAGGTGAGGAGGGTGCAAGATGTCTGGGCGGGCAGTTTAGGTACAAGGAGCAGAACATCTGATCTGGAGCCCTACGGTTTCAGGCAGGTAAGAAGGGTGGAAGATGTCTGGTCGGAAGTTTAGGTAGAGGGAGCAGAGCATTTGATCTGGAGCAGTACGGCTTCAGGCAGGTAAGGAGGGTGGAATATGTCTGGGCGGGCAGTTTAGGTACAGCGAAGAGAGCTTCTGGTCAGGAGCAGTATCGCTTCAGGCAGGTGTGGAGGGTGGAAGATGCCTGGGCGGGCACTTTAGGTATGGGGAACAGAGCTTGTGGTCAGGAGCAGTACTGCTTCAAGCAGGTGAGGAGGCTGGAAGATGTCTGGGCAGGCAGTTTAGGTACAGGGAGCAGAGCATCTGATCTAGAGCAGTACGGCTTCAGGCAGGTGAGGAGGGTGGAAGATGTGTGGGCGGGCAGTTTAGGTACAGGGAGCAGAGCATCTGATCTGGAGCAGTACTGCTTCAGGCAGGTGAGGAGGGTGCAAGATGTCTGGGCGGGCAGTTTAGGTACAAGGAGCAGAACATCTGATCTGGAGCCCTACGGTTTCAGGCAGGTAAGAAGGGTGGAAGATGTCTGGTCGGAAGTTTAGGTAGAGGGAGCAGAGCATTTGATCTGGAGCAGTATGGCTTCAGGCAGGTAAGGAGGGTGGAATATGTCTGGGCGGGCAGTTTAGGTACAGCGAAGAGAACTTCTGGTCAGGAGCAGCATGGCTTCAGGCAAATTGTGGAGGGTGGAAGATGCCTGGGCGGGCACTTTAGGTATGGGGAACAGAGCTTGTGTTCAGGAGCAGTACTGCTTCAAGCCGGTGAGGAGGCTGGAAGATGTCTGGGCAGGCAGTTTAGGTACAGGGACCTGAGCTTCTGGTCAAGAACAGTACCGCTTCAGGCAGGTGAGGAGGGTGGAAGATGTCTGCACGGGCAGTTTAGGTACAGGGAACAGAGCTTGTGGTCAGGAACAGTACGGCTTCAGGCAGATGAGGAGGGTGGAAGATGTCTGGGCGGGCAGTTTAGGTATGGGGAACATAGCTTCTGGTCAGGAGCAGTGCGGCTTCAGGCAGGTGAGGTGGGTGGAAGATGTTTGGGCGGGCAGTTTAGGTACAGGGAACATAGCCTCTGGTCGGGAGCAGTACGGCTTCAGGGAGGTGGGGATGGTGGAAGATGTCTGGCCGGGCAGTTTAGGTACAGGGAGCAGAGCTTCTGGTCAGTAGCAGCACGCCACAGCCAGGTGAGGAGCGTGGAAGATGTATGGGCGGTCAGTTTAGGGACAGGGAACAGAGCTTCTGGTCAGGAGCAGCACGGCTTCAGGCAGGTGTGGAGGGTGGAAGATGTCTGGGCGGGCAATTTACGTACAGGGAACAAAGCTTCTGGTCAGGAGCAGCGCAGATTCAGGCAGGTGAGGAGGGTGCAAGATATCTGGGCGGGCAGTTTAGGTACAGGGAACAGAGCTTCTGGTCAGGATCAGTACGGCTTCAGACAGGTGAGGAAGATGGAAGATGTCTGGGCGGGCAGTTTAGGTACAGGGAACAGAGCTTCTGGTCAGGAGCAGTACGGCTTCAGGCAGGTGAGGGGGGTGGAAGATGTCTGGCGGGCAGTTTAGGTACAGGGAACAGAGCTTCTGGTCAGGATCAATACGGCTTCAGGCAGGTGAGGAAGATGGAAGATGTCTGGGCGGGCAGTTTAGGTACAGGGAACAGAGCTTGTGGTCAGGAGCAGCACGCCACAACCAGGTGAGGAGCGTGGGAGATGTCTGGGCGGTCAGTTTAGGGACTGGGAACAGAGCTTCTGGTGAGGAGCAGCACGGCTTCAGGCAGGTGAGGAGGGTGGAAGATGTCTGGGCGGGCAATTTACGTACAGGGAAGAAAGCTTCTGGTCAGGAGCAGCGCAGATTCAGGCAGGTGAGGAGGGTGCAAGATGTCTGGGTGGGCATTTTAGGTACAGGGAACAGAGCTTCTGGTCAGGATCAGTACGGCTTCAGACAGGTGAGGAAGATGGAAGATGTCTGGGCGGGCAGTCTAGGTTCAGGGAACAGAGCTTCTGGTCAGGAGCAGTACGGCTTAAGGCAGGTGAGGAGGGTGGAAGATGTCTGGCGGGCAGTTTAGGTACAGGGAACAGAGCTTCTGGTCAGGATCAATACGGCTTCAGGCAGGTGAGAAAGATGGAAGATGTCTGGGAGGGCAGTTTAGGTACAGGGAACAGAGCTTCTGGTCAGGGGCAGTACAGCTTTAGGCAGGTGAGTAAGGTGGAAGATGTCTGGGCGGGCAGTTTAGGTACACTGAACAGAGCTTCTGGTCAGGAGCAGTACGGCTTCAGGCAGGTGAGGAGGGTGGAAGATGTCAGGATGGTCAGTTTAGGTACAGGGAACAGAGCTTCTGGTCAGGAGCAGTACGGCTTCAGGCAGGTGAGGAGGGTGGAAGATGTCTGGCCGGGCAGTTTAGGTACAGGGAGCAGAGCATCTGATCTGGAGCAGTACGGCTTCAGGCAGGTGAGGAAGGTGGAAGATGTCTGGGCGGGCAGTTTAGGTACAGGGAACAGAGCTTGTGGTCAGGAGCAGCACTCTACAGTCAGGTGAGGAGCGTGGAAGATGTCTGGGCGGTCAGTTTAGTTACAGGGAACAGAGCTTGTGGTCAGGAGCAGCACGCCACAGCCAGGTGAGGAGCGTGGAAGATGTATGGGCGGTCAGTTTAGGGACAGGGAACAGAGCTTCTGGTCAGGAGCAGCACGGCTTCAGGCAGGTGTGGAGGGTGGAAGATGTCTGGGCGGGCAATTTACGTACAGGGAACAAAGCTTCTGGTCAGGAGCAGCGCAGATTCAGGCAGGTGAGGAGGGTGCAAGATGTCTGGGCGGGCAGTTTAGGTACAGGGAACAGAGCTTCTGGTCAGGATCAGTACGGCTTCAGACAGGTGAGGAAGATGGAAGATGTCTGGGCGGGCAGTTTAGGTACAGGGAACAGAGCTTCTGGTCAGGAGCAGTACGGCTTCAGGCAGGTGAGGAGGGTGGAAGATGTCTGGCGGGCAGTTTAGGTACAGGGAACAGAGCTTCTGGTCAGGATCAATACGGCTTCAGGCAGGTGAGGAAGATGGAAGATGTCTGGGCGGGCGGTTTAGGTACAGGGAACAGAGCTTGTGGTCAGGAGCAGCACGCCACAGCCAGGTGAGGAGCGTGGAAGATGTCTGGGCGGTCAGTTTAGGGACAGGGAACAGAGCTTCTGGTCAGGAGCAGCACGGCTTCAGGCAGGTGAGGAGGGTGGAAGATGTCTGGGCGGGCAATTTACGTACAGGGAAGAAAGCTTCTGGTCAGGAGCAGCGCAGATTCAGGCAGGTGAGGAGGGTGCAAGATGTCTGGGTGGGCAGTTTAGGTACAGGGAACAGAGCTTCTGGTCAGGATCAGTACGGCTTCAGACAGGTGAGGAAGATGGAAGATGTCTGGGCGGGCAGTTTAGGTACAGGGAACAGAGCTTCTGGTCAGGAGCAGTACAGCTTTAGGCAGGTGAGTAAGGTGGAAGATGTCTGGGCGGGCAGTTTAGGTACAGGGAACAGAGCTTGTGGTCAGGAGCAGCACTCCACAGTCAGGTGAGGAGCGTGGAAGATGTCTGGGCGGTCAGTTTAGTTAAAGGGAACAGAGCTTCTGGTCAGGAGCAGTACGGCTTCAGGCAGGTGAGGAGGGTGGAAGATGTCTGGCGGGCAGTTTAGGTACAGGGAACAGAGCTTCTGGTCAGGATCAATACGGCTTCAGGCAGGTGAGGAAGATGGAAGATGTCTGGGCGGGCAGTTTAGGTACAGGGAACATAGCTTCTGGTCAGGAGCAGTGCGGCTTCAGGCAGGTGAGGAGGGTGGAAGATGTCTGGGCGGGCAGTTTAGGTACAGGGAACATAGCTTCTGGTCGGGAGCGGTACGGCTTCAGGGAGGTGGGGAGGGTGGAAGATGTCTGGCTGGGCAGTTTAGGTACAGGGAGCAGAGCTTCTGGTCAGGAGCAGTATGGCTTCAGGCAGGTGAGGAGGGTGGAAGATGTCTGGCCAGGCAGTTTAGGTACAGGGAGCAGAGCTTCTGGTCAGGAGCAGTGCGGCTTCAGGCAGGTGAGGAGGGTGGAAGATGTCTGGGTGGGCAGTTTAGGTACAGGGAACAGAGCTTCTGGTCAGGAGCAGTACGGCTTCAGGCAGGTGAGGAGGGTGGAAGATGTCTGGCCGGGCAGTTTAGGTACAGGGAACAGAGCTTCTGGTCAGGAGTCGTACGGCTTCAGGCAGATGAGGAGGGTGGAAGATGTCTGGCTGGGCAGTTTAGGTACAGGGAGTGGAGCTTCTGGTCAGGAGCAGTGCGGCTTCAGGCAGGTGAGGAGGGTGGAAGATGTCTGGGCGGGCAGTTTAGGTACAGGGAGCATAGCTTCTGGTCAGGAGCCGTACGGCTTCAGGCAGGTGAGGAGGGTGGAAGATGTCTGGGTGGGCAGTTTAGGTACAAGGAGCAGAGCATCTGATCTGGAGCAGTACAGCTTCAGGCAGGTGAGGAGGGTGGAAGATGTTTGGGTGGCCAGTTTAGGTACAGGGAGAAGAGCATCTGATCTGGAGCAGTACGGCTTCAGGCAGGCGAGGAGGGTGGAAGGTGTGTGGGCGGGCTGTTTAGGTACAGGGAGCAGAGCATCTGATCTGAAGCAGTACTGCTTCAGGCAGGTGAGGAGGGTGCAAGATGTCTGGGCGGGCAGTTTAGGTACACTGAACAGAGCTTCTGGTCAGGAGCAGTACGGCTTCAGGCAGGTGAGGAGGGTGGAAGATGTCAGGATGGTCAGTTTAGGTACAGGGAACAGAGCTTCTGGTCAGGAGCAGTACGGCTTCAGGCAGGTGAGGAGGGTGGAAGATGTCTGGCGGGCAGTTTAGGTACAGGGAACAGAGCTTCTGGTCAGGATCAATACGGCTTCAGGCAGGTGAGAAAGATGGAAGATGTCTGGGAGGGCAGTTTAGGTACAGGGAACAGAGCTTCTGGTCAGGGGCAGTACAGCTTTAGGCAGGTGAGTAAGGTGGAAGATGTCTGGGCGGGCAGTTTAGGTACACTGAACAGAGCTTCTGGTCAGGAGCAGTACGGCTTCAGGCAGGTGAGGAGGGTGGAAGATGTCAGGATGGTCAGTTTAGGTACAGGGAACAGAGCTTCTGGTCAGGAGCAGTACGGCTTCAGGCAGGTGAGGAGGGTGGAAGATGTCTGGCCGGGCAGTTTAGGTACAGGGAGCAGAGCATCTGATCTGGAGCAGTACGGCTTCAGGCAGGTGAGGAAGGTGGAAGATGTCTGGGCGGGCAGTTTAGGTACAGGGAACAGAGCTTGTGGTCAGGAGCAGCACTCTACAGTCAGGTGAGGAGCGTGGAAGATGTCTGGGCGGTCAGTTTAGTTACAGGGAACAGAGCTTGTGGTCAGGAGCAGCACGCCACAGCCAGGTGAGGAGCGTGGAAGATGTATGGGCGGTCAGTTTAGGGACAGGGAACAGAGCTTCTGGTCAGGAGCAGCACGGCTTCAGGCAGGTGTGGAGGGTGGAAGATGTCTGGGCGGGCAATTTACGTACAGGGAACAAAGCTTCTGGTCAGGAGCAGCGCAGATTCAGGCAGGTGAGGAGGGTGCAAGATGTCTGGGCGGGCAGTTTAGGTACAGGGAACAGAGCTTCTGGTCAGGATCAGTACGGCTTCAGACAGGTGAGGAAGATGGAAGATGTCTGGGCGGGCAGTTTAGGTACAGGGAACAGAGCTTCTGGTCAGGAGCAGTACGGCTTCAGGCAGGTGAGGAGGGTGGAAGATGTCTGGCGGGCAGTTTAGGTACAGGGAACAGAGCTTCTGGTCAGGATCAATACGGCTTCAGGCAGGTGAGGAAGATGGAAGATGTCTGGGCGGGCGGTTTAGGTACAGGGAACAGAGCTTGTGGTCAGGAGCAGCACGCCACAGCCAGGTGAGGAGCGTGGAAGATGTCTGGGCGGTCAGTTTAGGGACAGGGAACAGAGCTTCTGGTCAGGAGCAGCACGGCTTCAGGCAGGTGAGGAGGGTGGAAGATGTCTGGGCGGGCAATTTACGTACAGGGAAGAAAGCTTCTGGTCAGGAGCAGCGCAGATTCAGGCAGGTGAGGAGGGTGCAAGATGTCTGGGTGGGCAGTTTATGTACAGGGAACAGAGCTTCTGGTCAGGATCAGTACGGCTTCAGACAGGTGAGGAAGATGGAAGATGTCTGGGCGGGCAGTTTAGGTACAGGGAACAGAGCTTCTGGTCAGGAGCAGTACAGCTTTAGGCAGGTGAGTAAGGTGGAAGATGTCTGGGCGGGCAGTTTAGGTACAGGGAACAGAGCTTGTGGTCAGGAGCAGCACTCCACAGTCAGGTGAGGAGCGTGGAAGATGTCTGGGCGGTCAGTTTAGTTAAAGGGAACAGAGCTTCTGGTCAGGAGCAGTACGGCTTCAGGCAGGTGAGGAGGGTGGAAGATGTCTGGCGGGCAGTTTAGGTACAGGGAACAGAGCTTCTGGTCAGGATCAATACGGCTTCAGGCAGGTGAGGAAGATGGAAGATGTCTGGGCGGGCAGTTTAGGTACAGGGAACATAGCTTCTGGTCAGGAGCAGTGCGGCTTCAGGCAGGTGAGGAGGGTGGAAGATGTCTGGGCGGGCAGTTTAGGTACAGGGAACATAGCTTCTGGTCGGGAGCGGTACGGCTTCAGGGAGGTGGGGAGGGTGGAAGATGTCTGGCTGGGCAGTTTAGGTACAGGGAGCAGAGCTTCTGGTCAGGAGCAGTATGGCTTCAGGCAGGTGAGGAGGGTGGAAGATGTCTGGCCAGGCAGTTTAGGTACAGGGAGCAGAGCTTCTGGTCAGGAGCAGTGCGGCTTCAGGCAGGTGAGGAGGGTGGAAGATGTCTGGGTGGGCAGTTTAGGTACAGGGAACAGAGCTTCTGGTCAGGAGCAGTACGGCTTCAGGCAGGTGAGGAGGGTGGAAGATGTCTGGCCGGGCAGTTTAGGTACAGGGAACAGAGCTTCTGGTCAGGAGTCGTACGGCTTCAGGCAGATGAGGAGGGTGGAAGATGTCTGGCTGGGCAGTTTAGGTACAGGGAGTGGAGCTTCTGGTCAGGAGCAGTGCGGCTTCAGGCAGGTGAGGAGGGTGGAAGATGTCTGGGCGGGCAGTTTAGGTACAGGGAGCATAGCTTCTGGTCAGGAGCCGTACGGCTTCAGGCAGGTGAGGAGGGTGGAAGATGTCTGGGTGGGCAGTTTAGGTACAAGGAGCAGAGCATCTGATCTGGAGCAGTACAGCTTCAGGCAGGTGAGGAGGGTGGAAGATGTTTGGGTGGCCAGTTTAGGTACAGGGAGAAGAGCATCTGATCTGGAGCAGTACAGCTTCAGGCAGGCGAGGAGGGTGGAAGGTGTGTGGGCGGGCTGTTTAGGTACAGGGAGCAGAGCATCTGATCTGAAGCAGTACTGCTTCAGGCAGGTGAGGAGGGTGCAAGATGTCTGGGCGGGCAGTTTAGGTACAAGGAGCAGAACATCTGATCTGGAGCCCTACGGTTTCAGGCAGGTAAGGAGGGTGGAAGATGTCTGGTCGGCAGTTTAGGTACAGGGAGCAGAGAATCTAATCTGGAGCAGTACGGCTTCAGGCAGGTAAGGAGGGTGGAATATGTCTGGGCGGGCAGTTTAGGTACAGCGAAGAGAGCTTCTGGTCAGGAGCAGTATGGCTTCAGGCAGGTGTGGAGGGTGGAAGATGCCTGGGCGGGCACTTTAGGTATGGGGAACAGAGCTTGTGGTCAGGAGCAGTACGGCTTCAAGCAGGTGAGAAGGGTGGAAGATGTCTGGGCGGGCAGTTTAGTTACAGGGACCTGAGCTTCTGGTCAGGAGCAGTACGGCTTCAGGCAGGTGAGGAGGGTGGAAGATGTCTGGCCGGGCAGTTTAGGTACAGGGAACAGAGCTTCTGGTCAGGAACAGTACGGATTCAGGCAGATGAGGAGGGTGGAAGATGTCTGGGCGGGCACTTTAGGTACGGGGAACAGAACTCTGAGCCTGTGTTCAGGAGCAGTACGGCTTCAGGCAGGTGAGGAGGGTGGAAGATGTCTGGACGGGCAGTTTATGTACAGGGAACATAGCTTCTGGTCAGGAGCAGTGCGGCTTCAGGCAGGTGAGGTGGGTGGAAGATGTTTGGGCGGGCAGTTTAGGTACAGGGAACATAGCCTCTGGTCGGGAGCAGTACGGCTTCAGGGAGGTGGGGATGGTGGAAGATGTCTGGCCGGGCAGTTTAGGTACAGGGAGCAGAGCTTCTGGTCAGGAGCAGTACGGCTTCAGGCAGGTGAGGAGGGTGAAAGATGTCTGGCCGGGCAGTTTAGGTACAGGGAACAGAGCTTCTGGTCAGGATTCGTACGGCTTCAGGCAGATGAGGAGGGTGGAAGATGTCTGGCCGGGCAGTTTAGGTACAGGGAGCAGAGCTTCTGGTCAGGAGCAGTGCGGCTTCAGGCAGGTGAGGAGGGTGGAAGATGTCTGGGTGGTCAGTTTAGGTACAGGGAACAGAGCTTCTGGTCAGGAGCAGTACAGCTTCAGGCAGGTGAGGAGGGTGGAAGATGTCTGGCCGGGCAGTTTAGGTACAGGGACCAGAGCATCTGATCTGGAGCAGTAAGGCTTCAGGCAGGTGAGGAAGGTGGAAGATGTCTGGGCGGGCAGTTTCGGTACAGGGAACTGAGCTTCTGGTCAGGAGCAGTGCGGCTTCAGGCAGGTGAGGTGGGTGGAAGATGTTTGGGCGGGCAGTTTAGGTACAGGGAACATAGCCTCTGGTCGGGAGCAGTACGGCTTCAGGGAGGTGGGGATGGTGGAAGATGTCTGGCCGGGCAGTTTAGGTACAGGGAGCAGAGCTTCTGGTCAGGAGCAGTACGGCTTCAGGCAGGTGAGGAGGGTGAAAGATGTCTGGCCGGGCAGTTTAGGTACAGGGAACAGAGCTTCTGGTCAGGATTCGTACGGCTTCAGGCAGATGAGGAGGGTGGAAGATGTCTGGCCGGGCAGTTTAGGTACAGGGAGCAGAGCTTCTGGTCAGGAGCAGTGCGGCTTCAGGAAGGTGAGGAGGGTGGAAGATGTCTGGGTGGTCAGTTTAGGTACAGGGAACAGAGCTTCTGGTCAGGAGCAGTACAGCTTCAGGCAGGTGAGGAGGGTGGAAGATGTCTGGCCGGGCAGTTTAGGTACAGGGACCAGAGCATCTGATCTGGAGCAGTAAGGCTTCAGGCAGGTGAGGAAGGTGGAAGATGTCTGGGCGGGCAGTTTCGGTACAGGGAACTGAGCTCCTGGTCAGGAGCAGTACGGCATCAGGCAGGTGAGGAGGGTGGAAGATGTCTGGGCGGGCGTTTAGGTACAGGGAGCAGAGCTTCTGGTCAGGAGCCGTACGGCTTCAGGCAGGTGAGGAGGGTGGAAGATGTCTGGGCGGGCAGTTTAAGTACAGGGAGCAGAGCATCTGATCTGGAGCAGTACGGCTTCAGGCAGGTGAGGAGGGTGGAAAATGTCTGGGCGGGCAGTTTAGGTACAGGGAGCAGAGCATCTGATCTGGAGCAGTACGGCTTCAGGCTTGCTAGGAGGGCGGAAGATGTCTGGGTGGGCAGTTTAGGTACAGTGAGCAGAGCATCTGATCTGGAGCAATACGGCTTCAGGCAGGTGAGGAGGGTGGAAGATGTGTGGGCGGGCAGTTTAGGTACAGGGAGCAGAGCATCTGATCTAGAGCAGTACGGCTTCAGGCAGGTGAGGAGGGTGGAAGATGTGTGGGCGGGCAGTTTAGGTACAGGGAGCAGAGCATCTGATCTGGAGCAGTACTGCTTCAGGCAGGTGAGGAGGGTGCAAGATGTCTGGGCGGGCAGTTTAGGTACAAGGAGCAGAACATCTGATCTGGAGCCCTACGGTTTCAGGCAGGTAAGAAGGGTGGAAGATGTCTGGTCGGAAGTTTAGGTAGAGGGAGCAGAGCATTTGATCTGGAGCAGTACGGCTTCAGGCAGGTAAGGAGGGTGGAATATGTCTGGGCGGGCAGTTTAGGTACAGCGAAGAGAGCTTCTGGTCAGGAGCAGTATCGCTTCAGGCAGGTGTGGAGGGTGGAAGATGCCTGGGCGGGCACTTTAGGTATGGGGAACAGAGCTTGTGGTCAGGAGCAGTACTGCTTCAAGCAGGTGAGGAGGCTGGAAGATGTCTGGGCAGGCAGTTTAGGTACAGGGAGCAGAGCATCTGATCTAGAGCAGTACGGCTTCAGGCAGGTGAGGAGGGTGGAAGATGTGTGGGCAGGCAGTTTAGGTACAGGGAGCAGAGCATCTGATCTGGAGCAGTACTGCTTCAGGCAGGTGAGGAGGGTGCAAGTTGTCTGGGCGGGCAGTTTAGGTACAAGGAGCAGAACATCTGATCTGGAGCCCTACGGTTTCAGGCAGGTAAGAAGGGTGGAAGATGTCTGGTCGGAAGTTTAGGTAGAGGGAGCAGAGCATTTGATCTGGAGCAGTACGGCTTCAGGCAGGTAAGGAGGGTGGAATATGTCTGGGCGGGCAGTTTAGGTACAGCGAAGAGAACTTCTGGTCAGGAGCAGTATGGCTTCAGGCAGGTGTGGAGGGTGGAAGATGCCTGGGCGGGCACTTTAGGTATGGGGAACAGAGCTTGTGGTCAGGAGCAGTACTGCTTCAAGCAGGTGAGGAGGCTGGAAGATGTCTGGGCAGGCAGTTTAGGTACAGGGACCTGAGCTTCTGGTCAAGAACAGTACCGCTTCAGGCAGGTGAGGAGGGTGGAAGATTTCTGCACGGGCAGTTTAGGTACAGGGAACAGAGCTTGTGGTCAGGAACAGTACGGCTTCAGGCAGATGAGGAGGGTGGAAGATGTCTGGGCGGGCAGTTTAGGTATGGGGAACAGAACTCTGAGCCTGTGTTCAGGAGCAGTACGGCTTCAAGCAGGTGAGGAGGGTGGAAGATGTCTGGGTGGGCAGTTTAGGTACAGGGAGCAGAGCATCTGATCTAGAGCAGTACGGCTTCAGGCAGGTGAGGAGGGTGGAAGATGTGTGGGCGGGCAGTTTAGGTACAGTGAGCAGAGCATCTGATCTGGAGCAATACGGCTTCAGGCAGGTGACGAGGGTGCAAGATGTCTGGGCGGGCAGTTTAGGTACAGGGAGCAGAGCATCTGATCTAGAGCAGTACGGCTTCAGGCAGGTGAGGAGGGTGGAAGATGTGTGGGCGGGCAGTTTAGGTACAGGGAGCAGAGCATCTGATCTGGAGCAGTACTGCTTCAGGCAGGTGAGGAGGGTGCAAGATGTCTGGGCGGGCAGTTTAGGTACAAGGAGCAGAACATCTGATCTGGAGCCCTACGGTTTCAGGCAGGTAAGAAGGGTGGAAGATGTCTGGTCGGAAGTTTAGGTAGAGGGAGCAGAGCATTTGATCTGGAGCAGTACGGCTTCAGGCAGGTAAGGAGGGTGGAATATGTCTGGGCGGGCAGTTTAGGTACAGCGAAGAGAGCTTCTGGTCAGGAGCAGTATCGCTTCAGGCAGGTGTGGAGGGTGGAAGATGCCTGGGCGGGCACTTTAGGTATGGGGAACAGAGCTTGTGGTCAGGAGCAGTACTGCTTCAAGCAGGTGAGGAGGCTGGAAGATGTCTGGGCAGGCAGTTTAGGTACAGGGAGCAGAGCATCTGATCTAGAGCAGTACGGCTTCAGGCAGGTGAGGAGGGTGGAAGATGTGTGGGCGGGCAGTTTAGGTACAGGGAGCAGAGCATCTGATCTGGAGCAGTACTGCTTCAGGCAGGTGAGGAGGGTGCAAGTTGTCTGGGCGGGCAGTTTAGGTACAAGGAGCAGAACATCTGATCTGGAGCCCTACGGTTTCAGGCAGGTAAGAAGGGTGGAAGATGTCTGGTCGGAAGTTTAGGTAGAGGGAGCAGAGCATTTGATCTGGAGCAGTACGGCTTCAGGCAGGTAAGGAGGGTGGAATATGTCTGGGCGGGCAGTTTAGGTACAGCGAAGAGAACTTCTGGTCAGGAGCAGTATGGCTTCAGGCAGGTGTGGAGGGTGGAAGATGCCTGGGCGGGCACTTTAGGTATGGGGAACAGAGCTTGTGGTCAGGAGCAGTACTGCTTCAAGCAGGTGAGGAGGCTGGAAGATGTCTGGGCAGGCAGTTTAGGTACAGGGACCTGAGCTTCTGGTCAAGAACAGTACCGCTTCAGGCAGGTGAGGAGGGTGGAAGATTTCTGCACGGGCAGTTTAGGTACAGGGAACAGAGCTTGTGGTCAGGAACAGTACGGCTTCAGGCAGATGAGGAGGGTGGAAGATGTCTGGGCGGGCAGTTTAGGTATGGGGAACAGAACTCTGAGCCTGTGTTCAGGAGCAGTACGGCTTCAAGCAGGTGAGGAGGGTGGAAGATGTCTGGGTGGGCAGTTTAGGTACAGGGAGCAGAGCATCTGATCTAGAGCAGTACGGCTTCAGGCAGGTGAGGAGGGTGGAAGATGTGTGGGCGGGCAGTTTAGGTACAGGGAGCAGAGCATCTGATCTGGAGCAGTACTGCTTCAGGCAGGTGAGGAGGGTGCAAGATGTCTGGGCGGGCAGTTTAGGTACAAGGAGCAGAACATCTGATCTGGAGCCCTACGGTTTCAGGCAGGTAAGAAGGGTGGAAGATGTCTGGTCGGAAGTTTAGGTAGAGGGAGCAGAGCATTTGATCTGGAGCAGTACGGCTTCAGGCAGGTAAGGAGGGTGGAATATGTCTGGGCGGGCAGTTTAGGTACAGCGAAGAGAGCTTCTGGTCAGGAGCAGTATCGCTTCAGGCAGGTGTGGAGGGTGGAAGATGCCTGGGCGGGCACTTTAGGTATGGGGAACAGAGCTTGTGGTCAGGAGCAGTACTGCTTCAAGCAGGTGAGGAGGCTGGAAGATGTCTGGGCAGGCAGTTTAGGTACAGGGAGCAGAGCATCTGATCTAGAGCAGTACGGCTTCAGGCAGGTGAGGAGGGTGGAAGATGTGTGGGCGGGCAGTTTAGGTACAGGGAGCAGAGCATCTGATCTGGAGCAGTACTGCTTCAGGCAGGTGAGGAGGGTGCAAGATGTCTGGGCGGGCAGTTTAGGTACAAGGAGCAGAACATCTGATCTGGAGCCCTACGGTTTCAGGCAGGTAAGAAGGGTGGAAGATGTCTGGTCGGAAGTTTAGGTAGAGGGAGCAGAGCATTTGATCTGGAGCAGTATGGCTTCAGGCAGGTAAGGAGGGTGGAATATGTCTGGGCGGGCAGTTTAGGTACAGCGAAGAGAACTTCTGGTCAGGAGCAGCATGGCTTCAGGCAGGTGTGGAGGGTGGAAGATGCCTGGGCGGGCACTTTAGGTATGGGGAACAGAGCTTGTGTTCAGGAGCAGTACTGCTTCAAGCCGGTGAGGAGGCTGGAAGATGTCTGGGCAGGCAGTTTAGGTACAGGGACCTGAGCTTCTGGTCAAGAACAGTACCGCTTCAGGCAGGTGAGGAGGGTGGAAGATGTCTGCACGGGCAGTTTAGGTACAGGGAACAGAGCTTGTGGTCAGGAACAGTACGGCTTCAGGCAGATGAGGAGGGTGGAAGATGTCTGGGCGGGCAGTTTAGGTATGGGGAACAGAACTCTGAGCCTGTGTTCAGGAGCAGTACGGCTTCAAGCAGGTGAGGAGGGTGGAAGATGTCTGGGTGGGCAGTTTAGGTACAGGGAACTGAGCTTCTGGTCAGGAGCAGTAGAGCGTCAGGCAGGTGAGGAGGGTGGAAGATGTGTGGGCGGGCAGTTTAGGTACAGGGAGCAGAGCATCTGATCTGGAGCAGTATGGCTTCAGGCAGGTGAGGAGGGTGTAAGATGTGTGGGTGGGCAGTTTAGGTATAGGGAGCAGAGCATCTGATCTGGAGCAGTACGGCTTCATGCAGGTGAGGAGGGTGCAAGATGTCTGGATGGGCAGTTTAGGTACAAGGAGCAGAACATCTGGTCTGTAGCCGTACGGTTCAGACAGGTGAGGAGGGTGGAAGATGTCTGGTCGGCAGTTTAGGTACAGGGAGCAGAGCATCTGATCTGGAGCAGTACAGCTTCAGGCAGGTAAGGAGGGTGGAATATGTGTGGGGGGGCAGTTTAGGTACAGCGAAGAGAGCTTCTGGTCAGGAGCAGTATGGCTTCAGGCAGGTGTGGAGGGTGGAAGATGCCTGGGCGGGCACTTTAGGTATGGGGAACAGAGCTTGTGGTCAGGAGCAGTACTGCTTCAAGCAGGTGAGGAGGCTGGAAGATGTCTGGGCAGGCAGTTTAGGTACAGGGACCTGAGCTTCTGGTCAAGAACAGTACCGCTTCAGGCAGGTGAGGAGGGTGGAAGATGTCTGCACAGGCAGTTTAGGTACAGGGAACAGAGCTTGTGGTCAGGAACAGTACGGCTTCAGGCAGATGAGGAGGGTGGAAGATGTCTGGGCGGGCAGTTTAGGTACGGGGAACAGAACTCTGAGCCTGTGTTCAGGAGCAGTACGGCTTCAAGCAGGTGAGGAGGATGGAAGATGTCTGGGTGGGCAGTTTAGGTACAGGGAACTGAGCAGTAGAGCGTCAGGCAGGTGAGGAGGGTGGAAGATGTGTGGGCGGGCAGTTTAGGTACAGGGAGCAGAGCATCTGATCTGGAGCAGTACGGCTTCAGGCAGGTGAGGAGGGTGTAAGATGTGTGGGTGGGCAGTTTAGGTATAGGGAGCAGAGCATCTGATCTGGAGCAGTACGGCTTCAGGCAGGTGAGGAGAGTGGAAGATGTGTGGGCGGGCAGTTTAGGTATAGGGAGCAGAGCATCTGATCTGGAGCAGTACGGCTTCATGCAGGTGAGGAGGGTGCAAGATGTCTGGACGGGCTTTTTAGGTACAAGGAGCAGAACATCTGATCTGGAGCTTTAGGGTTTCAGACAGGTGAGGAGGGTGGAAGATGTCTGGTCAGCAGTTTAGGTACATTGAGCAGAGCATCTGATCTGGAACAGTATGGCTTCAGGCAGGTAAGGAGGGTGGATTATGTCTGGGCGGGCAGTTTAGGTACAGCGAAGAGAGCTTCTGGTCAGGAGCAGTATGGCTTCAGGCAGGTGTGGAGGGTGGAAGATATCTGGGCGGGCAGTTTAGGTACAGGGAACTGAGCTTCTGGTCAGGAACAGTACTGCTTCAGGCAGGTGAGGGGGGTGGAAGATGTCTGGGCGGGCAGTTTAGGTGCAGGGAACAGAGCTTCTGGTCAGGAGCAGTACTGCTTCAAGCTGGTGATGAGGGTGGAAGATGTCTGGGTGGGCAGTTTAGGTACAGGGAACAGAGCTTGTGGTCAGGAACAGTACGGCTTCAGGCAGATGAGAAGGGTGGAAGATATCTGGGCAGGCAGTTTAGGTACGGAGAACAGAACTCTGAGCCTGTGTTCAGGAGCAGTACGGCTTCAGGCAGGTGAGAAGGGTGGAAGATGTCTGGGCGGGCAGTTTAGGTACAGGGAACAAAGCTTCTGGTCAGGAGCAGTGCGGCTTCAGGCAGGTGAGGAGGGTGGAAGATGTCTGGGTGGGCAGTTTATGTACAGGGAGCAGAGCTTCTGGTCAGGAGCAGTACGGCTTCAGGCAGGTGAGGAGGGTGGAAGATGTGTGGGCGGGCAGTTTAGGTACAGGGAGCAGAGCATCTGATCTGGAGCAGTACGGCTTCAGGCAGGTGAGGAGGGTGGAAGATGTGTGGGTGGGCAGTTTAGGTACAGGGAGCAGAGCATCTGATCAGGAGCAGTACGGCTTCAGGCAGGTGAGGAGGGTGGAAGATGTCTTGGGGGGCAGTTTAGGTACGGGGAACAGAACTCTGAGCCTGTGTTCAGGAGCAGTATGGCTTCAAGCAGGTGAGGAGGATGGAAGATGTCTGGGTGGGCAGTTTAGGTACAGGGAACTGAGCAGTAGAGCGTCAGGCAGGTGAGGAGGGTGGAAGATGTGTGGGCGGGCAGTTTAGGTACAGGGAGCAGAGCATCTGATCTGGAGCAGTACGGCTTCAGGCAGGTGAGGAGGGTGTAAGATGTGTGGGTGGGCAGTTTAGGTATAGGGAGCAGAGCATCTGATCTGGAGCAGTACGGCTTCAGGCAGGTGAGGAGAGTGGAAGATGTGTGGGCGGGCAGTTTAGGTATAGGGAGCAGAGCATCTGATCTGGAGCAGTACGGCTTCATGCAGGTGAGGAGGGTGCAAGATGTCTGGACGGGCTTTTTAGGTACAAGGAGCAGAACATCTGATCTCGAGCTTTACGGTTTCAGACAGGTGAGGAGGGTGGAAGATGTCTGGTCGGCAGTTTAGGTACATTGAGCAGAGCATCTGATCTGGAACAGTATGGCTTCAGGCAGGTAAGGAGGGTGGATTATGTCTGGGTGGGCAGTTTAGGTACAGCGAAGAGAGCTTCTGGTCAGGAGCAGTATGGCTTCAGGCAGGTGTGGAGGGTGGAAGATATCTGGGCGGGCAGTTTAGGTACAGGAAACTGAGCTTCTGGTCAGGAACAGTACTGCTTCAGGCAGGTGAGGGGGGTGGAAGATGTCTGGGCGGGCAGTTTAGGTGCAGGGAACAGAGCTTCTGGTCAGGAGCAGTACTGCTTCAAGCTGGTGATGAGGGTGGAAGATGTCTGGGTGGGCAGTTTAGGTACAGGGAACAGAGCTTGTGGTCAGGAACAGTACGGCTTCAGGCAGATGAGAAGGGTGGAAGATATCTGGGCAGGCAGTTTAGGTACGGAGAACAGAACTCTGAGCCTGTGTTCAGGAGCAGTACGGCTTCAGGCAGGTGAGAAGGGTGGAAGATGTCTGGGCGGGCAGTTTAGGTCCAGGGAACAGAGCTTCTGGTCAGGAGCAGTGCGGCTTCAGGCAGGTGAGGAGGGTGGAAGATGTCTGGGTGGGCAGTTTATGTACAGGGAGCAGAGCTTCTGGTCAGGAGCAGTACGGCTTCAGGCAGGTGAGGAGGGTGGAAGATGTGTGGGCGGGCAGTTTAGGTACAGGGAGCAGAGCATCTGATCTGGAGCAGTACGGCTTCAGGCAGGTGAGGAGGGTGGAAGATGTGTGGGCGGGCAGTTTAGGTACAGGGAGCAGAGCATCTGATCAGGAGCAGTACGGCTTCAGGCAGGTGAGGAGGGTGGAAGATGTCTTGGGGGGCAGTTTAGGTACAGGGAACAGAGCTTCTGGTCAGGAGCAGTGCGGCTTCAGGCAGGTGAAGAGGGTGGAAGATGTCTGGGCGGGCGGTTTAGGTACAGGGAACAGAGCTTCTGGTCAGGAGCAGTACGGCTTCAGGCAGGTGAGGAGGGTGGAAGATGTCTGGCCGGGCAGTTTAGGTACAGGGAGCAGAGCATCTGATCTGGAGCAGTACGGCTTCAGGCAGGTGAGGAAGGTGGAAGATGTCTGGGCAGGCAGTTTAGGTACAGGGAGCAGAGCTTCTGGTCAGGAGCCGTACGGCTTCAGGCAGGTGAGGAGGGTGGAAGATGTCTGGGTGGGCAATTTAGGTACAGGGAGCAGAGCATCTGATCTGGAGCAGTACGGCTTCAGGCAGGTAAGGAGGGTGGAATATGTCTGGGCGGGCAGTTTAGGTACAGCGAAGAGAGCTTCTGGTCAGGAGCAGTATAGCTTCAGGCAGGTGTGGAGGGTGGAAGATATCTGGGCGGGCAGTTTAGGTATGGGGAACAGAGTTGTGGTCAGGAGCAGTACGGCTTCAAGCAGGTGAGGAGGGTGGAAGATATCTGGGCGGCCAGTTTAGGTACAGGGAACTGAGCTTCTGGTCAGGAGCAGTACTGCTTCAGGCAGGTGAGGAGGGTGGAAGATGTCTGGGCGGGCAGTTTAGGTACAGGGAGCAGAGCATCTGATCTGGAGCAGTACGGCTTCAGGCAGGCGAGGAGGGCGGAAGATGTCTGGGCGGGCAGTTTAGGTACAGGGAGCAGAGTATCTGATCTGGAGCAGTACAGCTTCAGGCAGGTGAGGAGGGTGGAAGATGTGTGGGCGGGCAGTTTAGGTACAGGGAGCAGAGCATCTGATCTGGAGCAGTACGGCTTCAGGCAGGTGAGGAGGGTGGAAGATGTGTGGGCGGGCAGTTTAGGTACAGGGAGCAGAGCATCTGATCTGGAGCAGTACTGCTTCAGGCAGGTGAGGAGGGTGCAAGATGTCTGGGCGGGCAGTTTAGGTACAAGGAGCAGAACATCTGATCTGGAGCCCTACGGTTTCAGGCAGGTAAGGAGTGTGGAAGATGTCTGGTCGGCAGTTTAGGTACAGGGAGCAGAGCATCTAATCTGGAGCAGTACGGCTTCAGGCAGGTAAGGAGGGTGGAATATGTCTGGGCGGGCAGTTTAGGTACGGCGAAGAGAGCTTCTGGTCAGGATCAGTATGGCTTCAGGCAGGTGTGGAGGGTGGAAGATGCCTGGGCAGGCACTTTAGGTATGGGGAACAGAGCTTGTGGTCAGGAGCAGTACGGCTTCAAGCAGGTGAGGAGGGTGGAAGATGTCTGGGTGGGCAGTTTAGGTACAGGGACCTGAGCTTCTGGTCAGGAGCAGTACAGCTTCAGGCAGGTGAGGAGGGTGGAAGATGTCTGCATGGGCAATTTAGGTACAGGGAACAGAGCTTGTGGTCAGGAACAGTACGGCTTCAGGCAGATGAGGAGGGTGGAAGATGTCTGGCCGGGCACTTTAGGTACAGGGAGCAGAGCTTCTGGTCAGGAGCAGTACGGCTTCAGGCAGGTGAGGAGGGTGGAAGATGTCTGGCCGGGCAGTTTAGGTACAGGGAACAGAGCTTCTGGTCAGGATTCGTACGGCTTCAGGCAGATGAGGAGGGTGGAAGATGTCTGGCCGGGCAGTTTAGGTACAGGGAGCAGAGCTTCTGGTCAGGAGCAGTGCGGCTTCAGGCAGGTGAGGAGGGCGGAAGATGTCTGGGTGGTCAGTTTAGGTACAGGGAACACAGCTTCTGGTCAGGAGCAGTACGGCTTCAGGCAGGGGAGGAGGGTGGAAGATGTCTGGCCGGCAGTTTAGGTACAGGGAGCAGAGCATCTGATCTGGAGCAGTGCGGCTTCAGGCAGGTGAGGAAGGTGGAATATGTCTGGGCAGGCAGTTTCGGTACAGGGAACTGAGCTCCTGGTCAGGAGCAGTACGGCATCAGGCAGGTGAGGAGGGTGGAAGATGTCTGGGCGGGCGTTTAGGTACAGGGAGCAGAGCTTCTGGTCAGGAGCCGTACGGCTTCAGGCAGGTGAGGAGGGTGGTTAATGTCTGGGTGGGCAGTTTAGGTACAGGGAGCAGGGCATCTGATCTGGAGCAGTACGGCTTCAGGCTTGCTAGGAGGGCGGAAGATGTCTGGGTGGGCAGTTTAGGTACAGGTAGCAGAGCATCTGATCTGGAGCAGTACGGCTTCAGGCAGGTGAGGAGGGTGAAAGATGTGTGGGTGGGCAATTTAGGTACAGGGAGCAGAGCATCTGATCTGGAGCAGTACGGCTTCAGGCAGGTAAGGAGGGTGGAATATGTCTGGGCGGGCAGTTTAGGTACAGCGAAGAGAGCTTCTGGTCAGGAGCAGTATGGCTTCAGGCAGGTGTGGAGGGTGGAAGATATCTGGGCGGGCAGTTTAGGTATGGGGAACAGAGTTGTGGTCAGGAGCAGTACGGCTTCAAGCAGGTGAGGAGGGTGGAAGATATCTGGGCGGCCAGTTTAGGGACAGGGAACTGAGCTTCTGGTCAGGAGCAGTAGAGCGTCAGGCAGGTGAGGAGGGTGGAAGATGTGTGGGCGGGCAGTTTAGGTACAGGGAGCAGAGCATCTGATCTGGAGCAGTACGGCTTCAGGCAGGTGAGGAGAGTGGAAGATGTGTGGGCGGCCAGTTTAGGTATAGGGAGCAGAGCATCTGATCTGGAGCAGTACGGCTTCAGGCAGGTAAGGAGGGTGGAAGATATCTGGGCGGGCAGTTTAGGTACAGCGAAGAGAGCTTCTGGTCAGGAGCAGTACTGCTTCAAGCAGGTGAGGAGGGTGGAAGATGTCTGGTGCGGGCAGCTTAGGTACAGGGAACTGAGCTTCTGATCAGGAGCAGTACTGCTTCAAGCAGGTGAGGAGGGTGGAAGATGTCTGGGCGGGCAGTTTAGGTACAGGGAACAGAGCTTCTGGTCGGGAGCAGTACTGCTTCAAGCAGGTGAGGAGGGTGGAAGATGTCTGGGCGGGCAGTTTAGGTACGGAGAACAGAACTCTGAGCCTGTGTTCAGGAGCAGTACGGCTTCAGGCAGGTGAGGAGGGTGGAAGATGTCTGGTGCGGGCAGTTTAGGTACAGGGAACTGAGCTTCTGGTCAGGAGCAGTACTGCTTCAAGCAGGTGAGGAGGGTGGAAGATGTCTGGGCGGGCAGTTTAGGTACAGGGAACAGAGCTTGTGGTCAGGAACAGTACGGCTTCAGACAGATGAGAAGGGTGGAAGATATCTGGGCGGGCAGTTTAGGTACGGAGAACAGAACTCTGAGCCTGTGTTCAGGAGCAGTACGGCTTCAGGCAGGTGAGGAGGGTGGAAGATGTCTGGGCGGGCAGTTTAGGTACAGGGAACTGAGCTTCTGGTCAGGAGCAGTAGAGCGTCAGGCAGGTGAGGAGGGTGGAAGATGTGTGGGCGGGCAGTTTAGGTACAGGGAACTAAGCTTCTGGTCAGGAGCAGTAGAGCGTCAGGCAGGTGAGGAGGGTGGAAGATGTCTGGGCGGGCAGTTTAAGTACAGGGAACTGAGCTTCTGGTCAGGAGCAGTAGAGCGTCAGGCAGGTGAGGAGGGTGGAAGATGTCTGGGCGGGCAGTTTAGGTACAGGGAACTGAGCTTCTGGTCAGGAGCAGTAGAGCGTCAGGCAGGTGAGGAAGGTGGAAGATGTCTGGGCGGGCAGTTTAGGTACAGGGAACAGCGCTTGTGGTCAGGAGCAGTACGGCTTCGGCTTCAGGCAGGTGAGGAGGATGGAAGATGTCTGCATGGGCAGTTTAGGTACGGGGAACAGAGCTTGTGGTCAGGAACAGTACGGATTCGGGCAGGTACGGAAGGTGGTAGATGTCCGGGCGGGCAGTTTAGGTACGGGAACAGAACTTCTGGTCAGGAGCATTACGGCTTCAGGCAGGTGAGGAGGGTGGAAGATGTCTGGGCGGGCAGTTTAGGTACAGGGAGCAGAGCATCTGATCTGGAGCAGTGCGGCTTCAGGCAGGTGAGGAAGGTGGAATATGTCTGGGCAGGCAGTTTCGGTACAGGGAACTGAGCTCCTGGTCAGGAGCAGTACGGCATCAGGCAGGTGAGGAGGGTGGAAGATGTCTGGTGCGGGCAGCTTAGGTACAGGGAACTGAGCTTCTGATCAGGAGCAGTACTGCTTCAAGCAGGTGAGGAGGGTGGAAGATGTCTGGGCGGGCAGTTTAGGTACAGGGAACAGAGCTTGTGGTCAGGAACAGTACGGCTTCAGGCAGATGAGAAGGGTGGAAGATATCTGGGCGGGCAGTTTAGGTACGGAGAACAGAACTCTGAGCCTGTGTTCAGGAGCAGTACGGCTTCAGGCAGGTGAGGAGGGTGGAAGATGTCTGGGCGGGCAGTTTAGGTACAGGGAACTGAGCTTCTGGTCAGGAGCAGTAGAGCGTCAGGCAGGTGAGGAGGGTGGAAGATGTGTGGGCGGGCAGTTTAGGTACAGGGAACTAAGCTTCTGGTCAGGAGCAGTAGAGCGTCAGGCAGGTGAGGAGGGTGGAAGATGTCTGGGCGGGCAGTTTAAGTACAGGGAACTGAGCTTCTGGTCAGGAGCAGTAGAGCGTCAGGCAGGTGAGGAGGGTGGAAGATGTCTGGGCGGGCAGTTTAGGTACAGGGAACTGAGCTTCTGGTCAGGAGCAGTAGAGCGTCAGGCAGGTGAGGAAGGTGGAAGATGTCTGGGCGGGCAGTTTAGGTACAGGGAACAGCGCTTGTGGTCAGGAGCAGTACGGCTTCGGCTTCAGGCAGGTGAGGAGGATGGAAGATGTCTGCATGGGCAGTTTAGGTACGGGGAACAGAGCTTGTGGTCAGGAACAGTACGGATTCGGGCAGGTACGGAAGGTGGTAGATGTCCGGGCGGGCAGTTTAGGTACGGGAACAGAACTTCTGGTCAGGAGCATTACGGCTTCAGGCAGGTGAGGAGGGTGGAAGATGTCTGGGCGGGCAGTTTAGGTACAGGGAACAGAGCTTGTGGTCAGGAGCAGTACGGCTTCAGGCAGGTGAGGAGGGTGGAAGATGTGTGGGCGGCAGTTTAGGTACAGGGAACAGAGCTTGTGGTCAGGAGCAGTACGGCTTCAGGCAGGTGAGGAGGGTGGAAGATGTGTGGGCGGGCAGTTTAGGTACAGGGAACAGAGCTTCTGGTCAGGAGCAGTAGGGCTTCAGGCAAGTGTGGAGGGTGGAAAATGTCTGCACGGGCATTTTAGGTACAGGCAGTTCCCGCATGCTGAAGATGTACTTTCATGGATCGAATAGGTAAGTAAAATTCAGGTAGCTCCAACTTGACCTGGAGGTGGGGGCTCTGGAGACTTTCACCTCATGCTACTAAGTCAATAAGAAACCAAAACCACATATTTAAAACTCATGCATATATTTGACCAGAATCTAATTTTTAAGAAAAACACAAGTAAAACAGTAAATGTTTTTATTTTTCATCCTTCATTGGAAATATCTGTATCTTTTCTCTTTAATCAAAGTGTACATTTAGTCAACTTTACCATTTCATTTTTCGTCCAGATTATTATTGTAGAATATCATGGCATTAAACCACATATTCATCAAGCCACTTTCCAGGCCATGGGTAATGGCTCAAATATCTATGTAAATACGTACTGGAATAGTCAGTGGAATACCCAGTGGTCATGTATTGTAATCTACTGGGAAGATCCGTGGCAATGTATTTAGACATTTCCTGGAATATTCATTGGCCTGTGAGGATGCTTACATCAGCAACAAGTTTTAGCATCGCAGACAGAGTTTAGGAAATATTTCATCTGACGCGATAATGCGAGAGCTTTCTGACTCACACCAGCTGGTAACGATCTGGGGAAACCCAGATTAAATCAATACCAAAGTGAATCCGGTCATCCTTCTGACCTCCAAAAGCGTGTCTCCTATCTCATCAATGTACTCACCATGGGCCAAATATCGTTAAGCACCATTGGGGCTTCGTGCAAAGCCTGGTGTCCATATCTAGACCTGGGACGGGGGCGAGGGGTTCTTCTGACGACTGTGTCACAGGATTTTACATAAACTGCTTCAAAGGGGGTCTCGGATGCCCGGCCTGGCAGCGAGCCTCGGGGCTGAGACATGGCGCGGCGTCCGGGCTGAAAGGGGACACCTTCCCTGATTCACTCTCTGAAAGCCTCTCTCTGTATATTTAGCGCGAGCCCTGTTTAAAAATGGATGACTTGGAGGGGAGGGGAAGAAGCGGAGTGTGTAATGCAGAGAAAGCCACTGGAGCATATGCAGCCTTGGGCCCACTCCGGGTGATGTCATCAGCCCAAAGCAATACATTTTTAACGATGTGGCAAAACTGTGTGGATGGGGGAGGAGATAAAAATGATGGGCTTTTAACACTTTTACTGGCGTTAAAATATATATTCCCGAAACGCGAAATCTAGAAAGAATATCCTGTCATTAAGTTATTGTTCTAATGTTTCCTTCTTGATCATGAATGTTCCCAGAACTGTCCTCCCTGTTTCCCAAATGTAAATAAAACAGAGCAATTAAAATGCATGTTGCCTTGATCTTCAAGGAAATATGGCGAAGTGTTGCTTGGGCTCTGGTGCATCAGAAAGCACAGCAATTGGAGCCTCAGTCGGTTCAGGATAGAAGGGAGCAAATGTAACTCACCTCTGGGTCGTCCATTGGCTTCCAATTGCCTGTCGTAACCGTATTAGCACATGGAGATAGTTATTGACGTCCTCTCTGCCAATCATAATACTTAGATTGCAGTCAATAACTACTGGTATTCCTTGCATTCTGAACATTCTGTCTTCAGAAGCAGACAGGGAAACACAACCCAATTTCCAGGGAAGATTTCTGTCAACAAGACACTCCCTCGCTGGCAGGACCTTTTTGGCTCTAAGCCACATAGCCAAAACATCGACACTGTAAAATAAAAGGAGAAAGTGGAGTTCGGGAGAAGTGTATAGCGTTGGCATGGCAACGTGCCTTCGCTTGGTGATGAAATGGCCGAAGTACCAGCTGGGCCTTATTTTTTTCCCCCAATTTGCTTGGTCTGGTTTTTTATCCATGTGCTTCCACCATTCATGTTTTAATGAGTTCCTCTCACGTGCCCGTGTGACTTTAGCTTGAGCCGTAGAGTGATCTGAAAGGAAACTGATGTAGGCCTCCATTTTCTTTACATTTTCCAAATCTGGTGCCACGGCCCTGGGTGTGCAGGGAGTAGTGTCCGGGCGCAGTGGTTCTGGTGAATCTGCTAAAGCTGGCATGGGGGTATAGCGGGGCTCACCGGACCACCGCTGCCTAGCCACCTCAGACACGGTTGCTAGCAGCAGTGTACAGGTACGAGTGAAGAGAGGGGGTCTGACATTGGGTGGCACCGGACCTTGCGCTTGCGGCGTGCTACTGTCGCGAGAGTTCACACTTTCCCCACGGGGCCGCCCGGCAGCAGCTTCGTGAATAAGGGAACTAATGCTGGCTCACTCTCTTTGATTGCAGGATTACTGGTCACACCGCGGCACTTGCTTGGCGCTATGGATAGCGGCCTGGGCCGTCGCAGTATTGTGTGGCACGACGTTAATGTAATGTGTCGGTTGTTTTGATATTGAGGGCTTTGTGAGCTCACATGCACAGTGATCTGCAGGGTTACGGGTAGCACGGCGACAATTGTAATATTAACAGCGGCCAGAGCCATCCCAGTACCACGAGGTACAATCCTAATACAATACGTGAGCTTGCCTGCAGGTGGGTTTGCAGGGGTATGGGCGTCATGTGACATGGCACTTACATGTATTTTATATCAGCCAGAGCCTCAGGACCCGGCAGGGCGGATTGTGGGCTTTCCCGCGCAGCGGGTGGCGGGGGGTGGCTGAGGTTTCCCAGCGCACACGTTGGGGGGCAGATGCATGCATGGTGCACCTGGTGGGGCGCCATGCACCTCCATTGGTGCGGGGGAGCAGCTCACGGTGACGGGCAGGGATATTAGCATACACTTTAGGGTTTTCAGCCAGCTAGGCCGGTTTCATGATGGCAGATGCGAAACTTTTGATGCTATTTGAATCTACAGTGTTGTGCAACAGGATATTTAAGTTGTATCGCAAGCATGCACTTGATGGTCATTGCATTGGTGCGGGGTGTTGCAGCCGTCGGAGACACTCACGGGCCTCTATGTGCACAGAAGCCCACTACAAAGGAGGACATTCTGTAAAATATTTTAACAGCCTAACTGGTTTTGCGTTGGGAGATTTCCCGGGCAGCCGCATCATTTTATATTAAGTTACATATTTTTTGCACAGAGATTTCCCTGCCAGCTGCATCATTGAGGTCATTTAATATGAACAAGCAGGATTTCCTTTGTGGGTTTAACAGCGTCCAGGGCTGTCGCATTAACACACGGTATAATTTGTTATTTAAATGTAAGTAATATGTGCATGTTGCTTTTACAACGGACTAGGAGCATGAACCACGAACATTCACCGCATTTGCGGGGACAGCATTTGCTTTGTTGTTTTATATCGGTCGTGGCCTTCGCAGTGCCAGAAAGGAAACAAACGTTGTTAAGATAGCTCAGTGGGTTGAACGCTTGTTGCTGCAGTCTGTGTGATCTGAAGGTCGCAGGTTCAAATCCAAGCAAGAACAGCTAACCCTCTCCGCCTTCTGAGGTCGATTGTGGCTTGTGCATGTTTTTTCTGTATCCGCTAGGTCGACAACGGCATTTGTTTCAAGACTGGGGATTTGAATTATAAGATGATATTAAGTATCGTGTTGGGTTACTGAATACAGTAGAAGACATTTTAGTGTGTCACCTTCAGCATTTGGTAGCAGAGGATTGCGGCACATATTTCATGGTCAATAAGCTCTAGTTTGTAGCCCAATAAATAGCAGGGAGGTTTGGTCAATGTAGATGCGAGCACCAAAGCATTTGTTGCATCCCCCATTTACATTGACAACTTGATGTATTTATTTGTGCTCCTCTTTTGAAAAAAATAAATTTCGATTGCATTAGTGGTTTATAAAATTGTGGGCTTCTAGGGTCTGTCTTTTAGTTCTTGGGAGGGAGGGGGGATTTAGCACAGCCTACAGTTGGTCTTCGGCAGGTCATGCCTGCCCCAAGCATTCATTGAGTTATTTGAATCTCCCAATAAACAAAAATTCATAGTAATTATCCCATGTCTATGTTCAGTGTCAAAATGAAGGCCATTCTCCTAGAAGTTGCTGCCGCAAAGGCTTCTACTGCTGCTGCATCATCTAATTTTCCAACAATTGTGCTCCATCCGCACGTTGCTGCTCTCTCTCTCTCTCTCTCTCTCTCTCTCTCTCTCTCTCTGCACGTTACTGCTCTCTCTTTCTCTCTCCATGTGCTGTCACTCTCTCTCCCTGCGTGCACTGTCGCTCTGTCTCCCTCCCTGTGCTGTTGTTCTCTCTCTCCCTCCACGCCCAAACTGTCTCCCTCTGTCTCTCTGCACACGCTGTCACACTCTCTCTCTCTCTCTCCCCATACAAGCAGTCAGTCTCTCTCTGGCACTCTTGAAGACATCCCCTTATTCGTTTTCTCCAACTCTCACCTTTGCTCTCAGGCCTTACATTTCCTCTCGTCCTTCCTCTCACACTCACTTTTTCTCTTACTCTGTCACCCTTTCTCGGTCATATTTGTTTGTTTGTTTGTTTATTGAATTTATAAGGCGCACCATACCCGGGAGTAGCAGGGCGCAGCAAGGATATGCGAAGCTTACAAATATTACATAATGTACAGGCAATATACAAATGGTCACATTACACAAAAGGAAATATAATATACAAAATAAGTTATGCAGAGGAGCATAGTTATTTACATTATCTTAGTAGGTCAGGATGTACAGAATTTACAATCTAAGAACAGGTCAAACTGACGTACCAGAATTTCAAAGGAGACTAATTCTCAGATTGAGGTGAGTGATGAGGTTCTTTCTGAAGAAAGAGTAGGGGAGGTCGGCTCTCAACTGATGTGGCAGGGAGTTTTAAAATTTAGCGGCCTTCACAGGGAAACTATTGCCGCCAATCTTAGAGGATTTAAATCTGGGTACTACCAAGCAATTAGAATGTATGGTTCTAGAGGGTCTTCTCGAAGTTCTTCTGGATATTCTGTCAATTAGGTAGCTTGGTGCGACATTGTGAAGTGCTTTATGTGTCAGTGAGGGGATTTTTAGTAGTATTCTGTTGTGGGCAGATAACCATTTGTGATGTCTTCTGATTGCAGCGATGTGCGCTCTTTTGTTGATACCTAGTGCAGCTCTAATGGCATGGTTTTGTAATATTTGGAATTTTTGGATACTAGTTTTACTAGCACTACTATAGAGGGCGTTGCAGTAGTCTAGTCTTGATAGAATTAATGCTCTTGCCAGTATAAGGCAGCTGTCATTAGAAAGGAAGGGCCGGCCTGCTCTAATCAGCTTGCATGTGTAGGCTGTGGTAGAAGCCAGAGAGTTTAGTTGTTTACTAAAGGACATTGTTGCGTAGAGGTAGAAACCAAGTGTTTTTACCTCCTTGGAGATAACAATGTTATTACCGTCAATGATGAAGGAGGCATATTCATGACCTAGTTTGGAAATGTTGGAGGGGGAGCCGAGGATTATCAACTCTGTCTTGTCATCATTCAGGCATAGGCCGTGAGTAGCCATCCATGCCTGAATGATGAGATAGATTCTATTCACCAATGCCAGATCCCTGCTATGATCCCCAGAAAGTGGGAGGAGAATCGGAGTGTCATCTGCGTAGTTAGTGTCGGTGACACCCAGAAGGTCCAGATCATCGAACAGTGGCTTAGTGAATATGTTGTAGTGAGTGGGGGACACACAGGAACCCTGAGGGACCCCACACATGATAGGGGTGGGATCCGCAGCTGCAGAGGGTGAGAATACTCTGCTAGTTCTGTCACTAAAAAATGATTCCATCCACTTAACAGCACCTATGGAGAAATGGGCTGCTGTAACAAGATGCCTACAGAGGACTTTATGATCGACCAGGTCGAATGCAGCTGAGAGATCAAGTAACAGTAATAGTGCTATTTTCCTATTGTTCTACAAAATGTCCTATTGTTCATCATTGGCACCCTCTATCAGTGGCTTCCTGGGTTGCTCTATTGCCCTTCTCATTCCAGTACACAGCTGTACCCCTTATCACATCCTCCTTTAAAACTTTGCACACTCCTCCTTTCACCCTGGTGCTTATAAATGCAAAAGGCAAAGAACAACAGTAAACGCCAAATGTATTGGCATTGCCAATGCTTGTTTTTTGCTGAAACATGAAACACACAAAAGAGAAAGCTAAAACATTAGAAAAGGCTTTCAATTTCTTATAGAGACACCGTTTACTCTTACATGACGCCTAACTCATGCTCATGCTAAATCTGTTCCAGTTCAACCCAGCTGCAAATAAAATACTTAACTTCGAAGACAACCATGTCATTTAAAAACTACAAAATAAAACCATATTTAATTTACTAACTCAGTCTATATACTTTACTCAGTCTTAAGTAACAGGATTTACTTCACCACCAAAATTCCAAAACCTGTATTACTACTACCACCGTGTGCTAATGGCCTTACAAACCTTGGGAGGGGTCCTTAAACTTGGGCTAATGATCCATCCCCAATGTATGGCCTGAGGCAAACTGGTGGCGAGTCATTATCCCACCATAATGGCCCCTCCCTTGGGTTATAAGACTATATAAAGTCCATTATCTAGCCAATAAACCATTGCATGCTATTGGACCGATGTTCTGAAAATATCTTCCAGCACATACCACTAGATCAGCCAGTCATCATTGTCTGAGTCTCGACCGGCTCTGTCGGCCATTGCATCTAGATTTTGGAATTCAATACCTACTGCGCTGCTCAAGTTCTTTGTCTTTCCATAAAAAGCAAAAGAATGTTTCGAGCACTGACGAACCGATGCCTTGTCCTGTTCTAAGAATCGTATTCTTCTACGGCACCTTGAGATCTTTAGCTGTACTTTGTACTAAATAAATGTTTCTCGCCCTACTTACTAAATACTCCAATCTCCACTCTGAAACTCGAAACACAAAATTTAACTAAGCCACTCGCACACAACTTCTTAACACCCCTCTCAGTAGATGATGGCAAACAACAGAACACTGCAACTCTACAACTAACTAACATACCAGCGCCTGGACAATGTATCCTAGCACTATGGGCCCGCAAGGTCACTTTTCAACAAAAACACCAAGAAACGTACATGCGTGCAGAGCACAAGGTCTGCACGTATCAAGACAGGAGCAAGTCAATGCCGCATTTTACCTCTCATCCCGACTAACCAAACCCAAGCACCTGGAGACCATGCACATGGCTGTGGTGTGTGCTATAAATCCTAATAACATAAGATAGCACAGTGATAATAAATAATGTAACCTGTCAACCGGGCAGTGTGAAAAATAAGCATAGTTGATTAGTGTTGCACTTGGTGCTGCCCAGTATCAGGATTTCAGCATGCCACGTTTAGAGTGGGCAATATCAATTGCACCAGTGGACGCATAACACAATGCTCCTTTCTCAGCACAGTGTGCCTTAATCACTAGAAGACATCTTGGTCTTTACACAGGAAGGTGGGAGGTGGTCCATTAAGGGGCGAACAACCAGTGTAATACACAGGGACGCTTTGGCTTTAATATGCATATTGTTCTGGAAACTAACCAAAGTACATATCCACTGAATCTTTACTCCTAGATCCTAGATGGGACCATTGTTTTCCTTACAGGACTGGGAGTATTCAAGGAACCTGAGCTCTAAAAGAAGACTCGGGGAAGAGAGGAATGAATAACTCGCCACGCCCGTTGATTTATGGAGTGTTATAAGGCCAAATGGACATGACCTAACAGGATATCCTTGTTTAGTTGTCTGCCTTCTATTCCCTCTCATTTCGCCTGTACAAATCAGATATGTGAGCACAATTGAAAACCAAGCTTCACTGGCCCTCACCATGTGTCTCAGCTGTGAAACCTTCCATGCACAGGAATTGTAGTCTATCACAATTGTAGTCTATCTGCCAACCTGGGTCTCTCCGGGCATATGCGACTTGGGTAAGCGGCTCCCACCAAGAATACCCACTCCATCTTGCCGGAGGCAACTGGCAAACGCAGTGTGGCCTTGGTTGTGACATCCTCCTCCACACCATGTCACTCCATATCAGCCGGCTCTGAAGCCCCACCCCTCACTTCTCAGCAGGTTGCTAGGTGCTCAGTTTGCTGAGAACCAGACATTTCCCAGCAAACCTACAATGTAGATTTCTGGGTTTTTTTAACCCCCCCGCCCAAATACCTCCATGCATTGATCCCAATAGCTTTATAGAGCATGCCCTAAGAACATATCTGAGTTATGTGCCCGTGACCCTCGTTAAACGCCCTTACTGCGCTCTGACCTTTACCTCGGTCTTCGGGGCACAAAAATACTGGTGTGAGTCGACTAAGTCTATAAAGCTTAAGTAGATACCCCAAGAAACCAACTTCAGCCTTCTGTTTAAGAAGCAATTAAATCTGTTGAAATGACAGGATTGGATTCATCAAAATACTTCTTGTCTTGCTTAACAAAATAAAATGTTGCTTAGCCAAGGCCTCACTAAACAGCCCTAAACAGCCCTATTCCTTCTTTTCTTCTCTTCCTTATTCTAGAATGTTCATTGTGGTTTACTTCACAGAGGTTTACTCTTATATTTTTTGGGTAATCTCCTTCAATCTGACTACTCTGTAGAACAAGTATGGTTGGATATTTAAACTGAATTAACTATAAGTACAGTGGTAATTAATCCTGTTGCCCTCTATAGTGCAATGTGTTCTACTTTTTACTTTGAAACGCAAATTATGCTGATAAAGATTACAAATCAGACCTCCGGGAGGGCATCGGGGGGCGCAGGCAAAATGGAAGCCTGAACGCTGTGCTTCGTCCTCTGCCCTGGTGTTTTCTGGAGTTTCAGCAGAGCTGGGAGCCCGGGACCCGTTGTAACTGGGTCACCGCTCTTCAGAAGAGGTGAGGTACCACCTGTGCCGGTGACAGGCGTCAGCACCCTAGGGAAAACCGGGAACAAAAAGGGGGAAAAGAACACTGGTGCACCAGGAGTTAACTGCCGAGATGGCAAGAGTTAATGGTTGCCAGGAGGCCTGAGGGAGGAGGAGCAGGCCGCTGACAGCATCCCCCGCAAGCACTGTGTGCCAAGCCAGTGTGGGCTGTGGAGGTGACGAGGAGGCAGCGATCCGGTGTGGCAAGAGTTAACAGATGCGAGAGTTAACTGGCTGCCGCTAAGGCCCGAGGGAGGAGGAGCCGGATGCTGACAGCACCCCCTGCAGGCACTGTGTGCCGAGCCTTTGCGGGCTATGGACGTGAGGAGGATGCGGAGATCCAAGCGAGCAAAGGTGCTCCCAGCACACTCGCAGCAGTAGCAGACTGGGAAGTGTCCCACTGAAGTCAGCAGAGGAGCGTGCCGCTGATAGTGCCCCTGCAGGCACCATGCGCTCACACCAGTGCAGGCCGTGAAGGGCAGGTGACCCATCTGTGGAAGGCCCAGTGATGGGCTGAAGAGGCTACCCCCAGAGAAGCTCTGGAGGAGGAGCGTGAACCGCTCCGGCGAGGATGAGCGCTCGCCATACTGCCTGTCAGAGGAGGACAGAGCAGTTCACAGCGGCCCTGCAGACACCATATAAGCAGCCCATTGCGGGCTACGAAAGAGGCTGGGAGTACATGGGAGACTGAGCCCCACCACAACTCTACAGAGGAGAAGCGGCTGGGCCACTCGAATCACCGCCTCACCCGGAGCTCGCAACAGCAGTCAGCAAGCGATCTGGCACTGGCAGGCCTGGCCTGCAGAGAAGGTGAGGCAAGAGATGCCCTGCAGCGGAGCAGGGGAAAGGAGCCATGGAACAGGAGTCGGTTGTGAAGGCCCTCCACAGTTATTCCTCAGTGGCTGACCGCAGGAGGAATTGAAGAGCACTGTGCTGGATACCTGGCAGGATTTGGGCCTGAAGGATCCCCTGAGTGCAGCCAGCCCACATCATGCCGATCAGAGCACACCCAAGTGGCTCAGCACACCAGTGGAGGCCCTAGGGGTATGGCAGCCCATGCCTCAGGCCCAACTATGATGAACCAAAGGTGAGGAGGACCAGGGGGCAAGAGGAGTGGAACAAACCCAGTGGCAGGGAGGGGCAGCCTGCGAAGGCTGCAGAGTCCACGAGAGACAGTGGTGTGTGCAGGGACTGAGACTGTAAAACTGCAGGAGATAGACCAGGAAGGTTGGGGTGCTGATGAGCAGCAGACACTGAAGTGAGACCGGGGGGCCCCTGTCAAATGGAAAAGGTGTGCACTGCAAGGACATCCGTAGGAGGGAAAACTGTGTGACAGTAAGCGGGTGTCAGGATACAGGGGGCGCTGGGTCAATGAGTTAGAGAGAGAAGATTTCCCAGTACCAGCACCACATCCGTGTTGGAAGAGATATGGAGAGGGAGAAGGAAGTTGCAGGGCCCCACCCCAGCACTGCAGAGATAGACACCATCAAGAGCGATATCCAGGTGATCCTGGAAGACATCTGTGGGATGACAACTGATATCAGAGCCAAAGTGGTGGACATGTCAGCAAAAGTGGTCACACTGGAGGAAAGGCTTAACGGAGTGGAGGCAAACAGGCCTCCATGGGTATTCTCATGCACAGATTGTGGTCCGCTTTCGGGACATTGAGAGAAGAGAGATGGAGTTGGGCCTCAAAATGGACGACATCGAAAATAGAGAGAGGTGAAACAATCTCCGTTTTTTTGGCCTCAAAGAAAAGGAGGGGGAGTCCCTGGCTCGACTTGAAAAGAAAATCCAGGAACACATCGGGATAGTCCTATGGTCGAATAAGGGAGCCCATGTGACCTTGGATAGAGTGCATTGAATGGGAGGGAGCAGAGGACCCCGCTCGGTGCTGGCAAAACTACATTACTTGTAACGCTCACCTTGTATGCACAGAGACGCCGCTCGATTGGTCAGGGATGCTTCTGGGAACACTGCACCTTCGCCGGAGTTCGTGGTGCCAGGGGTCAGTTCCAGAAGACAGAGGTGGACTTAACTACTACTCCTTCCCTCGAGACCCACTTCCCTGTGTTCCCCTTGCGGTTCCCTTGGGACTTCTCACCTTGGTTTTCGTTAAGGTGCGCTCTCCGTCCTGCCATTCTGGGCAGGGGCGCGTTGTCGCCGGGCCCCGTTACGCCGAGTTACTTCAATGGCGTGGGCCTGGAGTCCAGACCGGCTGCGACTCCACTTTTAGGTAAGTCTTTCGTATTAAGAATAAATGTCTGTAATTGTAGTCACTCCAAATAACCTTCTCCTTCTTTCTTGCAGGTGCTGAAGGGATGATGGTGGAAACGAGCTGATATTGGTGGCAGAGCTCGGGAAGGGCAAGGATGCGAAAGCGCTGCACAGAGGGCGTCCTTGTAAGTTGTCTAACCTGTGCTGTTGTTCCTTGCAGGTCGCGGTAGGAATCCTGGAAGAAGTGATCAACCAGAACCAGTCGCCGGTGGACGATGTTCGAGAGGCTATAGTCTTCCAGAAGGGTTTGATAAGTAAGCTTACTTGATGTCTTTATTCTCGTCCTTCTTCCCAGGGATGTTGCTGGAGGAAGATAAAGATGTCCAAGACTCCAGATGGATGAAGGAGCTGAAGCTGGGCAGGTAAGGATGGCTGAGTTTCTTCATCTTCTCTCGCCCGTGCAGGCCAAGGTGCTGAGCAAGACCCGGTGAACGTCATGCTGCTAGAGCAGAATAACGTGAAGCGCGTGCCTCGAGTCGGGCATGGTTTAAATACCCAGCAGGTATGCCAGGTGCCTTTGGGGTGGTGCCCTGGATGCTAGACTGCTGGTTGCAGTTCCCCATTGGTCCTTGTGGGGGCTGCCATGTTAGTCATTGCCCATTGAAACCCACACCTGCCATGTGAGCCTGATGCCAATGGCGCCAGGACTGACTCCAATGGACCCGAGAGGGGCAAAGTAGGGCCCTTCCGATCTTGTTAAAATAATGTGGTGAGGGCCGGAGAGCCCGAGTTCCTTGGCCTGAGGCTAAGATCGTGACATTACTACTGTGAAAAAATGGATATCCTTGATAAGTTCAGGCACATGGGAATCATCGAATATGAGGACCCCACAGTGGCAATATTTCAGGACCTCTCAGCCCAGACGCTTCTGAAACAGAAAAAATGTGGCCCTCTCACAAAGTGGCTGCAGGAGAAAGGAGTTCGATATAGGTGGGGATACCCCTTTGCACTAATATTTGAATGGGAAGGCGAAAGATTTCACCTGGTGTCTGAAGAAAATATTGTGGGGGCCACGGAAAGTCTTGTGGAATCTCAAGGGAACTGTGTCACTTTGGCAGGAGAGGAACGGACACAAGAGAGGCGAGAGATTCGTGTCCCACAGATGGAGCATGGCCATCGGAGAATGCAAGGGGCCAGGAAATTTCAGAATCTGAACACCCCCTCACCCAGAAGGGAAGTGATATGAGGGACATAGACCACTTGGTTCACTGTTAAATTGACAGGGCCCGATATCGGGTCCTCACATACCCCTTACACGGTCCCCCAGGATGGAGTTTACCCAGAGGGTGATGGGTGTGCATAGCAAATCTGTTCTGTTATGAGGGGCTTGGGATACCCAGTGTTGGGGGGTAGGTTGGGATGGTCTGCTTGCATTTGGGGGTGATATGGGAGGTGTGAACCAGTTGGAGGGTCTGTTCTTTCACTGTTATTGTTTGGGTTTGGGGGAGTTTGTTGAGTAATATGGGTATATCAGGGGGATGGTAGGGCACAGGACCTCAAGGGGACCACAGGGGCAGCTGAAGCAGATGGAGGGGGCTGGAAAGTACCAGGGGAGGAAAACACCCACGCCCGCTGGGATTTCACTGTTGGCCGGAACTGGGGAGACTTGGAATGGAGCTGAATAATAGTTGGGATGTGGTCACAGACGCGGGTGCAGGGGTATCAGGGTTGTGGGTGATAGGAAAGATGAAAAAGTCTCTGTTTAAATGATGACAAAATGGAACTGCTCATCGTTGGATCCCAGACACGACTCAACAAACTTGACCCTAGGTACCAATCGTTCACCATTGACGGCAACATCATAAAAGTTTCAAAAGAAGGCAAAACATTGGGCGTATATCTTGACTCCACACTCTCGCTCAAAAAACAAATAAATGCTACCATCTCGTCCACAGTCTATACAAACAGACTTATCAATGCTTGTAAACTGTTTTTATCGACAGCCAGTTGCCTTACTCTGCCAGGGCCCTGGTACTATCCAGACTGGACTATTGTAACACCCTCTTCATAGGCTCGACCAACCACAACTTGAACAGACTACAGATACTACAGAAAAATGCCCTTAGATGTGCGCTTAACCTCCCCCGCAAGGCACACATCTCCACAATCAGAAAGGAAGTTCACTGGTACCTATCCGTGAGAGAATCAAACTTCGACTTCGCACACTAGTCATCATTCATAAGTACCTCTCCCTGACAGCCCCTCGATACTTATCAGATAAATTCTCCAGATATAGCTCCTCCAGACCAACCAGATCCCTGTACCTACACCAATTCAACATCCCGAAGTTTAACCTCAAAACAGCGGGGGGATCAAGCTTCCCTGTTCTCGCAGCAAAATGCTGGAATGCCCTTCCTATGATAATCAGAGCTGATACATTGTTTTGGTCATTCAGAGTGAAGGTGGAAGAGTTGTTCCTCACACAGCAATAATGAGTTGCCGACCACCATCAACATTCCCATGCCGGTCCTAACACTGTATTATTTACAATCACGGACCTTCTGTAACCTGGTCCTTTCTATCACTTTTGCCTCCCCATTGCCAGGGACCATCCTGTAACCCGGTCCCATATGCTATTTATTTTTATTGTATTGTCTGTTGTGCAACTTTCTGTAACTCTTGTTGTTCTAAAGGTTTTTATAGTTACCCGAGGGTTTGGCTGCGCTTTACAAATAAACCAACTAAACTAAACTAAACAAACGCTGTGGCAAGGGCAAGGGGTAGCATTCCTGGTGGATCGACAGATGAGGCTAACATGCTTGGGGAGCACGGTCAGACGCCACAGTTGGGGAAAGGGGGACATCTGGGTGAAGGGGAGGGGGAGACGGAGGGGAGGTTTCATGCAGCAGGTCTTAGAAAGAGCAACAAGGGGGTACCTCTTGAGTGATGTTAAGGGTGACAGGAGAATGGTAAGTAAAGGTTATGGCTGAGGTAAGCGTAGCCACGTTAAACGTGAAAGAACTAAACTCCCAAAACAAAAGACCTCTCACAAGCAATATGTTTCGTAAGCAGCGCTTGTTGATCCTCTTTCTACAAGAGACTCACTATAAACAGGGGCTGGAACCGGCTATATGAGGGAAGGAAATCTGTAGAAACTTGTGGGTTTCTCACAGGGATCGCAAGAAGGAAGGAGTGGGTATCATACTGGGGACAGCTTTCAAGATGACGGAGATACAGGTCAAGAGGGGATTTGGAGGGCGATTTCTAGGGATAAAGGGATACTACAGGGAAACACAAATTACCCTGGCCACCTTATATGCTCCTAACGTGGTACAGTTGGGGTTCCTGCACCAGGCATTTGAGTTGTTGGAAGGTCGGGCAGAACGAGCCATGGTACTGGGAGGATTTCAATCTGGTGGTGGATCCGGTGCTAGACTGCTGGTGAGCTAAGGGCAAAGGTCCAAAAGTGGCAGGCCCACAGAACATTGCCTTCAAGCACCTCCTGAAGGACCATTACTGGGCTGACGTGTGGCGAAGACACTTCTCGGGACCGGGGGGGGGAGGGTTATACTTATTTTCACTCCCACACCAGACCTGTACAAGGATAGACTTGCTCCTGGTTCCTCTTGACAGGGAGGCGAATTCCTACAGTTCAGGCAATTACCTGGTCTGATCATAAATTGGTGGTGGCGGAATGGAAGATAAGGAGCCCAAGGCGGCAATTCCGCTGGAGGTGTAACAACACCTTGCTGAGGGACAGAGCCTTCCGGGACTTTCTTAAGAAGGAGGTGCAGGCATACTTTGAAGTTAACGACAACGGGGAGACATGTATGACGATGATCTGGGAAGCTGCTGAGGCCACATTCCTGGGCGTCCTCATGGTTGAAGGCAAGCAAAAGAAAAGGGACAGAGGGCTGATTTAGGCCAGGCTCCAGTGGAAACTGAAAGTGTTACTGTCGCAATTCCTCCATAAGGGGGCCGATAGCGGAGCACTCCTGGGTGAGAAGAGGGATAAGAGACAGGAACTCCACACAGCATTGATAGGGGAGGCGGTAAAGAAGATGTGGTTCATGAAGCAAAAGTACTATAAAAGCGGGGACAAGGTGGGAATGTTTTTGACAAACTGTGAGAGGTTGTACGGTGGAAAGGAAAATAGGTAGAATACAGGGTGGAGATGGGAGTATGGGGACTACAGGAGTTGAAATCTCTTCTCGGATTGTGAAGTACTATCAAAAGCTCTACACCAGACCAGTGGAGCCTCTGGGGTATGAGTTGAGGGGGTATCTCACACACCACTGGCTACCCAAGCTGATGGGTGTGGAGAGGGATGTCCCGGAGTGGGAGGTGATGTGGGAAGAAGTGTTGTGGGTGATCCAAAGACAAAAGGCTGGGAAGAACCCAGGGGAGGACGGGTTCACAGTGGACTTTTACAAGCAGTATCAATCCCTACTCCCTACACCTCTTGCAAAGTTGTTCAACTCAGTTGTGGGGGAGGGTACGATTCTGCTGATGTTCCTTTGAGCTTTGATAACTGTCATCCCGAAGCCGGAGTAGGACCCGACCAGCTGTGCCTCATTTAGACCGATATCTCTGCAGAATGTCGACGCACATTTTTTTGCCAGGATCCTCCTGTCACGTTTGGAATACTGTCTCCCACGACTGATTCACCCAGACCAGGCGGGTTTTGTGATGCATAGACATAGGGCCGACAAAATGTGCAAGACGCTTCAGATTCTAAATGCTGAGGCGGTGAAGAAACGAGGGCTTTGCTGCTGGCCCTAGATGCTGAGAAGGCCTTTGAGTGGGTGAGATGGTCCTTCATAGGGGAGGTCCTGGCGACCATGGGGATGGGCCCAAGGTGGACGGGATGGATGGCGGCCCTATACTCCAGCCCTATGGCTAGGGTAATGGTCAATGGAAGTGTGTCGCAGGCCTTTCCACTACAGCGGGGTGCGCAACAGGGTTGCCAACTCTCCCTGTTGCTTTATGCTCTGGCTTTGGAGCCCTGGGCAGTGGCGGTTAGGGAGGATGGCAGAATAAAGGGGGTCTGGATGGGGGCAATAGAGTGCAAGATCAGTCTCTTTGCAGACGATGCCCTGCTTTATATTACTGAGCCGGAACGATCAGTGCATCCCCTGTTGGAAAGCTTGGCGCAATATGGGAAGTTGTCCGGCTTCAAAGTTAACTCGGAGAAGTCGGTAGCCTTCAATATGGGGGGTCTGTTGGAGGCAGATTTGGAATACATCGAAAAATTGCTGCATCGGGTTCAGGAGGAATCTTTTAGGAATTCAGGTGACACGTAACTATGACGATCTCTTCCCCAAAAACGTCCTGCCATTGTGAGCATCCGTGAAAAACAACATGGAGAGGTGGGCGAGACTAGGGCTCTTTCTTGGATGGCAATTGCAGAAGTAATGCTGGCCTGTAGGCTTTGGAACTGCCTTTCATGAAAAAGGGGGCTACCCCAAGTTTGAACTTTGTGACTCAATGAGGACCTGCTGCATGAGGGGGAGGAGATGGAGGGGGCTGGTCAGACAAGACGGGATTGTGTGGGGGGGGTTGAGGAAGAGCTGTAAGGATGGTTTGTAACACAATTTTCAAAATGGCAATAAAATTCAATTTGGAAATAGAATCAGACCTCCTTTCCCCTAACTATGTTTAAACAAAAGTCTGGAAGCCCCTGTACTGTGAACATAAAAGCCCAAATAAGCTGTTCAATGGGTAGGTTCCCACTCGGGAGGGTCTACAACCATGTTTGAGATCACTGCACCTTTCACCATGTGTAAAGTTTTTAGAAGAGTCATAAAATATTGAATATGAAAAACTACTTTGTAAGACCTATTTTAATTTAAATGAACTCTATTAAGCCATGCTATCGTGTTCTTACACTATCTACTTTTTAAAATCCAACAATGTATCCAAGTTTTAATTCTTATTTGGGGTGGGGGGGGGCCTTGTACATACATTACTCTTTTTCATGTTCAAGCCATTAATTGTGGAATGTCCCATGAAGTTAATATTTAACACCTTAAAATTAATTTAAGAATAGATCCATACATATGTTTGAATATAGAAATGCCTTTGTGTACTGTGCTCTACTGAGGTGCAAATTAGCACTGGGAGGAGGCCCTTTGTCTTAAATGTGTCACTGCTGGGGTGTGAGCATATTGGTGCAATGCCACAAGACTGTGTGGCTGCACTTGATATGAGATGGAAACGGCGGGGAATGTGAGCCTGTACTTTATACACAATGAATATTGCTGGCACATATCAGGAGTTACTAAGTATAAGAATCAGGACTTGGGCGATTGAAGGAGCATTTAGCACATGAACGCTGAACTTGGGCTTGTGAGCCTTTACCTTGAATATAATGACTACATATACCCACCAAACCTGGGACTGGGCAATCTGTACCATCGTGTTTCTTCCCTTGGTTGCTTATAGATCCCTTGCTGCCAAATTGCTGACATTCCCCGGTTGTTACCTCTCTGCTCCCCCAGTGTAGATCTTTTGAAATCTACTGCCCTCCCCTTCTACTCCCCCCTATGACCTGTAAATCCCTCTGTTGCTTCACAAAGCTAGGTCTGTGCTCAGTAAAGACCCCAATAAAAATATATGTCATATGCAGCTTCACCTGGCATCGCATAATGTGGCACTGCTTGGGTATATGAGGCTGCACTTTGGTATTAATGTGGTGCCTGGCGTGCAAGGCTGTCTTTAGCATATTATGACCTGCCATGTGAGGCTTGAACTGGCATACGATGGCAGTAGCTAGCACGATGAGAATCTACAAAGGAAGTGCTACTACGTTTCCGCTGGGTGTGCCCCTGTGTGACATGACTTCATCTATGGCATATGGAGGCAATACTGTAGTTCATATATAGTTGGAAACTAAAACTGCCTTGTATCTGTTTTGATACTGTTTGTAATTGCAATAATATTGAACATGTTTACATGTGTGACGTCACTTCCGGTGGTGTCACCACAGATGAAGATCATTAGCATCATTTCCAGGTGTATCATTGGGACCAAAAGCCATGGTGCCACACCCTGTAATGTCACTTTCGCAACCCGTTGCATTTTGCTGAATTGATGTTCCTTATGTCTCCTCGTGCTCAAAGTATACACCTGAAAACTAAAACACAAAGATCTATGTCCAAAGCCAGTGCAGAAATATAGAGCCGCCTGTGAACCGCTAAACAGTCAGCAGCAATCAAACAACAAGCTTTTTAGCAGGCCCCATAAAAATGTTCTTTTGCACAAAGATGTACACGCTACATCTGTAGCTTTTAGGTGACTGTCCTGCCCAAAACCAAGCACCTTGACCACTGTTTCAAGCTATACAGTGCTACAAAAATCAATCTGTTATTTATCTAGCACCCATTTATCCAAAACCCTTGCATTTCTTTCTGTTTGTATGCCAGCCAGTGTGGCAAAGGCAGTTTAACGTAGATTGGGAGCAATACCGCATACACTCACAGTATCCTTTTTCAACAGCAGATGCTGCTACATCCAGACAGTGATGCTTCTGGTGGCAGACCTTTCGTCTTCTTTAGAACCTGCACCCCACAATCTGCCTGTCTTCCTAGTAAGTAAAGACATTCCCCTCGTTCAAGTCCTCTTGGGAAAGCCTTCTATTCGTGCATATCTTATATTCCTATATTCGAGGCACACGTGTGCAGATTGCCAAGGGGGAGACATGAGCCCTGTGCCAGCATTAAAAGAGAAGCCAGGAGTTACATTAGAAGGGATGAACATATCTGGATGATGTAAGTTATGTTTAATGTGCACAGTGAAATGACTACGTCTCTCAGGCTTTCCATCTAAGAGCATGTCACACGCACCTGTTGGTGAAACTCCAGAAAACGGAATAAGGCAGTCTGCCTGCACCACTTGATAGCAAAGCAGAGGAAGTCTTACGCATGGGCATTAGCTTGCAGTAGAGCTAATATACCATGCTATAGTCACCCTCTGGTAAGGCACGTGTGCAGCGGTTATCATTATATGTTACGTTCAGTCTTGAGCACACAAACATTGCTATCATAAGCCTGGCATAGATATCCTATGCAAAGATATAACCTTAAATGGACGTGGGGCATCATTGATGGCCAGGAAAAGGGGGAGACTGGTAAAGTCAGAAATGCATGCCTGAGATTTGCTATTAGTAAATGGAAATTTGAAGGACGTTAATCCACCGGGTTTTACTTGGTCAAATGGTGCTTCCAAATCCACATTGGACTACACATTTATGTCAGAATCCCTATGGCTGAAATGTGATCCCTTAAAGGTTACTCCACGCAAATCCAGCGATCACCATATGCTTACTTTAACTATGAAACAAATCCTAACCACCATACAAAGCAGAAACTCCCAGGTGATAGTGGAAGTAAACCCAACCAACCATGCATCGGTTTGCAAACCAGCCCTATCACACCGATTTAATAATCAGATTATTTATAGGGGATCAAATGAAAAGAGAGATCTTCAAAACCATGACACATATGATAGGGCGATGAAACTGGCCTACGAATCTGGAGCACAAACATTAAGACTCAGGTATAGAAACGTGGTAAGAGGCCATCAGTTCTTGCTCTGCATAAACGACTCAGCATCAATGCTATACTCAATAATTTGTAAAAACTCAGCTTCTTTTTGGAGAATGATCACGGATCCTTCACTCCAGGCAGCTCTTCAAAGTCAGCCCATATCGTCTCTGGTGTGGGAGAACCGTTTAGGCAAGCTCTGCTGCTCACACAAGGGGGTGGAGGAAATGCCTGAGCTAAACAAAAATTGGTCAATAGATGTTAAACCAGATGTGCGGATGTTGAAAAGAGCCATTATGAAAAGTAAGGCCTCTAATGCTCCAGGCCCAGGCGGATTGGCAAACGCCACCTTTAAGTCAGACCCTAATCTTTGCGCAGCCTATCTATATGTCCTTTTCTGTGAAATTGTAGAGACAAATTGCCTGCCCCCATCTTGGATAAAAGCAAACATTGTTGTAATCCACAAGAAGGGAGATAGGGCCTTGCCATCGAATTATCGCCCCATCTCTCTTCTTGATACATCCAGTAAGAATTTTGGGACTCTTACTCTGGATAAATTGCACATGTGAGCAAAAGAGAAGAACGTCACTGACAAATTCCATTCTGGTTTTTGGCAAGGAATGAGTACTTCACATAATTGTTTTTTGATTAATCTCTTGCGAACTCAGGCCAAGCAAGTGAAAAGGCCACTCCATTGTGCTTTTTTAGATATTTCACAGGCATTTGATAGAATAAACAGGAATTGCTTATGGGCCAAACTCAGGGAGTTGGAATGTCTGACAGCCTTGGTCGACATACTGATTGTGCTACACATTAACACCAAGGTGAAGGTGCGCCTGGACCAAGATGGAAATTATACATGGTGGGTGAGCAACCGCTGCGGGCTGCGTCAGGGCTGTGTGTTAGCCCCCTTCTAGTATATCTTATACACCAGCGATCTAGGTGAATCGATCAAAAACATTAGAAACTTCCCTCCAAGGTAGGACCTTTGCACATACATTATTTGGCATATGCCCACGACATTGTTCTGTTCAATTTAACATCTGTAGGTCTCCAAAGGGCGTTCATAGCAATGAATGCATATTTTGTAGCACTGGACCTGCAATTAAATGTAAAACAAATCTAAAATCCTAGTGTTAAATTACGGTAAGAGAACCAAGCACAAATTTAGGTGGGCAATAGGCAATGAACAACTGAAAGTCATCCAATCATTTCAATATTGGTGCATAGAATTTGATTCTTAGAGATGGATCCAGGATGATTGTGAGCGGATAATGAAAAAAGCTAGGCTGAATACTACCGAAACACTAGTGCTAGCTATTCCCATGATCAAATACTATAATCAGAAGGTGGTTCTACTATTGTTGTATGGAGTGAAGTCGAGTCTGTTAGCGAACATCTGGGATAAAGTGGAATCATCGGTATGGAAGGGGCTACTTCCGCTCCCTAAGGGGACAACTATTCCAGTAATCAGGCATGAGGTAGGCCTTGTGTCCCTACCAGCATGGGATGATTGGAAACAACTACAATTATTGAGGTCCCTCCTGTTTCCACCCGTGAACTGTATACTAGAAGAACTACAGATTGAATTATTTAATGGTGCCTCAAGAGTTGTGATAGAATGATTTCAAAACTCTTTAAAACCACTAAGTAACTATGGTTTAAACCTAGATAAGCTAGCAGCGGTGCATGTAAATAAAATGAAAATGATGTTTTAACCGACTGGATCAGAGAAAGAGAGTTTGCTCGGACATACCATCTTTTTAACAATCTAAAATATGCAGAAGAGCATACAATGACATGCCTTTCTATCTAAAAAGACATCCTTCAATGAAGCATTGCTGCAAAATGATACGCTTCAAACTAAATGTAGTCCCCACTGGGGAAGTTACAGGAGCAAGAAAAGGCATTGAGCGATCTCTGAGAGTATGTTGATACTGCTCCCAATATGTTGAAAAGATTCGCCATCCCTTGTTGGAATGTCCTGCTTTGGTCAAACTTCAATTTAAAGCTTATCAGCGCTTTGTGCGTGATGTAGATTAAATTAATACAGAGTGGTTTTAGACCAAGATTTTAAATAGCAGTGAATTGGCATTTGACGTGACAACCTTAAGATTCCTGGAACTTGTACTTTGTGATAGAAAATGAAATCCCTCCTCGTGCTTCTTTTTATCCTTTTATTAATATCTTATAAAATGAAATGAAATGTAGAATTAACAAATTTGTACATTTTAAATGTTTTAACTGTTTTAAATTCCCTAAATGTGGCAAATGTTAAATTGTGAATTGTATTCGATTTTGATTAATGTATATATGTACTGCAATGTACTTTCATGATTTGACTTTTTGCAAAGGCTTATTTTTAACCGAATGCAAATAAATAAATCAATAAATATTACCTTGCATGACTGGGTGCTGCCAAAATATGCCAAATTCCCCATCAAATATGCCAATAATGCAATAATGGGACTACTACACCAACAGCAAGCATTACACTTTACCCCAAATTAAATCATAAAATTAACAGATCCTGCCCCCACTTAATTCTCAATAATGCATCAAGAGGCCATTCTCAGTTAACATTCAGTTAAACAAAAACATATTTACATGCAATGACTAAAGGACAGGGATGAAGTTCACGGCATCAAAAGCCATAAAATAGTCACAGTTTTTAACACCGAAGAGGCACACTCTGCAAACAGCATTGACGAGCAAAATAAACAATGTTGTGTTCAAGCTTCCAACATCTGTGACTTTTCAAATTAGATTGTAAAAGAGCCATACAAGTGCAACTAAAGCTAATACCGAATATTTGCCTTTTAGTGAATCAAATGCCAGAAACATATAAGGGGAATAATGACACATTTACCAAAGCAGACGTGTATTCATACACATTTGCCAGCTACTATCATCTATAACAACTTTCTTTGCTCCACGATGTGTCGCTAAACCAGCAGTTTTATTAAACGTTGGTAGTTTCCAACCCTTTTGTGCCATTTCTTGTTCAGGGTGGTTTAGTTTGCCCTTTGTAGTGTAAGGGTGCAGAAGTAAAGCCCGGACACAGAGGTGACATGTTTTGGGTCATACACCTTTATTCAACATAAAAATAGGGTTGGTAAAATGCCTTTCTGTCCCTAAAGCTAAGAGGTGTTTCCCTGCCTCAAAGAGAACTAGTGAAAATGGAAGGATGTCAAACAAATAGTCACTGTTGTGTCCAAAAAACACTACCCCTCACCCTAACACTCTTAAGATGAATCTAATGTGCAAGGATATTATCTCAATTAAATAAATAGTGTAGAACGTTCTTTGCCAACAAAAAGTTCCAAATGTCTTGTGGTTTTAAGAAATAAGCAAATGTTCTCTCCAAAAGGAAACACTGTTGTACTATTCAGGGAATGGGTCCTTTTCCCTGGATTCCTCCTTCTTCCACTTAATTAACAAAGAGGTTGTGTCCTTATTATGTGGTTTTCTTGATCGTTCACAACAGCACAAACAAAAGATTCATATGCCAGGCAAAATATTTCCCTGTTCCTGGCTTCTTTTATTCTCTCAGGTAAAGTTCCCCTTAGCCTTTGGCTCTCAAAAGCGTGCAAGTCCCCGACACGACATGTAGTAGTGTGCCAGCTTGGTGTACTCTTCGCCAAGCATTTAACTCTTCTCTCTTTATATCCTTGCCTATCAGGGTACCAGACCCTCTTATTCTTTTGCTTCCATATGGGTGCGGGTCCCAGACTTGCAGTTCTGAATTGTGACAGTTTGGCTTACCCTCCTGCCAAGTATAGGATTCTATCTATCTTGTGCGTGGGGTGCCAGGCCCTCTTTTTTGCTTGCTTTCATTTCTCGCGCCTTGAAACACTTCATATCATATCATAAAGCTGCAGCTACCAGACTCGCAGTATCTTCTCAGGGTCACAAACCCTCTCATTCTGCTCTCTGTACTCGCTCACCAGGTTCCCCAGACCTCTAGTCTCCATCGGCCTGCCCGTGTACCTTTGTGCTTGGTTCGCGTCTTATGAGCAGCATGAAGTTTGTGCAGAGTTTGGATGCTTTGTTTCGCCAGTCTCGACTTCACGGTGTACTTCACTTCTCCCGGAGCGCCTTTTTTTCAACTGGCAGCTCCTGAGATCCTAGAACACCCGGAGAGTTGTTTGGGCTGCGACACGCATAGTCCTTATGTCTCAGACTACGCTTGGTCCTTCCCCCTTCTCCGTGCACAGCGTACGGCTCTCCCTTCCTGCAGCCAGTGCTACAACATCTCTGGCAACTTCTCTCAGGAGAGGGTATCTCTCTCACTTGGTTTCCCTCATCGATTCTGAATGAGTTTGTCCCAATCAGGCTCAGCAGGAAACTGGACTGCTCAGCACAGTTCCCAGGATCAATCTTCACACTCCTCGCCATCTTCTTCATCCCAGTACTTGTATTTCCAAAAAACAGAAGGCCAGTTGAAATCTCTTGTGTGTTAGTTATTTTATTAGAATAAAGTTGATTTGTTATACAACAGAAGATATCATCACTGTTTGTAACAAGGGAAGGAGGGTTTGGTTTTGGCAAAGAGGAAGAGGCTGACAAAGCGGAAATATACTGCCTCCGCTGTGAATGGTTGTCCCTAATCCCTTAAGGGGCTTCCTCTCCCATGTGGTCCTCCCCCTGTGCACCACCTTCAAGGGAACTGTTGTACTGTGGATGCATTGCCCCGGAACCATAGCAGCCAAACTAAATGGGAACCGTGGAAAGGTAGAAGTCCCTTATAATAGTCCCTTCTCACTTTCCATGGCAGCCATTACAATAATAGATAACAAGTAAACTAATAAAACGACCACCATGGAAAGGGAGAAGGGACTAGGCCCTTCTCCCTTTCCATGGCAGCGTGTCTCAGATCATGAGCGACGCGCTGGGAACAGAAGTGTTAGCAGCGTGTCCCCTCCCGAAAAAGATCGAAAAGAAGGTAAGTGGGGATTGGGGTGGGGAGAGAAGGGGAATCTGTGGATGGGGAGACAAACACTTACCTTGTTCCCCGCCAGGGAAGATGGCAGCCCCCAGTTCTGAGACTCCTCATTGGCTGCGAGGCTGCCACAACCCCCACCTCCCGGTACTACTAAAACATATTAGCACATGGAAATCATTATTGACCTCCTCTCAGCCAATCTGAGAGTTCAGAGTGCAGTCAATAACTACTGGTATTGACTGCATTTTAAACATGATCACTTTAAAAGCAGACATGGAGACCACGATGCAATTTCCAGGCAATGGTTTATTTCAAAAAGACACTTACGCCATCTGCTCCTACACTGCCTCAAATTAACAAAAAACCGGAACCTAAACCTGAGGAAATTCTGTATCTCTGGGCTTTTGGGAGACAATGATTATATCTGGTCAAGATGCGTATCAATCTCTAATGTGTCGGAAGGTCTAGCGGTGGCCAGCTTCATTAAATCACTGGAACTTGGCACTGCTCTGGCTTGAGAAAGGATTGGGCTGCTGGATGGACACTATGCTTTAGCTCCCTTCCCTCAGGTTGGCCTCTCCAGTCTAGGCCATCCGGCAAATCTTTTTTTTTTAAATTATTTCTTCTTTCGGCTATAGGAACTCGGTCTATTATGTTTCCCCTATCTTGAAAACATATAATGAATTATATCACGATCAGTGGTTGACGCGACCTATCATCCGTCAATCCATGAAGAACCAACTGATGGGAAAACACCACCAAAGAAGCTTCTAAAACTTGGCTGTTGGAACACGAGGGGCTTTTGGCATTTAACTAAAGTAACCGATGTGAACCTAGGGCATTTCGACATTATGTGTCTCCAAGAAACATGGCTGACCTCCAAACCGCAGCTGGATGGATATGAAATCATCTATACGGCTGCAAAGAAAGGGGCAGCAGGAAGCCCGTACGCAGGACTCTTAACGATGGTCGGAGCGGGCTCCGGAGTTGATGTTGTGGAAACACTCCCGTCACCGTACTGGATCCAAGCATCAATCTTAAAATGTAAGACACTTTCCGCTGCTTCAAAAGTGGGTACAATCCTTTTGATAAACGTTTACTGGAACCCTGAGTCGACAACAAGTGATGAATTCACCTCAGTCCTCCAGAACCTGATGGGAGAGGCATACGGAAAAAACCCGGATCACAGCACAATCATAAATGGTGATTTTAACGCGAAGTGTGAAGGGATTGGAAATTATCAAAAGCCTATAGACCATAACTCGCTGGCGAGAAAAAGAGGAAAACTCCTTGATGAGTTAATGGAAGCCAGAGACATGTATAACTTTCACTGGTATCGTAAAGAGACTAATCTCGAGATCCCATCATGGCAAAGAGGGGAGCAACAAGGGACGATCGACCATACATTTGTCTCAAGAGATCTCCTTCCTGAAATTCACTCTTTCAAGATTGTGCAAACAGCTTTCAGTGACCACAACCTTTTAGTCACAGAAGGTCTAGTGTCCACTGATCAATCTTCAAACGGCTCCTTACCAATAGAGACGTCTGAGAAGGGAAAACGAGTAAAAATCTCTGAAAAAGGCCTCCGTGAGATTGAAGCACGCTATACTCGAATCGATCACAAGAACCTACTATCTGCTAAAAGGAACAGGGAAGGGCTAGACTACACTCCTTTACTAACCAAGTTCCAGATGTCATCAGTCAAATTAACCAAACCACAGATTGGTCATCCACATTCATATAACAAAGATCTGGTAGAAAAAAGACGACTACATAGGAGACGGAAAAAAATTAATCAAAAGTCCCCTTCCAACGAAACTATGGCGAACTGGACAAATGCTGTCAATAACTATAAGAGCTGGCTCATACACCATCGGCATAAACTATACCAGAATGACTCCGAACAGATGTTTCTCACCATCTGTGGAAATAAGCCGAAAGACTTTTGGAAATTAATCAAGGGTTCCGTAAACAAGACCAACGACAACATACAAAATAATGTAGGAGAGGGCTGTTGGATAAACCACTTCTCGGTATTGTTTGCACCGATTCCACCATCGAATATAAATCAAGTGGAAAACAGGCAGAGACCCAAAGCCAAAACTCCCAGGGAAATTCCAGACGACAAGGAATCAATCCTCATTAAATTAAGGAAATTGAACAATTCCAGAGCACCTGGGCCAGATGGTATAAGCAATCTAGAACTAAAAAAACATCCGGAGTTGTGGGCCAGCATAATGAGTAAAACTTTCTCAAATTGCAACCTTTCCAATGAAGTTCCATCGTCCTGGAAGAAAGCTAACATTGTTCCAATATTCAAGAGAGGTGCTACTGATGACCCTAATCAGTATAGACCGATTGCCCTCCTAGACGTGATGGGGAAGGTCTATGCATCCCTTGTATTAGACTTACTCCAAACTTGGATTCGCGTTAACAATCTTGCGGATCCTTTTCAGAATGGCTTCATAAGGAACTCAGGAACCACTACTAACATCTTGCTACTGAGCGCTCTGAAAGCCAAAGTCTTACAAGGTGGCTTTCCCATCTACGTTGTCTTTATCGACCTGGTCCAAGCTTTTGACCAGGTCAATAGACAACGTCTCTGGACAAAACTTGAAGCCAAAGATTGCCCGGATTCAATTCTTGAACCAATAAAAGCACTACATCAAGGAACCTCCATCCGAGTACGTCTCAGCGCCGAGGGGCGCCTATCAGAAGAAATTGAGACTTCAAGAGGCGTAAAGCAGGGCTGTCCTCTGGCGCCTACGCTGTACAATTCTTATATCGCAGACTTTCGTGAATCAAATGCAGCGATCCGACACTTTCCTCCATCATTAGGAGGCTCTGAGATAGAGCGATTACTCTATGCCGATGACATTATTCTGATGGATCTGACGCCTATTGGCTTGCAGCGCCAAATGGACAACCTGGTGGCATTTCCTGGCAAAGAACAATTTAAGGCTAAACAAAGACAAAACGAAAATTCTCATTCTTGGACAGTCTGCAAAGAAATAAACAAAAATTCAAATGGCACTGTGAGGGGCAAAACCTGGAAACAGTAAAAGCATTTAAATATCTGGGAATTATGATAAGTAATGACAAAGAGGAAAAAACTATGCAAGAAGCACTATGGTCAAAACTGAAGAGCTTAACCGCGCAAGCCAAGGCTGCGGATAGAAAGTACGGTCGCTTCTCGATCGTTCCAACGTTGAGATTCTTCAAGGCCAAGGTGGTGCCGGCCCTGATTTATGGCATGGACGCAATGCCATTGGCCCCGGACTTTATCTGGGAGAAATATGAAAGCTACTTCTGGCGGTCAGTCCTAGGTCTGGCGAATTCCACCCCTATCGTCTTAATAAGAAGAGAACTGTGTTTACCGTCTCTCTTAGTAACAAATATGAGAGCAAGCCTTATGTTGTACCGGAAAGTAATCAACGCGCCGGAAGCAAAAGTTCTGGACCTCATCAGAAAGGAAATCCAGAACGGTGACAATTGTATGCGCTCCATCTGGGAAGAACGAAATCTGACCATCCTAAAGGAACTGGACCTCAACGTGGAGACACTGATCCAAAACCCCAACGAAGTATCGAAACAAATGCTTGAAGCGGACTGGATTAACACTCAAGAAGTAGCCAATACTTATTGTCTGACAGCAAATATTCCAAGTGTTCCAATGAAGCTAGACGCGGTACGAGGCTATCTTCAGAAATTCCCTGATAAGAGGTTAAGCCGACTGTTCCTGAGGTTTAAATTAAACCAACTGAAAACAAATGAAATCCTGGCTATACGCAAGCAAGCTGAAACGAATATCTGTCGCTTCTGCAAAACCGAGAACAAAATAGAAACCATGAAACACTTGATTCTCGAATGCGCAGGTCTGGTGACAGAACGACATCGATTCCTTGCAGACCCACTGAAGAACTACTCTACCTTAGACATGGAAGATCTATGGGCAATGCTGTCCGGTGGTAACAACAGGCGCTTTGTCATTAGAGTGACTTTGTTCTTCAAAGCTCTGAACTTGTAACAGTTCGACCAAGCGAAGGGAAGTCCAACCCCCAAAGACATACAAAAATCACATCACGTCGAAGTCCCTTCTTCTTCATCTGAGAATCGGGACTGAGGTCAAGTCAAGTAAAGGAACCAAATTAGGATATGAATTCAAGGTCATAAGGACTTTCTATCTTCCTTTTTTGTAAAAATTGTGATACAATAAAAAAAAAATGAATTATCTGATACTATTTTTATCTAATGGGCGCTGAACATTTGCTACAAGTAACTTGTATTGTATTGTATTGAAAAATGTTATATGAACAGTTTGTTCTACCATCAATAATTATGAATTGTCTTTTTTCTAATGTATTAAATATGAATGTAGAGGTTTCATATGTAAACCATATACAATAAAAATTAAAAAATAAAAATAAAAAACCCTTCCTGGGAGGACCTTTTTTCATGGCAAGATACTATTTAATACACTGCAGAAAAAGCTAACAAATGGAAACAGGCTTTCAATTTCTTATAAATTAACTGTTTACTTTTACATGAAAGCGAATGCATGCTCATGTTAAACCCACGCCATTTTAACTGAGTTTTCAATTCAAATGCTTGATTTATGAAGACAACCTTGTTTTTTAAACACTACAAAATAAAATCACATTTAATTTACTGAGTTAGTCTATTTACTGTACTAGCTATTAAAGTAACATTTTACTTCTCCACCAAAACTCCAAAACATGTATTGCTATTATCACTATGGGCTAATTGCCTTATAGACCTCTGGATGGTCATTTTGCTTGGGAAAATGACCCTTCCCCAACTTGGTGGCAGGTCACTAGCCCCCTTTAATGACCCCTCCTTCGGTATATAAGGCCCTAGTGTAAATAAGCAACGATGAGTTAGTCCATTGCGCTCATAATTACTCCTTCAGATTGCAGGAAAGGGATTGTAAAAAAGTGCCCAAGTGGCATGTAGTTATCTAGTCACTCTTATTGATCCCTTCGCCCTTCCTCCCGCTATCACAAAACTACAAATATGCTATTGAAATCAATATGCACATAAATTAGCTTGAAGAATAGTCCAGGAATGGGACAGCTCAGCTAACAAAAGATAAAGTTAATTGCTGTAAAGGCAGGACTATTGCAACTATATCTTCAACTTTAACAGAAACAAAATTAGGTTAAGTGCATGACAGGCAGTTCAATCACCTCTAATACAGAATAGCTACAGGAATTGCGAGCTCCATCTAAAACTACAACTTCCCCATCCCTTCCTCCAGCTCCATCTACCTCCACAACCTCTCCTCCTCACCTACATCTATTATAATAATCGCCTTCAACATAGATGGCAATATAATTAAAGTGGCAACTGAGGTAAAAACACTAGGTTTCTACCTCAATTCCACATTATCTCTAAAAAGAAAGTCAACTCCTTGGCTTCCTCCACTGCTTACACCTGCAAATTAATCAGGGCCTGCAGACCCTACCCTTCCAAAACCAATTGTATCACACTAGCCAACGCCCTAGTAATGTCTAAACTAGACTACTGCAATTCCCTATATGCAGGAGCCAGTAAAACTGTCATAAACAAAATGCAAATACTGCAGAATAATGCTCTTAGAGCAGCCTTGGACATACCCCGCAGAGCGCACATATCCAACACCAGGAAAGACCATCATTGGTTAAAAATTAGCGACAGAGTTCTCCTCAAGACGCTATCTCTCACCCATAAAGGACTAAACAATATTGTGCCCCCATACATCTCGGCTAGACTGAAAGAAAATCCTCTAGTCACCACACTAGAGCTTCTAACCACTTCCTACTTGAAACTCCCAGATTCAGACTAACAAAAGCGGGTGGAGCAAGTTTCCCTGTTAGAGCTGCCCGAGCCTGGAATGCACTCCCTACTGCATTGAGAGCGAATCTAACCTACTCTAGATTTAGATGTAATGTGAAAAGCTGGCTTTGGACCAAAGACGACCAACATACCGATCCCCTGCCCTAGACCCGGACGATTGTATATAATTACCTTGATACCACTGAAACTAGACTATAGACTATCTCATTGCCCTTTGTGATGTGAGGTACCCACATCCTGTATCTCTTGTATATATGTATTGTAATACGTTAATAACACTTATAATGCATCCTCTGTATGTATCCTATGTATGTAATCTAAGCCTAAGTATTCTTATGACTGCTGCGCCCGGCTACCCCTGGGTTTGGAGCGCATTATCAAATAATAAACTAAACTAAACTAATGTTTGCCAAAGTTTGTTTGCCATTTAACTAACTGGCCTATACACAAGACTTAGCCACCGAAACGTTTATATTTGAATGACACCAGAGTCATTTTTCCCTTCAAGGGTTACCTCAAATGCTAGGTAGGTTGTCGTTTCTGTAGCTATTTGAGGGCCCACTTCAATTTAGGCCTAAAATCTCAATAATATGGCTCCTCAAGAGACCCAAACTGGCACACCTACCCCAAATAATAGATTCACCTTTCATTGTACTAGCACACTTAAACTACATTTATGAACCATAAAATACACAGACCACAATGTACTGTAGATGTTTGCTGGCTAGCACTACCTCAATTGGGAGAGCAGGTAAGAGTTAATTGCTAATTTGAAACATCTTTGGCTCTAGCACATACTGTGCCCTACCACAGTCTATCCCAGTGTCCCAGTGCTGCCATCTAATAGATCTTGTCTTTTTCCATACAGACAGAATACATACCCACGTTTCAATGCAACAAACCCATAGAACTAAAAAGGCACTCAGGAGTCTGGTACTTCTGCCCCTCCCTCATCTGCACCACTTGTTCCGCACCTGCCTCTTCCTTATAACCACCCCCTGCCTTTTTGGGGATGAGCCATGCACCACCAAGCCACCACAAGTTTCATAGGTGTGCTTTATACTGCCAGTTGACATTACCACACCTTTAATTTGAGAAGTAACAACACTTCTTACAGCAATTACATGAGGGACGTAGCCTCCATAAAGGGCCAGATAAACATGCAATATTAATATCACTATTCATCTTTAAGTAATGATAAATATTTGGGGTTATCTGTTTAAATCACTTGTGGGCCCTTTGAGGATGGCTGTCGAACATTCATGGTGGAGTTGAAATATGTAGATTTGGCTGAAGTGGAATTGAAGGTGATGTGGCTGGGACCTTGAAGGTACAGGTTGAAAAGGTAGAGTGGGGATGACAGACTCTTCATTTCTTTTATGTATTTTTTGATTAATTGCTTTAAAGCTACAGCAACCAAAGATTGGGAAATATGTTTAATGAAAAATGCCTTTGGATGTTTTTTTAGGGCCTTTTTTTGTTTACAAAGGTTGGACATAAGTTGCTCTTATGGTGTATATCAACTTGATGCAAAACGTTTGTTGTCTTACTCATACTCTGAACTTGCATAATGCCACCTTGTTTGATAAATGTTCTATTATGATATGCTATTAATATTCGTTGCACACACTGCTGCCTTTTGTATGGTCTCCATGAGCTCTGGTGGATATGGAAACAAGTGGGTGGGTTTGGTTAGCTGGGAGGAGAGGGAAAGGTAAGATTACAGTGCTTTGTGTTGATGTTGCAGAACAACGTACGTGAGCTCTCCATTCTTGTAAGCTTTCCAGGTGTGAAATGTAGGAGGCATTAAGAACTTTCCTTCCCACTACCTCTCAAGCACCCCCTTGTGCACCCCTCCTAAAAAAGCCTCTGCAGACCCGTCTTGCCCGGATAACTACTGCCCTATTTCCACTACTCCCTTCCTGGGCAAACGTTGGGAGAAGTTGGTCATCTCCCAACTAATCCACCACACTGATTCTGTTGGCTGCCACCATGACCACTAGTCTGGCTTCAGAGCAGCCAGAGGTACAGAAACTGCTCTCCTGAACACCTGTGAAGACCTGCTCTCAAACCCTGATTCCAACTTTCCCTCTGTTCTCATGCTGCTTGATCTGTCTTCTGCAGAAGACACTGTCAATCATAACACCCTTATAAATCGACTCTGTGATACTCTGGGTCACACGGACCAGACACTGGCTTGGCTGACCTCTTTCATTTCGAATCAGCCCTGCCAGGTTCAATTGGCCCTTTTCTCTCTTCAACCTCAATCTCTAGTTGCAGCGTCCCTCAGGGTTCTATCTTCTCACTGTGGCTCTTCGACATTTACATTACCCCTCTTGCTCACCTGATCTCTACTTTCTCTCCTCATTTCCAATGTAATGTGGATGAAATTCAGCTTGCCTTTAAGCTCCCCTCCTCTAACTCCTCTCCTTCCTCTCTCATTCCCGATTGCCTGACTGCTACTAATCAGGCATGGTGTGCTGCTAGCGATCTCTGTCTTAACCCCAGTAAGACTGAGATAATTCTCATTGAATCTCACCCCTCTTCCTTCCAGCCTACTCTCTGGCTCCCCTCCTTGGGCACCCTCCCTTCTTCCTCTTATGAGGCAAAAAACCTGGCTGCCTCTCTCTCCTTCTCAACTCATATTGCTGACCTTACCAAGACGGCTCACTTTCAGCTTCACCTCCTCAGTGGTATTCTCCCTTTCCCCACCTTGCCCGAGAAACTCAATGTCTCTAGAGCTCGGGTTCTCTCTGGGCTGGACTACCGCAACAGCCTCTTCCTCAATCTGCCTCTTTCCTCCCTCCACCCTTGCCAACTAATCCAGAATAGGACTGCAAGACTTACCTTGGCCTCAAGTCCAGGGACCACATCTCCCAAGCCCGTAAATCTCTCCACTGGCTCCCAGCGGCTGCAAGGATCAAATAGAAGACCGTCTGCATCACCCATAATGCTTTCTGGGGCCTGAGACTTTACTACATCCAACCTTCCCTCCATAGATACCTCTCTGCTAGAGTCCTTCTGTCCTCTAGCTCTAATTATCTGCAGGTCTGACATTTCTCCAAGCAGAGTGTGGGGAGAAAATCTCTTTCTTCGGCGGGAGCCTCCCTGTGGAATGGCCTCCTTGCACCTCTCATGTTCAAGCCAGATTTGTTTATGTTCTGGAAGCTTCTTAAGACCTTCCTTTTATCCTCCTCCTTCCCTCTCCCCCTCCATTACTAATTCCCAGCGCGGCTGCAACTGGCTTCCTGGTCCCTTCTGAGTCATCCATGGGCCAGTTCCTCCCTCGTACAATCTGCCTCAGCACCCCCTGCCAGCACTTGCCCTTGGGCACCCTTCCCTGACTAGACTACTTAGTCCAGTCAACCCCCCCTCACACTAGCTGACCCTCATCCCACCCCCTGTGCACTGCTAGGCTACTGAGCCTGGCCCACCCACCCCATCGCACTTTACCCCTAGCGTGTCCTCCAGCGCACTTGCCCTCCTGGCTCCCACTCGCACTTTCCCAGTCCTTGGGTCCTTTCTCTCCTACCACCAGTCCCCTCCCATTACCTTCTCCTTCCCCCTGACCTGTTCCCTCCCGCCTGCACTTCCTGCTTTTGCATTTGCACAATCCGAATGTAAGACCTAATAGGACCGATTATTGTTGGTTTTTGTCCCCTGTTCCCCCTCCCTCCTTGTCTTGTGGCACCTGGAAACACTTTCTGCTCTATAGATGCCTTATAAATACTCAATAAATAAAAAATAAAAAAAAATAGTCAAACGCTTGGTCGTATTCTTAGAGCTCCTGTTGTGCTTTCAAATGATTGGTCTTGCTGGTTGTGTTATGGTGAGAGGTGTATTCCTTAAGTGGTTGGTGTATCAAGATATCCTGTGTTGAGGTTTAGATATTCTGGGTGTCATGGAAGGCATTCTCTTGGGGTTTAACAAGTTGCATTGTGTGATGTCTTCAAATCGTTAAAGTTTCCTGAGTGCTGTGCTTTGTGTTCTAGGCAGACATGCGGGAGACATAGTTGTGTTTCCTTGGGTTGTGTCTGTGCATGAAAGTCAAATTTAGAAGTGTTGTTTACACTGCTTAATGGGTGTAGTTTCACCTTCCTGTCTGTTAAGTGCAAGGTTTTTAGACATTCCTGAATTTTATGTGGTCCTGTAGCGTGCAGATTTCACTTGATTACACATTCCAATGTTTGACTACCATAGTGTAAATATCGAGCCTATGTGTCTTTCTCTGCCAAATCCTCTGGTTTCTAATAGTATGTTGTTTCTATATCCTTGGCTTCTTGTTGACTGAAATTTTGTTTTGGAGGAGTTCTGCTCAATGACATTCGAGTACTCTCTGGGTCATGCAGAGGGCCTTGAACAGGACCCTTTTCTTTATTGGTAGCCAGTGGATTGCTCTGAGAGCTGCTGTTATATGTTCCCTCCTGTTGACGATGAGTGGTAATCCAGCTACTGTGTTTTGGATCTGTTTGAGTTTTTTGTGAGGTAGCCCCATGCACTTAGGTAGGTTAATGCTGTTTGTGCAGCTGATTCTTGAAAGAATTCAGGAGATTTTGACCAGCACCCCATGTACGAAGGAGAGGTAGGATATAATCCCTCAGAAAGAGAGATAGTAGAAGCACATTTTTACCATTGTATTGAGTTGGGGGACTTGGGGTTTCAGCATAACCCTGTTGTTCATTAATAGTTCTTAATGACATAAGATGGCTTAGGGCAGTTACCCATTTCCAAAGGCCATGGTAGAGGTGTTTCCAGCATGGCGGGAGATGAGACTCTTATTATGTCCATTTTGTCCGGGTTGAATAATAGGTAGTTAGCCGTCATCCATTTAGTTATTCATGTCAGACAATTGCCGAGGGTGGTGCTAGAGTTTCAGCTGTCAGTCATTTTGTATATTATGTGTATGTCATCCACATACATATAACAGGTGAACCCAAATGATTGTATGATCTTCATCAAATGGGTCATATAAATGTTGAAGAGGAGTACTGAGAGGCTTGATCCATGGTGAACAGCAAAGATGGGTCGTGGCCAGAAAGTTAAAATGGGAAGCCAGGTGATTTCTGGTCTGCCCATTAGGATCAATCACATCTAGAATTGTGTTATGCAGTCCAGTTTCTCTAAGATTGTCTTAGGCAACTAAGGTTTCAATGAATCTAAGTGCCAAAATGATTGATGTTGTGGAAAAGTCTGGTTGAGTGTGCACAGCTGTTTGATTGTGTTTTCAAATAAACTTTGAACTCTACTTCTATGGTGGATATTTTTTGGGTCCTGTAGCCACTTGCACTGTGGGGGGAGCAATATGCTAGGGAATATTGTGTGGGTAACACCAGCCCAGACAATATCCTCTAAAATAGTTGATGTTGTCATCAGCTGAGATTTAGAGGTCATCCCAGATGGAAACGTGTGCCGATCCAGTCCCTTGCATAGGACTAAAACCAATTTGTGAGCAATCTAGTGCAATGTTAAACTCTGAAAGCTCCATGATTTCACAGTATCTTTAACTCTTTATAATTGTGGCTGTGTGTGCTATGTTTGAGAGAGGACGAAAGCTAGAGGAGTATTGTGGGTCTACACAGTGTTGACGTAGACAGTCTTGAAAGCTTTTGGTACAAATCCTGTTTTGAGTTTTCAGTTAATTAATTAGCAAAAGTAGAAAGATGGTATTTACTTGTTAAGAATCTCTTTGTAGATGTTCGGTGTCAGGGGTCAATCAGAGAGCCTACTTTGTTGCTAAGATTCACCAATACTTTGAGGTCTGGATCGAATATTGTTTTCAAGCTGTTCAAAGGTAGCGTTGTAGGTTGAATGTCATTTCCCAGGGTTTGAATGTTGCTTCCAATCCCATTCCTTATTTCAGAAATGATGGCTTGCCCTATATTTAGTGCTTTGCATCTGAAATTGTGATATCATCATATATTTGTGGGTAAGTGAAAGTGTTGCACTGCAGAAAGAAGGATTTCTCATCTCTTTAATGAAAGTTGTGTCTCTAGATGAGGTACATTATTGATTCATTCATAATAATAATGTTTCTTTGCTTTGAGGATATTTGCTTTGTAGAGGCAAATCTGTCTTTGGTAGGTGGTCTTGTCTTGTGGGTTTTAGTGTTTCCTCTATGTTTTTTCAAGTGTTTGATTTCTTTTTTCCAGTGTTCGTAGGTGGGTATGGACCATCTTACTGGAGTCTTTTTGCTCTGAGAGGGACGCGCTTTAGTCCGGTCAAGGTGTCTATTGCTTTGGTTATCCAGTTTTCCAGTGTCACTAAAATTCCTTCCAGTAGTAAGAATTCCAGTTTGTTGGGGTTGCTCTGGGTCTCTTCCATAGGATTTCCAAGTTCCTCCAGGTTTAGAGCTTTCCACCTTTTCCTGGGAGTGGTTGTTTGTATTTTGAGAGTCATGAGTTATGATATGATATGCTATGATATGGCATTTATAATGCGCATGTACACAAGTTTTTATAGTCGCAACAAGACAAGGAGGGGGAACAGAGGGAGGAAAACACCACTATCTTACTAGGCTTTGTGTCATTCAGATCACGCAAGTGCCGAGGGGATGGGAGGAGGGAGAGGTGCTAGTAATCAGAAATGCAGCCAGTGGGTGGCTAAATGTGGGTAAGTCAGAAAGTGCAGGCAACGGGTGGCTCATAAGTGCCGAAAGAAGGGACTGTAGGGTTATAGATACAGACCACAAGTGCTGGGGGAGCCAAAAGGCAGTGCAAGGTGCAAATGGACATGCAGGGACCTGGGCCCAAGTTCAGAGAGTGGCCAGGTGACCAGTGCGTGGAGCAGATGGGTCATCAGCAGGGGAGAGGAAGAGAGAAAGCAGAAGCAAAACGGAAGGTCTTGAGATACTTCCGGAACCATAGGTGGTTCTGCTCAAGTTTCAGAGAGGCTGTTCCAGAGGAAAGTCCCAGCTGAAGATAGAGATCTGCCCACAACTCTCTGCTTGGAAATGCGACTGACCCTCAGAGAGTTGGAGTTGGATGAGTGGAGAGCTCGAGAAGGCAGATGTTTAGGAAGAGAGAATTGGGGTAGTGTAGTCCCAGGCACCAGAAGGCCTTGTGGGCAATGCAGAGGGTCTTGTACTTGATTCTTGCCAGCACTGGGAGCCAATGAAGAGATTTCAGAGCTGAAGAGTTATGATCCCTGGGCTTGAGGCCAAGGACAAGTCTTGCAGCCCTGTTCTGGATAAGTTGTAGAGGACAGAGAGTAGAGGCAGGAAGATTTAGAAAGAGGCTGTTGCAGAAGTCCAGCCTAGAGAGGACCAGAACTCTGGAGACAGTGAGCTTCTGGGGGAAAGTGGGGAAAGGAAGAATACCTCTGAGGAGGTGCAGCTGATAGTTTGACTTCTTAGAAACATTGGAGATGTGAGGAGAGGGTGGATTCGAAGATGACCCCAAGGTTCTTAGTCTCACAGGTAGGAGCAGGAAGAGGGCCCAGAGTTGGTAGCCAGAGAGAGAGAAGAAAGGAGGGAGCTGGCATTCCAATGAGGAGGATCTCATCTTACTGGCATTAAGGCAGAGATCATTGGTGGCACGCCACTCCTGAATTGCGGACAGACAGTCTGGAATGAGAGAAGGAGTAGAGGAGGCCGAAGGGAGCATGAAGGAGAGCTGGATGTCATTCGCATAACATTGAAAGTTGGAGCAGAGACCAGCGATGCAGTGAGCAAGGGGTGCCAAGTATTGGTTGAACAGCCAAGGAGAAAGGTTAGACTCCTGAGAAACACCACAGGTAGAGAGAGAGATAGAAGAACAGAAGGGCCCCATGTGGACCTGAGAAGGTCGATCAATGAGAAAGAAGGTCAGCCAGGCTTGGGCCTGATCAGTGATATCCAAGTTATCACGGAGGCGATTGAGCAGAATGGCATGGTTGACCATATCAAAAGCAGAAGAAAGATCAAGGTGAATGAGGACAGAAGGGAGGTTAGAATCAAGGTCAGAGAGCAGGTCATCACGGATATTCAGGAGAGCAGTTTCTGTGCTTCTGGACCCTTTGAAGCGAGACTGGTGGTTGTGGGAACAACCAACAGATTCAGTGTGCAGATTAAGCTAAGCTTTTCCAATAGTTTGTCCAGGAAAGAAGTGATGGAGATGGGGCGATAGACCGAGAGGAAGGATTGGCAGAGGACCTCTTAAGGAGGGGTTGCACAAAGGGGTGCTTAAGGGGTTGGGAAGGTGCCAGTGATTGCAGAAATCGGCCAAGGCTGGAGAAAGGGTGTCGATGTGGTCCTTGATGTTTCTGGATGAACAGAGAAGAACCTGTTTTGGCAAGACTTTCATTGATCTGACCTGTCTAGAAACGTCATCAGGGGTGAACAAGGTAAAGGAAGAGAAGGGAGGATGAGAGGTGGCCACAGGCAGGCCAGGAGTGGAGGAAGAGGAGGAAGAGAGGGTGGAGAGGATGTCCTGAGTTTTAGTGATGAAATGAGAGGTCAATGCCGTACAGAGGGCCTTGGAGGGGACAGGATAGGTATAGACTGCAGAAGGAATGGCCAGCTCCTTGCAGATTTTGAAGAGTTTGGTCAAGTTGTCAGATGCCGCAGAGACATGGGCTTGGATGTGTGCTCTCTTCTTGGCGAGGACAAAGAGTCTGTGCTGCCTTTGGATCAGGCGGCAGGCCAGTTTGTCAGAGGGTGCACCTGTTGCCCTTCACTTCCTTTCAGCCATCCTGCACTTGCGTTTGAGGGTAACAAGGTCAGAGTCGTACCAAGAATTGCAATTGGATTTGGGCTACAAGCGGATCCTCATGACAGGGGCAAGTACCTCAAGAGTGTCAGAGATAGAGAGATGACGGTTAGATAGGGCTATGTCAGGATATGAGTCAGCCAAAGGTGCAGAAGGAGGAGAGAAGGTAGCAGCAATAGCCTCTACTGACACACGCTTCATGGGTCGAATGACCGAGAAGGTAGGTGGCAGTGCTGGAGTTGGCTTGGCCTGAGGGGTAGAGGGAGAGAGATGGGAGGAAAGAAGAAAGTGATCACTCCAGGAGAGAGGAGGGGTGAGAGGGTTTGAGAGAGGAATGTCTGAGGACATCAGAACATCGAAGGTGTGCCCTACAGAGTGAGTCAGGCCAGAGGGAAGAATAGAGAGAGAGAGAGTCGCAGAGGTTGTGAAAGAGTCCTGCAGAAGGACAGAAAGCATCCAAGTGGATGTTAAGGTCTCTGAGGAGTTGAGAGGTAGAGGCGAGGAGGGAGGAGGAGAGGTCCGCCCACACAGAGAGGAAGGAGGCTACCTGGCCGGCAGTTGACGCATTGGCATGCTTATAGTAAAATTAATCATTGGAGGATCGCTCCAGAGCATCTGAGTTGGGGGGTTATTAGGCCTTCTTTGCAAAAGATTGCATCAATAGGGTGGCTAGCAGTGTCTTTCAGTCTTTGACCATTTGTTTGAGGTGAAAGCTGACTATTTAGGAGCACACGATGTTGGGTGCTAATTCTGTTTGCTCCTCAAGCCAAATGTTGAAGTCTCAGAGGACCGTTAGATGTCGTGTTGTAACGCTAGGTTAAAAATCATGTGTTCAAAGGTTTTTGTAAAGGGTGGTCTGTAAATAAGTAGGCTGGTTTGGTGTGTTGAGTGTGTGGACGATCAGAAGTCCCTTATGGTACAGGAAGTTCATGTGGTGTGAATTTGAGATTTTGAAGTGCTATCTGTGTATCACACCTTATCTCTCCCTCTTTTCCTGGTCCTGTTTACTTGAATGAGTTTGAGTTTTGTTTGGATGGATTAATGTGTTATTATTACCATGTAGTTGTCTGACAACCAGGTGTATGTTATAAAGATCATGTTGGTTCCTCCTTCACTAAAAAGTGTATCAGGCTGCAGTATGTCATGTCTCATGCATCAGGTGCATGTGTTAGTGTCATTGGATGCCCTTTGGTGGTTCCATGTTCTGTCTACGAGCCAGGGTAAGAGTTGTCAGATGATGATGGGTTGTGGCAGAGGGCAGCTTCATCAAGTCTGATGTTTTGTTGTTAAACAAGGTCCGTAGGGTATGTGTTTTTATTGTCTCAATCTAGCAAACATGTGGTTGTTGTGTGATCTGTGGTGAACAAAGGAGTGTATAGTTTAAGGTAATGTGGTCTCGGACATCTGTACAGTGATGAGTGGGCAAAGGTTCCGAAGTTGGGTTCTAAAATGGTATTCTCGAGTTGGTTGCAGGTGATACAATATATATTTATTTAAACCAGCTCTGCCTATTGACCTGTATTTTCTGTTCCCAAACCTGGCCCCTCAGTTTTATGTGGAACATTGATTTCTAGAGACAGCACTTACAGAGGATATAGGGGAGGAAAGAAGTAGAGTGGGACATGCTAGTAAGTGCAAAGTGCATGGGCTGCAAGTGTGGCATATAGACAAGAGACCTAGGGGGATTGGGTGGTGGATAGGGAGAGAAGGATAGAAAGAAGGGTGAATAAAGAAAGAGTGGTTAGGTAATAGTGGAGTGAAGAAATAGAAGAAAACGTTGTTTGTACAGTAAGAGCGAATAATACAAAGGAAGGAATTCTGTACTAGGAATTTGGTATATCGGCTGGGCTAGATGTGTTTCCCAGACCTAAAATAGCAGGCAATGCTGCAAGTGAAGACATAGGTGTTTTGGTGCTATCATTAGTATATCAGGGAGTCATGTGGAGTCGGTTGGTAAGGTAAGGATGGATTGAAATGCATATATAAATAGTAGTGTGCAGTGCTAATACTAGAACATCAGGGCTTGCTGTAAGTTAGGACAGAGGTGCACTGGTACAGCTTCATTCTGGTCACAACATTAGAAAAATATGGAGTGTTGTAGAGGGCTTGGGTAAGGATCGATTCAAGTGCCTAGAAAGCGATGTGCACAGTGCTACTGCTAGAACATTTACTGATGTGTATTTGTATGTCTTTGAAGAACAGGAATATCAATTGTCATCAGAAATGACTTACAATTGCACATTTACAGATGGTGGAGGTATTCCCCAGAATGGGGCCTGTACAAACACTTGTGTATAGGCGCGTTATAAATGCCATATCATATCATATCACAAGGATGAGAACACTTGGTGAGACAGTTATTGGGGGTGTGAGCAAAGTGGGAAATAGACCAGGCACAAAACAAAATAAACACAAAAAGGTGACTTACAAAGGTAACATTAACCAAAGGGGGGCAATTGGTTCAAACTATAGAGGAGTACTTGAAAATATTCAAAATGGCATTATTAGAATATCATGGGGTGCTGTCAGAGGAAACATGGTGCACTTTTAGAGTTATGTTTTGATCCTAACCTGTTGAATGTTCTGCGGGGAAAGGCAGGGGTATTTTAGCAGAGCTGTGCCTGGCTCACATGAATGGAATAGTACCAGGCGCACTAGGTCAAGCTTAAGGTGCATTCGCACAGCTGTGCATGGATCATAATGCTGCAAGAGCTGCATGGGCCTCCCAGCAAACATGAATGTGGCCTAGCAATGCTTTGTGTAGGTCTCAGTGCTACTATTCTAGGGATGATGCCAGGCAAGTTTCATTTGAACTGAATGTGCTGGTTTCAGCCTCAGTCGTAGAATATTAGGTGCTGCTGCACAGCAGGATTGAGGGGCATCAGCAGAGCTGTGCGTGGGCTACAGTACTGGAACAGCAGAGGTTCTGAATGTGTGTTTTCTGTGTCTGAACACAGGAACATCTTTTCACTGTACAAAAAAAAAACCTATTGGCGTTGTCCGCACACGTTTCTACTGATCTCTACAGCCTCCTGTGTCAGCCTCACGCCATATTTGAATGTGTCTTTTATTGCTATATTAAAGAGGTTTAAGGGTATGTTTTCTGTTTTTATGAAAGCTATAACTTTCGCTTTTATTGTGCTATTAAGGTCCCTGGAGATCCGCTGCTGTGAAAGACAACATTTGTAAAGTTCCTTCATTTTGGATGGGCTGCGATTCCCGGGGCTTTTCTCAGGTCAGCCTGTTACTGTCTGATTTGCAGGAATAGGCGTGTGAGCCGCTGCTTTCCTGGCCCACCGTTGCCTGCATCACAGAGAGGGCTGTGTAAACATTGGGAGAGTTGCACGTGCTGCCTGTTTTGCAGATCTGCAGAGGGGAGCGAGCCTGCATGGCCGTCTGCCTCTTCCGCCTACATCTGTCATAGATATGAGGGATGAGGGACTCTCTGTGAGCAGAACGTACATCCCAGTTCAAATAATTCTGCTGACTTGGAGACAATGTAGAAAAAAGCTTTCACAGTCTGTAAATCCACCTTGCATTTCTCTTTTCCTTTTCAGAGGGGAGAGGCCGATGAAAACAACTTGCTAAGAAGTAAAATAACTCTAGCGCCAAAAACTTAATAAGCAATCATTCCAAAATACAACAAGTAAGTGATCAAAAATGGGTATGCACATCAGGAATTTTACCTCAAAAAGTGCTTAAAGCCCGAAGCTGATGCAGCCTCCTTTGTCTGTTAGTAAGAATAATTGTTCCCTTGGCTTATTATACAAACAATTGACAGAACCAAGCAGAAACATTGTGAGGGACGCTATCCTTCCAACACATTTATATAAGGGTGCACGTTAAGTAGGGTGACCAGACATCCAGATATTTGCACCTCTGTCACGGGGTCCCAAGACTTTTTTAAGTTAAAAAACCCGTCCCAGGATTTGGGGATTGGGTGGATACCATCTGGGTTTTTGGCCACATATCATGATTTTTGCATCGGTTTGCTGAATACCTGTTTGAATCCAATGTTTCTCCTCTGTCCCTCATACCTTTAAAGAAAACATTCTACCCTCATTGTATAGATGGTTCTAGTAGCAAGAATATTCCCCTCAATGGGCCGTTACTAGGTGGTAATGCTCTTGGAATGCATCATTATTGCTTAATTAGAACCTGACAGGGTGGCCCAGAAAATAATCTTGGTTGGGAAGTGGGTTGTATTTGCTGGAAAAAGCCTTGAAGTCTGCTCACACCAGCTCCTGTCGCTCTACAGTCTCATCCTGCATTTAAATAAATATGTTCACTTATCATAAGCTTGTGTTCCCTCTTCCGCCTTCATTGTCACTCTTCCACGATGCATGCTTGAGCTGCCATGAAAAGAGAAATGGTATTCCTTCTTGAGCTCGTACTTTCTTTCATGGAGGACATTTTGGATAGTTTTTTCATTTTAATTTATGAAAACACGCTTCCAAGTGAGTTTTTTATTTTTCTTCCATGAATGAAAACAATGTGTTTGGCCACAAGGGCTAATCGCGATATTCCCATTGGGTGGTAACTGCACCGCATAATTATGGCACAAAAGCCATTGTTAAATGCCCTCTCTTCACCCATGCTTCTGCTCTATGAATAACAAGATGAGATTACGGGCAAGTGACAAAGTGCCCTTTAATGGAACTAGCAAAAAATCACCACAATAAACTTTATCTACTGTACAGTTTGACCATCTAGGACAACCCATACCTACATACGGAAAGCAAAACAGGGTTTGAAGGTTTAAAATCATGAGATTTCAGTTTAACGTTGAATTGAAAGAAATCTGGAATTACTTAAATCAGAGAACAGTCCTGAACGTTTGGTCACAGATCCGTAGACTATTGGGGAGTAACGGTGGGGATGCATGACCAAATGTTAGGGTACCCTGCGTGGGTACAAACCTGCCAATTTTTATTTTGTAGTCTTCTCACTTGACATTCATATTCGGCAAATGTAGACTTCACTCAAGTGAAAATCAGGGTCTGGACTTTCAAGCATCTAATGGGCTGCATATCTTGTCCAACGTCCCTAAAATGTCTGTTCGTTTTAATTATAGACTATTACAGCGGATTATTTACTTTAGGAGCTATTGCTGATGCCTTAAGTTGCATAAGGTTAAACAGGTAAAGACCAGCGAGTAAATAAAGAAATAAATAAAAAAGCGGGTGGATATACCTGGTAGAAGTGGTTTTAGCGCGGATCAAAATTAGGTCTATTATCGTGTTATTGAATTGCCCTGTCAGTGCTGTGCTAGAGGTGCTTTTCTATGGTCTGGCTCCATGCTGATACGGCAGCATGGGTTTACAGGATTGACATCTATACCCTTTTTGTCATGGAAACTAACGGTTAAGGATATTCTGTTCCCCCAATGCACTAGTATCATAATTAATTTACTGGAGACATTCATTTCTTTAAACATAATGTTTAAATCCTGTTTTAAAGTTATGGATTCTTCAATTGGTCTGAGAAATTCACAGCATGTTTAGAAAAGGCTGAGATATTAACAGCATGTTTATAACATCTTACAGAAAGGCGTACAAATGTTTCGCTCTATGAGCTTCCTCAAGACCCATCATTAATTGCTGATAAATAAATCTCTAGAAGCCGAATTAAGAATTATGGTGGGATTTGGTGGTCATTTTAGAGCATAATTCCCAACCTAGCCATTGTATAAAATTCAATGGTATGAAATATGTTAATGGATTGCAAATTCTGCAGTTCATGCTGCATCCTTCTTATACTCAGGAGTTTAAATTCACTGGGCAAAATGCCTTTGTAGTATATGTGTTATAAGCTTGTTAGTATTGTCCTTTATTTCTCTTTTTGGCTATACCAATGTAATGGTTACTGTCTTGCTAGAACCCTGACGGCATTTATTGATGCCGTAGGTAGTACAGCATCCGGTGCTCCTATTCACCGTGAACGCAGTAAAAATTCCTAAAAGACTATTGGACACAACTGTATTCATCAAGGCAAAAGCCTGGGTTCCCAAAACACAAAAAATACAGTAAATGTAAGTTTTAGATTGGGAATTTAACCCAAATCCATGATCTTGTATTTTTTCATCGAAAGATCAATAAGTGCAGTGTCTGCTGGATCAGTAAGTGCATTCCTAATAGCAGAGGCCTTGAACAGGTTCTGACAGCCGACCCTGGCTAAACAGTAACTCAGCAAGAAGAATGGATCTGTTTCACTATATATTAAAATATGTGGTTCAATAATACATTTGAACATTTTAATAATTCTATTATTCATGCAATGACAAACACATAAAGGATGTCTCCAGATTCAGAATTCTCTTGCAAACCTAATATGCAATTGTTTTTAACATCACATGTCAATACTGGTAATTACAAGAAATATGCATATTTCACTAATATTTTGATTTTCACATTCCTGAGGGGAGGGTTATCTCAAAACTAACATATCCCCTTTTTTTCAACAATTTAATGATGATTAAAACAAACCATCAACATTTTGTGAGAATAACAAATTAACTCTTGCACCAAACATGGAACATTAAACAGCCTTCAGTTGCATCAACTGAAATGTCTAGTTTCAAATTTTTTTGACTGCAGGGAGTCAACGTAAGAGTATAGGGACCCTGCCTCTAGTACAACAGTGATTTAACCATGAGAGCAACAATGCCCTGAAAAAGAAGATGCATCACAAGAGGAGCCAGCTTGAAATTTCCATGGAACATCAATGTCTGTCAAATTAAAACAGGAGACGAAGGATTTATAATCCCCAATCATATCATCGCTGGGTCCTTAATAGCCAGAGAGGAGGTAACACCTGCTACAGAGAAGCAACCACATCCCTTTCCTGGGGCAGGAAAAACGCATTCCGAACGTTCTTAGTCCTCAACCAGTGCTGGGTTCAGAGGGGTAAACATCCGGGAGCATAGTTCCTTCTGCTTCTCCATGTAATCCCGATAACAGCTATCCAGCTTTTTAAGCTCATTATTAATGTCCTTATTGAAAGTCTGCCGCCGCTGAGCTCTAATTAAGAAATCCTGAGCTTGCTCATACTCTGTCAGCGCTAAACAAGCCTGTCCACATCGAAATAGGGCTTTGGGGTGGCTCTGGTCAATTTCCAGGGCCTTTTCACCATACACAAGGGCTCGAGCTGGACGTTCGAGCTTCATGTAAGTCAGAGATAAGTTCAGAAACACCAGCAGCCAAGTACTCCCAATGAGATTTTGTTCATGCTCCTCTACAGAACAGCAGCCTAGGATGGAGGAAGCCTGCTTGTAACGGTCCTTAGCATCATAGAAGCGATTCTGCTGAAAGAGATGATTACCAAACTCCCGCTCTATATTAGCAACTTTGAGCACCTTCTCCAGTGGGAAGGTGCTTTGCTGGTTTGGCGAGAGAGCAAAAAAGTCATCGGAGAGAGCAGTGTCTAGGAAATCCAGAAGCTCCAATTCAAACAGTATAGTGGCATTTTGTGGAATGAGTGGTGGGCAGCCCAATGCACCACAGGCATACGCTGGCTTGAAGAGGTACCTTGAGAACTCTCCCTTCTGCATGGTCAGCAGAGCTATCTCCATGCCGCCTAGAGTGATATCTGTGCCTAATTTCATCAGTCTGCGGTTTCGACGATAGCGGTTTGTGTCAAAAGGTTGTTCAGCATATTCCAGGTAGGCAGAGTATTTTACTAAAACAGAAGCATCAGAAGGCACCAGATCCCCACTGCCAGCACGGACAATTTCCTTCAGTACGCCACCATCACCAGACACATCCTCGCAATCGGTTCCCCAACTTCTGGAAAAAGGACGTACCGCCCCCGCCAGACGAGGCTGGGGGACGAACGTTCTGTTGCGGTGCATCTGTTCTTCCATTGCACAGGCCTGACCAGTGCACACAGTCCTTGTGACGTAACCTAAGCAGCAAGCGCAGGAACCACCTTTTCAACACTGAGAATATTCTGCATGAAGGGAAGTAAATAGGAGGACCCTGGTGGGTGTGAGTTAGTGAAGGGAAGGTATCACAGGCTCTACCAATCAAATGATGTTGCATTCGCAGAGTTTTCTGGGTAATTAAGTTCCATAATTGATCTTGTGGGATTAGAAAGTTGGCTAAATAGGATTAGTGTTCATTTTCTTTCTGTACATTTTTTTTAGGAAGACAGTATGATTGATCGCTGAAGAAGAATAGGTTAAATCCAAAACACATTGGAAAAGGGGCAAATACGATAGGTAAGGTCGTCGTTTTCCACAAATGAAACTGTTGATTGAATGTATGTATGCAATCTGTGAAGGAAGAAGTAAGTATTTGATGGGCTATCTTTGCTGGAAAATAAAAGGAAAATAATATTGCATTCAGCAATATGAACCTTGGAGGAAATCATATTTGAATTGAACAGATGTTTATTTCTGAACCAATTTTCCATAAAAATACGAAAGCAACAGCATTACATATACTAAAATAGTCAACATTGTTACAGACACATCGTCCATATCCCTGAAATAAGAAGGTCTGTATAATTCACATATTTACATGCAAACACAAATAACAATTTTAAATCAATAATGCACACGATATTAAAAAAGAAATGTTGTTATGCACTTAAAACACCAAATACATATAGATGTAATAAAATAATCAGTTAATTAGTCATTCCTATCAGCCAAAGAAGAAGATACAATATAATGAACATGCATCCAACTACAATCTAGACTTGAAAAAGGACTATCATAGAACATCGAAGTACAAGTGCTTAAAATTTCATTACATGCTTAAATCACCAGATTAATATAAGTATGATAAAATAATGCTTTCTGTATGTGCTAAAAATCACCAAATTCATATGAGCATGAAAACATAATAGTTTCATCAATCATTAATACCAACCGAAAAGGGAAATACTGTATGATAGACACACATCCAGCTACAAACTTAACTTAGAAAAGGCCATAATTAGACATCAAAGCGCAAGTGCTTGTGAGCACTGTCCCCTCTAAGCTGTGTGCATGTGCGCTTGCCCAGCTTGCTTCTGGGTGCCACTCAGAAGGTTTTTAACAGTGCACACAGACAATTCTCACCTATTCAGAAAGATTTAATAAGGTACAAGCCACAACAACCTGACATTTGTTTTCTCTTAATATAACAAACTAATATTGATATTCTGGCAAAGCTCATTTGCATTACCCTACTATGCACGTGTGACCTAAATAACCTAAAAACTCCAACAACAGAATCCACCCACAAGAGGTTAAAATCTTAAATGAAAAAGTAGCTTCATTTACAGAAGAATCTAACCAAGATATGCCTGGACACGTTAACCAAATATTACTTCCTACCCACCCAAGCCTCTTGGCCTACCTCTACCACGCTTTTACCTTATAACTCTAACTTCTGCCCACAGAACACATTTGGATACCAATGTACACTCTTCCTCTCTTGGCTCCATGAAAGTTTATCAGACTTTCCTACATCCACTTGTTTTATATTTGTTGTGATATGATTAACGTGCAAGCACCAGAATTCCTGTTGCCTGCGATGCCTTACCAAAAACTTCACCCACATTATGCAACCCAACTATCAGCCAAATATTGGATACTGACTGTCAGTAAGCAGGCTACTTGGATGTGTACCCTCATCCGATGCTTCCTATTCTTTGTACGTGTCCCACTAGTGCTTTACAGTGGTCCCCTTGTAAGTTAACACATTATGAAAGTCAAATATGAATTTGCCACCTACAGATTTTGAGTAGACAAATGTCATGCTCAGCGTCTCCTACTTAAGCATTGCTAACATTACCCTATGGAGAGCAACCGTGCAATTTAATGTACTTGCCTTACAAGGGATAATGGTTATGGACTGTGCCTGGCATTACTCATCTATAGAATTAGGGCAATGGAACGTCAGATAGCAGAATGCTTTTCACACAATCTGACTCCTTTCGAAGTGTTCAGCAGTCCATTAGGGCGTAGACCTTAACAAAGTATATGTTAACTCGCTGCTATACAAAATGGCTTCACTGAGCACTTGTAAAATACAATCGGGTTGTAGGGGTGGGGTATGTTGTAAGAAATGCACTGCAAAATAATTGTGTACATGCAGATTCATGACATTTAAAAGTGCATCCCAAATTCATAAACAGGATGTACTTTTAAATGCCCAGAAACGAGGGTCATCACCCCGTGACTTTTCAGACAGGCACAAGGTGAGGTGCAAATCATGATTGCTTTTTAAGTATTACAGCTGCAGTTTAAACAGCAGTTGTCATACTTGCATTTCCATCCGTCAAACCAGGATGGAAAAGATTTTTCTGTTATGATATGATATGATATGATATGGGATTTATAACGCGCCTATACACAAGTGTTTCAAAGCACGACGAGGCAAGGGAGGGGAAACAGAGGGAAGACAGACAACGATCCTACTAGGCCAGGTGACATTGAGATTGCGCAAGTGCAGGGGAGGGGGGAAGGGAACATTGAAGGGGGAAAGGGTTGAAGGGCAGTTCAGTACATAGGACAGCATTACGTAAATAAAGACAATAAATAAAAGTGCAGCCAGCTGGAGGCCAGTACCAGGGTAAGTGCGACATCGGGTGTCAAGTGCTAGTAGGGGCTGTTGGGATACAGAAACAGTCCCTGAGTGTAAGGGTTGCTAAGGGGGCAGTGCAGATGTGAAACTGGTGGGGATAGGACCTGGGCCCAAGTTCAGTGTGTAGCCAGTTAATCAGTGCAATTACAGATTCAGCCAGGAGATCAGCAGGGTAGAGGAGGAGAGAAAGCAGAAGCAAAGGGTAAGGTCTTGAGGTGTTTCCGGAACCGGAGATGGTTCTCCTCAAGTTTCAAAGAGGCAGGGACGCTGTTCCAGAGGGAGGCCCCAGCAGAAGAAAGAGGTCTACCACCAGCTCGCTGCTCGCAGAAGCAACTGACCCTGAGGGAGTTGGAGGCGGATGAGCGAAGAGCTTGAGAAGGAAGATATTTAAGAAGAGAAAGTTGAAGGTATTGAAGTCCCAGGACCAAAACGCCTTGTGGACAATGCAGAGGGTTTTGAACTTAATCCTCACCGCCACTGCGAGCCAATGCAGAGATTTCAGTCCTGGAGAGATACGATCCCTGCACTTGAGGCCAAGGACAAGTCTCGCCGTCCTGTTTTGGATAAGTTGCAGACGGCGGAGAGTAGAGGCAGGCAGATTTAGAAAGAGGCTGTTGCAGTAGTCCAGGCTATAGAGAACCAGAGCTCTGGAGACAGTGAGCTTCTGGGGGAAGGAGAGTAAGGGAAGAATACATCTGAACAGGTGCAGCTGGTAGTGTGACTTCTTACAGATGTCAGAGATGTTAGGAGAGAAGGAAAGTGTGGAGTTGAAGATGACCCCGAGGTTTTTAGCCTCACAGGTGGGATCAGGAAGAGGGCCAAGAGAGGCCGGACAGAGAATGACAGGAAAGGGGGGAGCAGGTTTGCCGATGAGGCATATCACTAAGATGGACCCTTTAGCGGCCCGTCGTGGTGAAATTCACTCCCAGCAACCACATTGTTGCTGGGACCCTGTCATATATTAGCCCCAACGCAAATGTAGGCAATGGGGCAGCACAGCGCATCTTGGTGCTATTTTCCAGTCCCTCCTGAAATGCTCAGGTCAAATTTGAAAATAAGGTGATCTGAGCATTTCAGCAATGAATGCAAATGAAAGAAGCGCATTCCGGCCGTCTCTTACTTGTCACAGATTTTAGGGTGAGATCGTCGTGGTGGTTGGGAGGTATTAGATCAGGGATATTTATCTGTAAAACAAATCCCTAGAAAAGTAAATAATTTCGTATATATGGAATTACAAAATGAACAAGTGACATAGGTCCACTTCCATACTAGGACACCTTGGGCAAGTAATTTGGTACTTAGGATATGTTTTGCTATGTTATGTTACTCTGCATTTATACTGTGCCAAATCACCACAGGTATGTTTTGCCACAGTCTAGCAAAATCGAAAGAATTATCTAAATACTCAGACACTATGTGACATGTTATAGAATTCAGAATGGTGGCTTTTGGTAACCCTTGTAATGTGTATCAATATTGGAAAGGTGTCCTCCCTTCGTTGAACAATTGGATCGGATTCCAAATTCATTTCATTTAAAAACATTGGATAATATGAGGATGCACCTTCACTTCTGACATTCTCCTTGTTGTCTAACATATCTAACAGAGGCCCACAACTGTGTCGTTGTTAGGTTATAATTTAATTAAATGACTTCTGATTTGCAGATATTATTTCAGAAAGAAACAACATGGAAGGTCATATTATGCAGACAATTATTGAAAGGAACACAATGAACTCAAACCATACAGCTGCCCTACCATTTGCATATCATAAGCCGACTATTTACATTTTCAATTCCTCTCTTGAACTACAATATTGTAATAAATAATATAGGTATCCAGGGCAAATGCAGAAATTAAGAGATGTTGGACCAGTTATGTGTGAACACCTTTGGTGAAGCAAGCAGACAATTTCTCGATGTGTGTTTTATGCAAAGACCCCATTTCCCTCGCTTCTAATTATGAAATAGAAGCCTGAAATTATTGGGGGAGGGGGAAGACCTGCTCAATACCAAAAATCAGTTTGAGCTTATTTATCTCCTTGTACAGTTATATTTAAATTCAGAACGTTCACAGCTCCATCTATGTAATGATAATTTGCTACTGCCTTGCCCAGGAACAAAATCCCCACAGATAAATGTACTTAACCCCTTAAGTGCTAAAGACGAGATTGCACGTCCTTTTTGCATAGACGTAATTGAATGTGATAGGCATTGAACTGCTATTTAGTGCCTACGATGGAAGATCATAGTTGGAATCTGTTTCAATGGTGACAGCCAGCTGATACAACCTGCTGCTCTGTAGAATGGAAAGGCGATCTTGTGAGATTTGAGAACGGAGTCTGCTACGATAAAAAAGGAGTCTGTGGTAGAAAGGATGTCGTTGAATGGTGCAGGAATCTGAGGAACACCGATCTGCAAGTGTGTAGACAAGTTCCATGGGGAAGGAGAGACACAATTCTGTGCTATGTCGGATTGGCAAATGTTTGAAACAGTGACAGGCCAACAGAACACGAGAATGGTGCGATACATTTCAAAGACTATTCTTGTCTGAATGGTTGTAGGATTAAACACCTATATATTCCAGAGGGTTCTCTGCAAAGGAAAATTATGGCCTATTCTCTGAACTTTCTAAACAAAAGATCTAGGAAAATAAAAACTTAAAATGTCTGTGTCTACCTATCCGTTGTGGATTTTCTGTTAATCTGGTTTTCTGTGAATTTTACAGTTTGTTTCTAGAGATATAGTCCCCGATAGGCTCTTGAACATCTCAGACTCAGGCTATATCACCCAGCGTACATCTTGACACCACAAAACATTTTTAGAATATTTGTCACCCACCACGCTTCCTAACACCTACCACAGACTCCATGTTAGTGCACCTAGCTAGCTTCTTGGCAGTCTCGGGGATGTAATCCCATGTCACTATGCTTGATATTCCTCAGGGATATATTTCCCGCACACTCTGGTTGAGTGATGTATGAAATTGATGTCTGATTAAATGACAATGTCTGACACGAATTATCTTGCATTTGCCAAGGAACTGTAGAAGCGATCCTTGCGGCTCCCTCCATTTTGGGGAATAGTACCATGCCTCAGACCCTTAATAAAGGTGACGAGTGGAATGAATTCGAAGCTCTCAAAAAAAGTCTGATAAAGACTGAAATCCATGAAGCTCTTATGACTGAATATTTACCTTCACACACAGCCCTTGATGGTTTGATTATACAAATACAGCCCCGAATATTCCTTGAAGATTTGCAGTTCAGGAAAGACTCGTCATTTATAGCCATTAAATGTACAAGAGATTGGTTGATCCTCATGATTGATACTGCTAAAAAAAGTCTTCGAAAACATAGTACAATACATTCTGTAGAAACAAGATTAACTTAAAGCTAAGGTCGTCTTGGAAAGTTTAAAAAAAGGCTGGAGGAACTGGATGCTACTTTAAAGGAATTTAAGGAGTTCAATCTGAATTAAAAAATCCAGAAATTGAAAAAAGACATCTGCTTTTCAACTTGAGCGGATATAGTACACAATAGACTCTTTTTATACAGAATCACACCAACAAGAACTGACAATAAAACTACCGGGGTGGATATAAACCAGCCAACACCAAAAGGTATAGAAAACCTCCCACTTTTGGGAATTGGAGTTTTTATATCAACAGCTCCGAAGAGGATAACAGAACCAGTACTTCAAATAGTGAACAGACTGTGGGTGCAGGGATAAATCCTAACTGAGGTTTGAATTTTCAAGAGGATTTATCAAATAAAAGTAACACTCAAAATCAAGTTTTCCCATTTTTAGGCCAGAGGGGCCAGAGGCAGGGGAGGTGGCAAACAATTCCCTGCAAATCACACGTAGAAAGGGGACGGGTCATTTTCCACCACAGAATTACTAGTATTGAATTTGTCCTCCTATGAGCTCAATGCTACTGAATTACGATTGTAAGGTTTTATGCCAGTTTCCTGCGCTCACCAATTATATTTTTAAGTAAGTTTAACAATTTTTAAACTGTTGCAGTAAATACAATGCAATGGGTTAAGGTTTCAAACTCCAAAAGTATTTAATTAGCATAAGTAAAATCCAGCCAACACGTGTTTCGACCTGTGGTCTTTCTCAAGGTTGTTATTAATATCATACATTTCCAAATCATATGGTATAAGTTACACAATATTACAAATACATACCAGTAGCAGGCATGATAGGTTGGCAGAAGGAAAAGGAAGATGTGAAAGATTACATACTCTCAAAGAGAATTAACATGTCAAACATCTCATTGTATGAAAAAGGTACATTGATGATATTTTCATTTTGTGGATTGGCTCAGAAGAGGGTTTTGATGCCTATGTACGATATCTTAATAACAATGATTTTGGTTCTGAATTTACAGGGCACTGCCATAAGAATGCCATTGATTTTCTTGATCTCCATATTTATATCTCGAAAGGAAAAATCAAGACTTGTACTTTTAGAAAGGCAAGAGGAGCCAACTCCACACTCTATGCCCCACGTTGCCATAGGAAATTCAATGTAGACAACATCCCAACAGGAGAACTTCATAGAGCACAGAGAAACTGTACTGAAACAATTCAATTTGAAAAATAGTGTGAGATTTTATCAGAAAGATTTCAGAAGGGAGGATATTTACTGACTATTATCAGCAAATCTAAGATCAGAGTCAAGGTCATGGAATGAGGTGCAATGATTAAAACTGTTGGTAAAAAGGAATCATCTATAAACTAACATATAAGTGTCATTACGCAACAATCTAGAGATACAAACACACTATAGGACTGATTCATGGAACAAACGTGCACCGAAAATCTCAGGTGGCGCAAGCGTGAAAAAGCAAGCGCACGAACACGCGTGCGATTTAAGGAAGGGCCTGTGCGTGTTTTCCACTGGTTGTGCACCAAATCCGTGCGTGGCGCACACGGGCGCACACGTCATTGCAACAACCCAAACGCTGTGCGCGACGCGCACAGGGAAAGCGCACAACTTCGGTGCACACAACAAAAAGGGGGCGGGTCAAGGGGCGTAACACGCGGAATGGGAACAATGCGTGAAAAAGAAGGTGTAACTGGGGAAGTACTTCAGGGAAATACACAGAACGCCCACAGGCACGCGAACAACTCGTATTCATGGATTGGAATACGGGAAACAAGCTCACGCTAAAAGACGCGCACAGGCGTCAACACGTCCGCCACCAGAAGGCAGACATAAGCGTCCCAGCGCACAGTATAAAAGTGCGCGCAAACAACAAACACGCATATACAGCTACGATGAATGCCCCATTTGTCGCAGAGCTGATTGTGGGACACCGCAGGAGGAGGAGAATAGCCAGGGCCCACATTTTTCCCCCCGGACTAGCCTTTTTGGGATGCCTGACGACCAGGTCTATGGCAGGTATAGGTTTCCATCTTGTATCATCTTAGACCTGGTCAGGGAGTGGGAAGATGACCTTTTATCCCCCACCCTCTGCTCCCAAGCATTCAGCCCCTTGGAGAAGGTGCTTAATGTCCTGCATTTTTTGGCCAGTGGGTCATTTTAGCGGACTACTGCCATAGTAGGGGGGTCTCGCCCCTCAGTCCGCAGGCACATATACATGCCCAGAACACCCGCAGAAAGGCAGGCCGTAGTCCAGGACGTTTACAGGGTGGCACACTTCCCCAAGTGCTTGGTGCCATAGATTGCACCCATGTGGCCCTACGTCCACCTAGGGCCACTGAGCACATTAAGCACATCTATCGAAACCGCAAACACTGGCATTCCATCAACGTGCAGGTTGTATGCGATGCAAAGGGAATCATCACCTCTGTCTATCCAAACTACCCAGGCTCCACCCATGACAGTTTCATATACAGAATGTCCGCCCTGAGCCGGGCCCTGTAAGCTGGGCAGCAGGCGACACATGGCTCCTAGGTGAGTACAAATGCCCGTGCACATGCATGCATGTCACACACAGACAAATACACAAACCCCAATAATCACAACCATTATCACCTCTCCAGGGGACAGTGTTTACCCTCTGAGCAACCAAATGATGACGCCGATCCGGAACCCCACCACACCAGCCCAGGTAAGATACAACGCTGCCCATATTGAAACTAGGGGCATAGTGGAGCGCACATTCGGAGTGCTAAAATCACGCTTCCGCTCCCTTGACCGCTCTGGCGGGCAGCTACTCTATGCACCCCCAGTAGTGTGCAGGATCATTGTGGCAGAATGTGTCCTGCACAATGTTGCAACACGGCAGGGCGTACAGGTGGACATGGTGGTGCCCCCACATCCCCAACCACAGGCACAGGTGCTGCCCATGGGAAGGGATAGGGCACGTGGCGACGCAGCCCGGACCCAGCTTGTGGCTACATTTTTCACCTAAACCCCCACCCCTGTGGAGTGCACACAGGCCTGGCACATACCAGGTGACAATCGATGATGGCAAAGAGACAGTCAACTGTCACAACCTTACCACCCTGAGAATGTTGCCATAAAAGTGCTACATTGTGTGCATCCCTAGCTACTAAAACACGAACAATCGTGTGTGACCAAAAGGAACACATGCAAGGTGTGCATCACACACCCCTGCAAAACAGGCCATCGCAATCCCTGGTATGTCATCCAAACCCTCCTAAACCACATCACCCTTGTTTGACACACCATCACATGGCAAGCAATCGGAAAAGGCCAACACATTACCAATAATACACGAAGTGACATGTGATAAATGGAAATTGCCTTCACACAATGACGCCTGTCATGGAATCTGATGAAATGACTGACCAACAACCTCCCACACAAAACAAGTCATACCCAAATGCATTCCAACAGTAGTAGCATGAACATATGAATCAAAGCCTGTTCACATGCAAATTGGCCAAGGCAAAATCCCTACTCCTGAATACGTCTGCTGTGTGCATCTCCTCCAAAACACTGCTCAGCACACAGCATAGTGACCAGCCATTGTAACAGTGACACACCTAGAGCATCACATGAAAAGGACAACATAACCAAATAAATAAACAATTGGCACATGTACAGGATCCACAAATGGTCATAGATCATGTGCTACAGGGACACAGTGATCCCCAGAAGGCAAACTGTGTGCACATTTGGACATGGAAGGGTGGATGTACATGTGGTGGAGCATAGAGTGACTGTGTGTGTAAGTAGGGACATGCACTCAATGCATGCATGTCCAATCAAGTGATCATCAGTGTCCTCTACACATCACATGTGAACATTGCCCATGTGCACACCCCAGCATGGCAAAACACACCAATCCCCTCACACCTGAAAGGTAAACACAACACAGGAACAGGCATTCACCAGCAGAACACATCATGTGCATAGGACACCACAATAACAATTTCAGGGTGCCTATCACACTGCAGGCCACAACAACTGTCCAACAACCAAACACCCTCCCTCATTCACATATCACTATGACCTACTGAACAACCGTGTCTGCGGTATGTAGCCTTCTTCCTTGAAGTCTACCTGGCCACACGATCACCCTACCCCTTTGTCTCCATTTACCACCTTGCGTGTAAATAGTGTCCAGCACCCTCAGAGGCCAGCCTGTCTGGCAAAAACACCAATTCGAAGAGAACTCAAAGGAGCCAAACACACAAGCCAGCCAAAAAGCCTGTAGGCAGCAACAAACACTTGAAGAGTCTCCAGTAGATGACTTGAAGTAGCAGTAAATTTCAAAGCACGTGTACAAGCAAAATGATGGAACAACCAAGTTAGCACACTTAAACAATGCTACAACAGGATGTGTACCATGTTTGCTACATAATATACAATGATGCAGCACCAACTGATGGGTAGTGTCACTGCTCCGGTGTCCACGCGCATGAGTGGCACGAACCAACCACCCCCTCCGTGGTCTGGGCGCCTGCAAGGTCAAACTTACACAGGCCTCTGAGACCACGGTGGGGAAGCATGGTCAGGGATATGTTGACTGGACAGGCATTGGTATTCTGGATAACCGGAAAGAGGGGCAGGAGAGGGGAGTTGGATTGTCAAGGGAAAGTAGGGAAAAGACAAAAATGTACTATTCACAATAACACATACTCAATCAGAAAAACCATGTACATCATGCACATTGTACCAAAGGACTGAAATGGAAGTCAAAGAGAGACTTATCTCTGGGGTGAGTGCTGGTCTCCTGCCTGCACACTCTCAGGTCTGGTAACAGGAGCAGTTAAATGCTTCAAAGATAGTAAGAGTTACTAATCTGTGTGTGTCCATAACACACACACACCACCATACATGCCCCAAAGCAAGTAACTCCTCCACAAACAAACACTCTTGTCTGCTGCTTCGTACCCATACGTAAGACTCCCCCCGTGATGTTCATACACTGTCAATGCAGTAAGTCAGGCGTACGTGGGCGCGTGGCAAATGGAAGAGCAATGTGTCAAGATTCACACATCATGCAATGGTCCCTGGGTAAGCAGCTACACGCATATATCGAGGTACGACTTCAGTACAAGTAGTGTTCTGGCATCCCCCCAAATAAAAGAGGTAGTGCATGTGTTAATTTGAGCACTGCACACCAGTGTCCCTGTGTGCAGCTCAATTTTTCCATGCTTTGAACGCTAATGGGCTTATACATCTGCTTCAATGGAGCATGCTGGACTGGAGGATGTGTCCGACAGCCCCTGCATGTGCCCCTGACAACTTGGAAAGCAACTTGCCATGTGTCCACCAACTCATTTTAGCTGTACTGTGTGCTTCAACACCAATAACTGTCCAAGCTCACTGTCAGTGGCACTACTTAGCATGCATGTGCAACAGGCCCAGTGGAAGGTTGGCTATGGTATGTTCCCCTTGTGCTGCTCACCTTGCATGGAGTTCCTGAAAACACGTCTACTTCTGTTGGATGTATGTTCACAAGCTCTGTGGCACTGCTAGCGCACACCACCGAATGTGGCCAGCTGCTAGACATACACTGGCCCATGTCTGCCATCAAAGGTGGTCTGGAGGCTCATTCTCCTGCAGAAAGGGAACAAAACAGAAAATTAATGCAGGAAAGTCACCTGTGTGTGTCTCTTCATGCTGGTTGTGACTGGACCATGTCAGAGACGTACATCAAATTCCATCCCACCATCAGTGTGACTTTGACCGGCAAAGGGTGGTGGACACTCCCTTCAGCATGAAGTGCATCAAGCACATGTACATTGAAGAAAATAAACATACAACACAATGCATAGCAATTAATGGACACCTGATTCCTGAAACCACCATTTCTAATGCTGAAATGCTGTCGATAAGACCCCTACAATCCCCACAAAGGGTGTTAACACAAGCAGTACAGCAGCAGACAGGCCACAGATATGACAGTCCAAAGCCCTTGTGAAATAGACTGTAACACCGAACCATCCTTGCAAGCCATGGATAAGGGAAGCAGGAGTGGCCTATGTGAGTCAGTACCCCAGGCTGCAAACACATACACGAGACAAGCTTCAAGGGCCCAGCTGGAACAGACAGTGGATGCTTTCAAAAGCCACAAAGCACCACACCGTCACATGAAAGCACAATAGACAAGCAATTTTAAACTATATTAACTAATTACACTAACTATAAAAAAACCTACATTACCTAATTAAACTAACTAGCAAATTGAATGTAAACTAACTAAACTAAAATGAAAAATCAAAAATGGCCACATACGACCCAGGGAGGAGGAACCCAGGAGGGGGGAGGTACAGGGTGCAGCTCAACACCCACATGCAATGATGTTGAGTAAAAAAAAAACCTCCATGGGTTCAACGCCTGCACAGCCCGACCTGTGTGGGAGATACCTCGTCGTCCGAGTCTGGCTCTTCCTGAAAAGGAGGGCGTATCACAGGAGCCTGCGCCTAGCCGCAGCTTGCCCCTCATCGGCAGCAAGTCTGCCGGACGGGTGAGCCTGGTTCTGTGCGGCCATGACACGTAGGTCTGCATGCACAACCTCCCGTGATATGCGTGCTTCCTCTTGCAAGGTAACACGTGTAACACGGAGTTCTTCCTGCAAGGCCTGGCTGGACAACTGATGCACCTCCCAGCAATAATGTAGCTCTGCCGAGATGGTACGCTCAAGTTGCGCAAACCTCTCCATTGACCGCGCCCTCTGGGACATCAAGAGGACACCCAGAGTGGATCTGAGGGACTCTGTTACGCTCACCTGGCTCCCACAGAGGCGTCGATCGGAACTGGACAGCTGTGGTCTCCACCAATGTGACGTGTAGGGCCGAGATGACGGACTGGACTGGCCCACCTAGCTTTGTTTGCTTGGCCCGTAGGAATATTCTTCTGCAAATGGAGAAAGGGAATTAACCACCCATGGAGTTGAGCGTAAATCCCCCCACCCCCCCCCCTGTTCTCCCCACAGATCACCTTTGATGTCACCTCTTATAGTCTCACCTGATGGTTTGAAAAGATGAGCTCTCCATCCTGCATTGAGCGCAGGGGCGCGTTGATAACCAGTTGCTTCACTGGCTCGAATGAATTGGTGAGTTCCAGAACAATATTGGCTCCGAGATTCCCGGCAAGACGCCGTAAGTATAAAATTCGTAAGAGTTCAAATGCCTGACTTTCACTCTTGTCCGATTCCTTGCAGGTTGCAGCTTGACCCTAATGAAGAGTTCCTCATGGCAACCGGTAGTATTCTGTGCAAAGGGGTAGATCAGTAGAAGCACTCCCTGATATTATATAATTAGAGATTGATTTACTCAATAATGTGTAGAAATATAAATATTTTTTTGAGGTTCGGGGGAGGAAACTTGAACCTGGCACAGGATCACAATAACAGTATAAGTAGAAACAAAAGACGAGGATCCGAAGTTAGGAACCCTCCCGTCCCCTGCTCTCTATCATAAGTCCATCAAATGATGGTTCAGCAACTTTAAATGCGTTTGTTGTAGTTAATTAATAATGTTCTGATTAAGTTAGTAGTAAGACTGAACACTCAGTGATTTCATAAAAAACCCAAAAACAGGAGGGGGTTTTTAATTAATGTCACAGTAAATTCACCATACAGATTTGAAGTGAAAAAGCCAAAATGACTGTCTACAAAAAAAAAAAAAAAAAAAATACATGAGAACAGTAAACAATGATAGTCCATTTATACAATTCGTGGCTGACGCGTTTCGGGATATTCATCCCTTCTTCTTGAGCCTATTGGGTTTGGATTGCAAAACCTAAACAAACATGAAAAAAACCATTTCAACAAACATAGTATTCGCATGTAAAATGCTAAACATAGTGGTCCTTATTAAACCCACATCGAATTTACATGTAGAGGTATATCTTAACTAGAATAGTTCAGGTGTAACTATCTGAGGTATTCATAAACGTTACTCCCCAATAAGGGGTCCCAACTGTGGCCAGTGCACCAGGAACAAATCCATATTTTACATCAGAAGATAATCAAAGGAATAATAGTGATTGCCCATCTGTGAGAAACATCTCCAGGGAGTGTGTGCCAAAAAAGTAGAGTGGCGTCATACCTTAAGTATAGTAGAGGTGAGGCGTAAGAAAACCCTCAAAGTTTGGTGAACTCGTGTTTCTCAGTTCTACCCACCAGCTGGTGGAGAAAACCCTCGTCTCAGGCATGCAAGATGCCTATACATGAAACATAAATGAAGCGGTTCTAAAAGTTTGGATATTAATTACACATGTAAATGGTCAAAAAATATATTGAAAGTTTATTCACGGAATACACTAAAAACAAAGAAATAAAGGGACAACAGTCCCTTATGAATAGAGATGAGTAGAAATGAATTAGGTCCATAAGTACGTAATGGGCGTGAAAAA